>NC_042616.1:731887153-733087153 GCF_901001135.1 Rhinatrema bivittatum | reverse complement strand
AATAAGATAGTTGTGATCTTCCTGCACACAGTGCCCTGTCCCTAATACCAGGGGTGTTGTGATCTTCCTGCACACAGTGCCCTATCCCGGTTACCGGGAGTGTTGTGATCTTCCTGCACACAGTGCCCTATCCCTGATACCGGGAGTGATGTGATATTCCTGCATGCAGTGCCCTATTCCTGATACCGGGAGTGATGTGATCTTCCTGCACACAGTGCCCTATCCCTGATACTGGGAATGATGTGATCTTCCTGCATGCAGGGCCCTATCCCTAATACCGGGAGTGTTGTGATCTTCCTGCACCCAGTGCCCTATCCCGGTTACCGGGAGTGTTGTGATCTTCCTGCACACAGTGCCCTATCCCTGATACCGGGAGTGTTGTGATCTTCCTGCACACAGTGCCCTATCCCTGATACCGGGAGTGATGTGATCTTCCTGCATGCAGGAAGATTACCAAGTGGTTGCTGAAAAGTCTCGGAAAAACACTGACCAGACAGCAATTAGCTGGGTTAAATGTTGCCAATTAAAGCAGCAGAAGAACAGTTGCATGTTGGACATCTCAAACAATACTGCTGTAAATAAACATGACATTCCTGCAGGAGATTTAATAGATTTCCTTGACCAGCATAAAGTAGTGAGTCCTTATCAATGAGAATTAGATCTGGCCATAGCACAGAAACACTACTCACAGCTGTATCAGATTTCTCCTCCATCAGATCGCTTCTAATAAAACTGATTGCCTTGCAGAGTCCTACAAGGGATACATGCCATACATGTATACATGTATGGATACATGTCAGACCAAGGTTTCATCAAGCCCAGTATCCTGCCTCCAACAGTAGTCAATCCAAGTCACAAGTACCTGGCAAGTACCCAAACATTGCAACAAAAATAATGTGTAGCAAATAATATACTGGTCAATAACAGTTATCAGCAGAGACTTTTAATTTTGCATACGCACACATCTGTTGTGCATAATACTTAACAACAAATTATAATATGTAAAACATAAGTACCCAAACATTAACAGATCCCATGCAACAAATGCCGGCAATAAGCAGCTGTTACGTTTCGGCCTGTGGCTGGAGCCACAAGCCGCCTCTTACCTTCGCGGCCCAGAGGCCGCAGAAGCTGGGGCCTTTCCTGCGGCATGGATGCCACCATCTTTGCTTCCCCTGCGGCTGCCCGGAGCCATACCTGGGCCTCCTCTTCACCGCGGCAGGAGCCGTGGCCTTCCTCCTCTTCAGCGGCATGGGACTGCCATCTCCTGGGACACTATGCTGCAGCTGGGACCGCACACCAGCTTCTCCTCCATCGGGGCCTGCCTGCCGCCCTCTCTCAGCTCCTCCTGTTCCTCAGCGACAGCGGCAGCTTGGCCGCTGTCCATGGTCCTGCCCCTTCTTCCTAGGGGTGCGGCCACGTCATTTTCCCCTTCTTAAAGGGACAGCACAGGTGTGGCCCTCTATAAGCTCCTCCCAGGGAGTTGCCTCTTCTGCCCTAAAAAAGGGCTCCGAGCTCATTTCATCCTTGCCTTGGCATGGAGCCAGTCCTCCTGGGAGCTACTCCTCCATGGACTTCACTGCATCTTGCTCCAGCCTGGCATCCGAATTTCTGTTGTCCAAGTTCCAGATGTCCATGTCCTGATGTCCTCATCTTGATGTCCCCGGTCCTGAGTACCCGTGCCTCCAGAGGTTCCTTGTTTTTATATGATCCAAGCTTCCGGTTTCCAGCTCCATGTTTTAAAGACTGTATCCTGTTCCAATTCCGGAGGATCCAACGGGTAACTTGTCCTGACCTGTGTCTGTGTCCGGAGCTTGCCCGCTCCTCTCGTGGTCCGCGATCAGCCTACGGGCTGGGTAGGGCACCTGAGGGACCTTGCTCGCCATGTCTTGTCCCCTGTGTTCCAAGCTCCGTGTCTTGTCTTCAGCATTCCAAGCTCCATGTCTCGTCTTCAGAGTTCCAAGCTCCACGTCTTGTCTCTGGACTTTCTAGCTCCATTCCCAGACAAGGCTTCATCTCACCACAGGGGCACACTTCCCTCGTCCTGCTATGGGGAACTCCCCCTAACGCTCCCTTCCATCACAGTGCAACAGCAGTAGCTATTCCCTATTGATTAATAGAAGTTTATGAACTTCTCCTCCAGGAACTTATCCAAACCTTTTTAAATCTAGCTGTAATAACTGCCTTAATTCTTTATCTGGCAACAAATTCTAGAGCTTAATTTTGTATCACATTTATCCATTCAAGATCTTTCATATTCCCTCTTAGCCATCTCTTCTCCTAGCTGAACAGTCCTAATCTCTTTAACCTTTCCTCATAGGGGAGCCGATCCATGCCCTTTATCAGATTGGTTGCCCTTCTCTGTTCTTTCTCCAGTGCAACTTCTTTTTTGATATGCAGCAACCAAAATTGCACACAGTATTCAAGATGCGGTCTGTATTGAGCAACAGAGAGGCATTATGGTATCCTCCTTTAAATCTGCCATTGCCTTCCAAATAATTTCCAACATTGATTGTTTGCTTTTTTGACTGCCACAGTACACTGAGCCGAAGATTTCAATTTCATATCAACTATGACACCCAGATCTTTTTCATAGAAACATAGAAACATAGAAATGACGGCAGAAGAAGACCAAATGGCCCATCTAGTCTGCCCAGCAAGCTTCACACATTTTATCTCTCATACTTATCTGTTTCTCTTAGCTCTTGGTTCTGTTTCCCTTCCTCCCCCACCTTTAATGTAGATAGCAGTGATGGAGCTGCATCCAAGTGAAATATCTAGCTTGATTAGTTAGGGGTAGTAGCCGCCGCAATAAGCAAGCTACACCCATGCTTATTTGTTATACCCAGACTATGTTATACAGCCCTTATTGGTTGTTTTTCTTCTCCCCTGCCGTTGAAGCAGAGAGCTATGCTGGATATGCGTGAAGTATCAGTCTTCTCCCATGCTGTTGAAGCAGAGAGCCATGCTGGATATGCATCGAAAGTGAAGTATCAGGCACATTTGGTTTGGGGTAGTAACCGCCGTAACAAGCCAGCTACTCCCGCTTGTGAGTGCGAACCTTCTTTTCTTCTCCCCTGCCGTTGAAGCTTCCTGCCGTTGAGTGCCGTTGAGTGCCGCTTTGGTGAGTGCCGAACCCTCTTTTCTTCTTCCCCTGCCGTTGAAGCAGAGAAACTATGCTGTATATGCATTGAAAGTGAAGTATCAGGCTTATTTGATTTGGGTAGTAACCGCCGTAACAAGCCAGCTACTCCCCTCTTGTGAGTGTGAATCCTTTTTTCCACATTTCCTCTTGTTTTTGAAGCTTAGGGCGATGTTGGAGTCACAGTAAGCATGTGTATGTTATTTAATAAGGGTATTGTCCTCCAGGCAGTAGCTATCATTCTGGCGAGTCACCCACTCTTCATTGGCGGCCTCTTGACTTTATGGATCCACAGTGTTTATATCCCACGCCCCTTTGAAGTCCTTCACAGTTCTGGTCTTCACCACATCCTCCGGAAGGGCATTCCAGGCATCCACCACCCTCTCCGTGAAGAAATACTTCCTGACATTGGTTCTGAATCTTCCTCCCTGGAGCTTCAAAATCGTGACCCCTGGGTTCTGCTGATTTTTTCCTACGGAAAAGGTTTGTCGTTGTCTTTGGATCATTAACACCTTTCAAGTATCTGAAAGTCTGTATCATATCACCTCTGCTCCTCCTTTCCTCCAGGGTGTACATATTTAGATTCTTCAATCTCTCCTCGTACGTCATCCGATGAAGATCCTCCACCTTCCTGGTCACCCTTCTCTGTACCGCCTCCATCTTATCTTTGTCTTTTTGAAGATACAGTCTCCAGAACTGAACACAGTACTCCAGGTGAGGCCTCACCAAGGACCTGTACAAGGGAGTAATCACTTCCCTTTTCTTACTTGATATTCCTCTCTCTATGCAGCCCAGCATTCTTCTGGCTTTAGCTATCGCCTTGTCGCAATGTTTTGCCGACTTCAGATCATTAGACACTATCACCCCAAGGTCCCTCTCTTGCTCCGTGCACAACGCCTTCCCCCCCCCCCCCCCCATCGAATTCAGTTCATTCGGATTTCCACTCCCCATATGCATGACTTTGCACTTCTTGGCATTGAATTTCAGCTGCCATATCTTCGACCACTCTTCCAGTTTCCTTAGATCCCGTCTCATTCCTCTCCATCTTCTCTCTCAACGTCCTTCCGGCGTGTCCACTCTGTTGCAGATCTTAGTGTCATCCGCAAAAAGACAAACCTTACCTTCTATCCCGTCCGCAATATCGCTCACAAAGATATTGAACATGACCGGTCCCAACACCGATCCTTGCGGTACAAACCACTTAAAACCGCTCTCTCTTCAGAGAAGGTTCCATTTACCATCACACATTGTCTTCTGTCTGTCAACCAATTTGCAATCCAGGTCACCACCTCGGCACTCACTCCTAAGGGTCTCGTTTTATTTACCAGTCTCCTGTGCGGAACCGTATCAAAAGCTTTGCTGAAATCCAAGTATATGATATCGAGCGCTCTTCCTCGATCCAATTCCTTGGTTACCCAGTCAAAAAAGTCAATCAGGTTTGTCTGACAGGATCTTCCTCTGGTGAATCCATGCTGCCTCTGGTCCATCAATTCTCCCGACTGTAGATAGTTCACTATTCTCTCTTTCAACAGTGACTCCAATACTTTTCCCACCACCGAAGTGAGGCTAACCGGTCTGTAGTTACCAGCCTCCTCTCTGTTCCCACTCTTGTGAAGCGGGACCACCACCGCTCTTCTCCAATCACTCGGCACCACTCCCGTTTCTAGGGATCTATTGAACAGGTCGCACAGCGGTCCCGCCAGCACATCTCTGAGCTCCCTCAGTATCCTTGGATGAATCCCATCAGGCCCCATGGCTTTATCCACTTTCAGATTCTTTAGCTCTTCCCATACATTATCTACTGTAAATGGATTTTCCTCTGTTCTGCTTCCCTCCAGTTTCTTGTTGTGTAGAGATGGTCCTTCTCCAGGGTCTTCTTTAGTGAACACAGAGCTGAAGTATTCGTTTAATATTTCTGCCTTTTCTTCGTCTCTCTCCACACATTGATCATTTTCACCTTTCAATTTCACTATACCACTTTGGACTTTTCTCTTTTTGCTGATGTATCTGAAAAATGTTTTGTCACCATATTTTATCTCCTTGGCAATCCTCTCTTCCGCTTGACTTTTTGCCAACTTGATTAATTTCTTAGTCTCCCTCAGTTGAATCAGATATTCTTCTTTGTGCTCCTCCCTTGGGATCTTTTGTATTTCTTGTATGCAGTTCTTTTAGCTTTAATTTTGTCAGCCACCTCCTTTGAGAACCAGATAGGTTTCATTTTTCTTTTGCTTTTCTTTACATTTCTAACATATAGAGCAGTTGCCTTGGCGATTGCTCCTTTTAGATTGGTCCACTGCTGATCCACATCTCTATCATTTTCCCATCCCTCTAGTTCTTCCTCTAGGTACTTCCCCATTTCCTCAAAGTCTGTGTTTTTGAACTGTAAAACTCTGGTCTTTGTACTTCTTTTCCATATTCTTTTAGTGATAATAAACCATACCGTTTGATGATCACTGGTGCTGAGGTGGGTGCCCACCTTGACATCAGAGACGATATCTCCATTATTGAGCACTAAGTCGAGAATAGTTCCTTCTCTTGTGGGTTCCAATACCATTTGTTTGAACAAAGATACTTGCATGGCATCCACTATCGCTCTACTGTTTTTAGATTCTGCAGATGGGATTTTCCAGTCTACATCTGGCATATTAAAGTCACCAACGATCACCACTTCCCCTTTCTTACCTATCTTATGGATGTCTTCAACCAGATCTCTGTCCAGCTCTTCCTTTTGGTTTGGAGGCCTGTAAACCAATCCAATATAAATGGATGCTCCATCATCTGTTTTTAGGTCGACCCATAGTGCTTCTTCCTTGCCCCAACTTCCTTGCAGCTCAGACGCTTGGATATTATTTCTGACATAAAGAGCCACACCTCCCCCTTTTCTATCCACTCTGTCCTTCCTTAACAAGTTATAGCCTGGTATTGCCGTATCCCAATCATGAAATTCTGTGAACCATGTCTCTGTGATAGCAACGATGTCCAGTTCTGCCTCTGTCATTAGGGCCTGCAGATCTGGGATTTTATTTCCCAAACTATGAGCATTTGTAGTCATAGCTTTCCAGGTACTCTCTTTACAGTTATTGCTTTTCCTGTACTCCTTATGAGACTTTAGTTGAGATTTGTTATTCACTTTACTCTTTCCTTTTGCAGTTGTGCCATTGATGACAGAGTTATCCATCTCAATTAGCTTTTTCTTTTGGTTATGGATCTTGAAATTCTGCATGCATTGGTTTTTTCTCTTTTCTGGTAACACGTCAATGTTTTTCTCTAGAATTTCTTCAGTTAATATAGGGAGGGCTTTATGTTCTTGTTGCATTTGATACTGTGTGTGTCTCCTTGTTACAGGTCTAATTCTACCAGAGCCCACTGTGATCCTGTTTTTTAATGATTTACTTGATGAACTGATTGAGTGGAGGGGTATACTTGTTGGCTTCCCATCTGTCAAGAATGGGTGACTGTGGGACACATGTGTTATCCTACCAGAGTCTACTGTATTTCTTTTTCTTGACTCCTGGTTATTCTTTGGTGTTGGGGAATTATTTTCTGAGTAATGCAATGTGGGTGTAATTCTTGTAATTGAAGCTAATTGAACTTTAACCTCAGTCAGCTCCGTTTTCAAAGAAGAGAGCTGTGCACAGATCGGGCAAGCTCCAAGTCTCCAGATGCTTTCCCTCAGAATAAAGGCTCTACAACAGTTGCATTGGATAGTTCTCATATTGGTAAACTCTTGGATTGGTATTTCCTTAGCTGTTAACATACTAATTTATCTTGTTGCTAATGCTTAGTCAGTCTATATTAGTAATCTAATCCCATGGGTGGGTGGGTAGAGGGGTAGGGTGGGAGGGAAACAAACAGTTGAACCTGGGACAAGCTGGATAAAGTAGGACACTTTCTGGAACTTTATTAGTCCTTTAGCTATTAAATGATCCCACAGCACTTAAAATAGAACCTAACATCGTGTAGCAACAGAATGGTTTATTTTTCCCTATTTGCATCACCTTGCCCTTGTCCACATTATATTTCATCGGCCTTATGGACAGCCAATCTTCCAGTATTGCAAAGTCCTCCTGCAATTTATTACAATCCGCTTGTGATTTAACTAATCTAAATAATTTTGTGTCATCTGCAAATTTGATCACCTTGCTCATGGGACCTCTTTCCAGATCACGTATAAATATACTAAAAAACGCCAGTTCAAGGATAGATCCCTGAAGCACTCCACTGTTTACCTTTTTCCACTGTGAAAACAGACCTTTTAATCCTACTCTCTGTTTCCTGTTTTTTAACCAGTTTGTAATCCACAAAAAGACATCGCCTCCTATCCCATTACTTTTTAGTTTTCTTAGAAGCCTCTCATGAGGACTTTGTCAAATGCCTTCTGAAAATTCAAATATACCACATTTACTGGTTCACCTTTATCTGCATGCTTATTCACCCCTTCTAAAAAATGTAGCAAATTTGTGAGGCAAGTCTTCCCTTGAGTAAATACATGCTTTCTGGGTCCCATTAAATTAATTCCAGCAATATGTTCTGTGATTTTATCCTTTCTAAGTCACTGAAGTCAGGCTCACCTGTCTATTATTTTCCTGAATCACCTCTGGAGCCATTTTTATATATCAGGGTTACATTGGCCATTTTCCAGTCCTGAAATTTCATTTTTTAGTTCTTTCAGAACCCTGGGATATATACCATCTGGTCCAGGTGATTTGCTACTCTTCATTTTGTCTCCAGAATGGATATCTCCCCAACATCCTCCTCAGTATTCACTGAAGCAAAAACAAACCTAATGTTATTAGATATCCCATCTCCAAAGCTTACCCACATTGATGAAACCAGAGAGCATGCTTTCTTCTCTGCAGTTTCTCTCCTTTGGAACAGCTTATCAAAGGAAGTAAGATGCCTCCGGGAAAAAATATTATTTTGAAAAGCACAAAAATGTTTCCTCTTCAGAAAAGCATTCCCAAACCTAAGTGATAATGGATATTCCATGACGTCTCTCTACCTCAGCGAATCCTGATAACCTATCTTAGGCCCCCTTTTAACTTCTCTGTTTTTATTGAAGTTAATACCTATATTTTGATATTTTGTTATATGATAGACTATGTTCCCTTATTCAATAATATGCTATATGATCTTATTCTTCTTATCTATGCATGTTCATAATGTACCATGCCCTGAATGTAGGAAGGGGAGGTAATAAATGCTTTTTAAATAAATAAAATAAAAGTTATCAGCTTCCCTCAGACTGTAAACACCTCCCACAAAGTAACTCCCAAGACCACTCCATCATCATTAATATCAATCCTCAATGTTATCTGTAATAGAAGAATATACATTCTCATCTTTTACATGCAGTCATCTAACATCCAACTAATCAAAAAGTGATCTCTATTATCTAAAAAACATTTCAAGAAAACTGGGGCATGATCGGACACACAGTGACACCTTCCTCTACAGAGTGAAGTGAACCCAATTCCCTCTTATCAATAAAAATGAAATCAAATCAATCCTCAAGTATGAATTATGAAGAACAGTCTCCTTTACTGGGATTCAAACATCTCCAGGAGTCTACCAAGTCATACTCAGCAAGCAGCTGTTCAGTCAACTGAACCTTTTGCTAATTGGATCAGGGTTATCTAATCCAAGAGAAAGAATCAAATTAAAGGCCTCCCCAACAAACTCGCTTCCCTCTGAGAAAGCAAAAAACTCACCAAAGCAAGCTGTAATAAAAGAGATTTGTTTAATATTTGGGGACTAAACAGAGGCCAAAGTTATAAAGCATCTGTCACCCTACCTTTAATAAAATTATAATGTCCCCTGAGGTCCTTCCTAACTTTAATTACAGCAAAAGGCAGGTCCCTTTCTCAACAATATTAGAAGCAAATTAACACGCGGGAGACAGATTTACTCCTAAAATAAAACTCCTTATCCTTCTTGAAATGTGTTTCTTGAATAAAATATACCAGTGCTTTTACCCAGCTGCTTCCTTAAGAAGCAGAGACCTTTTGGTAGAGGAGTTAAGCCCCTTTACATTCAACAACAGAAGGAAATTCAAAAAGATGGGACACCGTAGTATAGTATACCAGTAACATCATTAGGGATCAATTTACCCAGCTTATAGGCATAACAAATTGTACAGTGAGCCACAATATGGAGACCAAACAAGAAGAAAACAAATAAAAATCTCTCACACACACATACACACACACACACACACATACCCCTTACTCCAAATCATCACCCAACATCTCCTAGAATGCAAGAGAACAGGACCAGTGCCAGATCCCTATCCTGTTATCCATGGATGGGAAGGAAAAATAACTTTCCTAGACATGTATACTCTCCCAAGAAGAGATGAATAAAACCCCAGAGGAAGCTTCAACCAAGAAAAAGAAGAAAAGTATAAGGAAGAAAAGCAATAGAGCTGCCCCAAAAATAAAGAGCATAAAGAAAGAAAAGAGACTTAAAATCTACTCCTGCTCCCTAAGAAAACTCAGTATGATCAAATGGAAAATGCCAAAAAAGATAGACCCCTTTCTGAAATTCACAACACACTCTTGATAAAATAAAAACAAAGGGAGAAGAAATTGTTCAGAGTAGTTAAATCACAAGCAGATTGTGATAAATTGCAGGAAGACCTTGTGAGACTGGAAAATTGGGCATCAAAATGGCAGATGAAATTTAATGTGGATAAGTGCAAGGTGATGCATATAGGGAAAAATAACCCATGCTATAATTACACAATGTTGGGTTCCATATTAGGTGCTACAACCCAAGAAAGAGATCTAGGTGTCATAGTGGATAACACGTTAACACATTGAAATTATCGGTTCAGTGTGCTGCGGCAGTCAAAAGAGAAAACAGAATGTTGGGAATTATTAGAAAGGGAATGGTGAATAAAACGGAAAATATCATAATGCCTCTGTATCGCTCCATGGTGAGACCCCACCTTGAATACTGTGTACATTTCTGGTCACCGCATCTCAAAAAAGATATAATTGCAATGGAGAAGGTACAGAGGGCAACCAAAATGATAAGGGGAATGGAACAGCTCCCCTATGAGGAAAGACTAAAGAGGTTAGGACTTTTCAGCTTGGAGAAGAGACGGCTGAGGGGGGATATGATAGAGGTGTTTAAAATCATGAGAGGTCTAGAACTGGTAGATGTGAATCGGTTATTTACTCTTTCGGATAGTAGAAAGACTAGGGGGCACTCCATGAAGTTAGCATGGGGCACATTTAAAACTAATCGGAGAAAGTTCTTTTTCACTCAATGCACAATTAAACTCTGGAATTTGTTGCTAGAGGATGTGGTTAGTGCAGTTAGTATAGCGGTGTTTAAAAAAGGATTGGATAAGTTCTTAGAGGAGAAGTCCATTACCTGCTATTAAGTTCACCTAGAGAATAGCCATTGACATTAGCAATGGTAACATGGAATAGACTTAGTTTTTGGGTTCTTGCCAGGTTCTTGTGGCCTGGATTGGCCACTGTTGGAAGCAGGATGCTGTGCTTGATGGACCCTTGGTCTAACCCAGTATGGCATTTTCTTATGTTCTTATGTTCTTAAGAAGAAGAAGAGGATACAGCAAAGAGACACAAAAGATAAGATTTTTGCAGAGTTCATCATTTGCCCGCATACTTGCTGACAGTAAGGCACCCTGCATAAAAATAAAGGCATAAAGCAAAGAGAGATCAACAATAGACATGACTCAATAAAAGAGATAACACTACAACCAGTACAAGACATTAGAAAACCAAGTCATTTTCAACACATCAGTATGCATCGACTCCTGGTCCATCTCTCAATCTGTTGCTCCAAAGAGATTGTTCAGCTTTTTCCTCTGGACATGACAACACCTCCTTCTGTGGGAGATATCTGATCATTCAGACCCTGCAGGGAAGAAAGACCTCTTTTGGATTTTAGTCTTCCACCCAATCAGTTCAAAAACTCCTTGCACTACTCCAGGTGAGTGAATCAATACTCACCACCATCCTAGGAAAACTGCACAGTAAAATGAAAACCCCAGTGATAACATATTCCTTTATCTCCCAGCACATTCTAAAGTGTTCCTTATTCTCAAAGGGGTAGATTTTCAAATAGCGCGAATTGGCCTACTTTTGCTGGCGCATCAGGCGCAAGCAAAAGTAAGCTGGATTTTAGTAGATATGCGCGGAGCCGCGCGTATCTGCTAAAAACCTGGATCGGCGCGCGCAAGGCTATTGATTTTGTATAGCCGGCGCGCGCCGAGCCGCGCAGCCTACCCCCGTTCCCTCCGAGGCCGCTCCGAAATCGGAGCGGCCTCGGAGGGAACTTCCTTTTGCCCTCCCCTCACCTTCCCCTCCCTTTCCCTACCTAACCCACCCACCCGGCCCTGTCTAAGCCCCCCCCCTTACCTTTGTCGGGGGATTTACGCCTCCCTCCGGGAGGCGTAAATCCCCAAGTGCCAGCGGGCCTCTTGCGCGCCGGGACGCGACCTGGGGGCGGGTACGGAGGGCGCGGCCACGCCCCCGGACCGCCCCGGGCCGTAGCCACGCCCCCGTACCCGCCCCCAAAACGCTGCCGACTCGCCCCCTAAACGCCGCGATGACCAGGCCCGCCCCCGACACGCCCCCAACACGCCCCCCTCGGAGAACCCCGGGACTTACGCGAGTCCCGGGGCTCTGCGCGCGCCGGTAGGCCTATGTAAAATAGGCTCACCAGCGCGCAGGGCCCTGCTCGCCTAAATCCTCCCAGATTTGGGCGGATTTAGGCGAGCAGGGCTCTGAAAATCCGCCCCAAAGTGTACTTTGATAAGTCCTGAATATTTTTTACCTTTGCCCTTTTACATGCCAGAACATCACTTCCTCTAGTATGACTAAGGAGGGCTTGCTTGTCCTCGTAGTAATGTGAACATGCCATAATAACTCTCAGGAGCCTGAATTAACCAGATATGGGTTTACCAACCCTGTGTGCTCTATCAAACTTAATTGAGTGACCCTCAAGGCCCAGAACACAAGACTGGAAGATGTCATTGAGCAATTAAGTGTGTTTTTATTCCTGTCCAGCTCTGGGACCCCAAGGACTCTGATATGTTATAGCACTTTCTGTGTTCCTTTATCGCCGTGGTCAGTTTTTCCAAACCTTTCATTTGCCTAAAGAAATCAGATGTTGGGTCAATCTGTTCATCAATATGAAACTCATTCTGAACTATTCTCTCCTTCAGGCCTTTGATTTCAACTTTAACATTTATCCTATTAAATATTTGGGAAAGGTTATCCTGTTAACTGTAGCCAGATGACTCATCCACTCTCTGGCTTGCTGAATATTGACCTCTCTAACTTCCCTGTCTTATTTTTCAGACTTTTAGTGTTTGCATCCAAACATCTCAAAGTGTTCTTTTCCATACCCTTCTTACAAGTTATTGAATTATATAGATTATATTTAGGGACCTTCGTTTTCATTTTTTTAAATTTGATTTCTCCTGGGACTTTATCAGTGTTTATTACATCAAGAATAAACATTATATTTAACCAGAAAAATTTCATTTTTTCCACTGATTTTCCATTTTTGTTCTTGTTGTAATAAACATTGATAAATTGATAGAAAAAATAAAAACTGAAAACAAAGAAGCAGATTTTCAAAGGGATATGCATGTAACATACGCTCGTAACCCCCGAAAAGCTGCCCCTGCGCGCCAAGCCTATCTTGCATAGGCTCAGCGGCGCGCACAAAACCAGGGACGCACGTATGTCCCAGGGCTTCAAAAAAGGGGCGTTCCGGGGGTGGGGGCACCGCCCCGGGGGCATTCCAGGGCGGGACCGAGGCCTCTGGAACAACCACCGTGCCAGGACATGGCACGCTGGCAGCCCGCCGGCGCGCATAACTCGATGAAACAAGGTAAGGGGAGATTTAGGTAGGGCTGGGGGGTGGGCTAGATAGGGGAAGGGAGGGTAAGGTGGGGGGATCGCAAAAAAAAGTTCCCTCCAAGGCCGCTCCAATTTTGGAGCGGCCTTGGAGGGAACGGGGAAAGCCATCGGGGCTCCCCTTGGGCTCGGCGCTCTCAAGGTGCACAAGTGGGCACCCCCTTGCGCACGCCGACCCCGGATTTTATAACATGCGCGCACAGCCGGGTTGCGCGAACAAATCTACACCGGCGCGTATTTTTTAAGATCTGGCCCAAAGATTCCTAATTAAATTTAAATGTGTTTTCTTTTTTTTACCTTTCTGATATGAAGATAAGTGCTGGTTTTCCAATCAAAATGTATTTCTTTTAATTTAATTTGAAATTTCAGTAGATAAAAAGTTAAAAAAAACCCAAAAAACAAGTAGATGATTTGGGTAATTTGAAATCAGTTTTGTCCAATTCCTCCTAGCCATAACAATCTATTTTCTCTTGTTTAAAGGTATCCTTTGTTAAACCCCACTTCAAACTATGTGCTCCTGAGCCACTGTTGGATGTCTCTCATAGTTCAGTTTAAAATCTGTTCTATTTCCTTAATTGTTAATGGTAGCAGACAAGTTCTACTTTGGTTAAGGTGAGGTATATCTTACCAGAATAGGCTTCCTTTCTCCAAAAGATCCCCCTTTCCCCATTCCGAATGAATATTATAAAGCCCTCATCCCTGCACTATGGTCTCATCCACACATTGAGAGTCCGGAATTCTGCCTGCCTCTGGGGTACTGCACATGGATCTGGTAGCATTTCCCAGAATGCTACTCTGAAGGTTATGGATTTTAGTTTACTATCTAGAAGCCTAAATTTATTCTCCAGAACCTCCCTCCTACACCTTTATATGTCATTGGTATAATGTATATATATATTTATATATCTGTTTAATGGCTCATGATGGTGGTACTGTATCTGCATGAATATTTTATTTGCTTATTTTTTTTATTTGGGGGCGATTTTAAAAGGATGCGCCAATTTTATAACATGCGTGCGCTGGCACGCGCATGTTATAAAATCCGATGACCGCTTGCACATACGCGCCGGATTTTAAAATCCGCATGTGCATGTGTGGACGGCCAGTGACTTGCACGCGGGGGAGGGGAAATTTTAAAAGGCTATGCACGATGGCGGGAGTAGGGATTCTCCAGTTTCCTCCCGATCTGCTCCAATTAGAGCAGACTGGGAGAGAACTTTCGTATACCCCTTCGTAACCTTCTTACCCTTTCCCCTTGCCTCTCCTCTCCTCCCCGACCCCTAACCCCTTCCTAGCTACTTAATTACTTAATTTCTTTTTGGTTCGATTACTTGCTGCTCCTCGGGAGCAGAAGTAATCTTCGCTCTCCAGCCGGCTGCTGATGTGTGCTTCCCTGGGACAGCGCCGAATGGCACTGGCACCTTCCCAGCCCACCCCTGCCCCGCCCCTTTGGAGAGGCCCAGCACTTCGGCACATAATGGGGTTTATGCGCATGGCCGGGCCCTTCCAAAATTGCGCATGGTGCACGCAAGGCCTGGCCATGCACATAACCCCCACCCCCACCCCGTTTTTAAGCATGTGACCCTTTTAAAATCAGGCCGTTATTATTTTGATGCTTCTATATTGCTTCCTCATCCTTCAAAAAGTTGACCAAGGTAATGTGCAGCAAAATACACATATGCAATATCATAAAATCAAATAAAAAAACAAATAGCAATATAATGTAATATAACAAGTACTATTAGATTTCATAATCAAGAAATCACCAAAGACTCAAGAAATATTTTTTTACCACTTTAGATCAGAAATAACACTTTCATTTGTTTATTAACAAGATCCCAAGTTACTTTGCAGTTTAAAAACTTCAGGAACATATTGCATTTCTATGATGAATGGTGCCCAATTGTTGCTGAAGCTTGAACACAATAACTTTAGAAGCAGATAGTAAGAACAGAATATTGTATCAGTAACAATCACAACTAAGTAAACCAAGTGACAGAGCTGTAAATTGACTTACTAAATCCACACAGTCATATACTCATGTAGTTCTCCTTACTCACATTCTGTTCTCACAGACCATTTCTTCTCAAACACTGCATAATATAGAAGAATGGTTCAATGAATGATCCAAACATAACATACATTCAATCTGTTATATTGTGGAAAAACTCTCTCCAGTAAGGCAGGCAATATAACTATTAATACCAATTTGCAGTCCACTACTACAGTAATGACATCCAACATTAGCACACTAGATTTACTTTGTGTACTGCAAAACTGATAAACTATATATATATATACAGTCTGCTTGTATGAGGATACAATACAAATCATGTGTGATATGTATATTCTCAAACACTGCCAACCTCAAAAATTGGCATGTTTTAATATTTACCTAGCACATATGTGTCTACCTTCTAGGCAAACATTAGGAATATCCTCTAGAGGAAGAATATGTTGAAAGGAGAACAAATATGATCTTGAATAAGTATTTTATTATGCTAATAGGTTTCTGGCTTGTCAGGTTAAATAAGAATGTGCTTTAATATACTGTTCTATGTTAACAATGTTTTATTGTTTCAGCCAGACATGCAATGTATATTTGAATATTTTCACTGCTAGGCCGAAACAGTAAAATTACTCTTACTTGGCAGTTTCAAGGTTTTTAATATCGTGTTTGTTTTATAATGATCACTTGGCAAAAACTGTATTATTTTTGTATTTCAAATATATACTATAGATTGATTTAGGTAATAATAATAATCAGACTTTACAGCATTTTATATTATTGTTTGTTAGTTTTCATCATTGCCATTACCATTTAATGAGTTCTCCATCCCATTATTTTTAATAAAAGAATAATATTTATTTTCATTGAACTCTAAAAATGGAGACTTTACTATGAATGGATTAAACCTGATCAAATAAAAGAATATTTTGACATACAACATAAGCAAGGGGCAAAACAGATATCCTCTGGCAAGATTCCGTGAGTGCTGTTATTATGACGTGCACCTCCAGCAACTTGCTGCCATTCTTATCCCTACATAATTCAAAATGCAGCTTTTATACTCCAGAGGTTTCAGAAATAATGTTACTAAAATATAACTGGCTTCTTTTTTCATTATGTTTAGAAATCCACTAGATGGAAAACTACTAGATTAGAGTACATGTAGAACCCTACTGCCGGGGTGGAAATAGACAGGAAATAGGAAATGCCAGACCCTTTAGCTTGACATCAATTCTAGGAAAGATAATAGAAGTGGTACTGAATGAAAGAATAATGCCATCTTGAAGCCATTGGGTGACAGTATCATAGGCAGCATGTTTTCACAAAGGGGGCGCAGTAGACATGGCTTACTTGGGTTTTTATTGAGGCCTTTGCCAGTGTGGCACTTGCAGGTAAGCATGCTAGCCTGTTTAGGCATGGAAGGAAAAACTGTAAAATGTGTGAGAAGCTGGTTAAGGGTAGGACTTCATGGTGGCTTAATTACTGGGCTCCAGTTTGGTGGCTGACTTTTCCTGGTGAGGGGGACATTGCAATAGGAGAGGCAGAGGGAGTGGGGGAAAATCAGGGAAGTCATGGCTCAGAAGTGTGTTTGCCGGTAACCTTTAATTTTGTCTGGTTTGCCCACAGCCGTATACAAGGCTTGCTGGGGGGGAGGATTTGAGGGGGAAGAACCTGTCAGTGAATGGCACTGTATTCCAGAGAGGCTTTGGTGTGTGTGTGTGTGTTTGTGTGAGTGTGTGTGTGTCTATGGTTACAGGGGGGGGAGGGGGAGTTAGAGTGAAGAAGGTGTATGGAGCGGCAGTTCCTACCCTTAACAGAATGCATGGGGGTAACCTGCACTGAATGGAAGTTAGTACCGTAAGCAAATTGCTGGGCAGAATGTATATAGACCATCTGGCCTTTATCTGCTGTCATTACTATGTTACTATGTTGTACTGGAGCAGACTGGGACATACTGGTGGGTACATGTGTGTGATTGAAGCATACTAGGTTGAGTGAGTGTGACTGGGGCGTGCTGGGGCGGTTGAATGATTGTGACAGGGGTGTACTGGGAGGGCTGAGTTGCAGGAGAAATGAATTCCAAAATGACAATAATAAACTTATGGGCACTTATGGCACAAGAGAGAACAGAGGAGGAGGAAGAGAAGATACTGCTTACAGAGAGTTTACAGAACCAGGGCACAGTTTTTGGATCTGTCTGAGAAGCAGGTTATGCATAGGTTCCAGTTCAATAAAGAATCCATACTATGCCAATGCCAGAAGTTAGAGCAAGATCTGCACTCTTCTACTCAGAAAGGCCATGCCTTGCCATACACCTTAAGGTCACTATGGCCCTGGCCTCTTTGGCCACTAGCACCTTCCAGACACTTCTAACAGTCACAATTGGAATAAGCAAGTCAGCCTTGTTGTACTTGTTACAGCAGCAGTCTATGAACCAGGGAAGCCAGGGTGCAAATCCCACTGCCAATCCTTTTGGCCTTGAACAAGTCACTTCACCCTCCATTACCTCAGCTACAAACTTAGGCCAGGATTCATCATTCTGTGTGGAATAATGAAGCCTGCACTAAAAGGGGTGGGGGGGGGCAAAGTAGGGAGTGGGCGGGCGATAGCCTGCAGCCGATCGCACCACGGTGGTGCAATTTTGCCTGCTGTGGTGTGGCTGGCTGCAGGCTATCAGGGACATAGCACCAAAGTAAAAGGTGGGGCTATTCCCCGTGCTACTGCCGACAATAATGTTCAAAACATTATCGCTGGCAGCGGCGCCACCGCAGACTCCTCCCTAACTCTGCCCCAACTCCTCCCCTCCCCCTAATTTTAATGTTACCGCCGTGAAAAGGTGTGCGATAAGGGCCTTTTCGCATATGATAGGGCCTTATCAAGTATGATAAAGCCCTAACGCATGTGATAAATCCTTAGAAATAACCCCCTTAGATTGTGAGCCCTCTGGGAACAGAGAAATATCTAGAGTAACTGAATGTAATCCACTTTTCTGAAAGGCAGAATGTAAATCTAAATAAATAAATATGTATTGTTCAGTTTCAGGCTGCTTGTACAGAAAAACATCACTATATATCTTTTCCTTTGAGAAGCCAGCAACAACAAACTTATGACTGAGTTCTACCAAATTGCAATTTTCCCCTCAGGTTTGGGGGCTATCAATTCCACTTACATCCCTATAAGAGTACCAGCAAATGACGAGGCTACCTACTGCAAATGCAAGGTCTTCCACTCCCTCAATATGCAGGTGGTCTGCAATGCCAAGGAGATCATCATGGACGGGTACCCAGGTTTCCAGCTTCTTGCTATGATGCATATATCTTCTCAGAATCAGGAATTCATAGAGATGTGCAGCAGGGATGGATTTGTCCCATTCCATATTCGTATTCGTCGGGACCCAAATCCATTGCATCCGTTCTCGGGGGACCCCGATCCATTCATTTGTTACATATGTATTCGTTTCCCAAAAAAAAACCATCCCAGCCCTTTAAATTTAATTTACTACAACCCCCCACCCTCCTGACCCCACCAAGACTTGCCAAAAGTCCCTGGTGGTCCAGTGGGGGCCCTGGAGCGATCTCCTGCACTCGGGCTGTCGGCATTCAAAATGGCGCCGATAGCCTTTGCCCTTACTATGTCACAGGAGATCCCGATGCCATTGGTCGGCCCCTGTCACATGGTAGGAGCAATGGACGGCCGGCGCCATCATGATCTTAAAGACCTCTATCATATACCCCCTCAGCCATCTCTTCTCCAAGCTGAACAGCCCTAACCTCTTCAGCCTTTCCTCATAGGGGAGCTGTTCCATCCCCTTTATCATTTTGGTTGCCCTTCTCTGTACCTTCTCCATCACAACTATATATTTTTAGAGATGCAGTGACCAGGATTGTACACAGTATTCAAGGTGCAGTCTCACCATGGAGCGATATGGAGGCTTTATGACATTTTCCGTTTTATTAACCATTCCCTTCCTAATAATTATCCACTTTGATGCCTAGATCTTTTTCCTGGGTAGTAGCTCCTAATATGGAACCTAACATCGTGTAACTAGAGCAAGGGTTATTTTTCCCTATATGCAACACCTTGCACTTGTTCACATTAAATTTCATCTGCCATTTGGATTCCCAATCTTCTAGTCTCGCAAGGTCCTCCTGTAATGTATCACAATCCGCTTGTGATTTAACTACTCTGAATAATTTTGTATCATCTGCAAATTTGATAGCCTCACTCATCGTATTCCTTTCCAGATCATTTATATATATATATATTGAAAAGCACTGGTCCAAGTACAGATCCCTGAGGCACTCCACTGTTTACCCTTTTCCTCTGAGAAAATTGACCATTTAATCCTACTCTCTGTTTCCTGTCTTTTAACCAGTTTGAAATCCACAAAAGGACATCATCTCCTATCCCATGACTTTATATTTTTCTTTGAAGCCTCTCATGAGGGACTTTGTGAAACGCATTCTGAAAATCCAAATATACTACATCTACCGGTTCACCTTTATTAACCCCTTCCAAAAAATGGAGCAGATTTGTTAGGCAAGACTTCCCTTTGGTAAATCCATGTTGACTGTATTCCATTAAACCATGTCTTTCTATACGCTCTACGATTTTGATGTTGAGATTAGTTTCCACTATTTTTCCCAACACTGAAGTCAGGCTCACTGGTCTATAGTTACCCCTGGAGCCTTTTTTAAATATTGGGGTTACATTGGCCACCCTCCAGTCTTCAGGTGCAATGGATGATTTTAAGGATAGGTTACAAATTTTAACTAATAGATCAGAAATTTCATTTTTTAGTTCCTTCTGTACCCTAGGATGCATACCATCTGGTCCAGATGATTTGCTACTTTTAGTCTATCAATCTGGCTTACAATATCTTCCAGGTTCACAGTGATTTCATTCAGTTCATCTGACTTGTTTGATATTTGTCCACTCCCCCATCCCTGTTTGATATACTTTCCACCTGCTGTTACATTGTAAACCGATATGATGTGTATTTTAATGTCGGTATAGAAAACTGTTAAATAAGATAAATAAATAAGTTTCCCTTTTGAAAGTTTAGTGTTAGAGCTGCAGATTTATTTATTGTCCCCTTTCCAGTTATTAGTTTAAATTTGATCTTGTTATGATCACTGTTGCCAAGTGGCCCCACCACTGTTACCATTCTCACCAAATCCTGCGTTCCACTAAGAATTACATCTAAAATAGCTCCCTCTCTTTTTGGGTTCTGAACCAATTGCTCCATGAAGCAGTCATTTATTACATCCAAGAACTTTATGTCTCTAGCAAGTCCTGATGTTACATTTACCCAGTCAATATTGGGGTAATTGAAATCTCCCATTCTAATTGCACTGGCAAATTGGTTAGCTTCCCTGATTTCTCTTAGCATTTCATTATCTGTCGAACCATTTTGTCCAGGTGGATGGTAGTATACTCCTATCACTATACTCTTGCCCAACACACATGGGATTTCTGCCCATATAGATTCTACTGAGTATTTAGTCTCTTGTATGATCTTTATCTTGTTGGACTCTATATCCTCCCGAACATAAAGTGCCACACCCCCACCAAGTTGATCCTCCCTATCATTGCGATATAATTTGTACCCTGATATAGCACTGTCCCATTGGTTATCCTCCTTCCACCAAGTCTCTGTGATGCCAATTATATCAATCTCATCATTTACTGCTATACACTCTAACTCTTACTTTTTAGACTTTTGGCATTGGCATACAGTTATTGCAAAGTGTGGTTTTTGTTTGTATTAAGAACCTGCTTTTCAGTTGTTAGGGATAATTCGGAAATCATTAGCTTCAGTGATTTTTTACATATAGGCACATGGACTATGTTTGCTTTTAATGGAACCTCTCTGTTGGGATGCCCTAACTCTCCTGTTTCATTAGTATCCTTCAAGGATACATTTCTCTGAACCATGCACTGCTGAGTGACTGTCAGCTTTCCCCCTTGTTCTAGTTTAAAAGCTGCTCTATCTCCTTTTTGAAAGTTAGTGCCAGCAGCTTGGTTCCACTTTGGTTAAGATGAAGCCCATCCTTTCAGAAAAGTCTCCCCTTTCCCCAAATGTTTCCCCAGTTCCTTACAAAGCTGAATCCCTCTTCCCTGCACCATCGCTTCATCCACGCATTGAAACTCTGGAGCTCTGCCTGCCTCTGGGGAACTGCATGTGGAACAGGAAGCATTTCAGAGACTGCAACCCTAGAGGGTCTGGATTTCAGCTTCCTACCTAAAATCCTAAATTTGTCTTCCAGAACCTCTCTCCCACATTTTCCTATGTCGTTGGTGCCCACATCTACCACGACAGCTGGCTCCTCCCCAGCACTGTCTATAATCCTATCTAGGTGACGCATGAGATCTGCCCCCTTTGCACCAGGCAGGCAAGTTACCAGGCGGTCCTCACGTCCACCTGCTACCCTGCTATCTACATTTCTAATAATCGAATCACCAACTATGATGGCCAGCCTAACCCTTCCCTCCTGGGCAGTAGCCCTGGGAGACTTGTCCTCATAGATGATCTGGCTCATAGATGGCTGGATCTGGAGAAAAGCTCTAAGGAAGAAATAATACATAAGAACATAAGATTTGCCTTATTGGGTCAGACCAAAAATCCATCAAACCCATATCCTGATTCCAGAGGGTCCAATCCAGGTCACAATTACCTGGCAGGATCCCAAAATATATTCCATGCTGTTTATCTCAGGATAAGCAGTGGATTTCTGCAACTCCATCTTAATAATGGTTTATGGACTTTTCATCCAGAAGCTTGTTCAAAACCTTTTAGATGTTTAAACTGGTTTATTAGAGAAATACAACAGTACAAATAATCAATATGCAGCATGTGGTGACTCTTGTACTCACTACATATGATATGAAATTATATACACATTTTAATATTCCCCTCCCCCTATTGTCAACAAATACAGTGTATATATATATATATACACACAAAACAACAATCCTTCCTCCTATCCCCAAACCCACCCATTTCCAAACACTTAACCATCACAATTGAGAGGAGATGGCATTTTAAAAGCAAAAATAAAATACAGCAAATAGAAGCATCAGTTTGGGCCAACAATAATCCTTTACTTGGCAAAGCCCAGTCCCTAATATAATAAAGCTGTTAAAACTACTCAGAAGGATATGACATTAACATTTAACTCTGGATCCTAACAGGCAAGATCTGAAGATATGCATCCCAAAACTCCAAAAAGGCTCATCGACATTTAATCAAGAAATCTGTTGCTGTTTTTTCCCATTATCATTAGATTATGAAAGGCGTTCCTCCACCCCCAAAAGGAAGGCACTTCCTTGTCTTTCCATATCATGAGAATATTCTTTCTCCCCACCAGACAAGCTTTACATATTAAAAGCCTATTACCTTGGATTTGGAATGAAGCAGGGTCATCAAATTAGGACCCCCTTTGGTAGGAAAGAGAGGTTTTGTCCAAAATTTTGCTCAAAGAAATCATTAATCCCATCCTAGAATTTAATTACATCACATGTCCAGAAAACATGACTCAACATTCCTGGAGCCTACAAAAACGGCTCTATAGGCTGTAGTAGGAGATATATAAGCCCATTAAAAAAATTTAAACTGCAGTTTTCTTAATCTCATGTTGGTTATTAATGTTTTAATATGTTTGAAACCTGTGTTCAAGTGACCATCTGTAAGTGTAATTGATAGCTCTCTCTTCCACTTATCAAGCAGAGAATTCAAAGCCAGGTGTGAACGAATATTCAACAAAGACTTATACAACCTAGAAAGCCGTACTCTCCTGAGATCCTCAATTGGAACATATTCCTCCACTCGGTCACAAAAAGCCTCCTTTAAATATGTTTCCCAGACTATGCAAATAGTGTTCAAGCTGCATATTAGCAAAATTGCCCTAGGGTAATTGCCATAACGCTTGAAAGAATAACGTTTATCCAGCTCTATCTACTACCTGCCTAAAACTGAATGATACCTTTAGACCTCCACAAACCCTGGCGAAAAGGATTGATTACCCTGAATCAGCAAATAAAGGGACATTGCTGAAGAATGGCCCAGTTGTTCACAAAGATTCCACCAAGTTTTCTGCACTGTCAAAAGAAGGACCCCATCTTTAACTGAGTCTACACCTCTTGCATACAATAAAAAATGAAGATGCAGCAATGAAACTGAATGCTTTTCCATATACAGGGGAGTATAATATTCCGAATCCCAAATCCAATCCTTAAGGTGTCGCAGCTGACCCACCCAATTATATTGCTCTAAATCCAGGAGTCCAATAGCACACGTTTCCCAGGTATCCATTAACTGATTTATACTCTGACTTGGCTTGCGCTCCTGCCACAAGAATTTAGCTAAGACTTGGTAGATCATCTCCCCCCTTGCCGAATGCAAAGTATCTGCCCCCCAACGAATAAGAATCCCGAATGCAAAGTATGGCATCCCTATGCACATCCCTAATATAAATACCTATCTAGTGTGAGGGCATTATGGCTAGGTTCTCTCTCTCTCTCTCTCTCATTGTAGGAGGACCCCAATGGCTAGGCTAGCTCTCCAGGAGCTTAAACCTACTAATCATGGTCCCCCCAGTTGTTATATGTAGGAAATACACACCCCTTTTCCTATCACTGCAATATTAGTGCATTTTGATAAATCCAGGCCTAAGTTGGTAGAGTTTAGTAATATCTGAAGTGAGAGTAATTCATAAGTACTGAAATGAATATCCTGCCCATCTCAAGGGAAAATCCTGGCCCCCTAAGGTCTTAACCCAGGCTGAGGTACCCAAAATCTCTGACATCTAGATTAAGTTTTAGCCCTGAAAAAGAACCAAAAATAGAAAACTCCCTCATCAGATCTTTTAAGGACTCAACAGGGCTAGTAATGTACACCAACATATCATCTGCAAATGCAGTAATCCTGAACTCCATATTTCCTATTTTAACCTTGAACTTCTGGCATTAAGTGAATCCGCCTTTATAAATGCTCCAGGGAGAGAAGAAATAAAAGGGGGGAATAATGGGTACCCCTGATGAGTTCCTCGCTGAAGCTCAAATTCCTCTGTCCATGGGTCAGCCCCATGATGGTATTCATATCAAAAATACAGGATAAAGTATAGTATAAGAGGTGAAAATCTGTGTTCAAAACAGATTTTGGCTGAAAAGCTGAAGCAATTAAAATGAGATACAGAATTTGGGGACCAAAAGCAAGGAAATAAACCTTCGCCTTCCTCTCTTAAAATACTCTATGTGCAAAATTTAGATTATTTAACTAAATTTCTTAGGAGACTAATCCATCCATGTGCTCCTGGGCCTGGATATTTCTGGAAAGGAAGTCTCAGTCTCTCAGCACTTGGCTCCTCTGTCCCTTGTTGGGATTTTACATATAGCTTGGCTATGAGTCAAGAACAGCTGTCTGTCTATTTCCTCAGAGCGCAGATATCTGTCTCTCCCTCTTAATAATTAGCTCTTCAGGAGAAGAATTGATTTGAGAGCTGCCAGATGCACTCCTCTCTTCCTGGTTTCAACTCCTGCACACAAAATCAGCCAAATTGCTCCTTTTCTATTGTAAATGGTCTCCCAGAATTCCTTTGGCTCCCTCCTCTGCTGGTTATGTAGTGCTGTTCTCTGGGCAGGCTAAACAGTACAGTTCTTTTCCCAACTTATTAACACTGTGAGTGCTGGATGCTGGTTCTTACAGAACATTTGTCATTCACAGGAGAGTACAAAGGGGTTGTTAACATATTTTTAACAGCTCCTCTATGAGGAGCTGTTAAAAATAGTCCAGCTTATTCCCAGGAACCTATTACAAAGCAATCTTTACTCACCCATTATATAGCCTGTATATAACATGCTTTACTGCCTCCTTGTAAATTTGTGATGTAAACCCTTCTGCCTCCTTGTAAATATGTGCTATTAACTATATTAAATATTTTTATTATAACCATCTCCCGGCCCCCCTACCTTCCTTTAGTTCTTGCGTTCACTATCTTCCCTTTCACCCTTACATTACTTGTTCTTATTGTTACTTGTTCCATGTAAAGCCCGTTGCTAGTTTTGTTCTTTGTAAACCGACGAGATGTTCCCAACGTACATCGGTATATAAATGCCATTAAATAAATACATAAATAAATAAATAAAGAGGTTAAGGGCTGTTCAGCTTGGAGAAGAGACGGCTGAGGGGGGGATATGATAGAGGTCTTTAAAATCATGAGAGGTCTAGAATGGGTAAATGTGAATTGGTTATTTACTCTTTCAGATAGAAAGACTAGGGGGGACGCCATGAATTTAGCAAGTAGCACATTTAAAACTAAATGGAGAAAATTATTTTTCACTCAATGCACAATTAAGCTCTGGAATGTGTTGCCAGTTAGTTTATCTGGGTTTAAAAAAGGTTTGGATAAGTTCTTGTAGGAAAAAATTAACTGCTATTTATTTATTTTATTTATTTAACAGTTTTTTATACCGACCTTCATAGTAAATAACCATATCGGATCGGTTTACATTTAACATAGGGTATAACTGAAGGAACAATTCAGGTAAACAATAAATAACCATAGATAGGAATAAGTCAAAGTTACAATCAACGGGAGTCAAGAACTTGGAAGCTTAAAACAAGCTGGAAGGAAGATAAAGGCAAGTATTAATTATGAAAGATACGATAGAGAGAACGGGTTAAAGCTTGGAAGTGCTTTAACCTGGAGGTACCAGAGTCCATAGTTCATGAAAATAAATGCCAAGGCCGGATGAGAGTGGAAGCCATTAGTGATTGTCTGGAGGATCGGAGAAGGCTTGGTGGAAGAGCCACGTCTTGAGTCTTTTTCTGAAAGTTAAGAGGCAGGGTTCCAATCTGAGGTTTGCAGGGATGTTATTCCAAATAGATGGGCCTGCTATCGAAAAAGCTCTGTCTTTGGTCGTGGAGAGACGTGTGGCCTTAGTCGGAGGAAATTGTAGAGTGCCTTTGAGAACCTCTCTAGTTGGTCTGTTAGAGGAGTGGAGTTTGAATGGGATTTCCAAGTCGAGTTGAAGTTGATGGTGGATGGTTTTGTGAATTAGGGTGATTGATTTGTATAGGATTCTAAAATTTACTGGTAACCAATGTAGGTTACTGAGGATGGGTGAGATGTGTTCACCGCGGCTGGTGCTGGTCAGCAGTCTCACTGCCGCATTTTGTAACATCTGCAGTGGTTTGGTGGTAGATTTGGGGAGGCCTAGGAAGAGTGCACTGCAGTAGTCTATTTTGGCGAATAGTAGCGCTTGTAGGACTGTCCTGAAGTCCTGGAAAAATAGTAATGGTTTAAGACGTTTTAGAACCTGTAGTCTGTAGAAGCAATCCTTGGAGGTTGTGTTGACCATTTTCTTTAAGTTTAGTCGATTGTCTAGTATTGCCCCAAGGTCTCTAACATGCTTACAGGTAATGTGAGAATTGTGAGGTGATGGTGGCGGAAAATTGTTTTCATTTGAGGAGATGAGGAGTAGCTCTGTCTTTGAGGCATTGAGGACCAGGTTTAAGCTGTTAAGTAGATTGGTGATGGAAAGAAGGCAGTTATTCCAATGGGTAAGAGCTTTTGAGATAGATTCTGTTATAGGGATTAGAATCTGCACGTCGTCTGCATACAGATAATGAATTAAGTTGAGATCCGATAACAGTTGGCAGAGGGGGAGAAGATAAATGTTGAAGAGGGTTGGAGATAAGGAGGATCCTTGTGGTACACCTACGGTTGAATTTGTTAGGGGAGACTCTTTGTTGTTGATTTTGACCTTAAATGTTCTATTGCTGAGGAAGGACTTGAACCATTTTTGGGCTGATCCAGAGATGCCGATATCTGCTAGGCGATCTAGAAGGATGGAGTGGTTGACTGTATCAAATGCCGCCGAGATGTCCAACAGGACTAATAGAAAGGAATGTCCTTTGTCTAACCCCATTAGGATATGATCTGTAAGTGAGATGAGGAGGGTTTCCCTGTTGCGTGCTTTGCGGAAACCATATTGCGAAGGGAATAGGATATTATGGTCCTCTAGATATTCAGAAAGCTGGGTGTTTACCAGTTTCTCCGTAAGTTTGGCAACGAATGGGAGATTAGAAATGGGTCTGAAATTCGCCAGAACATTGGGGTCTAAATTATGTTTCTTGAGGAGGGGCTTGAGAGAAGCATTTTTTAGACTGTCTGGGTAACTTCCTTGAGTTAGAAGGCCATTGATGATGCTTGTCAGAGGTCCTGAGATCGTGTTCGGGATGAGAAGCAGGAGTTTCGATGGGATATTATCAGCCGGATGGCTAGAAGGTTTCTGTTTTTTTAGGAGGGATTCGATCTCTTTGGTGGAAATATATTCGAAACTGTCGAACTTGGGTCTACTAAGGGAGTTGGAATTCTCTCCTGACTTGAGAGGTGTAGTGTTTGGAGGGAGGAGGGCGAGGGTATTTAGAGTTTTCTGTTGAAAAAATGCAGCGAGCTCATTAGCCTTGGTTAGAGCTTGTTCATCTGGAATAGATGGAGGGGTTGATTTAGTGATTTGTGTTACATAAGCAAATAGGGCCTGGGCATCGTACTGGAAGTGGTGTATTTTGTTAGCATAGTATTCCTTTTTTTTTTTGTAGAATAGAAGTCCTGTAGTGATGTAAGAATCCCTTAAATGTTGAGAGGGTAGATGTGTTAGGGGTTTTGCGCCATCTATTTTCTTTATGTCGCAATTCCTGTTTCATCTGTTTTAGTTCGGAGCTGAACCAGGGTTGATTTCCCTTTTTTGTTGGATTGGTTGTTTTGGAGACTAATGGGCACCATTTGTTTGCAACTTGTTCAGTAATCTTGTACCAGGAGGAAAGGGCTGAGTCAGGATTAGATTGGTCTAAGTTAGAGAGTTCTTTGGAAAGCTGCTCACTAAGTATCTCCGATGGACATGCTTTCCTGAATTGAATGGTAGAGAGGTGCGGAGAGGAGAGTGTCTGTTTGCATGTGGAGAAGGAAGATTCAATCAAGAAATGGTCAGACCAAGGGATAGGGGTACATGTGGGTTCTGTTGTGCAAGAGAAATTGGAGTTGATGAATATTAGATCCAGAGTGCGTCCAGCTTTGTGTGTGGGGCTGTTGATGGTCTGAGTGAATCCCATTGCACTGAGGGTGGTAAGGAGGGCTTCGCAGTTCGCAGAGCGGGGTATAGCGTCAGTATGGAGGTTGCTATTAATCAAGTTGACTTAGAGAATAGCCACTGCTATTACTGGCATCAGTAGAATGGGATCTACTTAGTGTTTGGGTTCTTGCCAGGTATTTGTAGCCTGGATTGGCCAATGTTCAAAACGGGATCCTGGGCTCGATGGATCCTTGGTCTGACCCAATATGGAAATTTCTTATGTTCTTATTGGCCACACTACTGGACCCCTGCCTTGATAGAATAAACCCCCTTGTGCTTATATGTTGCTCCCCCATACTGAAGAATTATGTAATGTCCTGTTCTCTCCTATCCATTTGATTGTGTATGTTCATATTGTACCCCACTCTGAACATAGAAAGGGCGGGAAATAAATGCTTTTAAATAAATACATTTTTATATTTCTTCACCTTGCTGCGGTAGCTTGCAGTCTCTGATGGGTTGAAAATCCCTTTTGGGCAGGTCTAAAACACATAACTCAGATCCAGATGCAGCTCAGTGCGCATCGTAAGGCTCCAACACATGATGAGCTTGTGGGGACAGGAATCTGCTTTATAGTAGCTTGCTACACAAACAATAACCAGTTAGGTTTTAGGTTAGCCACTTACATATAGCTGGATAATTTAAAAAAAGTTTATTCAGGAGAACGTTTATCCCATGGGACAAGTTATCTGGCTAATCTTAACCAGATAACTTGTCCACTAAACAGCCTACTGAATATTAGTCTCCAGGTATATAATACTGTGTTCCTTATTAAGAATCACCACCCAGGAAAAGGACATTGTAGTCGTCAAGAGACACAAACAGGTATGGTTTTTAGGATACCTACAATGAATATGTATGAGAAAGATTTGCATGCACTCTCTCCATTATATTCAAATCATGCATGGTTATTATGGATATCCTGAACCCAAGTCTGTTTGTGACTCTTGATGAGTTGAGCTGGCCACCCTAGGTTTAGCAGCTAAAATTTAATGCTAAAAAATTGTTGCGGTCGCTTGCTCGAAAGAGTGAGCCTTTGAACCTCGGCATAACTTCAGGATGAGGTTCCAGGGTTCACACTGCAGGAGGCGAGCATATTCAGGCATGGGCTGATCTTGGAACGTAGCACGAACTTGGAACATAGCCCATTCAGACCTCCACTGAACGTGCATACACCAACAGTGAGACTTAACAACACAATGCTGGTCTCTGGGGTAGCCCTCTGGCCACTCAAAAGCCCTTTTGGACCTGCCACTTGGGAACTGCTTGTGCATCAGGACAGATGGAGGTTGAGGACCAAGACATGACATGATAAGGGCTAGGACTTGACTCTGACGACGCTTGGCAATGAGGACATGATGAGGCACTGGAGACTTGGAACTTGAATAAAGACTTAAGCTCAGGTTCGGGTTCAGGTTCAAATAATATCTGCACTGCAGTGTGCCCTATACAACCCAAGGGTTGGTCACAGACAATGTCATTCCACTGCATGCCCTACACAAACTGTGGGCTGGTCACAGGCCATGCTGGGGGTGGGGCAGACTGGACTGAGACTCCGACATGGACAGAAGTCAGAATATCACTTGGAACATCGCTTGGAACAAGGAGTATGGCTTGGAATGAAGAACGTGGCTTAGAACAATGTACATGGCCTAGAATGAGGATCAAGAAGATCATCTGTCTGGACAAGCTCCATTGGACCAGAACTAGGAGCAAGGCTAGGAACTTGAGAATGGAACTTGGAATTCTAAAACAAGGGTGGACTCCGAGGACTTGACCCAGAGAAGACAGACTTGAGACAGGCCCTGTGCTAGGAGGCACCCTACACAACCTGCCATGGGCTAGTCATGAACCACATCGTGTTGTGCTGATGGTGGACCCTTGGCCCAAGGTGGGGTTGGTGCTACCCACAGGTCAAGCCCTATGGGTCCCTACCATCGGGTGATGGAGCAGACTAGGAGACAGATGCCGACTGGAACTTTGCCAATACCGGCCCACATTCCTCAGGTTGGGCCCTCGGGTGCCAGGGCCAGAAGGACTTAAGCGGGCCTCCGTGAGACGACTCCCAGTTGATGTAGGCAAGGGTAGTCCAGAAACCAGCAGAGGTATCGGAGGGCTGAGGATTGTCCAGACGAGGCAGGGGTCCAAAGACCTAGACACCAACAGGAACTGTTATCGATCCGTCCACCAGGAGGGGCAGAGTTAGCAATCTATTATTGATCACCCCGCCAGGGGGGCGGAGTTAGCAATCTGTTATAGATCTACTCCTCAAGAAGGGAGGAGTTAACAATCTGTTCAATGCTGCTCTCCCAAGGGGAGGAGCTAGCAATTGGTAATACTCTGTAGGCGGAGTTAATAGTCTGTAGTGAGTTGGCTCCCACAGAGTGGCAGTCTGTATGATACCGCTATTAGTGTAAGGAATAACACTTAATGGAAATTGGTGAATCCTTGGGCCGATGGCAGAAGACAGCCCCCCCAGGAGGATATCCTGAGAGGGACCACCGGCTAGGCTGGAGTATGGAGACAAACACAGATAGTTCTTTATTAGACAGGAAGTAGAACCACCAGAGGTGGCAGTAGTGAGCTGATGTGCCCGGCAGGGCTGAAGTCCCTCAGATACTGGAATTGCGATCTCTGGGTTGCTGAGCTGTAGAGAGAGACTATAGGTAGTGAGTAGACAGGGTATGCTGGATACATAACCAGTAGTAGATGATGCACTCACAAATGTAGATATCTGTAATGGCTTCTATGCAACAAAGAGTCTTCAGTATATTCAGGAACAGGAGCCGTAGGTGAGTACTGGTTCCTATATGCAATCTGTAATAAGAACTGACATTATCCGTGTATGAGATGGCTTCCGGAATCAACAGTGCTGTAGTCCTTCAGCATGACTTCCGAGTAGATAGATCATAGCGGATATCTCAAATTTGTAGTCCAGGAAGACATTAAAGATGTAGAGCGCCACCTAGCTATGGCGCACATAGCAACCACTATGAATAACAGCAGGTAATAGAAAAACTGCTGGTGATGTTGATAAGATCCTCAAAAGAAGTGGTGGTGAAAAGGATTGTCAAGGCCCACTTCAAATTGTGATACAATAGTGGATCTTCAAATTTGCTGAATGGACTCCTCAGTTTTTCCACAAAACATCTGGGATTAGAGTTGCCTCCTGCCCCTGAGTCCTTCAGGGCAGAGGTTTGAACCGTCACTGGTTCAGGGATCACAGACACTGGACGAGAGAGTGGAGGATATATTGTCGTATAACCCAAGAACAGTCCTCCCGCGGGACTCAGGCCTGTCCATTTCCCGAATGAATAGGGTAAGCAGAAACATCAAGGCCTGGCTGACCACAGAACATGCACAGGCCGTTCCTCCTCCTAAATCTTCACTCTCTAGAGGTGAAGTGACCGCGACCAGGTTCCTTCGGTTCCTTCTTCTCCACAGCAGGAGGTGCTGTACCCTCTCGTAGTGCAGGAGCACTGGTTGGCTTCAACCCAGGTAACACCTTAAGCCGGAGTTCCTTCACCTTGTCTTGGAGCTGCCAGTCAATCCGAGTAGCCAAGGCTATTAATTCTTCCAGTGAGTCAGGCGTCTGACGAGCAGCCAGCTCGTCCCTCACGTGGGTGTCCAGGCCTCTGCAAAAGAGTGTCTTCAAACATCTGGGGTCCCAGAGAAGTTCCGCTGCAAGAGTTTTAAATTCAATGGCAAATTCTGCCAGAGATCTGTTGCCTTGCTTCAGGTCCACCAAAGCAAACCCAGCAACAGACATACGAGCAGGGTTATCCAAAACGGATTTAAACAAGTCCATAAATCCTTCTATGTCCTGAAGGATAGGGTCCTTGCATTCCCACAAGGTAGATGCCCACGATAAGGCTCTCCCATCCAAATAAGACAGAATGTAGCTGGTCTTAGAGAGGCCTGTGGGAAACAATGAAGGTTGTAAGGTGAAATGTACGCTACACTGGTTCAAGAAGCCCCGAGTCTTTTGGAGTTCTCCGGAGAATCGAATAGGTGTCGCCAGTGAAACAGCTGACTTTAAAGTTACCTCTGATATCTGACCTTCTTGTATAGAAGCAATGCCTTGTACCTTCTGGTGTGAAAAGCTACAGTAAGTTTCTCCAAGGTTTCTTGCTGTACTGAGAGGCGTTGAGCTAAGCCCGGAATAGCCTGCAAGGGAGAAAGGTGAGCCGGGTCCATGGGCTACAGACATCAAATACCTTTAGCTGAATCTCCAGGAGTACTGCTTCTCCAAATGCTTCTCTTGAAAGCTGAATTCACTGAAGGGTTTTTTTCTCCAATTCTTCTCCAATACGTTTAGCCGGATTCACTGGAGTTAGCAATCTGTTATCGATCCGTCTGCCAGGATTGGCGGAGTTAGCAATCTGTTATTGATCACCCCGCCAGGGGGGTGGAGTTAGCAATCTGTTATAGATCTACTCCTCAAGAAGGGAGGAGTTAGCAATCTGTTCAATGCTGCTCCCTCGAGGCGAGAATAGGCATGAATGCAACAGGAACAAAGGAGAACAGGGGATGTCCAGGTAAAGATAGGCCGAAGCCTGAGAGGCCAGGTCTGTAGGTGACAAGGAGAGTCCAAGGCAAGCTGGATTCAGGGCAGGTGGCAGGAAGGCACAGTACCAGGAGCAGAGCAGAAGTCAGAGATGAAGCAGAGGTCAATACCAGTCCAAGCGTAGTCCAGGCAATGCAGGAGTCAATACCAGAGAATCAGCCCAAGCATAGTCCAGGCAATGCAGGGGTCAATACCAGAGAATCAGCCCAAGCATAGTCCAGGCAATGCAGGGGTCAATACCAGAGAATCAGTCCAAGCTTAGTCCAGGCAATGCAGGGGTCAATACCAGAGAATCAGTCCGAGGAACGAGGAGCAGACAAGGGAACACATAGGGACAGGAACCAGGAATTATGACAGGAACGGAAGGCAGGAACGACAACAGGAACCAGTAACCAGGAACAAGCAATTAGTACATGAGCAATCATGGAGACCTGTTGCCAAGACAGGGAACAAGTGGCTGGGCCCTGCCTTTTTTTTACAGAGGCCCTTTGATGTCATCATCCGGGGCTGCGGGCTACTTTCCCTCCATGGCCCCTTTAAAAGAGCGCAAGTTGCATGCGTGCCTAAGCCGGAGCCCAGCCGCCTCCGTCCCTGTGCAGGCGCTCGGGGACGGAGGCGGCTGCCCAATGCTGAGAGTGAAGGTGAACCGGAGCTGGCAGCTGAGTTCCCGGGGTAAGTAGGCCCGGGCATGGGCGTTACACGGCCGGGACAAGTAACACATCGCTGGCATATCTGCAGGAACTTAGACAGATACTAGGACTGACACTGGAGATGGAAGATGGAAATCCAAAGGCTTGGAAGACTTGGCCTCAGGACCTGGGCAGCAACGCAACCTACTCAGACCGCCATAGGCTGGTCACGGACCATGTGCTCACAGGACTTGTGTGCAGGGATCCGAAAACGGGTACTTGGACACAGGAACACGGCAGTGACTTGGATGAGGTGAAAACTAGGACAAGGTGAAGACTTGATCACAGGAACCGACAAGAGATCAGGAGCATGAAACAAAAGACCCTGAATAATCGAAAACCAGCAAGACCTCCAGGAGCAAAGAAATGACACAGGAGCTCCAGGAGCATGGCAACTCCTTGTGAAGGCAACCAGGAAGCAGACAAAGAGCCCTTTTATAGGCTGACTGACTGACATCATCACATAGGGCCGCAGGGCTTTACCTGCTTCTAGCCCCTCAAATCTGCAGGAGGAGCGCGCACATGCTCCTAGGAAGGAACCACACAGGAGCCAGATGTCAGTGGCATCAGAGCATGGTTGGCAGCCTGGGCCACAAAGAACAAAGAGGTGGTGTCATGGCTGGTGGCTCGGGGCTGCAAAGCAGAAGAGGAGTGGCTCCTGCCATGAAGACGCAGCGGTGGTGGCTCAGGGCCACGAAGGGAGGTAAGAGAGCTGCCCGCAGGTCTGCCCCATGATGGTATTCATAACAAAAAATGCAGGGTAAAGTACAGTATAAGGAGTGAAAATCTGTGTACAAAACAGGAACAGGATCTGGGGTTAATCCTATCAAATGACCTTAAGGTGATCAAAGAGGTAGATAGGGTGATGGCAAAAGCCAGAAGAATGCTTTGGTGCGTAGGGAGAAGAATAGCCAGCAGGAATAAGGAGGTGATATTGCCTCTGCATAAGTCTCTGTTGAGACCTTGTTTGGAATAGTGTGTGCAATCTGGGACTGCACCCTCAAAAGGATATAGAGTTGGTCCAGAGGGCAGTTACTGAATTGATCAACGCTCTTCTTTATAAAGCATATGGGACAGTCTTAAAGATATAAACATGAATACACTGGAGAAAAGGAGGGAAAGGGCAGATATGATAGAGACATTTGAAAAAAAAAACAAGGAATTTATTTGTTTATACTGACATTTGATCTGAGATATCACATCGGTTTACATTCAGGTACTGTAGGTATTTCTCTATCCCCAGAGGGCTTACAATCTAGGTTTTGTACCTAAGGCAATGGAGGGTAAAGTGATTTGCCCAAGGTCACAAGGAGCGACAGCAGGACTCAAATGCTGGTCTCCTGGTTCGTAGCCCACTGCTCTAAGCACTAGGCTATTCCTCCTCCTATTTCAATGAAAAAGAGGCTCTGCAATTAGGAATCCCGGGATGATAGTGAAAGGTGGCAGAATCAGGAGTAATCAAAGGAAATATTTATTTCCAGAACGGATGGTGGACACATGAAACAACCTCCTTCTAGAGGTGGTGGAGATGAGGACAGTATCGGAATTCAAGAGGACATGGGACAAGCACAGAGGATCTCTGAGGAAGAGAAAGGGACTATAAAACTGAGCAGTGTATGTGGCTGGTCAGACTGAATAGCCATATGGTCTTATCTGCTGTCCTGTTCTGTATTTCTATGTATATTTTAAGGTGGTTGATAATGTAAAAGTCTCTGCAATAGGGAAAGTCACTTTGGATACTGGAATCAGGTTAAAAATGTAGAACGTGTGACTGAGAAACCCTGGAAGTTTAAAGAATGACTGATTCAAAGTGATTACTGCTGCTGTTTTCTAGGAAAATCTTGCATTGAGTCATCAAACTTAAAATCTTGAAAATAATGTTTATGTGAAGGTTCTGAGGTTAATTAACATTCCCAGATTGCAAAATGTGTTTGCTTAGGAAAATCATTTTAGGAAATATTGGTACGAGATCTTAGAACAAAGCCTTTCTGCCTATTACACAGACTTATTGTTTACCTCAGGCAAAGTTTAACATTAACAATTTATCCCAAAGTTTTGGAATAAAGGAGGGTGAGATATCAATAAATTTGACCCAAAACCTGAAAGCTTAAGAGGAAACATACTTGGGGCAAGTGGCTTTACTTGATATATTTATGTTAGACCACAACTATAACTGAGTTTTAAAGTTATTTTTCCAGAAAAGAGAGTTATTGTTTTGAATCAAAAGGTTAGATTTTTTCCAGATTTAGTGCACAGCACCCAGACTAGGCAGAAACTGTTTGCAGATCTACGCCAGAATGTTGTTCGAATTGGGTCACTGTTTTCCTTGTAAATGTCAAGTTATATTTCAAGACAATGTTTATATTATTTTATCTAGAGCAAGTAAAGGCCTTCTTAAAAAAACAAGGTTAAAAATTCTGATAAAGTTCCCTCAAATGGCACCATAAATGTGACTAATTTGCCTGGTATATAAATGTACCAATACTGTCCATTTTTGCCTCTAACTTTGATTTGTTTCATAACTTGTTTAGTTGAACATTTGCCAATGTATATTTATTTGAAATCATGTGATTTGTTGGATCTCCCACACTATATTGTGAACTTATTTTTCAGTATAATATGAATGCTTTGTCTTGGTGAAAGCATTAACTATTTCCTTGGTTCTTCTATATTCATTTTATGATGTTTTGGAAATTAGCAGCCACAAAGTGTGCACACTAAAAGCTCACCCTGCTATATGTGAGGACAATGGGGAGGAGTGCACATACCTCTGAAAATGTCAGGTATGCATACTGTTTTACTCATCCAACCTAAACACCCTCCAAGGAGAACCCCCTTTTTAGTGTGGCTAAAAGTAAATGCATTGTGAACCGTATGCATTGTTTCAGACTGTTACGGTCCCGGGCCGTACCCCGGTCCCTCCACCTACCTCGGGGGCGGCCCGGGCCGTTTCGGGACGTCTTCGGGCCTGCAGGCCCTCCAGCACGTCTCTCCCTCCTCGGGAGAGACGCCGACGATTCGGCGCGGCTGGCCCTGCCCCCTGACACGCGCGCGCGGGGAGGAGCTCCCCTTAAAGGGGCCAGCGCGGGAAAATGATCAGCTGAACCAACGATGACGTCAGACGCCTTCAGGGTACAAGTACCCTGCAACTAGCCTCTCTTCTTTGCCTTGCAACAAGGTTCCTGGGTTTTGCCTGTGGTTGCTGCGTTCCTGATTGTTCCCAGAGTTGAGTCATGTCTCCATCCATTTTCCTCTTGTGAGGAATCCAACAGCTCACTGAATAGTATTAGTGATGTATCCTGCAACCCTTCTGCTGCATTTTGGTACATTTTCAGCTTCTGTACCTGTCTCCTCTACCACATGCACTTCTGTAGCAGGGTCCTCCACCTCTGCTCTTTTCCCACAGCCTCCATTCACAGCGACAGTGTCAGTTCCTCCTGACTGTGTGAGGATGAGCACATATGTGTGTGTGTTAGTGTGTGCCCTATCCTCCACAGTCCCATTACCTCCCCCCAGTCCACAACAAACTCAGGGTGACTACAAATCAAAAGGTCCCTGGTATGCCGGCAGGCTGCCAGCTGAGCCCAACCTGGTAAAAAATGGAGGCAGCCCAGCAGCTGCCTGTAGCAGCAGGCTAGTTGCCTGCTGAGCTCATTGCTTGCACAGCCAAAAGGTAAAGTGTGAGTGAGGTAGAGGGAGAGTGTGTGTGTGCGCATTTTTGTGAGAGCATCTGTATATGTGTGTATGTGTGAGACAGTATGTACATATGGGAGAGAGCATGTATGTGTGTGTGTGTGCAAAGGCATATGTGAGAACATGTGTGTGTGTGAAAGAGCATGTGTGAGAGCAGGGGTGAGAGTGTGAAAAAGCATTATGTGCGAGCATCTGTGTGTATGTGAGGGCATACATATATAACAGCATCTATGTATGTGAAAGAAAATGTGTGAACATGCATATCTGTGGAAGAGCATATGAGAGTTTCTATGTGTGAGAATGTGTATGTGTGTGAAAGTATCTATGAGTGAAAGCACAAGAGCATCTATGTGTGTGTGAAACTGCATGTGTGAGAGCATCTGGGTGTTTGAGAAAGAGAGACAATGAACATGAGTACATAAGAGGAGGAAAATCCCCCTCCTTGCTTCCCCCTTCCCCGCACAAATCCATGGTAATTTCAGGATGAGTGGAAATCAAAAGTTCCCAGGTATGGAAAGTGGGGATTTTTAAAATCTTTCTTAGTTTTAATTATTGGGTGTTATTTGATGTATTTGCTATTTTTAAATATTTTATTGATGTTTGAGAAATTTTGTATAATTTTAGTATGTTTAGTATGTTTTTAATAGCTATTATTCTATTCATCAGCTGTTTTTTGAAATATTTATTTTTAATATTAATATGTTTTTACTATTATGATGTTTTATATTCTTTGATTCTGTTTTGAGGAATAGAATTTCTATTTTTCCATTTTTGCACTGCATAGTGTTTAGCTTGTTGTGGTTTCCAGTTCAGTTTTTGTTTACATGTTTCAGTTTATGCTTTATGGTCCCTTTATTCTGTTTTTGGTGAGGATCTGCCTGTGTTCTGCATGTGTGACGGAGATGAGGTATTCTGCTGGCAAGTAGTTTCTGTGTAGGGACCTATAGCAGCCTAGCTTGTTCTGTTTTCCTAATAGAAGGTGTAATGCTATTTAGCATCATTGGTGTAATATTTGCATCATTGCCTTTTCATAATTAGGATTTTTTACTGTTTGAGTGCTGGAAATTATTTATCTTGTTAGTATGGAGGTTTACTATATTGTAATTGCAATTCTGTTTACTCTGGGCTTTCTGAGGGCAAAGTCCACATCCTCATTACAACAGACCAAATACCATATGCACTTCAAGTGTGTTTATTGCAGGGTTGTGATATTTTTATTTATGTGTGGTGAGGGTAGGGAGGGGGGTGCAGGCACAAGGCTGTAAAGTTCACCTTTGGTGCCAAATGCCCCTGCAGTGGCTCAGAAAGAGTCTGCCACACATAGACCTCCACCATTTCTTTCCCACGTCTGCAGGGGAGAATGCTGGGGAAAAGTTGGGAGGCAGGTCTCAGTGTTCCTAGGAGTGTGTCTGGGTTACAAGCTTCCTAGAAATATTATCACTGACACTATCTGCCAGTCTGCCACTCCTCTAGGAACTCTGACCCCTGCTTTCCCAGCATTTAAAATGACTGAAACGGTGCCATGCCTTGTGGAGAAGGGAGGAAGGGGGAAGTGCTATTTCATCCCTCACCTCAGGCAGCAGATTGCCTTGAGCCACCCCTGGGTAGCAGGTGAAGCAGAATGCAATGCATACTTACTTCAGCCAGAAAAGGCCAGCCGGGCTGGGTCTCTGCATCCCTAACTCCCTGGCAAAATGGCAAGGGGGCCCTTTGGAGACAGGGAGAGGTTCAGCTATATGAAGCCCAGCGTGTGCCTCTTGTTGATGGTTGGGCTGGACCATTGCCGTTTCCTGCATGGTGGATGGAGTGGGAAAGGAGCATCTGCTCTTCCCCAGTTGCAGCCAGCTGCCGCAGCTGCTTCTATAAAGGCTGGGGCTGGCACATTGCCACTGCCCTCACTTTCATCTTCATCCTGCTCATCAGACAACAATGATGAGATGTCTCCTGCAAAGACCAAGTAGATAAGTGTAAGACTGATGTCCAGTTAGAGACATATATAGAGAGATTTCCATTTTGATGGTGACAGTGTGCAGTTGGCATGAGGTTTTTCTTACCGCCAGCCCCATCCTGCCAAGCCCACAGCTGGTCCAGCCATCTCCTATGTTTGAGGCGAAACACCAGGGCCGTTTTCTTCAGGTCCTCAATTTATAATCAAAAAAAGGAAGATAAGTTACCACATTAATGTTTTTTCTCAAAAAAAAATTGCAAGTCTTAAATCACTTTGCCCTATTCATTCTTCTCATCCTCCACTCACCTGTCCCACTCATTAATTCAACTCTTCCTCCCATCTGACCTTCCTCTCCTTCCTCCTTTTTTCCTCCTACCCTCATGCATATCCTGACCCTTCTAACCCTCCTCTATTCACAGACTAGAAAGAAAAATCCACCTCACAATCCCCTTACACACACACACACATGGCCTTCACCTTCCCCATGCACTAGCCCAGGGGTCAGGAACCTTTTTGGCTGAGAGAGCCATAAACGCCACATATTTTAAAATGTAATTCCATGAGAGCCATACAATATGTTTAAAACTAAATACAAGTAAATGTGTGCATTTTATGTAAGATCACACTTTTAAAGTACAATAAGTCTCTGAAAATATTACACCAGGCCTTAAGACACCAATACATCTCCTATTAGGAAAACGGACCAAATCAGGCTGCTATAGAGTCCTACACAGAAACTAGGGACGTGAATCGTTTTTCAACGATTAAAATTATCGTCCGATAATTTTAATATCGTCTTAAATCATTATAGAACACAATACAATAGAAATTCTAACGATTTATCGTTAAAAATCGTTAAATCGTGTTAGTGCGCACTAACGGGAGTTAGTGCGCACTAACAGAAAATGATACAAATTAACACTTTACAGGTCAGTAAAGGTCAGTTAGGAATGAATATGTATTCCTATTGGCTGGCTGCCCTCTTATCTATTGATGTTACCAAGCTTCCCACTGAGGTGATGGTTGGGGGAATGGGAAATGGAAATGGAAACTCAGGAACACTAACAGAAAATGATACAAATTATTGACACTTTCCAGGTCAGTAAAGGTCAGTTAGGAATGAATATATATTCCTATTGGCTGGCTGCCCTCTTATCTATTGATGTTACCAAGGTTCCAACTGAGGTGATGGTTGGGGGGATGGGAAATGGAAACTGTTGGTAGTTGACAAAAAAAAGTAATGTGATCAGTCAATATGACTAGAACTTGTGCCCTATTCCTGATACCAGGGGTGTTGTGATCTTCCTGCACTCAGTGCCCTATCCCTGATACCAGGGGTGTTGTGATCTTCCTGCACACAGTGCCCTAACCCTGACACCAGGGGTGTTGTGATCTTCCTGCACACAGTGCCCTAACACTGATACCAGGGGTGTTGTGATCTTCCTGCATGCAGTGCCCTATCCCGCCTGCATTACTAGTGAGAGGCTGGCTTCACAGACAGGGGGGAGCTGCCTGACCCTCACTCCTGATTTCCCCCATGTCCCAGCCAGTGAATGGTGTGTGGGTGAGGGGGGGGGGGAGGATGGTGAAGTCTGAGACAGCTCTCTCCCTGCATTACTAGTGAGAGGCTGGCTTCACAGACAGGGGGGGAGCTGCCTGACCCTCACTCCTGACTTCCCCCATGTCCCAGCCAGTGAATGGTGTGTGGGTGAGGGGGGGGGGGGGAGGATGGTGAAGTCTGAGACAGCTCCCTCCCTGCATCACTAGTGAGAGGCTGGCTTCACAGACAGGGGGGAGCTTCCTCACCCTCAATCCTCCCCTCCCCCATGTCCCAGCCAGTGAATGGTGTGTGGGTGAGGGGGGGGGGAGGATGGTGAGGCTGAAACAGCTCCTTCCCTGCATTACTAGTGAGAGGCTGGCTTCACAGACAGGGGGGTGCTGCCTGACCCTCACTCCTCCCCTCCCCCATGTCCCAGCCAGTGAATGATGTGTGGGTGAGGGGGGGGGGGTAGGATGGTGAAGGCTGAGACAGCTCCCTCCCTGCATTACTAGTGAGAGGCTGGCTTCACAGACAGGGGGGAGCTGCCTGACCCTCACTCCTCCGTGGTATTGTGATCTTCCTGCACACAGTGTCCTATCCCTGATACCAGGGGTGTTGTGATCTTCCTGCATGCAGTGCCCTATCCCTATTAATACCAGGAGTGTTGTGATCTTCCTGTACACAGTGCCCTATCCCTAATACCAGGGGTGTTGTGATCTTCCTGCACACAGTGCCCTATTCCTGATACCAGGAGTGTTGTGATCTTCCTGCATGCAGTGCCCTATCCCTGATACCGGGATGTGTGCAAGAAGATCACAACACCCCCGGTATCAGGAATAGGGCACTGTGTGCAAGAAGATCACAACACCCCCGGTATCAGGAATAGGGCACTGTGTGCAGGAAGATCACAACACCTCTGGTATTAGGGACAGGGCACTGTGTGCAGGAAGATCACAACACTCCTGGTATTAATAGGGATAGGGCACTGTGTACATGAAGATCACAACACCCCTGGTGCCAGGGTTAGGGCACTGTGTGCAAGAAGATCACAACACTCCTGGTATTAATAGGGATAGGGCACTGTGTGCAGGAAGATCACAACACCCCTGGTGTCAGGGTTAGGGCACTGTGTGCAGGAAGATCACAACACTCCTGGTATCAGGGTTAGGGCACAAGTTCTAGTCACATTGACTGATCACATTACTTTTTTTGTCAAGCTACCAACTGTTTCCATTTCCCATCCCCCATATATTGTCAGTGGGAACCTTGGTAACATGAATAAATAAGAGGGCAGCCAATAGGAATACATATTCATTCCTAAACTGACCTTAACTGACCTGAAAAGTGTCAAATTGTAACTCCCGTTAGTGCGCACAAATCAGAAAAAACGATTTTTAACGATTTTTTAACTAAAAAATCGTGCCTAACATGATTTTCTTCTCCTGCGAGATGATTTCTATCGTTAAGACAATATGGCACATGATTCACATCCCTAACAGAAACTACACGCCAGCAGAAAACCTCACCTGAATCACGTGCTGTCCCTCACCTAACATAGAATAAAGAGACCAAAACGCATAACAAGAAGCATGCAGAAAAAACTGAATTGGAAACTGCAACAAGCCAGAGTCTCTGTATGCAGTGTAACAAAGGAAAAAAGAAACATCACCCATCCTTATAAAACAAATCAAGAAATATAAAATCATCAGCAGTAAAACTGTACTAACAAAAAGAACATTTTTCACAACAGCTGATGAGTGGAATATCCAATAATTAAAACTCATATAAAACATTTCCAGATACCAACAAAATATTTCAAAATAGCAGACACAAAGACTCAGTAATGAAAAATAATAAGGATACAAAAATTTTTTTGCTCTGCATACCTGGGAACGTTTGATATCCAGGTGTCCTGAGATTGTTCTGAATTAGCAGGAGGTGGGGTGGTTTGCTTGGAACTTTCTCCTCTCTCAGTCACATACCAGCGCTCTCTCTCCCAATGGCTCTCAATGACACACCTATACACACATGCTCTCAGTACTCACATATACACATGTTTTTTCTCTCTCACTTATATAGGCTCTTAATTACACATTTACACACATGCTGTTTATCTTTTCACGCTTACACACACACACACAGGCTTTCAATCACATAAATACATGCTGTCTTTTTCTCTCACACACAGACTCTCATTCACATGCTTACAAACATGTCCTCTCATTTACACACAGGCTCTCAATCACATACTCACATGCTCCCTCACCTAAATCAGCTCTCAATCACACACAGACACACATGGTCTCTCTCTCTCATTTAAACACAGGCTCTCAATCACATACTCACATGCTCCATCACCTAAACCAGCTCTCAATCACACACAGACACACATGATCTCTCTCTTACTTATACACACAGGCTCTTAATCATACATACACATGATTTCTCTCACACACAAAGGATCTCAATCATACACACATACTCTTTCACACAAACAGGTTTTCAATCACAAACTTACATATACAGGTTCCCAATGGTAAACTTACATTCATGCTCTCTCTCTCTCACAGGCAGGCTCTCAATCACAGACATACTCTCTTTCACATGTATAGGCTCTCAATCATTCACATACATGCAATCTCTCTCTCTCTCTCTCACATACACACACACACAGGGCCCCCCCCCCCCCCCCCGCGGCCCGGAAGAGGAAGTGGAGCGTATCGGGTGCGTGCGCGGCAAGAAGAGGCCACGCTAGTGCGCTCGGCATCGGCCCGAAGAAAAGAAGACTGCAGCGCGGCTCGGAGGAAAATGAAGAGCTTCAACCGCGGCCGATGGGACTCCGCGAGCATTCACTCTCTCTCTCCCCCACCCCGGGAACTCGCGGCAGCAGCAGCCTCCTCCCAACGCTAACCTCTTCATTTTCAGCCCTCACGGAGGCGGAGTTCCATCGGCCGCGGTTGAAGCTCTTCATTTTCCTCCGAGCCACGCTGCAGTCTTCTTTTCTTCGGGCCGATGCCAAGCGCACTAGAGTGGCCTCTTCTTGCCGCGCACGCACCCGATACGCTCCACTTCCTCTTCCGGGCCGCGGGGGGGGGGCGGGAAGAAGAGAGCACGCCGGTGCCGCTGACTCCAGCTGTCCTGCCGCGTTCCGCCCGGGCTGACAGCATTTTAAGCCCGGGCGGAGGAGGACCGGGGAGCAGCTGGGTCAGCGGGAAAGTGTGGCGACACTTGTCTGCGAGCCAGATGCAGCCCTCAAAAAAGCCATATCTGGCTCGCGAGCCATGGGTTCCCGACCCCTGCACTAGCCTAATCCACCCTACCCCTCCCACTTCCCCCTCCCCATTCCCCCTCCACACACACACACACACACACATACCTGCATGGCCTTTTCCTTGTACCAATCAACTTACCCCTCTTGGATAGGAGACTCCACTATTAAAATTGCTCTTAGCTCTCTCCAGGCTGACCTTAACCTGCAAAGGTTCCTGCACTGACCCCCGAGCAGTATCTCTTTTTTCTCCACCACTAGGGACACCAGCCTTCTAATGTCCCTGATGATAAAGTTATGCTGCCTGGCAGGAGGAGTCATTGCTTTTCCAACCACGCCCCTGTGGACCAGACGTTTCTGAAGACAACACGCGGCCAGCTAGCTCATGTGCACAAGCACATAATCATCACACACATATAGAAGGTGCATGTCTTGTGCGCTGCAACTTAGCAGCGCATGATACGCATTTATTTATTTATTTATCTATTTATTTATTTATTTAACAACTTTTTTATACCGGTATTCGTGGGTACATCATATCGGTTTACATGTAACTGAGAGAAAATACAAAAAACAGGGAAGGGGGGAGAGGGGAGCAGAGGGAAAGGTAGAGAGCAAAGTACAGGGGTGAAAGGACAGGTAGAATAACTAAAGGAAAACAATAACATGCATGTTTGCACACTAATGCCGGTATATAAAAGGCTTAAATAAATAAATAAATAAATAAGTATAGTATGGAACAGAATTTTGCATTTATACAAAAAATAACTAATTACAAAATAGCATGCAAAGGTATCATAATTTACTATTCAGTGAATATTATCATAGGGCAGCCAGGGGATGCTGTGGGTCGAGTAAGCTAGGGCTGATTAAAAAGAGTCCTATTCAGGATATGCTTTTTTAAAGAGCCATGTCTTAATTTTTTTTTTTTAATTTTTGAGAGGATGACTCTAGGCGGATTTCAGGGGGCATGGTGTTCCAAAGAGCTGGGCCTGCAACAGAGAGGGCTTGCTCCCTTGTGCTGGTGAGATGAGCGGTTTTGAGTTTGGGGGTGTGGAGGGTACCTTTGTGGGCTGTTCTAGTAGGTCTATTAGAGGGGCAGAAGCGGAGGGCATTATCGAGCCAATGGAGATTGTGGTTATGGAGGGTTTGGAGGATGATAGTAAGGGTTTTATATTGGATACAGGAGGAAATGGGCAGCCAATGGAGTTCTTTAAGAACCGGGATGATGTGATCAGATTTAAGGGTGTTAGTAAGAATTCTGGCCATCATGTTCTGCAACATTTGGAGTAGTTTGATTGTGGAGAATGGTAGGCCTAGGAGTAAGGAGTTGCAGTAGTCCATTTTTGAGATCAGGGTCGCTTGAATCACTGTGCAGAAGTCATGCGTATGGAGCAAGGGTTTAAGTTTTTTAAGTACATGGAGCTTGAAAAAGCCTTCTTTTAAGGTGGTGTTAATATGTTTTTTAAAGTTTAAGTGGTGGTCAATAGTGACCCCTAGGTGTTGTACATTGTCAGTGAAGGGGGTTGTGGGGAGGGCAAGGTCGCAAAGGAAGGGAGACGTGGGGTTGTGAATGTTGGATGTGAAGAGGAGCTCTGTTTTAGAGGTGTTTAAGGCCAGGTGGAGACTATTAAGGAGGGAGTTAATGGACGAGAGGCAATTTTAGAGCTTTAGAGATTTGGGATGAGGATTTGGACATCATTATTTATTTATTTATTTTTATATACCATTGTTCAATTTTACATATCACATCGGTTTACATTCCAACAAAAAAAAAAAAAAGCAGGAAATCAAGTCATGCCCCTTTGGCGCGCGATGCACATCTGCTTGGCGCCTTTCAACGGACCGGCTCCGATGACGTTGGGGGGGGGGGGGGGGAGACAGGTCTCTAAATCCTGGCTTTCTTCACACTATTCTCTTCCCAGTTTCAGAGGTATTTTTTTCAATTTTTTTTTTGTCTTTTCTACTTTGAATGTTACATCATTCACGTAAAGGAAGAATTGGAGGCCCATGACTGAAAGGAGTTGGCAAAGGGGTAGCAGATATATATTGAAAAGAGTGGAGGATAGGGAGGAGCCTTGTGGGACACCTTGGGTGAGAGGGATGTGGGAGGATTCTGAGGTTCTGATTTTGACTGTGTAATTTCTGTTGTTCAGATAGGAAGTAAACCAGCAGAGGGCTGTGCCTGAAATGCCAATTTTGCATAGGCGAGTGAGGAGGATATTGTGATTTACAGTATCAAATGCTGAGGAGATATCAAGGAGGGCAAGGATATAGGATTGTCCATGGTCTAGGCCTTTGAGGAGGGTGTCGGTAAGCGAGAGTAAAAGGTTTTCAGTGGTGAAGAACTTACGGAATCCGAATTGGGATGGGTGTAGGATGTTGTGATCTTCAAGGTGTTCAGAGAGCTGGGAATTGATGACCTTCTCCATAATTTTAGCTATGAGAGGAAGGTTGGAGATGGGACGGTAATTGGAGGGGTCGGAGGGGTCGAGGGTGGGATTTTTGAGGAGGGGTTTGATTACAGCGAGTTTGAGGGGATCAGGGACTTTACCAAGGGAGATAGGGCAGTTAATAATGTCTGCCAGGGGTTTAGCGATAATAGTAGGGATGGAAAGCAGCGCTTTAGTAGGGATCCTACATGTGATTCTGACATTGTGACGGTGTTGTGGTGTGTGTGGAGGGAAGGGTGGTTGGTTGAAGATGAAACCATGAAATGGGAGGGTTTTTTGGTTAGCGAATGGGGAAGGTGAATGATATGTATGGGGTAGTAAAAGGGGGGAGTAAGAATGTAGGAATGGTTTTAGTTAGCGAGTGGGGAATTTGAACATTTGCTGAGATTCAGGGGAGGGATGTGTATCATGGGAAAGGGGAAGAAAGACTCCTAAAGGGGCTATAAGGGGCTGCAGGATCCATTGTTCTGCAAGTACTTGCACCTCTAAAATGCTGTAAAATTCTGACTTCTTTCCCCTATGGACTGAGGTCCTGAAGAAGCAAGCCCTGGGGTTGAGTGTCAGAAAGAGAAGATTTCTGGACCTGCTGTGTGCCCTGCTGGATGTGGCTGTTAGGGACTTTGTTTTACACAAGTAGAGAGAGGTTTCAGAGGGTCATGCCATGAACGGGGGTGTATGGAGGAGGAAGATGTAAGAGATGATGGATAGGATAAAATAATAGCAGAAGTCACCAAGTGGATATAGAACCTCACAAAGGTAGATAAACCAAGTAAAGAAGGTGTGAGGATCGTAACTTTCAAAAAAAAAAAAGTCCATTTAATGCCAAGGTGCTCTGAGCGATACCAAAACTTTTTCATGTAAATATAATCCAATTTATTGAAGAACTATCAGATATATAAATAAATGCATCAAAGTTGATAATTTGACATGTGTGAATACATCACTGTGCTCAATAAAGTGTTCATTTCTTAAACAATATGGTCTCCATTTGGCTAAAATGAAATTAAGCTTTATCTGTACATAAAAACAACTCCACACCATCTTCATCACCCCCCACAGAAGCCAATAGCATCCTTGTTCAAGAATCTTCCTCTTTATAGTAAAAGACTGACTCCAGACTAAAGAGACTCTCCCTCTTTATCATTGGTGTTGCCAGGCTGGGACAATAGCAATATGGGGCTTTAATCTTTTGGACCGGGAACTCTCTCCCATTCATGGCTTACACCTAACATCTTATCCATCCCCTGCACTACCTCCCTCTTTCCAGTAGTAGTGACTCTACCTTCCCTCTTGCACCACTCCTCCACCCGGCTTTTTTTTTTTTTACACTTCCCCCCCCCCCCTTTTCCAGTGTTGCATCCCCCTCCCCTCTCTCAGTCACCATGATCATGAACAGCATGAAAAAGTTTTGGTGTTGCTCTGAGCACCTAAACTTTTAATGGACATTTTTTTGAAAAACTATGATCCTCACACCTTCTTTGCTTGGTTTATCTACCTTTCAGGCCGATTCAGTAAAGTCCGCAGGAGAGCGAGCGAACAGGCCACTCATCTGTGCGCGCGATACAGTATTTAAATGAGGCCCGGTGGTAGAAACGGGCAAAAGGAGGCGCTAGGAACACTAGCACGTCCCTAGTGCTTCCTTTTTGACAGGAGCGGCGGCTGTCAGCGGGTGTGACAGCCGACGCTCAATTTTGCCGGTGTCGGTTCTCGAGCCCGCTGACAGCCACGGGCTCGGAAACCAGACACCAGCAAAATTGAGTGTCTGGTTTTCGACCCGACAGCCTCGGGCCTACTTCCAATTTAAAAAAAAAAAAAAATTTTTAACTTTTTACTCTTCGGGACCTCCGACTTAATATCGCCATGATATTAAGTCGGAGGGTGCACAGAAAAGCAGTTTTTACTGCTTTTCTGTGCACTTTCCCAGTGACGGAAGAAATTAGCGCCTACCTTTGGGTAGGCGCTAATTTCTGAAAGTACAATGTGCGGCTTGGCTGCACAATTTACTTTCTGAATTGGGCGCGAATACGTAATAGGGCCATCAACATGCATTTGCATTTAGAGGGCGCTATTAGGTTCGGCGGGTTGGACGCACGTTTTCCACCCCTTAATGAACCTAACTATTAAATCCATTCTTCGTCCACTCTCAAAAACCTCTGAAGAATAGAATTACTTATGTCTTGAGTAAACCCTTGGTAAATCAGATGCATTGTGTTAAGCCATCTGTAACCCACATCACTTAGATAGTAAGATACCACTATGCCAAGACCTCCAAATGTAATATTACAGAGGACAATTAATCCTTACAAACACTAGAAAGAGCATAGCATTTGTCAAAAGATGTCATAAACCAAATCCTTTCATAGCATCTAAAAGGATTTTAACTATGACACTGGGAAAAAATGACACAGATATTTTAAGGAAAATAGAGTCACATTGTTTAGGTGTAGGTGATGGGCAATTTGCTTTCTGTACCCTGAAGAAGGCAATTTAATCTCTGGCACATATTGGTTTCAGCATTGTCTCCATTCACAGAATAATATTTTTAAATTGCAAAGATTTATTTGTTTTGGTAAAGTCTACTTTTGGCAAATGTAATGTTTCCTTTACTGTTTTCTATAACCGTTTCCCTGGATCCTATGAGCGTAAAAATCACTTTCTTACCATGTTTATTTATTTAAGTAGCATGATTGATAATGAAAACTGTTTAGCATGGCTTTTGCACTAATAACCTTGGTTCACTTTAACAGTGGTTATTTTAGTTCAGTTACTATTCAGTATATTATAATAAATAGTGGGCAACAAACCATCATGTTCTTGAAGAATACTATATACTTAAAATCTATGCTTTTCAATAAAACCTGTGAAGAATGAAAAAAAGTAGATTTTACAAGCACAGTTCAGAGGCCTTTAATATGTCTCTGAAAATTATATATAGATATAGATGTATAGATATATATATATTCTGAATAGTAACTGAACTAAAATAACCACTGTTAAATTGAACCAAGGTTATTAGTGCAAAAGCCATGCTAAACAGTTTTCATATAGATAGATAGATAGATAGATAGATAGATATAATATATAGATTCTGTTGTTATTTGGGTGTTTTGAAATTTCCAGGAGGGCCTGAATAAAAATATTCAGGAGATACTATCTATTAGGATCATCTCTGCCCTCCAAAGAGATATTTACCCATCTAGATACACAGCTTACATTTGTCTCTATGTTAAACATATTTGCTCCTGCTCTATTATTTTCTATGTGAGGAAAATATATTATCTTTCATGGAAACATGATAGGTTGTATTGTTTTTGTCTGCTATCTAGTGCCTGCCTATCCACACCAACTGCTCAGCTCTACAATCCCTCCCATTCCCTCAGAGATCCCCTGTGCGTGTCCTATGCTTTCTTGAATTCAGATACTGTATTTGTGTCCACCACCTCCACTGAAGAGGCTGTTCATTGCATCTACCACCCTTTCTGTAAAGTCACATATCCTTAATACTACTGACTCCAAGTCCTTTCACTCTCATCCCATGACCTCAATTTCCAGAATCTCCTCTGGAATACCTCTATTATATCTACCCTATCTCATCTGTCCTATAGGGTACACATGTTTAAGACTATCCCCATATGCTTTATTATAAAGGCAACTAACCTTTTTGTTAAGAAAGTAAATAAAGGAAGGAGGAAACAAGTTTTCTAATACAGTAGCTGAAAAGGTAAGAGAGAGAAGGTTAGCTTTCATAAACTACAGGAGATCACAGAAAGATGAGGACATCAAAAATATCTAGAAAAGTTATGAGCAGCTGGGAAAGTAGTCAGGAATGCAAAAATTCAAATGGAATAAATAATAGCACTTACTGTAAAATAGGGTGACATGACGGGACTGACTGGAGCTTTGCCTATTCCAACTGTTGCTCCCACGGGTTAAGCCTTTGGTTCAGATGGCTGGCAGGATTTCAGAGGGTCCCAAAAGTAATGGCCAAAGAGAAAGTCCAAATCCAGGTAAGAGTAGGGGCAGGCAGCAAAAAGCAAAATCCACTGCCAGTAGATGAACGAAGGTTGAGGAAGGCAGCAGACTGCAAAATCCAGTAGATGAACCAAAAACAGGCAGACAGCAGACAGGCAAATGTCAGGAACAAAGCAAGGGGTCCGATCCAGGAGGCAATCAGAAGAGTCAGAGAACAAGCAGAACGCAAACCAGGAATACAAGCCAACTCAAAGAAGAGAGGCAAACAGAACAAGACACAGAACCACAACAGGAATAAGAACACCAGAAGACAAAGAGGAACCAGGAATACAGGCAAAGAATGCAGGGAGAAGCAACATGCACTGAAGAGCAGATCAGTCAGAAGATCTGTTGCTTAGGCAAGGAGTGCCAGGCCGAGCATGCTTATGTAACTAAGGCAGGATACATCATCTTGAAGCAACTGCAATGGATTTCCCGCCAAGTCATGTGTATTATGAGCATAGTTGGGAATGCATGCATGTAAGGTGTCCATGGCCAGATCCTTGCTTATGCACATCCGTTGTTCTTCCAAAATTAAGGAGCCACAAGCTGATATGTTGAGTGGTTGGGAGGAAGCAGCTGTAGGTGGCAGTTCCTAACAAAACCCTCCCTCTTTCTCTGGATCCCTAGATGGGAGGGATCCACACAGGAATACATAGCTCTCCAATGCTCCTCCTTCATGGCAGGAAGGGGGCAGCAAAAATTCTTCCTCCAAAATCTACTAATGGAAAAATCTTTTCCTGAAACTAAGTCCAAAAGCAGAAGTTCTCTCAAGATGTTCACCACTATTCCTCGGTCCTCCAGGAGGGAGCAGAGGGGCAGCTCTTCCTTATTCTGCCACCCACCCCCCTCCCCGGACAAGGATTCCCTATGACCTCTCTCAAGGCAACACCCAGAGATTTTGTAGGTTTCTTTCAAAGGAAAATGCAGCAAAAGCCCAAAACAACCCAACATGTACACCCTACCAGCCAGTGAGTGGACTGAAAGAGCAGATCCCCAACCTCCTTCAGAGACACTACTACTACTACTTTACATTTCTATAGTTCTACATGACATATGGTTGGAATGCCCAATCCCCAAAGGTAGGCCCAAAAATCCCCAAAATGGCAAAGCTCCAACTTCTCCTATAACTTCCAAACTTAGACTGACTTGTCCCAATCTTTCAGGGAGAGAGCTGTTTTTATAATCAGTAGGGGATGGCCATCCCAGCATCCTCGAAGGGAGGGGCTTTATTAAATGATTTTTTCCCCTTATTACAAAACTGTGTAGTCCTATCTAGAGATGTGAATCGGAACCGAAATCTGTTTGGATTCCGGTTCCAATTCACATGTAGGTTTTTTTTTCATCGGGCCCGATCGCGGTTTTGTTTATCGGCTGCGCCCGAGCCAATAAACAAAAAACCCACCCTGACCCTTTAAAACTAATCCCTTTGCTTCCCCCACCCTCCAGAACCCCCAAAAACATTTACAGGTACCTGGTGGTCCAGTGGGGGTCCCGGGAGTGATCTCCCGCTCTCGGGCCGTCGGCTACCACTAATAAAAGTGGCGCCAAAGGCCTTTGCCCTTACCATGTGACAGGGTATCCGTGCCATTGGCCGGCCCCTGTCACATGCAGGGAGCACTGGATGGCTGGTGCCATTTTTAAAAATGGACCACCAGGTACCTGTAAAATGTTTTTGGTGGGGTCCGGAGGGTGGGGGAAGCAAAGTGATTAGTTTTAAAGGGTCTGGGTGGGTTTAGGGGTTATTTTTGTGTGCCATTTTTCCCGCCCTCCCCCAAAACAATAAGAGAACCCCCACGATCAATATCGTGGGGTTTTCCTATCATTTCGGGGGAGCCCCCGATTTCTGACGATTTTGAAAATATCGACGATATTTTCAATCGTCCGAAGCCCGATTCACATCCCTAGTCCTAACTAAAGGAGTTAAACTAGGACAATATTAGTCATGAACCCCAGGGGGTCATTACAATTGAGAGGTGCCAAACAATGCTTGAATGCCAATTGTTATGTCTTATCCTTGTTTTTGAGAAGATATTTTTGATGGGTGAATGATGTGAATTTGTATAGGAAATCCCCTACAAGTATATAAATTGGTAGGCATGTGCAGCAATGGACGGCTGGCACCATCTTGTGCTCCTACCATGTCACAGGGGCCAACCAATGGCACCAGTAGCCCCTGTGACATAGTAAGGGCAAAGGCTATCGGCGCCATTTTGAATACTGGCAGCTGACGACCCAAGTGCAGGAGATCACTCCAGGACCCCCGCTGGACCACCAGGGAGTTTTGGCAAGTCTTGGGAGGGACTCCTGACCTGATGAGAGTGAAAGGAATTTGAGTCAGTAGTACTAAGGAAATGTGTCTTTACAGAAAGGGTGGTAGATACAATGAACAGCCTCTTCAGTGAAGGTAGTGGAGACAAATACAGTATCTGAATTCAAGAAAGATTGGGACAGTACAGTCTAAGTTTGGAAGTTAGAGGAGATGTTGTAGCTTTGCCATTTTGGGGATTTGGGGGCCTACCTTTGGGGATTGGGCATTCCAACCATATGTCATGTAGTACTTAGAAATGTAAAGCAGTAGTAGTAGTAGTGTCTCTGAAGGAGGTTGGGGATCTGCTCTTTCTGTCCACTCACTGGCTGGTAGGGTGTACATGTCGGGTTGTTTAGGGCTTTTGCTGCAATTTCCTTTGAAAGAAACCTACAAAATCTCTGGGTGTTGCCTTGAGAAAGGTAATAGGGAATCCTTGTCCTGGGGGGGAGCAGAATAAGGAAGAGCTGCCCCTCTGCTACCTCCTGGAGGACAGAGGACTGGTGGTGAACATCTGGAGAGAACATCTGGTTTTGGACTTAGTTCCACGAATACAACGAATATGGCATATACGTTGCAGATTGCCAATATGATGCAAACGAATGCACACCCCTAAAATTGGTGTCTTTTTAATTTCCAAAGAGAAATATGGGAAAATGTACCATGCATCTAGCGCTTGTAGGTTAACTTTTACAGCAAACTAACAAAATAACCCAAATATTCCACCAATTAATAGCAATTAAATATTCACGGTGAAGTTTTTGAATCAGTGATAAGGAACAATGTGAAATAGATATGCTCAAAGGCATTCATATATCCAGAATGACCCTCACAGAGTAATTTATTAGCTCCTTTTACAGATGATGGAGCTGTGTTTTATAATCAATGCCACCATACAGAAATTTTTAGATATCTTTAAAGGAGATTCTATGTTTAAAAGAAATATGAAACTCCTGGCTATTTTCATTTTTAAAAAAATAGAAGGCTATACCAAAAAATTCACTTTAAAAAACATAGCAAAATAGAAACAATGGCAGAAAAAGATAGTACAGCATTTATAATTTGCCCATCCACACTATTAAACTTTATTATCCCTTATATAGCCTGCAACATGCTTATGTAAATAAAGTGTACAAATACATATTGCACTTATCCAAATAAGTTCCAACTTATAGGGATGTGCAGAGGGACGCCATACGTTGCATTTGTGATTCGGATTCGTCAAGGAGCAGATACGTTGCATTCGGCCGTATGGCGCCCTGATGGGTTAATACGGTGATTTCTATTCGTGTCCCAGCTAAAATTCAAATTAACTACAACCCCCCCACCCTCCTGACCCCCCCAAGACTTACCAAAACTCCCTGGTGGTCCAGCGGGAAGTCCGGGAACCATCCCCTGCACTCTCACACCCTCGGTGCCGGTTTCATCATGGTGCCGATAGCCTTTGTCACAGGGGCTACCGGTGCCATTGGTCAGCCCCTGTCACATGGTCATCGGCACCATTTTGTGCTCCTACCATGTGACAGGGGCTGACCAATGGCACCGGTAGCCCCTGTGACATAGTATGGGCAAAGGCTATTGGCGCCATTTTGAGTACTGGCATCGGACGGCCGGAGTGCAGGAGGTCGCTCTGGGACCCCTGTTGGACCCCCAGGGACTTTTGGCCAGCTTGAGGGTCCTGGTAAGCCTGAAAGAGAAGGAAGTTGAATGCCTTTTAACAGCGTTTCGTAACCAGAAATGAAAAGGAAGTAACACACATAGAAGCACGCTACGGTTTGGATTTACAGCATCCGAGAGCGTAGAAGGAACGGACATGCTCCCCTGACGAAGAAAGAATATTTTTTCGAAACACAGCTGCGTTGGGAGATAAGTCTTTGTCATCAATATTATAGTGGCATTTGTAGAATATAAAACAGGCGTTCGCATGAAATTCTCCAAATTTGGAGATTTAAATGAGATTTTCCCCACGGTTTAGGTCATAAGGTAATATACCTAATATAAGCTTTTGAAGAAATGTTTTTTAAAAAAAAGCTGGGAAGACCTAAAAGTGTGGTGGAGATTATACAGTTTTAAAGAAAAAGAATTACACATAAAGAAACATTGAATAAAATTCATCACAAAAAATATTTTTCCAAAAAAAAGGACAAAATAAAGAGAGCGGGAGGGAGGTAAGTTAATGATTATATTTTACAATAAGAAGCAAGGCCATGCAGGCATGCATTCATATATATGAAACTTACCTCGTCTCTCTACAAATTATTTATTAATTGTTTGCAACTATGTAGTTAGTAGAGATGTGAATCGTTTTCCATATCGTCTTAACGATAGAAATCGTGTGGCAGGGCAAGAAAATCGTGTTAGGCACGATTTTTTAGTTAAAAAATCGTTAAAAATCGTTTTTTTCCGATTAGTGCGCACTAACTCGAGTTAGTGCGCACTAACTGAAAATGATACAATTTGACACTTTTCAGGTCAGTTAAGGTCAGTTTAGGAATGAATATGTATTCCTATTGGCTGCCCTCTTATTTATTCATGTTACCAAGCTTCCCACTGACAGTATATGGGGGATGGGAAATGGAAACAGTTGGTAGCTTGACAAAACAAGTAATGTGATCAGTCAATGTGACTAGAACTTGTGCCCTAACACTGATACCAGGGGTATTGTGATCTTCCTGCACACAGTGCCCTATCCCTATTAATACCAGGAGTGTTGTGATCTTCCTGCACACAGTGCCCTAACCCTGGCACCAGGGGTGTTGTGATCTTCCTGCACACAGTGCCCTATCCCTATTAATACCAGGAGTGTTGTGATCTTCCTGCACACAGTGCCCTATCCCTATTAATACCAGGAGTGTTGTGATCTTCCTGCACACAGTGCCCTATCCCTATTAATACCAGGAGTGTTGTGATCTTCCTGCACACAGTGCCCTAACCCTGGCACAAGGGGTGTTGTGATCTTCCTGCACACAGTGCCCTATCCCTTTTAATACCAGGAGTGTTGTGATCTTCCTGCACACAGTGCCCTAACCCTGGCACCAGGGGTGTTGTGATCTTCCTGCACACAGTGCCCTATCCCTATTAATACCAGGAGTGTTGTGATCTTCCTGCACACAGTGCCCTAACCCTGGCACCAGGGGTGTTGTGATCTTCCTGCACACAGTGCCCTATCCCTATTAATACCAGGAGTGTTGTGATCTTCCTGCACACAGTGCCCTAACCCTGGCACCAGGGGTGTTGTGATCTTCCTGCACACAGTGCCCTATCCCTATTAATACCAGGAGTGTTGTGATCTTCCTGAACACAGTGCCCTATCCCTATTAATACCAGGAGTGTTGTGATCTTCCTGCACACAGTGCCCTATCCCTATTAATACCAGGAGTGTTGTGATCTTCCTGCACACAGTGCCCTAACCCTGGCACCAGGGGTGTTGTGATCTTCCTGCACACAGTGCCCTATCCCTATTAATACCAGGAGTGTTGTGATCTTCCTGCACACAGTGCCCTAACCCTGGCACCAGGGGTGTTGTGATCTTCCTGCACACAGTGCCCTATCCCTATTAATACCAGGAGTGTTGTGATCTTCCTGCACACAGTGCCCTAACCCTGGCACCAGGGTTGTTGTGATCTTCCTGCACACAGTGCCCTATCCCTATTAATACCAGGCGTGTTGTGATCTTCCTGCACACAGTGCCCTAACCCTGGCAAAAGGGGTGTTGTGATCTTCCTGCACACAGTGCCCTATCCCTATTAATACCAGGAGTGTTGTGATCTTCCTGCACACAGTGCCCTAACCCTGGCACCAGTGGTGTTGTGATCTTCCTGCACACAGTGCCCTATCCCTATTAATACCAGGAGTGTTGTGATCTTCCTGCACACAGTGCCCTATCCCTATTAATACCAGGAGTGTTGTGATCTTCCTGCACACAGTGCCCTATCCCTAATACCAGGGGTGTTGTGATCTTCCTGCACACAGTGCCCTATTCCTGATACCGGGGGTGTTGGGATCTTCTTGCACACATCCCGGTATCAGGGATAGGGCACTGCATGCAGGAAGATCACAACACTCCTGGTATCAGGAATAGGGCACTGTGTGCAGGAAGATCACAACACCCCTGGTATTAGGGATAGGGCACTGCGTGCAGGAAGATCACAACACTCCTGGTATTAATAGGGATAGGGCACTGCATGCAGGAAGATCACAACACCCCTGGTATCAGGGATAGGGCACTGTGTGCAGGAAGATCACAATACCCCGGAGGAGTGAGGGTCAGGCAGCTCCCCCCTGTCTGTGAAGCCAGCCTCTCACTAGTAATGCAGGGAGGGAGCTGTCTCAGACTTCACCATCCTCCCCCCCCCCCCCTCACCCACACACCATTCACTAGCTGGGACATGGGGGAAGTCAGGAGTGAGGGTCAGGCAGCTCCCCCCTGTCTGTGAAGCCAGCCTCTCACTAGTAATGCAGGGAGGGAGCTGTCTCAGACTTCACCATCCTCCCCCCCCCCCCCCCCACCTCACCCACACACTATTCACTAGCTGGGACATGGGGGAAGTCAGGAGTGAGGGTCAGGCAGCTCCCCCCTGTCTGTGAAGCCAGCCTCTCACTAGTAATGCAGGGAGGGAGCTGTCTCAGACTTCACCATCCTCCCCCCCCCCTCTCACTGCAGGGAGGGAGCTGTCTCAGACTTCACCATCCTCCCCCCCCCCCCCTCACCCACACACCATTCACTAGCTGGGACATGGGGGAAGTCAGGAGTGAGGGTCAGGCAGCTCCCCCCTGTCTGTGAAGCCAGCCTCTCACTAGTAATGCAGGGAGGGAGCTGTCTCAGACTTCACCATCCTCCCCCCCCCCCTCACCCACACACCATTCACTAGCTGGGACATGGGGGAAGTCAGGAGTGAGGGTCAGGCAGCTCCCCCCTGTCTGTGAAGCCAGCCTCTCACTAGTAATGCAGGGAGGGAGCTGTCTCAGACTTCACCATCCTCCCCCCCCCCCCCTCACCCACACACCATTCACTAGCTGGGACATGGGGGAAGTCAGGAGTTTGGGTCAGGCAGCTCCCCCCTGTCTGTGAAGCCAGCCTCTCACTAGTAATGCAGGGAGGGAGCTGTCTCAGACTGGTATCAGGGATAGGGCACTGAGTGCAGGAAGATCACAACACCCCTGGTATCAGGAATAGGGCACAGGTTCTAGTCATATTGACTGATCACATTACTTTTTTTGTCAACTACCAACAGTTTTCATTTCCCATCCCCCCAACCATCACCTCAGTTGGAAGCTTGGTAACATCAATTGATAAGAGGGCAGCCAGCCAATAGGAATACATATTCATTCCTAACTGACCTTTACTGACCTGGATAGTGTCAATAATTTGTATCATTTTCTGTTAGTTTTCATGAGTTTCCATTTCCATTTCCCATCCCCCCAACCATCACCTCAGTGGGAACCTGGTTAACATCAATAGATAAGAGGGCAGCCAGCCAATAGGAACACATATTCATTCCTAACTGACCTTTACTGACCTGGAAAGTGTCAATTTGTATCATTTTCAGTTAGTGCACACTAACTTGAGTTAGTGCGCACTAACTCGGAGTTAGTGCGCACTAACACGATTTAACGATTTTTAACGATAAATCGTTAGAATTTCTATTGTATCGGGTTCTATAACGATTTAAGACGATATTAAAATTATCGGACGATAATTTTAATCGTTAAAAAACGATTCACATCCCTAGTAGTTAGTTCATAAGAACCTTAAACAAGGTGGGATTACTTTTGGGATACACATTTAGTACAAATTTTTGTTCTCATCTTTAGCGGAGATAATTATCAGCAATTAGTGTAATATATTGGAGCCGCTATTTGGTCACATACACGCCATGGAAAGTTGGAAAAACGTCTTTAGTTACACAGAAGATCAGGTTGAGAAAATCAAAGAGCAGGCATCTTTATTTTCAGAAACTCCAGAAGGACTGAATAACAAAGGATCGGAAGATTATGTCAAATTGAACAGGAAACTTATTAGAATATAAATGCACGGAATAACACTAGTGGAATATGTTAAACAACAGATAGTGCCAAGAGGTTTGAGAGTTTTAAAGGATCCTATGTTATTTTCAGATGATAGTGAATTCGTGGAAGTTTGGAGAGCTATCCTTAACAAATGCTCACTCGATTTAATGCTTTTGATCATTAATCGAGTGCAGCGAAATACAGAGGAAGTTCAAATACAAATTCAAGAGACATTGGAGGTAGTCAGCAAGTTATCAGATTTTGAAAATAAATTAGAAGAACATAGGGTAGCTTTAGATCAATTTCGAGCAGATATCGAGACCACGAAAATAACCAAATTCAAACGTGATCAGGCAGATTATTCAAACAAGAGGGTATACAATTGGAAGAATCGTCAAGGAGAAACCCAACAGAGAAAAGTTAAATTCAGTTTTTCTTCTGGAGAAAGTACGGGAAGTTCGGAAGAAGGTGAAGTTGAAAAAGAAAGACAAGAGTCAAATAAGTCATCTAATAAAGGTCAAAAATCATTGGAGTCAGGAGCAGCTCATTCAAAAAAATTTTTAGGCAACAAACAACAAGGCAATCAGAGAAAACAATCGTCAAAACCCGATTCCATCAACAAACAAGGAAGAGTGACGAGACAACAGTATTACAGAAATCAGACAGGCAACAACCTTCAGCCGTAATAAATTTGTCAAAAGTGTCTCTCACAAAAGATCAAATACAGGTATTAGAAAACGGATTATCGTTTGTTCCAACACAGTTCCACAAACCATTTGACACAAGGATTTGGATACATCGGTTTATAAGAAAGTTACAAGTTAAACTGTTTTTTAGTTCCCAAGAAGGAGTAAACTCCACAGATATTTCAATTGTACGCCCCAAATCACGTTGGGTGCCCCAGGGCCCCTTAGATCCACATATCACTACATTTAAACATATGATTCTGAGGGACCTTGCAAGTATGGAGACGAAAGAAACACCTAGGCATCATAATCTAACAAAAAATTTAAGGACAGCTCTCCAACATCTATCTAAAGAACAACAGCTAGTTATTAAACCGGCAGATAAAGGGGGCGCAATTGTTGTACAAGATATCACCACTTATCAAGCAACGATGTTGCAACATTTAGAAGATTCAAAATACTATCAAGTGTTAGATCAAGACCCCACCAAGGAATTGGTGGAGTCTATACAAGATCTTACGGAAGAAGTTCCTTTTTTAACATCAAAAGAGAAAACATTTCTACAATGCAAACAGCCTAAAGTACCATTGATTTATTCAGTCCCGAAGGTGCATAAAAACATCTTGCCCCCTCCCATAAGACCTATAGTTTCACTCCGAGATACGGTGTTGGAACCCCCGGCCATTCTATTGGATAGAATTTTACAACCTATAGTGATCAATGCTAAGTCTTATCTGAAAGACACAATACAGTTCTTGAGGGAAATTTCAGCATTCCGGCTTGTACAAGATGAATGTTGGCTGGTTACTATGGACATTCAGTCATTATATATGCAGATACCACAACAACACGCCATACAAGCTGTCATGTCACAGTTAACAAAAGCAAGGAAACATCGAATACCTCTACATTTTTTACATCAAATGCTAGAATTGGTGCTCACTAATAACTATTTTAGGTTTGGAGACAAGATGTACCATCAATCACACGGTATAGCAATGGGGTCATCCTTGGCGCCCTCTGTGGCCAATATCTATGTAGCCCAATTCGAAGAACATCATGTCTATAATTCCAGGTGGTGGTCTAACATCCAATATTGGCGCTGATATATAGACGACGTCTTTTTGATTTGGACGTCAACTAAAAATGAGTTAGAAAAATTCTTACTGTGGATTAATACTGTTGATGACAATTTGAAGTTTACAGCAGAGAGTAATCAACAACAAATAGCTTACTTGGACGTAGTAATACAAAGAAATGGCAAGAAATTTGAAACAACAGTTCATCATAAAAACACAGAGAGAAACACCTTGTTAAAATACCACAGTCATCATGCTCAGACTCTTAAACAGGGCTTACCGGCAAGCCAATTTTTTAGATATAAAAGAATTTGTTCCACCAAGGAAGAATTTGAAAGACAAGCAGAATTTTTGAAAAATAAATTTAAAGATAGAGGGTATCCAAAGAAAATTATTAATCAAGCATATAAAAGAGCAAAATTTTCAGATCGTGATCAGCTTCTTCAATATCAAAGTAAGAAAGAACAGGGCAGGTTAACCTGCATTATACCACAGAGTACAGCGACAGCATTCATCACTGCTTCTATACGAAGACACTGGCCCTTACTGTCGGCGCACAAAATATTTGAAGAATTTCCTTTAATAGCAACAACTAGAGGTTCCAACATCAGGGACAAAGTAGTACATGCCGATATTATAAGAGATTTTGAAGAAACATCTTCTAAAGGAGAGCACAAGGCATGCCAACGTTGTGACATGTGCGCCATAACAATAGAGGGCAGTGAATGGGAAGATCCGGTAACAGGATACAGCATAAAGAGGAATAAGGATTCTGATTGTACCTCTAAAAATGTGATTTATTTAATTCAATGTCCATGCCCAAAAAATTATGTAGGCAGGACGTCAAGAATTATTAGAACACGATTGATTGAGCATAGATCAAAATTGAACACTAAAACTATAGAAGCACCGATAGTGGATCATTGTGTAAGGCAAGAACACAGTTTTGATCAGCTAAGATGGACAATCATAGATATGGTGGGGAATACATCAAAAGGAGGAGACCAAAAAAGAAAATTAAATTACATCGAACAACAATGGATATTCAAATTGAATACAGTAGTCCCGCATGGGCTAAACGAAGAAATAGAGTGGGCAAGTTTGATTTAACAAATATAATTACGATTCTGCTATAAAGGTCCATTCATCAAGTTAAGAGGACTTTTAAATTACAGCATATGGAAGAAAATCTTTATCAACCAATCGAAGGAAGAATTAAATATGACGTAATACATTTAGACGTCCTTCAAACCATTGGCGGATCTTTGATCTGCTGACCAGTTTTTAAAACAAGCTTCAAACGCCGAAAACAACGCCGCCACTCAGAGCTGGTAAGCCTGAGAGAGAAGGAAGTTGAATGCCATTTAACAGCGTTTCGTAACCAGAAATGAAAAGGAAGTAACACACATAGAAGCACGCTACGGTTTGGATTTACAGCATCCGAGAGCGTAGAAGGAACGGACATGCTCCCCCGACGAAGAAAGAATATTTTTTCGAAACACAGCTGCGTTGGGAGATAAGTCTTTGTCATCAATATTATAGTGGCATTTGTAGAATATAAAACAGGCGTTCGCATGAAATTCTCCAAATTTGGAGATTTAAATGAGATTTTCCCCACGGTTTAGGTCATAAGGTAATATACCTAATATAAGCTTTTGAAGAGAAGTTTAAAAAAAAAAGCTGGGAAGACCTAAAAGTGTGGTGGAGATGATACAGTTTTAAAGAAAAAGAATTACACATAAAGAAACATTGGATAAAATTCATCACAAAAATGTTTTTTCTAAAAAAAAGGACAAAATAAAGAGAGCGGGAGGGAGGTAAGTTAATGATTATATTTTACAATAAGAAGCAAGGCCGTGGAGGCATGCATTCATATATATGAAACTTACCTCGTCTCTCTACAAATTATTTATTAATTGTTTGCAACTATGTAGTTAGTTCATAAGAACATTAAACAAGGTGGGATTACTTTTGGGATACACATTTAGGGCCTCATTTTCCAATATCGCAGTGGTAACGCATGAGGGGGCGTGTCCTATGCAAATAAGGCATTTTTCGTGCAGCGGGGAAACATCGCGGCACGCGATGTTTTCGCCATTTGCGGAACTGGAGTCGCAAATCGCGAAAACATCGTGCACCGCGGTAAAACAACCAATGAAACTTTGCAGTACATGAAAGGGCTATTGTGGTTCATGATATTCCCAGACAGCCTGCTTCAGGAGAAGGAGAGGAAGAGGGAGAGAGGGAGAGAGACTTCCTATAATGCCTATGCCCTAGACAGGTATTTGTATCCCTATGGGAGGGCCACCTAGTAACTCGAGGTGGGGATTAGGTATGAGCGTAGGGGGTTGGGGGCCACTTTCACATTCAACATGAGACCTACGGAAAGAACAGTGGTCTCTAGTGAAGATTTACTGGCTGGAGTGAGGAAACTCACTCCAAGAAGAGATTTGGGCAACACCCTCTCAACCTAGCTTGTTGTTGCCCAGGTAGAGTGTCCATCAAGCTAGGTTGAGAGAACGTTGCCCAAATCTTTTCTTGGAGTGAGTGTTCTCACTCCGACGGCCAGCAAATCTTCACTAGAGACCACTGTTCTTTCCGTAGGTCTCATGTTGAATGTGAAAGTGGCCCCCAACCCCCTACGCTCATACCTAATCCCCACCTCGAGTTACTAGGTGGCCCTCCCATAGGGATACAAATTAGGGATGTGAATCGTTTTAGGACGATTAAAATTATCGTCCGATAATTTTAATATCGTCTTAAACCGTTATGGAACACAATACAATAGAGATTCTAACGATTTATCGTTATAAATCGTTAGAATCGTGAGCCGGCACACTAAAACCCCCTAAAACCCACCCCCGACCCTTTAAATTAAATCCCCCACCCTCCCGAACCCCCCCCAAATGACTTAAATAACCTGCGGGTCCAGCGGCGGTCCGGAACGGCAGCGGTCCGGAACGGGCTCCTGCTCCTGAATCTTGTTGTCTTCAGCCGGCGCCATTTTCCAAAATGGCGCCGAAAAATGGCGGCGGCCATAGACGAACACGATTGGACGGCAGGAGGTCCTTCCGGACCCCCGCTGGACTTGTGGCAAGTCTCGTGGGGGTCAGGAGGCCCCCCACAAGCTGGCCAAAAGTGCCTGGAGGTCCAGCGGGGGTCAGGGAGCGATTTCCCGCCGCGAATCGTTTTCGTACGGAAAATGGCGCCGGCAGGAGATCGACTGCAGGAGGTTGTTCAGCGAGGCGCCGGAACCCTCGCTGAACGACCTCCTGCAGTCGATCTCCTGCCGGCGCCATTTTCCGTACGAAAACGATTTGCGGCGGGAAATCGCTCCCTGACCCCCGCTGGACCTCCAGGAACTTTTGGCCAGCTTGTGGGGGGCCTCCTGACCCCCACGAGACTTGCCAAAAGTCCAGCGGGGGTCCGGAAGGACCTCCTGCCGTCCAAGCGTGTTCGTCTATGGCCGCCGCCATTTTTCGGCGCCATTTTGGAAAATGGCGCCGGCTGAAGACAACAAGATTCAGGAGCAGGAGCCCATTCCGGATCGCTGCCGTTCCGGACCGCCGCTGGACCCGCAGGTTATTTAAGTCATTTGGGGGGGGTTCGGGAGGGTGGGGGATTTAATTTAAAGGGTCGGGGGTGGGTTTTAGGGGGTTTTAATGTGCCGGTTTTGCGATTTTTCGATTTTTCACGATTTTTCATGATTTTTCACGATATTTTACCCCCCCAAACGGCAACAATACGATTCCCTCCCCCTCCCAGCCGAAATCGATCGTTAAGACGATCGAGGACACGATTCACATCCCTAATACAAATACCTGTCTAGGGCATAGGCATTATAGGAAGTCCATCTCCCTCTCCCTCTCCCTCTCCCGAAACAGGCTGTCTGGAAATATCATGAACCACAATAACCCTTTACCAGCCTGTAGCACACAACATATCACAAATGACAGGGTTGTAGCTATTAGCCACACTACCGCTGTTTCACCACACACGATAATTTTACATAAACTCCACCCCTGAATACAAATTTGCATTCACAAATCACATTAACAGCTGTTAGCACAAATTTATCTCCTGCAGTAACTCCTTAGAAAATGACCCCCTTAGTTAGTTAGAGAAGCATAAAGAGTTAATTTAGACCCATATGAGAGAGAAAATGCAATTTTGAGACTAAGTTCTTAGTGAAACTTCTCTCCCAGTTCTTTTCCCTCCTAGAATGACCAGAACTATACAAGGTTGGCACATAGCTTCCTTTGAAAGAAAGATAATGCAGACACTAGGGGTGTGCATTCGTTTTGAACTTAAAGATACCTCTCCTCTGCAACCTTCTCACCGACCAAGACCCAGACATCTGTGCTATAACAGAGACCTGGCTAAAGGAATCTGACTCTGTTCTCTTAAACCAATTTCCTTCAGAAACTTACGACATTTTCTCCATCCCTAGGCCGAAAAGGAAAGGAGGTGGTTTACTTTTAATCATAAAGAAAAAATTTAACATGATTCTCCACACTATCCCGCCCCCGCCAAAAATTGAAATAGGCCTATTCAAATCCCCTTTTTTACAATTATGCCTTATTTATGCCCCTCCAGGTATCCTACATAACAACCCTTCAACCCTCATTGAATACATTGCAACAAACATCTCCATCAACACTCCAGCAATCATACTTGGTGATTTTAACCTGCATGTAGACAGCACCCCCCGCACCCCTTCATGTGATGCCATTCTTGATTCATTAAATGCTTTAGGCTACAAGCAATCCATCCATTTACCTACTCACAAGGCGGGTCATACCCTTGACCTCCTCTTTACAAATGCCCTCATACAAACTGACTCACCCTCTCATACTCCTATCCCCTGGTCTGATCATCACCTCATCAATACCACTCTCTCCATCAAGACACCTACCATCCATGACAACACAAATAAAACCATACACTTTAGAAAAAACTGTACCAGAGATGACCTCATCTCGGCTGTCGCTAATAACCTTGAACACCTTGAACTCACCAATGCAGACACTGCACTTGCCTCCTGGTACGACATCACCAATAATATAGCCAATACTACCTGTCCCCTACAAACTAAACTTATCTGTCCACAAAGCAATAAGAGTAAGAAACCTTGGTACTCCCAAGAGTTAAAAAACCTCAAACACCACCTTCGTAAATCTGAAAAGATATGGCGCAAGGACCCTTCACACACACATCTGGCACAATTTAAATCCTCCCTACACCTATACAGTGACAAACTTAACACGACAAAACGAGACTTCTACGCCATCAAAATACACCAATTCCAATACAACCCCAAAGTTCTTTATGACTACGTTAACTCACTTACCAAGACGGCTACTCCTGACATCCCTGATGAACTAGCTAAATCCAAATGCAAAGAATTAGCCACTTTTTTCCAAACCAAAATAGATAAGTTAATATCAAAGTTCCCCTCTTCTGCTATTCCCATCAACCTCGTCGAACCTGATCTCATCCATACAATGACTAGCAAAAATACCACAGTTCTATCCTCTCTAGACTGCACCTCAACATTAGAAATTGAAACCTTTATCAAAAAAGTCAAACCTTCCACGCACCCATCTGACACCATACCCACAAAACATCTCCTCACAATACCCAATATTATTACTAAACCTTTAACAAACATTATCAACCTATCCATTAACTCTGGACAGGTACCGCTCCCCCTGAAACAGGCTATTGTCAAACCGATCCTCAAGAAACCCAAACTAGACCCTTCTGATCTAGCCAATTATCGCCCTATTTCTAACCTTCCATTCATCGCTAAACTCCTTGAAAAAACTGTCAACAAGCAACTGACAGAATACCTTGAAGACAATCACATTTTTGCCCCTTCACAATTTGGCTTTCGTAAATCTCACAGCACGGAGACTCTATTACTTTCACTGACTGACCACATTATTAAAGGATTTGAGAAAGGACAATCATACATACTTGCCTTCCTTGACATCTCATCCGCATTTGACACCGTCAGCCATCCCATTCTTCTACAGCGCCTAACTGAAATAGGCATTACAGGTGTTGCCCACAACTGGTTCAAATCCTACCTCAGCAACAGAGACTACAAAATTCAGCTAGGCAATCACGTATCCAATGCCATCCCCCTTAATCAAGGTGTCCCTCAGGGATCATCCCTCTCCTCTACCCTCTTCAATATTTACATCCTTCCCCTCTGCTACTTCCTCTCTAGCCTAAATCTCCCCCATTACATTTACGCTGATGATGTTCAGCTGCTCATACCCATCACTGACTCCCTTTCGAAAACCATGGATTTCTGGAATGATACCCTCCAATCCATAAACAATCTCCTCTCTTCCATCCACCTAGCCCTTAACACAACTAAAACTGAAATCATGCTCATCTCACCCCCCAACCACTCGATCCTCCCCCCTCTATCACAGTTCAAATTTGCCCAACAAGTCCATGATCTGGGAATCATCCTCGACGGGCACTTTACCCTGAAGAAATTTATCAACAATATACTTAAAGATGGTTTCTTTAAACTCCATACACTGAAAAAACTTAAACCCTTACTGCATGCCCCTGATTTCCGGACAGTGCTTCAAACCACTATCTTTGCCAAAACAGACTACTGCAACTCCCTGCTCCTCGGCCTTCCTAACAACGCCATTCATCCCATTCAAATTCTGCAAAACAACAGCCCGAATCTTGACCAACCTACGCAAACATGACCATATTACACCTGTTCTAAAAGATCTACATTGGCTCCCAATAGCATCCCGTATACAATATAAGGCACTCTCTCTCATCCACAAGGCTTTATACAATCCTGAAATGAACTGGTTCAATGAATCCTTCCGCTTACACCAGTCCAATAAGCCTACCAGACATGCACATCTCGCAACCATGCCGATCCCCTCTCCCAAACTCCACAAACTAACCTCCACAAGAGCCCGTGCACTATCCATCGCCGGGCCGACCCTTTGGAACACAATGCCAGTTGAACTACGGCAAGAGGAATGCCTGAAATCCTTCAAGCGGAAGCTTAAGACCTGGCTATTTGCCAAAGCATACACCTAATCTCCACTCTGCCTTTCCACTGCCCCCCTTTCGGTACCCTGCTTTTGCCCCATCCTTCTTCTTTCCGCCCCCTTCTCCCCTCTTCTCCCCCCTCTGCTCTCCACTCCCCCCTCCCCCCCCTAATATTCCCAAATCCCTTTTCTCTCAGTTCTCTCAACATTGTACATATGTATATAATTGCAATTCTTGTTTAATATTTAATGCAATTTATCCCATGTTCTCTTACCCCTTTATTCCCTTGTTAACATGTTTTATCTGTTCCATGTAAAGCGCCATGCATGGCGTATATTTGCGTTACACTGTGAACCGATGTGATATCCTGGATGAATGTCGGTATATAAAAATTTTAAATAAATAAATAAATAAATAAATAAATGGAAAACACAACTTTTTTTTTTTTTTAACTTAAAAAAATGATGAGGCGTAAACGATCGGATTTCCAACTTATTCAACATAGCTATGTTGAATACGTTGGAAATCGCGATTGTTGATCTAAATAAAAATTTAAACCCCTCACCCTCCTTAATCCCCCCCCAAGACTTACCAAAACTCCCCAAGCTGGCCAAAAGTTCCGTGAGGGTCCGGGAGCGGACGCGTGGGGAATCACGTGACGTCCGCGTCACTCCGACGTGACGCCGACGGCACGTGCTCCTTGCAAAGGAGTTCAGGAATGGCGTCCTGACCCCGCTGGACCACCAGGGAGTTTTGGTAAGTCTTGGGGGGGGGGGGATTAAGGCGGGTGAGGGGTTTAAATTTTTATTTGCACATATGGACATAGACTCAACTTATGGAATTCTCCATATGTCCATATTGACCGCAAATGGGACCCCCTTTCGACTTATGGACTTATGAACTTAAACTTTTGGTCTGCACATCCCTAGCAGACACATAGTATTGCTTAAAGAAATTACAGCCTTCTGGGCTGTTAGGTAGTCATCCCCCCACACTCTTATTTTACAGCCCACAGCTTCCCCCACCTCCTCCTTTACTAGAAGTATCCTGGAACACTTTGCAGACCACAGCTTCTTCCCCTCCCTTCTTTTAACTTAGTCTACAAACTTCAAGGTTACAAGCAGAGAAATAATGAATACAAGATGGAAACAGGACTTATTTAAAAGTATAAGAAGACCACTTACTTAGAGTAAGCCAGGGGATAGAGATTTGAAGGTTTTGTGCTGACACAGTGTAATCAATATCTAAATTTAAGCCATGCGCTTCCACAGTATTAAATTAAAAAATATATTTTTGTTCCAATTGTAATAATAGATTATCTAAATCACCACCTCTCCAATTAAGAACCAGCTGTTGTAAAACACAACATTTATATTCCTCAAATTTATGATTTTTCTGTAGTGTATGTGAAACCAAAGGTTTAGATTCAATTTTTCTATTGATACTACTCTTATGTTCAATTATTCTTTGGTTCAATTGTCTAATAGTTTTGCCAATATACATTTTTTGGCATGGACAGAATACTATGCAAATGACACCTTTACTTTTACAATTTGTAAAATTATTGAGTTTAAAAGCTTGGGTAGATTTTATAAATTTACACGCGCACGTACTTTTGTTCGTGCACCAGGCGCAAACAAAAGTACGCTGGGTTTTATAAGATACGTGCATAGCCGCGCATATCATATAAAATCCAGGGTCGGCGCGCGCAAGGGGTGCACATTTGTGCAACCTGCACGCCGAGCCCGGCACGTGCTGCCTGTTCCCTCCGAGGCCGCTCCGAAATTGGAGCGGCCTCGGAGGGAACTTTCCTTCCACCTCCCCTCACCTTCCCCTCCCTTCCCTACCTAACCGACCCCCCCCCCTACCTTTGTTGGCAGATTTACATAGGCAATCAATACCGGGCCTGACAGAGAAGGTGTCACAGCAATGCTGTTTGCCCAGGCTACTGCTCACCCTCTCTCACAGGGAAACTGCATTGCCGGCACTGGCAAGCAGAAGGGGAAGCTATGCCACCAAGGGCTCCAGCCCATGGAGACTAATCCCTAGAATGTGAGGGGAGGATGACCTCCCCCCCCCCTCCCCGCCCCAGAACAGGAACTGTGTGGTCCTCGATCCCTACACTGTGTTACGAGCGCGCGCGGGCGCAGTCGTCGTAAGCGGGTGGTGAGCCCTTGGGCCACGGCAGGACTCAAGGAGGAGCCCCAAGCCACACCGTGGGAGGTGAGCTGAGCAGGCATGGTGAGCCAGGCAGGCAGGAACAGAAGCAGGGAGTCCGACCCTCAGCCGGACCTGCATGCCCATGGTAGCCAACACAGGGAAGTTGACTAGTGAACGGTCCTCCGACTGTTCCCGGCCCTTTCGGACCTGCCGCTGGGAACGGCAATGGGCAGCAGGCCGGACAGAGGCGAGGGCAGACAGAGTCCTTTACAGAAGACATCAGACGGGGGCTGAAGCAGACTTCCAAGACAGGCTAAAGCAAGACGTTGGAGACATCAGGGCAAGGGCTGAAGCTAGACATAGGAAAGATCCAGGTGAGCAGGAACTCCGATGCTGGGATACTAACATCCGAAGCCCCTTCGGCTGGCAGAAGCTCAAGAGCCCGTGGGACGAATCCCTCCTGTTGGCCACTCCAGGGCCCAACAGGACAGAAGGCTCAGGAACCAGATGAGGACGTAGGTCAAGGCAGAGACACGAAGACATCAGGGCATGGTCAGAAACAGACATCGAGACAAGGTACCATCTAGACACGGCAGACCACGGAGGACCTGGATCGGGCGAGGCCACAGACAACTGTGTAACCCAATCCGAAGGCAAACAGGAACTAACAAGCAAGTCCTTATATACTGGAGGTTGTAGGCAACTCCCTGGGAGGAGTTAGTCAGGACCACCCCTTGCTGGCCCTATAACTGGGGTAGAGAGCTGCGGGCCAGCCCCTAGGGAAACCGGCGTGGCTGGAAACCAGGAAGTCCAAACGCAGAGGCATGCAAGCCACAGGCAGGCCACAGGAACAGCTAGGCCTCTCAGGCCCTGGAGCAAGTCCCGGATGGAACACAGGCGAGGCCCTGGCTACAAAGCGGCCTCTGGAGGAAGGTAAGAGACCTCCTGTAGCGCAGCAACAGGGGGGATCGCAACACACTGTGCACGCCTCCTTTCAATGACAATCAATCAATCAGTAAAACAACATAGAACTCCTTTGCATTAGAGGAGGACCGGAAGGCTCATCTGCATACTGCTCCCAGCATCCCCCGGGAGAGGAGTCCAGAAGTCACCGCAAGTGATCCAGGGGTTGGCGTCCATAGCCCAGCTTCCAGAGGCCCTGCATTCCTTTGCAGTAGAGGAGGACTGGAAGGCTCATCTGCATACTGCTCCCAGCATCCCCCGGGAGAGGAGTCCAGAAAACACCGCAAGTGATCCAGGGATTGGCGTCCATAGCCCAGCTTCCAAAGGCCCTGCATTCCTTTGCAGTAGAGGAGGACCGGAAGGCTCATCTGCATACTGCTCCCAGCATCCCCTGGGAGAGTAGTCCAGAAGTCACCGCAAGTGATCCAGGGATTGGCGTCCATAGCCCAGCTTCCAGAGGCCCTGCATTCCTTTGCAGTAGAGGAGGACCGGAAGCGCGCACCGTTAGGCGCACGAATCTCAAACCCTTCCATTAACTGAGTGAAGATTAACGGTGGTTGAATAGGATTGGTAAGTATAGCTTTCAGAAATTTTTGGGCTTATAAAAGTTGGTGAAAGGTGAAATTAAGGGATATATTCTTTAGAGTTTGTGTGCGTCTGAGGTAATAAGCAAGACAGAGATAGTTAATTCCAGTATCTGTCTTTCCCACCCACTCAACCCTTGATTTTTAGGCACGAGACAGTTTCTCATCAAAAATCAATCAGGGTCTTATCTAAATCATACTATTGTACCAGCCCTTACTGAAAGTTTAATCATCACCTTGTAGGACACTAGCTGCATAATTAGTAAATTCACCTGTAAATTTAAACTACTCTCATTCCAGCTCCCTTAGTATCTTAAACTTAACTAGGAACTCAATAAAACTAAGATGAAGGCAGCAGTCCAGCAACAAGAGGGAGGCTTTCCAGTCTTTTGCATTGAGTGTCACATGTATGATTTTTTACCCACCAGTGAGAGATTGTATGTGTGCATTCGGTGCAAAGAGCTCCTGGCTCTCAGGGAACGAGTCCGATCTCTGGAGGCTAGAGTAGCAGACTTGGAGGAGCTGAGGGAGACAGAGAGGTACATTGACGAGACCTTCAGGGACATAGTAGCCAAGTCCCAAATCCAGTCTGGCAGCCCTAGTGCTGCCTTGGATCAGAAAGGTCCCCCAGTAGGAGAACATCACCCTGGTGTAGCAGGAAGTGATCCTGTAGCAAGGACCTGCTCTCCAGGAGATGTATTGTCCTCTCGCACCGAGGACAAGTCTCCCAGGGCTACTGCCCAGGAGGGGAGGGTTAGGCATGCCATCATAGTTGGCGATTCAATTATTAGAAATGTAGATAGCAGGGTGGCTGGTGGACGTGAGGACCGCCTGGTAACTTGCCTGCCTGGTGCGAAGGTAGCAGACCTCATGCACCACCTAGATAGGATTATAGACAGTGCTGGGGAGGAGCTGGCTATCGTGGTACATGTGGGCACCAACAACATAGGAAAGTGTGGGAGAGAGGTTCTGGAAACCAAATTTAGGATATTAGATAGGAAGCTAAAATCCAGAACCTCCAGGGTGGCATTCTCTGAAATGCTTCCTGTTCCACGTGCAGGACCCCAGAGGCAGGCAGAGCTCCAGAGTTTCAATGCGTGGATGAGACGATGGTGCAGAGAAGAGGGATTCAGCTTTCTAAGGAACTGGGGAAACTTTTGGAGAAAGGGGAGACTTTTCCGATAGGATGGGCTCCACCTTAACCAGAGTGGAACCAAGCTGCTGGCACTAACTTTCAAAAAGGAGATAGAGCAGCTTTTAAACTAGAACAAGGGGGGAAGCCGACAGTCACTCAGCAGTGCATGGTTCGGAGAAATGTATCCTTGAAGGATACTAATGAAACAGGAGAGTTAGGGCATCCCAGCAGAGAGGTTCCATCAAAAGCAAACTTGGTTCATATGCCTATATGTAAAAAATCACCAAAACTAATGATTTCCGAATTATCCCAAACAACTGAAAAGCAGGTTGTTAAAACAAACAAAAAACACACTTTGAAATGTCTGTATGCCAATGCCAGAAGTCTAAGAAGTAAGATGGGAGAGTTAGAGTGTATAGCAGCAAATGATGAGATTGACATAATTGGCATCACAGAAACTTGGTGGAAGGAGGATAACCAATGGGACAGTGCTATATCAGGGTACAAATTATATCGCAATGATAGGGAAGATCAACTTGGCGGGGGTGTGGCACTTTATGTCCGGGAGGGTATAGAGTCCAACAGGCTAAAGATCATACAAGAAACTAAATGCTCAGTAGAATCTATATGGGTAGAAATCCCATGTGTGTTGTGTAGCAGCGGTAATGAAGACACCTCACACAGGATTCATGGTGAAGCGTCTCTCCCAGGCTTTTGGGAAGGCTGCTCTTTTATTGTAAATGATCACATAGAATTTCATATGATACATACGTCACATATTTTCCTGCTACAATGTTTTCCACCATCAGTGTTTATGCTGACCTTTTACTAAGTAGGCGCAAGTGGGCAGTAGGTGCAAGCGGTCAGTCTGCAGGCAGGGAGGGGGGAGGTCATTAGCTGGTCATTTGTACTAAACTATCTAGGTGTGAAACACCACATAAATGCAAGTAGGTCATGAGCTATTCTGGGGCTGCAGAAGCTTGCACTTGATGTTTCCTGCTGACTTCCTGTTAGCTGGAGGCTGTTCATATGCTGCGGTCAGAGTATGACATTTTCTTTACACTAAGCGTAGGTTTAGACATGGGACAGACGTTGGCCTTCTGACGTGGCGTGCCATCAGTCAGAGAAGCCAAACGCCCAACCCCCACAGTGTTGGGTAAGAGTATAGTGATAGGAGTATACTACCGTCCACCTGGACAAAATGGTCAGACAGATGATGAAATGCTAAGAGAAATCAGGGAAGCAAACCAATTTGGCAGTGCAATAATAATGGGAGATTTCAATTACCCCAATATTGACTGGGTAAATGTAACATCAGGACTTGCTAGAGATATAAAGTTCCTGGATGTAATAAATGATTGTTTCATGGAGCAATTGGTTCAGGAACCAACAAGAGAGGGAGCTATTTTAGATTTAATTCTTAGTGGAACACAAAATTTGGTGAGAGAGATAACGGTGGTGGGGCCACTTGGCAACAGTGATCATAACAAGATCAAATTTAAACTAATAACTGGAAGGGGGACAATAAGTAAATCTGCAGCTCTAACACTAAACTTTCAAAAGGGAAACTTTGATAAAATGAGGAAAATAGAAAAAAACTGAAAGGTGCAGCTGCAAAGGTTAAAAGTGTTCAACAGGCATGGACATTGTTTAAAAATACAATCCTAGAGGCGCAGTCCATATGTTTTCCACACATTAAGAAAGGTGGAAGGAAGGCAAAACGATTACTGTCATGGTTAAAAGGTGAAGTGAAAGAGGCTATTTTAGCCAAAAAAAACATCCTTCAAAAATTGAAAGAAGAATCCATCTGAAGAAAATAGGATAAAACCTAAGCATTGTCAAGGTAAGTGTAAAACATTGATAAGACAGGCGAAGAGAGAATTTGAAAGGAAGTTGGCCATAGAGGCAAAAACTCATCATAAAAACTTTTTAAAATATATTCAAAGCAAGAAACCTGTGAGGCAGTCGGTTGGACCATTAGATGACCGAGGGGTTAAAGGGGCTCTTAGGGAAGATAAGGCCATTGCAGAAAGACTAAAATGAATTCTTTGCTTCCGTGTTTACTAGTGAGGATGTTGGGGAGATTCCAGTTCCGGAGTTGGTTTTCAGGGGTGATGAGTCATTCAAACTGAACGAAATCACTGTCAACCTGGAAGATGTAGTAGGGCTTCAGCAATAGGTCATCTCCATTGGAGTAGCAGTTTGCCTCTGTGTTCCTGGTTCTTGATCTGGACCCTTGCCTCTGTCTTCCTGGTTTCACTGTTTGTCATCTTTTTCTGTGTCCTGTTCCTGATCCCCTGCAAGTCTGGTCTTCTCCTGAGACACTATGGTCATGGTCTGCCTTGAGTGTATTCCATAATACAGGTATAACTAAGTTCAGATTACTTTATATGCATTACTGCAGATCCTGGGAGTATGTTAGGTCGGTTCTGTGTATGTGACGGAGGTGAGGTATTTTACTAACATGTAAGCATTTGTATCAGTCTTATTTGTTGTATTTTCTCAAGAGGACATGTATTGGTGATAAACTGCTGTCTTTTCTTAAACAGGGCTATTGAGCCTGGTAGTAGGAGTTTGTGTTGCTGTTATTGAGATGACACTAGAACTAGAATATATTTCTGTACGGTGAGTTGTACAGGGAATGTCATAATTCTGCTTTACATCCATAATTGTGGGTCAGGGGGGTTCCTGTGGATGCAACAAACTGTACTTTTACATTGAGCCCTATGATGGTCACGACACACCGGTTGAGAATCGCTGGTCTAGATTATGGGCAGTGAGAAAATTAACATAATTGGAAGCAACTAATGTGTTGCACAAATAAGTGCAAATTAAACCCTCTTTCAAATTTAGAAGGTATCATTGCTGTCAAAGCTACTCTAGACATTGCCAATGGTGCAATGGGTTTTTTGGGGGGGTTCCAGCTGGGGCTGCAGATGATGGGGACAAGAAGCCACATATATTTTCCAAATTTGGAGGGATAGAGATAGGATGCTTCTTGGATTGATAGGCCTGTAAATTTAAAAAAAAAATCTTTTGGTGGGTTTTGGGGATTATTATTTTATATTTTTGTTTTGCCTCCATTAACCAGCTATGTTTGAATATAGCTAGATGCATTAACATAGCCAGATAGGTTTGAAAGTAACATTGTTGTTACTGAAGTGGACCCTTGGACCGAGGTGGAGTTAGCGCAACCCACAGGGAGGAGCAGGGTAGGTCCCCACTGTCGGCAGAGTTGACTGCAGCAGAGGCCCAACAGGAAATTCACCAATACCAGCCCTCATTCCCCTTAGGTTGAGCGCTCAGGTGCCAAGGCCGGCTGGACCTAGGCTCTGTGAAGGCACTATGAAGATGTAGATCCATTGTGTAGGATGTTATAGGCCAGCAGGAGAGAAGAAGAGTCAGTATGAACAGTGGTTGGGGCAGGCAGCAGGCAGCAGAGACAGTGTAGGCTACGGTCAGAGGCAGGCAGAGTTCATGCAGTGTCGTGGTCCAGGCAGAGGTCTGGGCAGGCAGAGTTCAAGCAAGTCACTGAGCAGGCAGTGGTTGAAGGGCAGGCGAAGGTCAAGCAGCATCAAAGTACAAACTGAAATCAAAGCCAGGAGTCCAATCTGAAGTTAAAGCCAGGAGTCCACTGCCAATGGTGAAGAGAAGAGGAACAACAGGACAGGCAAGATGCTGAAGAAAGGCAAGGGAAGGCAGACCATGACCATAGTGTCTCAGGAGAAGACCAGACTTGCAGGGGATCAGGAACAGGACACAGAAAAAGATGACAAACAGTGAAACCAGGAAGACAGAGGCAAGGGTCCAGATCAAGAACCAGGAACACAGAGGCAAACTGTTACTCCAATGGAGATGACCTATTGCTGAAGTGTCTGAGGGCATCGGAGGAAACCTTAAATAGGGAGCTACTCCTGATGCCATCAGAGGGCGGCGTGGAATAATTTCCCATCTCAGGCCCTTTAAATGGCAGCGAGTTCAGCATATGCATGCCTAAGGAGGCCCAAGATACCTGGCGGCAGCGCTTGTCAGGTGGGTTCATCCTGCTACCAGCCAAATACAAGAGTTGCCTGGCAAACCTTAGATGACTATATTCACTGAGGGGTCAATTTTAAGACGCGTGCACATGGATGCGCCAATTTTATAACAAGTGCATGTCAGCACACGCATGTTATAAAATATGGGTCCCGCGCACACATGCGCTCTGGATTTTCATGTCCACATGCGTATGTGTGGGCGGGTGGGTTCCTCCGCACGCAGGGGGAAATTTTAGAAAACTATGTACAGCGTCGCAATTGGGCATCCTCCCATTGCCTTCCAGTCCGTTCCAATTAAGGAGCGGACTGGGAGGGAACTTTCCTACCTATAACTCTATCCTTCCTCCCTCTTCCCCTCTCCTTCCCGCCCCCTAAATCTACCCTAACTATCCCCAATTTTTTTATTGTGCTACTTACTGCACCTCCGGAACAGAAGTAATCTCGAGTGCCAGCCAGCTGCCCATGAGCATTTCCCCGGGACAGTGATGAATGGCACAGTCCTAACCCACCCCCTGCTCTGCCTTGCCCAAAACCACGCCCCCCAGCCTGCACCTTTCTAGAAGCCCGTTACTTTGGCGCATAATGGGTATTATGCGTGTGACCAGGCCCTTCCAAAAATGCATGTGGCGTGCACAAGGGGTCAGCACAAGGGGTCATCCCTGATTTAGTGCGTGCTAACCCCGAAAAACGAAATTTAATTCATTTTTTGGGGTGGCCGAAACAGGACAAATTAGACAATTTTAACGAATGCACATCCCCACTCTTTATCAATTTGGTTACTCTTTTTGTTATTCCTTTTTAGTGTTATTCTGTATTAATTTTTTGAAATTGGGTGGCTTATATCTTTCTATTTCTGTTTATGAGCATAGTTTGATATATTTTGTTTTTTTTTATGTATTGAATATTTAATAAAGATGATTTTAAGCTAATTACCTTATTGGGAATTCTGGGTTTAGCAGAGATTTCATTTCAGTAAAGCACTTTTTGTTGTGTTAGGTGATCCGTGGGCTTCCACCGCACTTACCTCCAGTCCCAAGCCCAGTGGGGAAAATGGCAATTCCGCAGAAAGCCTCCGAAGAAACACACGGCAAACTGCCACTTTCAGCCTGCTACTACCTCCAGTGATGCTGGCTCTCGCAAGCTGTGCTGCTCATAGGCACATGCGTGCAATATCCTGCTAGATTTAAAGGGACCGCAGCGTTAAAGTCCCCTTGGCCCCAACGGATGACATCATCAGTGCTGCCCTTTTTAAGGGAAGTTCCCTCGTAGCAAGACGCCTTGAGAATAGGTCCACTACTTTAAGTAGAGTGAGTTGCCTCAGCATCCCTGCCTGCGTTCCTGGTCTTCGCCTTTGTCTTGTGGTCAGTCTTCAGCTCTGTCTACAGCATAAGTCGGGGAAATTTAAAAGACATGCACGCTGATGCCATTACCAGTTTTCCCAGTTCATTCCCAGTTCACCCAGGTAAAAAATAGGACTTCCAAATCCCCCTAGTTTAATAGCCTCCCCTGTTAGCCCTCACCTTTAAAACCCTGCTGATCTACCCAGCATTTTTTGTTTTACAACTTACATGTCATCCATAGCATGCCCCCAGCATGTGCCTGTGCACATAAGTATTTACGTGCTAATTTCAAGTTAAAATCCAAGAATGCTCATAACCCACCCAGACCATTGCACGCCCTGCGCCTTTTTTGAAGTTTTCATTTGTGTGCGCAGCAGCAAGTACGTGTGTATTTGGGCGGCTTTTAAAATCCACTCGGCGCATGCCGGCCCAATTTGCGTGCCCATCTTCTGATTTTGGTGAATTCTTAGTTGTGTGTGGTGAGGGCTAGGGGCAGGGGCTCAAGGCACCTAATACCTTTGCACTGGCCTTGATAGTGTGGTTTACTTACTGACCACCACCACTGAGACATCTCTCATTTCCCCAGGTGGGAAAATGCCGGGGAAGCTTGGGAAGCAGGTGGTAGAGTTTCTTGGAGTGTGGCGGGGTTGTCAGCTGGTTCCCTGAGTCCTGGCCCCTGCCTCTCCTCTTCCGAAGCATTTGAAATCACTGAAATTACCAGACTCCAAGTGTCAATCCCCCCCTTTTGTTCGCTAACGGGTAAAGTTTAAAAAGACCGCACAAGTTAGAAAATCCGATTCCCGCACACTCATGCATGTCCAATTTTATATCAGCACGCTCATGTGCATGTGGGTTTCGACTCGCGTGTGCAAGGGGAGTTATTTTGTAAAAAACGCGCGGTGATGCAATTGGGCCTTTGGCAATTCCCTCCCAGTCCGCTCCTAACTAACCTTCCTCCCTTTTTCCCTCTCCACCCCAACCCCTAAACCCACCCTACCTACCCTATTTTTTTGTTTAAAAACTTACCCGCTCCTCCAAGCAGAAGTGAGTTGTGCGCACTGGCCGGCTGCAGGCACGTGCTTCACCGGCCCAGCGCCATTTGCGCTGTCCCGGCTGGCTCCTGCCCCACCCAGACCCTGCCCCTGTCCCTCTCCTGGCCCACCCCTTTTTAAATGCCTGGCCCTTCCAAGCATACCGGGAGATACACACGTGGCTGGGCCATTTTGAAAATGCGCTCGGCATGAGCGGCCTGGCCATTGCATGTATCTCCTAGGATTTCCACACGACGGGGATTTAAAATACCCCCGTAAGTGATTTGACCTGCATCATGGGGGGCATGGGGGTGAGGTGGGAAGAAACCATCTTATCCCTCGCCTCAGGCAGCAGATTGCCTTGATCCAGTCTGATCAGTTATCTTAGAGGGTGGCTACTAAAATAGTCAATGGTCTACATTTTAATGCACATATGGACAGATTGTCTAAAGGAAAGGGGGAAAATTGAGAAGTATAAATACATTTAAGTGCACAGGAATCAGGCATCTTTCAACGGAAAGGAGGCTCTGGAATGGGAGTCATGAGATGAGGATGAAAGGGACTAGACTCAAGAATAATCTAAAGAAATATTTCTTTGCAGATAGGATGATGGATGCATGGCACAGCCTCCTTGTGAAGGTGGTGTAGGCAAAGGTAGTATCTGAATTCAGAAAAGCTTATGAAAAGCACAGGTGATTTTTGAGGAAGTGGTGGGGATTGTGGAGCTGAGTAGTTGGTGGAGATGGACATGCTTGATAGACTGTATGTTCTTTTTCTACTGTCACACTTTTCTGTTTCTATGGAAAATGATTAACTGAAGAAATAAGTATGGCAACTGACAGTAAGCAGATTAGAATAAGTGTTAAAATCTGAACTGTAAATTTACCAGCTACCAAAATGTAATTATTTGACCACAATCTCTCTTGAAACATCCATTGCATTATTTGTCTTTCTGTTCTATTGTGCTTTTCTTTAAAGTTTTCATTGCAATACAATAAGATAATTATTTTTAGTTTTACTTCCAGAGATTAGATATTGTATGATGTCAGGGAAAAAGTTAATCTTAACCTTTTGCAGTGTGTGATTAAGTGACATTATAGTGCAGTCTGGGATTTGGATCATTATTTTCTCATTCAGAGAACAAGTGATTGAAAGAAAAGTATTTGGAAATCCCTGGCAAGCACAAAGGGATTCTAAAGTGAACAGAGACCTGTCTTGTTGATTGAAGTGCTGTAAATGATGCATAGATATGGGAAGAAACCAGCCTAGTTGTTTGCAAGAGTAATTCACTAACTAACCAAAATGACAGAGAAACAGCCACCCTAGGAAGCCAGGAAAGCTTGTTTTTTCAACAATTCACTTTAACAGATAATCAAAGAAAGCCTGCTCTGGAAAGGTATGTGTTACTGAGATGATTTATGTTTTATCCTAAGAAACCAAAAAAAAAAGAGAGAAAATTTCACTCTAGACTGTACACAATCCAAAAAACTATATATTAGAAACAATTATAAATTGTTATATGACATCATAAAATACAGCATAGGACTGCATACATTTTCATAATGACATGTCCAAATAGATATAGTGGATACGATTATCAGTCTTGTGAACAGGCAGTGTCCACAAACTTAGGATTCTTTTAAGAATTGTATAACTTAGGGAGGCAAGAAGCTGCACTTGGCTCCATCTTGTCCCTCTCGCAATAAACACAGTACAAAATTTTGGCTTTACAAAAAGGCCACAGTTTATTCCTACCCCAAGTCCTCACACATACAACAAACTGTAACAATTAACAATACCCCCGCACCCCCTTTGTTCTGCGCCTCAAGCACCTCGTCCCAGTGCTGAGGCCTACCATCGCTCCCCCGCCTCCTTACCCCGCCTCGTCCCAGCGAGGGTAAGCCGCGGGCTTGAGCTTTAGCCCCCTAGCTCATAGGCCATCTCATGTAGCAACCCCCCCAACTACACGAGATTCCCCCCCCCCCCCACCCAATTTTATTTCCTCAATTCAGCATTACAATTACAACTTGGGCTCGGGTTTCCGCCACAAAACAAGGATGCCCAAGACATTCTTGTTCCCCCACTCCGGCCCTTTCTTATACTTAAACCACCCTTTCCAATCCTTCCTGCAAGGCATTTTTAAACAATTCAATCCCAATCTCAGACAGATGCACTCAGTCTCCCCTAAAAACCCTTCAGTCAGGCCCCATGCCCACTCATGGTGAATCCAAACACCCCCCTTGTTGAACCACCCACTTTCCAATCTGCCTGTTCAACATCTTAACTCCCCGTTTCCGTATGGTCTCATCCTTACATCTTAGTCGCACGATTACGTCTGACTAACCCACTCTAACACTGGGCCATAACACCATAACCCTCGCTAAATCCTTCCGAATCATGGCTACTAGGTCTCTGCATGAGTAACGCCCCACATCATTATCCCCCAAATGAATCACTATAATGCGCCCATCGCAAACCTTACAATCCTCCATAAATGCTTGTCCAACTGCAGATTTCTTCCATATGATCTTTGTTCTGCCCGCTTCTGTGCCCAAAGTATGAAGGAATGGCCCATGACCCAGGCACATCCCTGTTCTGTAAGTACCCCATTTAGCTCTGTAATAGAATAAATACCAGTTAACAAAACTCATACCCCATGTGCCCCTAAATGCATCCAACTGAACTCCTAATATAAGATTTAAATGCTTTGGACCACTATCTACTGATCCCCTTTATCGCAGCTTCTAACATGCCGCTTTCCGTCGCCGTTGTAGCCGCACCGATCCAAAATGAATGTGAACTGTAACATTCCGCATCCCATCCAAGCCCTCCCACCACAGCTTTCAAAACTTGTGTGAATTGAAAGCTTGTAAGCGGCACCCCATCTCTATGTACTAAAAATGAACCTGCCACTCTTGGGCGTACTGCCAGGTAGGGATGTGAATCGTTTTCCATATCGTCTTAACGATAGAAATCGTGTGGCAGGGCAAGAAAATCGTCTTAGGCACGATTTTTTAGTTAAAAAATCGTTAAAAATCGTTTTTTCCGATTAGTGCGCACTAACTCGAGTTAGTGCGCACTAACGGGAGTTAGTGCGCACTAACTGGGAGTTAGTGCGCACTAACTGAAAATGATACAATTTGACACTTTTCAGGTCAGTTAAGGTCAGTTTAGGAATGAATATGTATTCCTATTGGCTGCCCTCTTATTTATTCATGTTACCAAGTTTCCTACTGACAGTATATGGGGGATGGGAAATGGAAACAGTTGGTAGCTTGACAAAACAAGTAATGTGATCAGTCAATGTGACTAGAACTTGTGCCCTAACCCTGATACCAGGGGTATTGTGATCTTCCTGCACACAGTGCCCTATCCCTATTAATACCAGGAGTGTTGTGATCTTCCTGCACACAGTGCCCTATCCCTAATACCAGGGGTGTTGTGATCTTCCTGCACACAGTGCCCTATTCCTGATACTGGGGGTGTTGTGATCTTCCTGCACACAGTGCCCTATTCCTGATACCGGGGGTGTTGTGATCTTCTTGCACACATCCCGATATCAGGGATAGGGCACTGCATGCAGGAAGATCACAACACTCCTGGTATTAATAGGGATAGGGCACTGCATGCAGGAAGATCACAACACTCCTGGTATTAATAGGGATAGGGCACTGCATGCAGGAAGATCACAACACCCCTGGTATCAGGGATAGGGCACTGTGTGCAGGAAGATCACAATACCCCGGAGGAGTGAGGGTCAGGCAGCTCCCCCCTGTCTGTGAAGCCAGCCTCTCACTAGTAATGCAGGGAGGGAGCAGTCTCAGACTGGTATCAGGGTTAGGGCACTGTGTGCAGGAAGATCACAACACTCCTGGTATTAATAGGGATAGGGCACTGTAAGAGATGACTGTAGTAGATTGAATAAAGATCTGATGTTTCTGCTCTCCTCACACCAAACAAAAACAACACACAAGCAGAGAAGCCCTTCTTACAAAGCTGAGCTAGTGAGTTAAGTAGGAGGAAAAGTAAACATACTTGTGCCAGTGTGGCTACTTAAAAAATACACTTACCAAACAATCAATTACATATATTTGAACTGTGTACAGTTCCAGCCAGGACCACCTTTCTAAAATGCACAGTGATTGGCAAATTCAACATGCACTAGCATTTCAGGTGCCTGCTAACTAAAATAATAAACAAACAAGTTCTAGTCACGTGAGTGCTGATCATTACATTACTTTTTTTGTCAAGCTTCCAACTGTTTCCATTTCACATCCCCCCAACCATATTGGTAACATCAATAGATAAGAGCACAGCCAGCCAATAGGAATACATACATACATATTCATTCCTAAGTGACCTTTACTGACCTGGGAAGTGTGAACACTTTGTTTCATTTTCTGTTGGTGTTCGTTAGTTTCCAGTTCCATTTCCCATCCCCCCAACCATCACCTCAGTGGTAACCTTGGTAACATCAATAGATAAGAGGGCAGCCAGCCAATAGGAACACATATTCATTCCTAACTGACCTTCAGTGACCTGGAAAGTGTTTATTTGTATCATTTTCAGTTAGTGCGCACTAAATCGAGTTAGTGCGCACTAACGGGGAGTTAGTGCGCACTAACTCGAGTTAGTGCGCACTAACACGATTTAACGATTTTTAACGATAAATCGTTAGAATTTCTATTGTATCGTGCTCTATAACGATTTAAGACGATATAAACATTATCGGACGATAATTTTAATCGTTGAAAAACGATTCACATCCCTACTGCCAGGTATGCCTGCATCGTCCGCACCAGGCACACTAAAGCGTTACTGTCCGGGATCAATCTGATGTAGTAGCCTCTTCCCTTCTGATCCATCTTAAATCTCCTCATGCAAATGGTCACCATACCTCCTTGAAGTTGCACCTGATCAACCATTAACCCCTGTCCAGCTACATTCTTTTATGATCTCACTACCAATTCGCTAATCCTTGCTGCCCCAAAGAATGCCAATGAAAAGGCGACGCGAAATAATAAAACCAGCCGTTCTGCAATGCAAATTAAATCCAAATATCTAATCAGCCGCCTCTATCCCCTACTCCCTCCCAGTCTCGCTGCCATCCCTCAAGCACTCTCTTAACCACAAAGCTCACTGCTGGGTTAGCCCACCCCTCCAGCTTTTGAAAGAATTAAAACCCCATTACGTGTCCCTTGACCAAAAACAAGGAGTAATCCTTGCTCCTTGCCCACAGTATGACTTGCACTATCCTCTCCTCTCCAACCGGGTCACCTCGCCATTCCATCGATTGGAGGAAACGCACTACGACACCTCTTCCTGTAACATAGGCTGCCCAATTGGCGGGCGCCACGGATTTTTGTATCAATCTGCATTCTTCCTCTGACTGAGCTGCCACAGATGTTCTGGAAAGTGCTGTGCCATCTCGCACGCCTGCGGTGCCAACTCCCTGAAGAGACTCCACTTGAAACGAGAGAGAGCATCTGCAATCACATTATGAATGCCTGGGACATGCTTCGCTCTCATGTTAATATTCCACTGCAAGCATAAACCTATCACGTTTCCGGAATTATTACAGCCGTGTTTGCCTTGCACGTTTGGGGCGCGCGGTTACAGGGGGAGGTAGTGGTCTGGTGACCACCAGGGGGTCGGGGGGGTCATCGCCAAGAGGGCAGCGCGATGCTTATTGGTGCCGGAATGGTTGCAGGACTTGTTCCTGCAATGTAGGTGGCGGAACGGGACAATTTGGGCCCGGTATGTACCGGGGGTGGCTAATAGGGTGGCGGACTCTCTTTCTCATTTCCAGTGGGAGTTGTTGCGAGAACTTGCTCCGGAGGCGGATCCCTGTGGAGCCCCAAGGCCGTCTCCCCGGTGGAGATTCGGTCCTGAGGCTTGGTACCTGCTGTGGGCTTCATTAGCCTCCTCCATGTGGTCAGGTTGGGTGGGGGGGCGCCAGACGAGTGGATGTGTTCTGTCATCTGGGGGTTAGTCGGGTGGCCCGGTATTGGACGTGGTGCTGGTGCGTTTGGGAATGGGCAAGGTGGGAAGCCTTTTCTCAGGCGGTGGTGGGGAGATAATGGGCAGGTCTTCCTTTCCTGCGGGCCCGGGGGTGGGCTTTCCCCGCGGGGCGGTTTGTGGTACGCTGCGTGTGGCCGGCTAGTCATGGGTGGTGGGGCGGCGGCCGGACTGGCGTTTCCCTACTACACAGGATATCCTCCTGCAATTGGGGGACGTACTACCGGGGCTTTGCTGGTCTCCGTACGAGACAGCACTATTTCCGGTGGCGGGCGTTCTCGACTTCTTCAGCGCCGTTCGGGTCGGCAAACTGGTAGCTGGGTTAGCTGATAGTGAGGACTGCCGGGGGGTTTTGGCGCGTCTTGCGGTGGTATGTGCAGCTCGGGGGTGCTACGCATTCCCTGATCTGAAGCCGATCAGCGGGGCAGGGGGCTGGTGGCCGTCCTGACAGCAGTGCATGGGTTGCGGTCCTGCCCAGTGGGTATGGCTGCTCACTATCGGCAGGAGCGGCCGCAGGGGTCGGCGACATTATTAGTGCATAGGGGAATGAGAAGAGGGCGGTCGCCAGCGCTCCAGGGTCGTATTGCCCGGGGCAGGGGTGCTGTTGATTGGAATCTAATGCTTGTTTCCTTGCAGGTGCAGTGGCCGGGGGAAAGCCCGTGTGGATCATTGGGCACTCCGATATGTTGGGGCCCACTGGTATGCCTGCGGACGACCTGACGGGCTTCAATGGGATTTGTCAAGCAGGGGGGTGCGGGTGCAGTGGTAGGGGCGCAGAGGCTTGATGGGGGATGAGCTGATACCGTGTGTTCGGAGGGAGCGCGAGCGGCTTGGTTCGCCGCGCACCCTCGGGGTACATCTGGGGGGTACCGAATGGGGGCAAGATGTCCGGGAAGCAATGTATTAGCATCGTCCGTTGGGACTGGATGACTATATCTATATGGTTGCCTACCAACCTTTTGGGCTGGCCAGACTTCACCGTCCGGCCTGCGGAATGGGAATACGTTATGTGGCGTAGGTGTCGGTCCACGGCCAATCCCCAAAGGGGTTGGTCGGGGTCGACGGGCTTTACCTTTCATTTCGGGGGAGGGATATTTTCCCTAATTCCATTCCTGAGGTTCTGGAGGAAGGGTTTCCTCGTGAACCGAGGCCGCATCTTTGGGGGTCACTGGGCATTGCATGCCCGTGTCTTTGGCGGATGGCCCGAGCCATAATTGTTATAGGAATTGTTATCTTAAAAGGGGTTTCAGCTGGAAGTGGATGGCATTGACAACTGGGGGCTGTTGTCGGCGATGGGGGGGGGCTCCTCGCTGGAAAGCGGCGGGAGACTCCTGGCCAGACTCCTTGCAGGTTGGCGGCGGGAGCCCACCCGGGTTGGCACCTTGCAGGCAGGTGGCGGGAGTCTGAACCCGGTGTGGAAGGCCGGAATATCGAGCCGGATGGCTGGCATTGACTATCCTGCCGGGGAGCGGCAGATGGTGGGGGAATGGAAGCTGAAACTGTATTTGTTAAGGGTTTAATCCTTGGCTCGGGCCCTCATGTTAATAAAGCTGTGGCCTTATTTACCCAAGTCTAAGTCTACTGTAATTATTTGTACGTGAAAAGGGCGATGGTGAGCGAGTGAGGTCCTGGATGCCCATATTATGCTTGATGATACATAATAAGTTAGTAATCTTGGAAAATAATTTGAGAGCTAGAAATCTCCATATATTAAATTTTCCCAAAACTCATTTGATATCTGCTGAAGAATTGTTTAAAAAATATATGAGGGAAAACTTACAAATTTTACCTGACAAGGAAATAAGCTTGTCTAGATGTTTCTATGTTCCCACTTTTAAAAAGGAGGTTAGACAGGAAGGTAGCACTGATCTTTTAACTTCTTTTGACAGTGGTAATATAACGGCATTTCTTCAAGATTCATCAGAGAATATCCCAACTAGGGCTATTCTGATAATTTCTTTGTCTGAAAACCATAAAGATATCATTCATAGACAGTATTTTAAATTTAAAAATGCTGTCTTTTGTCGACACGTTGTTCAAATTTTTCCTGATGTATCACGGGAGACACAGCCCCACAGGAAAGCCTTTTCATAACTAAAATCATGTGTTATTGCAATGGGTGCTTTTTTCTTTTTAAAATTCCCTTTCAAATGTATTATAACTTTATCTGGAAATCAGTATATTTTCACAGATCCATTGCGTTTGGAGACTTTTATCACTGATATGGCTGTAAATAAAATATAAGGAGATATTTTAATTGGGGTATATTAACACACAAATTAAGGGCCTTGGAACTAGCCTTATATATAGCTTTCTTTTTTTTTCTTTTGAAATTTTTTTTCCTTGTTATGCTCTACTAGATGAGGACATGGATTGATGCATATGGACATTTTTTTCTTATTATATATTTCGATCTGTATGCATACCGTTTCCTTCTTTTTTCTCATGTATATTGTGAAAATTCAATTTAAAAAAAATGATGCATACCGAGTTGACCCTATTACCTCAGTTTATGGTGAACTCCTACCTGGTCACCTGCCTTATATATCATACTGCTTCTGCTTCAAACTTGATTCCTGCACAAGGAAAGCATCTCTCAGACGTACTATCCTTGGAGGTCAATCCAATTATCCTTGGCTTAACCTGGATGATGCTACACAATCCCACTATAGATCGGCAGGCTCTGCAGATTGCCCACTGGGGATCCTCCAGCCAACAATGATGTCTCACTCAGGTCATTCCATCTGTGCCTCTAGTCTGGAGCCTGTCCTTAGCCTTCCTGGACTTTCCTCATCAATACGCATTTGCAGAGGTGTTTAGTAAAAAGCATGAGGAGACACTGCCCACAGGTCCTAGGGCTGCTCGACTGACTTGCTCCCAGGGAAGTTGCCACCTAGGGGCAGGATCTGCCTACTCTCCACACCTGAAACTGTGGCCATGTCAAGTTATATCCAAGAAAACATGGTGCAAGGATTTATCTACCCTTCATCATCTCCAACAGGGACCGGATTCTTTTTTGTTGTTTTGTTGGAAAGAAGGATGGCTTCCTTGGGCAATGCATTGACTATGGGGGTCTCAATACCATAACTCGCAAGAAAAAATACCCACTGACCCTAATTATGGAACTTTTTGACCCCCTGAGTGGAGTGCAAATATTTACTAAACTGGATCTCAGAGGAGCCTACTACCTCATCTGGATTTGGGAGGGAGACAAGTGGAAGATGGCATTCAATACCCATGATGGACATTGACCAGACATTAACCAGGCATCTACCATCCTCTCTTTTCATGGAGAGGGTAGTGGATGCCTAGAATGCCCTTCTGGAGGAGGTGGTGAAATCACAGAACAGTCAAATAATTCAAAGGGTCATGGAATAAACACTGTGAGTCCCTAAAGGCTAGAGGACAGAAATGAAGAACAGGATGCATGGTGGTAACCCCCTTGGTGTGACAGTTACTACCCATAGCTGAAGAATGGAGATTACTACCCTTAACTCATAAGCTTTGATACTTTTAAAGCAACTGCAACATCACTCTCTGCTTGGAAGGCAGGAGGGGAAGGGAATTGGATTCAGATGCAGCCAACACAGTCCCAGAATTTTACGGTCTGAGGTACTCATATGCAGACATAAGGGAAAAAGAACAGGACTGTGTCTATGGCCAAGTCCAAAAGCAAAGCAAGTGAAGCAGCATTGCCTGAATTTTCAAGAATGCTGTTAACCCAGTAAAAATGTTGCTAAATTTTTTTTTATAGGTTTGAAAGTTGCTTGGTTTTTTGTTGTAAGTATTACTACCCATATCATAAGGTTTGGGGGTAACTGCGTGGTCTGCTCTTAATCCTGATTTGGGTAAGCATGATGCTGAATATTTTTAATGTATTTTTATTTTGTTTTTATTGTAATTTTATTATTGTGTATTCTATAATGTTGTACACTGTTCCGGCCAGCTTTCGCTGAGTGTATGGTATATAAAAATTGGAAATAAATAAATAAATAAGCTGCACAGACTACCCTTAAGAGAAATTTGGGGGTAACATGCATGGCATGGCATAGCTTGCTGGGCAGACTGGATGGACCATTTACCATCATTACTATGCTACTTTGGGCCCAATATTCAAAGCACGTTCAGTGCTATTTAGCCAGATAAGCGGGACTTATGCAACTATGCTGAATATGTGCTTGTGACCACTGGCTACCGCTTAGCCATATAAGTCTCTTACATGGTTTAAAGTTACATGCAGAAAAAGTAGGCATGTACTGGGCAGATTGGGGCAGAGTTAGCCATATAACTTATACAGTTAACTACCGATATTCGGAATTAGCCAAATAAGTTTACGTCTATGATTAGATGCCTCAGAGAGCAGGTCTAAATTTAGCTGGGTAGACTTATCCGGCTAAGTGCACACATATAGGGGTAGATTTTTAAAAAATGTGCATTCGCGTACTTTTGTTGGCGCACCAGTCGCAAACAAAAGTACACTGGATTTTAGTAGATACGCGCGTAGCCGCGCGTATCTTCTAAAATCCAGGATCGGCGCGCGCAAGTCTGCCGATTTTGGGCAGCCGGCGCGCCCCGAGCCGTGCAGCCTGCCTCTCTTTTGCCCTCCCCTCCCCTCCCTTCCTCTACCTACCCCACCCCCCCGGCCCTATCTAAACCCCCCCCTACCTTTGTCCATGGATTTACGCCTCCTGGAGGGAGAAGTAAATCCACGCGCGCCAGCGGGCCGCTGGCGCGCAGAGACGCAACCCGGGGGCGGTTCCGGAGGGCGCAGCCACGCCCCCGGACCGCCCCGGGCCGAAACCATGCCCCCGGGCCCGCCCCCGAAACGCCGCATCCCGCCCCCAAAATGCCGCGTCGATCGGCCCCGCCCCCAACACGCCCCCGACAAAAAACCCCAGGACTTACGCAAGTCCCGGGGCTCTGCGCGCGCCGGCAGGCCTATGGAAAATAGGCGCGCCGGCGCGCAAAGCCCTGCTCGCGTAAATCCGGGCGGATTTACGCAAGCAGGGCTTTTAAAATCCGCCCCATACTGTATGCGTATATTCAGCAGTTTTGCCATGCCATTGAATATACATCGTAACTTAGCTAGATTAATCATATCTAAGTTACTTAACAACCAGCACTAAATATTCGGCCCTATATATGTTACATTTTGGATGCATAGTAATGCTATTTGGCCTTTGCAGTGCCCCCACTGTCTTCTTACACATGGTCAACGAGATCTTCAGAGACCTCCTCTATTCTCATGTCTTAATGTATCTGGTTGATATTCTCATTTTTCACGTTCCCTGGCACAGCACTGTGAGCATGTAAAACAAGTGCTGCAGAGGCTCTGGGAGAATTGCCTATATGCCAAACTTGAATAGTGTACCTTCAAGCAGGATGAGCTACCGTTCCTGGGCTATATTATCTCCCATTATAGACCTGGAGAAAGAGAAGGCCATTTAAGACTGCCTTCAGTAGGTGGAACTCAAAGCCTTGCAAAGATTTCTAGGCTTCGCCAATTACTAATGACAGTTCATGCAGGGGTGTTCCCCACAGGCTGCTCCTCTCACTGCTCTTACAAAGCAAAGTGCCGACACCAGGAATTGGTCCGAAGATTCTATCCAAGCCTTCCATCACCTCAAACAGGCATTCCTCAAGGATCACTGTCTCCAGCACCCAGACCCGTTTAGGCCCTTTATACTGGCAGTAATCAACTCTGCCACTGGGGTAGGGGCCGTCCTCTTACAGCATAATGATAAAGGAATTCTCATGCCTTACTTCTTCTTTTCCAAAAAATTCATGCTAACGGAAAAGAATTATACCATCAGAGATAGAGAACTCCTGGCAGTGAAACTGACCCTGGATGAATGGATCCACTTTGGGAGTCACCACCCAGTAAAAGGATCTAGGTATCATCTTGGATAACATGTTGAAATCCTCTGCTCAGTGTGAAGTGGTGGCCAAGAAAGCAAATAGAATGCTAGGAATTATTAGGAAAGGAATGCAGAATACGATTCTGCCAGGAATTTATAACTTGGATTAGCCACTGTTGGAAACAGGATACTAGTCTGATCCAGTATGGCAAATCTTAAGTTCTAACGTAATTTTGGAAAAGACCAAGAGATTTAACCACTTCTCATTTTAGAGTGTTAATGGAGTGAAAGGAAAAGGAAAACTTGTTAAGGAACCATGAGATCATAGAAAATAAAAGGGAGAAATAAAATTAACCTAAATTAAAGAAGGAATCCCAGAATTTTTATTCCAATAATGTTTTCTAATTCACTAGCACCAATTATCTTCCAACTAGAAAATTGATCACTGACTATCAAGGGAGTGTTCCGGCATAGAGATAGGCTGAGTACTATACAATTGTTACTCTTGAATTGTTATCTGAAGTACTTGCTGCCTTGTGGCTATTTGCAGTATATGCTGCAGATGTGCAATCCTGTGAACTAAATATCCTTAGGCAGCAGTGACTGGCAGCAGAATTAGGCAACAGTGCCTTTGGCCACAATACTAGCTTGCAGGTTGGCTGCCTGGAATTATACAATGAAGAGGAAATGAGAAATTCTGAACAAGAGGGAAAGTGCCTGAATAGTGTCACAAACAATCCAGCTCCCTCCCCCCTCCCCCCTCCCCCTCCCCTCCCCTCCCCTCCTCTCTCTCTCCTCCCCCCTCCCCTCTCTTTCTCCTCCCTCCCCCCTCACCTCCCTCTCTCCTCCCTCCCCCCCTCACTCTCTCCTCCCTCCCCTCACTCTCTCCTCCCTACCCCCCCTCCCCTCACCTCACTCTCTCCTCCCTCCCCTCAGTCACTCCCCCTCTCTCAATCCCCTCCCCATTCAGCTCATCCACAACCGGCAGACGGAAGATCTCCGGGGGGGGGTGTCCCTCCCTCCCTTGCGCTCGGCGCCGCCGCCGCTACTGCTCCTCCCGCTCCTGTTCGTCGCCACCGCTCCTGCTCCTTGCCACTGCCGCTGCTCCTACTCCTCGCCGCCGCCGCTGCTCCTACTCCTCGCCGCCGCTCTTGCTCCTCGCCACCGCCGCTCCTGCTCCTAAGGACCCAGCGCTATTTTTTTTTCGGGCACGCTCCGCTCTGACCGACGTGCTCACCCGCGCATGCGCGGTACAGCTGCTCTCTACTGCGCATTTGCGGCCGTCAGTCAGAGCCCATTTATAAGGTAGATATTAATGTTTTATTAATGTTGTTTTTAAAACCCAAATGCCAGCTGGTTTAATTTTTGTAAAACTATCTAGTACAATAAAAACTTCATATAATCTCTAATAAAATGTCATATTATAGGCTGTTTCCTATTTATTTATCCCTGATTTCCCTTCCTACTCTTGGGAGACTATATTGGTTAGGTCTTGTGCCTAACACACTAAACTCAGTGAGTTTCTCAGAGGGGTGTGACCCCTCTGAGAAACATTGTATGCCCCTATTTTTCATTCCTTATCAGCCTTGGACACTTCTATGTGAGGATCTCCACTCAGAGGGTGATTTACAATAGTATTGTTTAAGAAAGACAATGGACAGTGGATCATATTTACTTATATTCTTAATAAATGCAGATATCAAAATTTTGGCCAAAATCTTGGAACTGAGACTGGAGTCCCTAATTCCATATCTAGTTCACCCAGATCAATCTGGATTTGTGAAAGAGGGAGGGAGGATCTAAGCTTATAACTATCACTATGCTACTTAGTAACTTCATGGCAGGTCCCCTAATCTTTTATTCTTTAAACAATCAATTTCAATTTGCCCGTTCCACTCCATTCATGATTTTATAGATTTCTATCATACATTTCATCGGTCATCTCTTCTCCAAGAATAAAGAGCCCTCAGCTTGTTATCCTTTCTTTATAGGGGAGCTATACCATCTTCTTTATCATTCTGGTTGCCCTTTTCTATACCTTTTCAAATTCCGCTACATCTTTTTTCAGATGCAGTTGAGCACTCGGGGGTGGACCCTTGGCCTGGTGCAGGGAGGAACAGCTCCCTGGCTGGACCCAGGGAGCACTTGCCACCAGGAGGCGGAGCACAGGAGTACAAGGAGGCTAGCTGGAGCTTCACCATTGGAAGTCCGAGGTTCCCCTGGGTGGAGCCCTTAGGGACCCGGGCCGCTTGGTCTTAGGTGGGCCTCGTAGGTTCTTCCAGAGAGAAAGTTCAGGGGTGTGCCCACCAAGAGTAATGGAGCATGGTCGATGTCTGGACAGGAGGTCTGAGCAGCCACAGAGGGCCAGAAGAGTGTCTGGGAAGACAGGGCTAGGAGCAGGGCCAGAACCAAGGAGGCATGGTCAAGGATAGCTGGGGTCAAGTACCAGAGGTCAGTCTGTGAATGGTCAGCCAAAGCGAGGGTCAGGTTCCAGAAGGTCAGTCCGAGAATAGTCATGGAACAGGCAGAGGTCAAGATCCAGGCGGCAAGCAGGAAGGTCAGAGACAGGCAGAGGTCAGTACCGGAGAGTCAGTCCAATAGGTACTACCTGGGAACACACGGAGGACAGACGCAGGAACAGGAGGACACTGGAACAAGCTGGAACAAGACTGGAACAGGCGATGAGACAAAGGAAAACTAGTACACCACAGTGTCGACCCGATTGCCAAGGCAGGGAACTAGGGAATGAGCCCTGCCTTATATAGAAGGCTCATGTGATGTCATCAGGGAGCGACTCAGCCGGGATTCCCGCGCTTGGCCCTTTAAATAGCAGGAGATCTGCCACGCATGCACCTAGGGGTGGGGCTGAGCAGACACTGGACGCGGAGCCCTGGCGGGAGCTCCGTTGTGAGGCCTGCGAGGATGCTGGAGTCAGCATGCACTGGGGAGGGCGACAGGGACAGCAGGCAGCGGCAGTGAATCCTGAGCTCGTGAACGGCTGAGAGAGTTGAGCAGGCCCAGCCGCGGAGCCGGGAAGCTTAACAGCAGAGACAAGAATTGTACACAGTATCCTAAATGCAGTGCACCATGGAGCAATACAGAGGTATAATGATATGCTCTGTTATATTCTCCATTCTTTTCCTGCGAAAGAGAGATTCATAAGATTTCTTCTTGTTGTTTAAAATCCAACTGAAATATTTCTCTGAACAAAACTGTTAGATTTTCTTGAAGTTTCAGTTTTAAAAATTTACAAAGTTAGGCTGGGACAGACTGGTTGAAAAAGTGTTTCACCTTTATTGCTCCTGCTCCTTCCTTGTCTCTTCCCATTCCAGCTCCAGTCTATCTGGCTTGGAAAAAATAAACACTTTAGTTTTCCTTGTCCCATAGACTATAATGTATCTGAAAATAAATGAAACAAAATTGTTTGGATATTTTAGTTGGCACATCCCATGTGTTTGAATGCAAGAAACCTATTAAAAAAAATGGACTTATTCCTCACATTTTATCCATTTGTTTCAAATGAATTCACATCCCTTTTTAAAAATTTCACCCTTCTTTCCAAAATAGCTATTCACAACAACCTACTTACTGGCTTCAAATGGGGTGAATCAGGCTCATAATTAATGTTTTTGTTGTAATACATTTTATGTGTGTAGTTCTTCCAACTTATAATATTACATATATATATATTGTAATTAGAGTGATTTGGTTCAGCAAGTTAGTTTCCTGTTGTAGTGAATAATTATTGGCGAGGTTATTTTAATGGCTTTAAGGTTGCTGGCAAAGTTTTCACATATGTGCTACATCTAATCCAGTATTTCAGACTATGCCCAGTAACAATAAGGGGTAGATTTTCAAAGGGTTGCTCACGTGTAAGATACACGCACAACCCCCGAAAACCTACCCCTGCCTCCCCCTGCCTGCGCTGAGCCTATCTTACATAGGCTCGGCAGCGTGCGCAAGCCCCAGGACTTATGCGCGTCCCGGGGCTTGAAAAAATATGCATTCCGGGGGCACGGCCGTAGGCGGGGTTCCAGCCGGGGGCGGGACCGAGGCCTCCGGAATAGCCACCGGGCCGGGTGATGGAGAGCCGGTGCGTGCAAGTTATGCCTGCCCAGAGGCAGGCGTAACGTCTTCAATAAAGGTCAGGGGGGGTTTAGTTAGGGCTGGGGGGTGGGTTAGATAGGGGAAGGGAGGGGAAGGTGCGGGGGGGGAGGCGGAAGGAAAGTTCCCTCCAAGGCCGCTCCGATTTCGGAACAGCCTCAGAGGGAACGGAGGCAGGCTGCTCAGCTCGGAGCGTGCAGTTTGCACAATTGTGCACCCCCCTGCGCACGCCGACCCTGGATTTTATAACATGTGCGTGGCAGCTCGCGCAAGTTATAAAATCGGGCGTAAATTTGTTCGCGCCGGGTTGTGCGAACAAATCTAAACCCGCGCGCATGTTATAAAATCTGGCCCTAAATGTCTTTGGACCTAATTCACTAAACATTTTCCTCTGTAGACATAGAATGGGAGAAAAGCCTTAATGCATGTAACAATGAACTTTGCATGTAACAATGAACTTTTTAAAGCAAAATTAGAATTCCAGTGTAAAAGATTTCACTATGTAATGCACTCCCTGATGAGAAGAGAAATGAAACCAGGGTCTATACCTATATGGTACTCAATATTTCTGAACGCTTATAAAGTTCTTCTATGAGATGCATAACACAAACTGATTACGCTCAATATAAATGAAATACAGTTTAAACTCTTAATTATAAAAAGAACATAAAAAGGAAAATTTACTTTTAAACTGTTTTGCCTTTTGCTAAACTACCTTGACCCTAGGAAATGTTGATTCATTTTCATCACACACCTACACCATAGGGTTTGAAAAACCTTCTGTTAAAATCAGCTGTCTCTAATTTCAAAGAATTTACAAGATGACTAGAGGCTGCCATGCTGTTTAGTTGGTTCTACATCAAAAGATTGTTTCATTGCTTGGTTATGATGTTCTTTGTCATGTGATCCAGAAATGGCAACCATCTGCTGAGCATTCCTCTAAAAACCGTGTTGTTCAGATTAATCATGGTCAGTTAAAAATGTATTTGTAACATATTTATTTTTTCTCTGGATTAATTATTCAGCTATAAGGGACCTAAAAATTACTGATCACTTTCTATTGATCCTTTATACTAGAAATAAAATTAGGCATAGCGTCAACAGATTAAAGTAATGCTTGCAAGTACTAAAGATTGCAGGAAAGGTTCAAATAAACTGAAAAGGTAAAAGCACACTACTTTGTATTAAAGAATGTGTTCAAATATGCTTTAAAACTTATTTTATTTATTCTAAGAGTTTATAGAAACCTCTTGATATACAGTTGTTGTCAGTATAAAGTAAAAACGTATGCAATTACAATAATAAAACAATCTGGTATCCACTAAAATAATAATGGAGAGCAAAGCTAATAAGACTTCATCTCCTATGTTCAAATTCTGAACCTTCGGTGGTCTCAGTAACCGTAATGGACTTCAATACCTACTGGTATAAACATAAGGCCGGATTTTAAAACCCGGCACACGTAAATCCCGGGATATATGTGCCTGGTCGGGCCTTATGCACGCCGGGCCCTGGGAGGCAGTTAAGTGCCAGGGCCTTAAAAGGGGGTGTCTAGGGGGCGGGACAGGGCTAGAGGTGCCCGGTACAGCACCCATTTGCTGCCGTACTGGGGGATCGTGTGCTGGCGGGGTGCCAGCACATGCAACTTGCTCTTGCTCCTTTGCAGGAGTAAAACATAAGTTAAAAAAATGGGGGGGGTGGGTGGAGGCTAGGATAGGGATAGGGAGAGGGTAGGATAGGGGAAAGGGAAGGGAGGTTAGGGTAGGGGGTTGGGAAGTTTCCTCCTAGTCCACGCCTTAATTGGAGCGAACTGGGAGGGAACTGGGGACGCCCGAGGATGCGTCACCGCACAAATTTGTTAAATTATACTCCCACCCCTTGCACGCGCCAACTTTTGAGGGCTTATAGATTTTAAGTAGCATACTCACACATATTGGTAGGTTTCTTCTCAAAGCTTTATGTATTAATGTTAGGAATAACTTAATGGATTGTTAATCTAGATGATAAAGCCTCTTAACCAAATGTGCACTTATAGAATATAATTGAAACAAGCAATATCCAGTTCTAAAGAAGGAAGAAGTGCTCCTCTACAGCTCTTGACATAACAAATGACCTATACTCAAAACAGTTCCTGAGCCCAGCTGGGCATTAATCTTCTGGAAATGCCTTAAGCATAAATTGTATTTATAGAAAAATTTTAAAATTAATCCAGCAAACATGGGATTGACTTGAGACACTCCTTTAAGTGAGTAGGGAGCAGATTTAAAACCAATTGGAGTATTTTTTCACTCAACATATAATCAAGCTGTAGAACTTGTTGTCAGAGGATGTGGTCAAGGTAAGTAACACAGCTAGGTTTAAAAAAGGATTGTACAAGTTCATGGAAGAAAAGTCCATAAATAGATATTAACCAGGTGACTCACGGAGACCCATTACTTGACCTAAGAACATAAGACGTCGTACTGGGTCAGACCAAGTGTCCATTAAGCTCAATATCCTGTTTGTAACAGTGGCCAATTCAGGTCACCAGTACCTGGCAGAATCCTAAGGGATAGAAAGCTTCCAAGCAGCTTATCTTTAACTCCACATTAATAATTGTAACCCAGTGGTTAAAATAAAGAAGGGAGAAGGGTGACTTTTTTTTTTGTTTTGTTAAATATAATAGATGAAAAAATGCTTTGAAACTGAAATGTATGGTAAAATTGGCTATCACAGTATAGGGTTTCAGGATTCCCATCCTCAGCTTTCAGTAAAGGTTGTCAGGAGCTGGTGGAAACCCAAGTGCTTCATGCTAAACTGACAAGACAGCTGAATCAGTAGGATCCAGTCAGATAGTAAGAGAGTGGACACAGTGAAGGCAGAGGTTCTTTCATCACCTATTTCTCTTCAGAGGCTGCCTGAAGTATCAAAGAAAAACATAAGAAAATGTCATACTGGGTCAGACCAAGGGTCAATCAAGCCCAGCATCCTGTTTCCAACAGTGGCCAATCCAGGCCATAAGAACCTGGTAAGTACCCAAAAACTAAGTCTATTCCATGTTACCATGGCAGTGGCTATTCTCTAAGTGAACTTAATAGCAGGTAATGGACTTCTCCTCCAAGAACTTATCCAATCCTTTTTTAAACACAGCTGTACTTACTGCACTAACCACATCCTCTGGCAACAAATTCCAGAGTTTAATTGTGTGTTGAGTAAAAAAGAACTTTCTCCGATTAGTTTTAAATGTGCCCCATGCTAACTTCATGGAGTGCCCCCTAGTCTTTCTATTATCCGAAAGAGTAAATAACCGATTAACATCTACCCGTTCTAGACCTCTCATGATCTGTATTCAGTAATATAAAAAAAACACAAAGGGAATATTTATAGGCACATTTCTGAGTGGATGAGAGTGTATGATTGAGAATTTTAGAGTCTGTATTTGGGTATAAGTATCAGCTGTCAAGGTAAGGTGTCAAGACAGGATAGTAATTGCTGGGTCGTGGGTTTAGTTTCCCAGCCTGTTTTTTTAACTCGACTTAATTATTTCCCTGTTAAGCTGGAGGTGCTTTCTCACCTTTGACATTCAGAGCCAAAGTAAAAGATAGAGTATAAAAGAAAAAAAAAGAAAGGAAAATAAAAACTATCTTGTGTTTCATGAAAGACCACAGGATAATTGTGTAAAGAGAATCTGAGATGAAGAGTGTAATATTCTGTAATTGAATTAAAAATGGAACACAGCATCTAAATATTAACCTGGTTAATATCCAACAATATCTCCACAGTTAAATAAAGAGGAAAGATAATAATTATCCCTCTAAAGACATCTTGCAGTGTGTATGGGTATACATTAAGCAAAATTCTGGAAGAATGAGTGTGTTAGATATACCTCCGGAGGCAAGAAAGAAGACATTAACATTAAAGATAGGGTATAAATTATCATTTTATTTTTCCAGAAAGCATATTCAAGTTCAACTAGCCTGCACAGACTACGCATAGCAAAACAGTAGTATGCCTGGTGGAAGATCACTGGGGCCAGTGTAGTCTGTGTACACATTGTTGTTAAAGTCAGAACACAGTTTTTCTAATCCAGAGAAAGCAGCTTCATCCAGAAGCTGCATCATCGAAAAGTACCCTGTGGCCACTCAAGCTGCGATCGCCAGCTACGAGGACTCCAGCTACATACGCCAGATACGGCATAGTGGAGAAGAGCCACTGAAAATAGAAAAGTGTATGTACCAACACTAACAACCACAACAAAATGTTAGACTCTTTCAACAGTAGCTACAAAAATTTATAGCAACTGAGAAGCTCAGATATAAAAAGAGAATACAGAGATATTGTACAACCACATAAGGACTTCCTTAATAGAGAGGACACTGCAAATATAGAGAACAGAAGTAGAAAGAGTAAAGAAAGCAAGAGAGAGAGAGAGTGTTTATAGAGCCAAGACATTTAAACTAACAAAAGAAAGGTTATACTTACCTTTGGAATTTTCTTCCAGTATCCTGGGAATGCAGGAAAAAAATATAACCAAAAAGAATCAAACTCTTTAATATTACAGTTTATTGCTCAAACTTAGTAAAGTTAAAAAAAAAAAGCAGATTGTATTGTAAGTTGTTATTTAATTTTAAGATACTTATCTGATTTGGGGGCTGTCTGCATAGAACTGGTTCTGAGTATAATTTGGGGAGACTGTATAGGAGATAACAGAAAGGACTTCTCTACCCCTGGGAGACGGTCAATCTGGGTGGGTTCTGTCCTTAGTTTCTTTTTGAGAAGACCCAGCAGGAAGAAGAGCAGTCACATTTTTACCTCTCTCAATCAGTACTTTGATAACATCTGAAAGTGACTCTCTTATTAACATTTGAAACCCTATTAATTGAAAATTTTCACCTAATCACCAAAGCAGAAGAGTCACTATCACAAAGTGTCTGATTGGTGAATAATGGTTTATGGTCTTATCCTCCAGGAACTTGTCCTGTTTTTAAACGCAGCTACACTAATAGCTTTCACCACATCATCTCACAATGAGTTCTAGAGCTTGATAATGCTTGAGTAAAAAAATATTTTTTCTTATTAGTTTTAAATGTATTACCTAGTACGGATGTGAATCGTGTGATCGATCGTCTTAACGATCGATTTTGGCTTGGGGGGGGAGGGAAATCTGATCGTCATGGTTTGTTTGTTTTTTTAAATCGTAAAAAATCATAAATCGGGGGAGGGCGGGAAAACCGGCACACCAAAACAACCCTACAACCCATCCCGACCCTTTAAAATAAATCCCCCACCCTCCCAAAGCCCTCCAAAATGTTTTAAATTTCCTGGGGTCCAGTGGGGGGGTCCCGGCGCGATCTCCCGCTCTCGGGCCATGGCTGCGTTAATAGAAATGGCGCCGGTGCCCTTTGCCCTTACCATATGACAGGGCAAAGGTAGCGCCAGCGCCATTTTTTTTCCTGTCACCAGACATCACGAGTGCAGGAGATCGCTCCCGGACCCCCGCTGGACCCCCAGGGACTTTTGGCCAGCTTGGGGGGGGCCTCCTGACCCCCACAAGACTTGCCAAAATTCCAGCAGGGGTCCAGGAGCGACCTCCTGCACGCAGGCCGTATTGCCAATATTCAAAATGGCGCCGGCGCTACTTTTGCCCTCACTATGTCGACACAGCGTCGATACCCTGTCACATGGTAAGGGCAAAGGGCCATTGGCGCAATTTTGATTAGTGGCAGCCGATGGCCCGAGAGTGGGAGGACGGCCCGGAGTGGGAGATTGCTCCCGGGACCCCCACAGGACCACCAGGTACCTGTAAAAAGTTTTTTTTGGGGGGGTCGGGAGGGTGGGGGAAGCTAAGGGGTTAGTTTTAAAGGGTTGGGTGGGTTTTTTGTTTATCGGCTCGGGCGCAGCCGATAAACAAAACCACGATCAGGCCTGATGCAAAAAAACCCACATGTGAATCGGAACCGGAATCCGAACCGATTCCGCTTCCGATTCACATCTCTAATTAATAGAGATGTGCTTCGTTTATCACGAATTAGGCAATTTCAATGAAATTGCTTTATTCATCGTGGGTCAAGGGCCCCGAACCCCAAAACTGATTTTCCCTGAACTATGAGGAAAATTAGTTTTTCAGGTTTGTACGGGGGGGAGGGGCACATTTTATTTTTTTAAATAAAAAACCACCCCAAGCATTAAAATTTATTGTAATACAACCCCCCCTCCCCCACCATCCCGATCCCTCCCCAAGACTTACTAACATCCCTGGTGGTGCAGCGGGGTCCTGTGAGGGATTTCTCCCTCCGTGCCATCGGGCTTTCGGGTCTGCCTCACATCAAAATGGCGCTGATAGCCTTTGACCTACTATGTCACAGGGGCTACCGGTGCCATTGATCAGCCCCTGTCACATGGCCATCGGCGCCATCATGTGCTCCTACCATGTGACAGGGGCTGACCAATGGCACCGGTAGCCCCTGTGACATAGTAAGGGCAAAGGCTATCGGCGCCATTTTGATTACTGGCAGCCGACAGCCCGAGTGCAGAAGATCACTCCCTGCCCCCCGCTGGCTGCCAGTAATTAAAATGGTGCCGATAGCCTTTGCCCTTACTATGTCACAGGGGCTACCGGTACCATTGGTCAGTCCCTGTCACATGGTAGGAGCACAAGATGGTGCTGGCCATCCATTGCTCCTACCATGTGACAGGGGCTGACCAATGGCACCGGTAGCCCCTGTGACATAGTAGATCAAAGGCTATCGGCGCCATTTTGATGTGAGGCAGGCCAGATAGCCCGATGGCTTGGAGGGAGAAATCGCTCACGGGACCCCGATGGACCTCCAGGGATGTTAGTAAGTCTTGGGGAGGGATCGGGATGGTGGGGGGGGGGGTTGTATTTAATGTTTTAAAGTAAATGTTAATACTTGGGGTGGGGTTTTTTTAGCTTCGTTTTCCCGTGTCATTTTTTGGGCCAGTTTCATTTTTCCCCATTAAGTTTTCTGTTCGTTTTTCCAAAAAACTAACCGAGGAAAAACAAATTTTACCCCAAAGCGTCTGACTCAAAAAACGACCTGGTAGAAAAAAACGAAGCTCATCTCTAGTGATTAATGCCCTGGGACTGGGGCCCAAGGATCATGAGAATCCATTTCTCAAGGACTTGGTAGAGGGGCACATCAAAGCAGCAGGGCATTTCCAATGAAGTATGAAGCGGAGGCAGCTTCTCCATTAGAAGCAGGAACAATTTGAAATGCCTCAAAAGCATCTGATTCAAGATGTTGATACCCAGTGGAATTCTACCTATAGGATGCTGCAGAAATTAGTGGAGCATTAGACACCCCTTCATGATCTTTCTCTGGAAAAATAGATAGATGTGGATTATCTCCTGGAGCAACATGATTAGGTAGTGATGTCAGCTGATACAAATCCTGAAACCCTTCAAGGTTGCCACAAAGGATCTGAGTTCCAGAAGCACCATACTAGGTATTGTCATCACTATAGAAAATATTCTGTAGGAAAAATTAAAGGGTTTCCATAAGCAAGAGACTCAGAGGAAACTAAAAACTAGTGAGCCTGACTTGTGCCAGGAAAAATCATGGAAACTATTCTAAAGAACAAAAGCACAGAACGTATAGATAGATATGGTTTAATGTGACACGGCTAGCATGGATTTTCCCAAGGGAAGTCATGCTGCCTGACAAATCTCCTACATTTTTTGAAGGGGTTAATAAACATATGGTTAAAAATGAGGCAGTAGATTTAGTGTATTTGGATTTTCAGAAGGATTTTGACAAAGTATACCATGAGAGACTCCTAAGAAAATTAAAAAGTCATGAGATAAGAGGTAATGTCCTTTTCTGGACTGCAAACTAAAAGTTCAGAAACAGAAAGTAGGATTAAAAGGTCAATTTTCTCTGTGGAGAAAGATAAACAGTGGAGTACCTCAGACCAGTGGAAAGGGGAACATTGAGTGAGGTGATCAAATTTGCAGATGACACAACATTTTTTAGACTTTTTAAATCCAAGTGGATTGTGATCACAAGTAGATTGTGATAATTGCAGGAGGATATGGTAAGACTGAAAGATTGGACATCCAATTGGCAGATTAAATTTAATGTGGCCAAGTGCAAAGTGATACACATTGGGAAAAGTAGCCCACTTTGTAGCTACATGATGTTAGGTTCCACATTAGAAACAATAGGCATCATAGTGGACAATATGGGGCAGATTTTTAATATTACGCGCGCGGGGTACATTTGTGCGAACTGCCTGGCATGCACAAATGTACTCCCGATTTTATAACATGCGCGTGCTGCCACACGCATGTTATAAAATCTGAGGTCGGCATGTGCAAGGGGGTGCACACTTGTGCATCTTGCGCATGCTGAGCCCAAGGGGAGCCCTGAAGGCTTTCCCCGTTCCCTCCAAGGCGCTCCGAAATCGGAGCGGCCTTGGAGAGAACTATTTTTTTGCTCCCTCCCCACCTTTCCCTCCCTTCCCCTATCTAACCCACCCCCAAGCCCTATCTAAATTCACCTCCCTACCTTATTCCATGCCTCTGGCAGGCGTAACTTGTGTGCACCGGCCAGCTTCTGGTGCGTGAATCTCTGGCACAGCCGCTGTGCCGGAGGACTCGGGACCGCCCCCTGAACTGCCACCCCCAGATTACCACCCCGGCCCCACCCCCGGACCACCCCCTTTTCAAAGCCCCATGGCTTGGGCGAGCCGCTGAGCCCATGCAAAATAGGCTTGGCGTGCACAGGGGTAGGTTTTAAAGGGTTTCACGCGTATATTACGCACGTAACCCTTTGAAAATCTACCCCTATGTTGAAATCGGCTCAGTGTGCTGCAGTGGCCAAAAAAGCAAATAGAATGTTAGGAATTATTAGGAAAGGAATGATGAATAAAATGGACAATGCATCACTCCATGGTGAAGAACACTTGAGTATTGTGTGCTATTCTGGTTGCTGCAGCTCAAAAAAGATATAGTTGCATTGGAAAAGGATCAGAGAAGGGCAACCAAAATGATAAAGGGAATGACTACCCTATGAGAATAAGCTAAAGAGACAAGGGCTATTCACTTGGAGAAAAGACAGCTGGGGGGGGGGGAGCGGTGGAATATGATAGAAATCTATAAAATAATGAAAGGACTAAAACAGATAAATGTGAATTGATTATTTTCTCTTTTAGATAATGCAAAGACTAGAGGGCACTCCATGAAGTTGGCCTAGCCTGAGCATCATGCTTGGGCATAGGCTGTGCCCCTTTGTCATTTGCAGCCTATGTCTAGGCTGAGTTGCTGGAGTTGTGCTCGGTCATAGGCTGAGTCCCCTGCTTTGAGTCTTGGCCAGCTCCCTAGGCGAGGCCCTGATTTTGGGCCAGGTCCTAGGCCCGAGTGGTGACTTTAAAAAAAAAAAAAAGGTTTTCATAACAAAGCGAGACTCAAACAAAATTTTGTCAGAAATTAACTTGCTCCATTTTGAAAATGATCTGAAATGAAATAGGAAATTTCATCTCATTTCCTATTTTGTTTCTCCTAAATGCTCATCCTTAATGGCCATCTGTTCCTCATCTTTCCAAAAGGTGTCTAGACCAGCAATGACTTTGTTGCTGGGTTCTGCACAAAATGATTCCTAAAGATAGAAGGACAAAGAAATTCAAGAATTGTCCCCTATTTCTTTAAAGTTGGTCTAATCTTATTATTTCTGCATTTCAGAATGACTTCCTAAGTGCAGGGACTAATTTCCCTTGGTAAAACAGAGAGCCCCTGAATTAGTTTGCATGAAATGTGATATCATGTCGGGCTGTTTTATCCTTCATTGAAGGGAAGTATTGAATATCTTTGTCGTTCTATCTTTGGGAATCCTTGTTCAAATCACAAGCATTAGAGTAATTTTTCCAAAAAATATATTATAAAAGGCAAAAAGTCACAAATTAAGAATGAAATAAGGACTTATGATTAGACATGACCCACAACAGTGAAAACTTGTATTAACCGTGGGGTGTTATGATGGCTCTCCATACATTTTTTAGAGGCACTTTTTGATTAGAGAAAAATATAAAAAAAATTTGCAACATATCTGTATAAATATTTATTTATTTATTTTATTCATAATTTACATTTGTTTAAAGCCTCCCCTTGGTCGAGATAATTTACACCAGGAGAGCACAACATAAACATAAATAAATAAAATGCAATCATAAGACAAAAGGCAAATATACTTCCTCCTCCCCATTCCCACGTATCATATACAATGCAATATATAATTATATAAACCATAAAATCATCAAAGTGTTCTTTAACTACCCACATAAACATCTCTCCTAAAACTCCACAGCCATCCCTGCTTAAAGAAAAATGCTGAGCCCCAGTCTCAGAGCCCACGTTCAAGCCCACTTTCCATAGTACATTCTCCAGCTTCTAATCCTCCCCATAAACTTTCAGTCATCCAACTGCTCAGACAGAAGCCTAGTCTCCTAAGAATATGTCTGATGAAACAACCAAATTTTTACCTGTTTTACAAAAGCAGAGTAGTTATCTTGAAATTTAACATCCTTAGGGAGATTATTCCATAATAGCATAACAACCTCCGAGAAAGCTCCCCCCAGTCTGTTGCAACTGAGCAGAAATATCCAAAGAGATTATCAAAAAGTTCTCCTGGGATGAGCGGAGACTACATGGCATAGTAAGGTAACGTCTCTCTTAAATATTCTGGAGATCTAAAAATGTATGTAAATTATCCAGAATCAATTAAGTTCCCAAACTTAAAAATGTTCAAAATGGAATGCTTTAGGTGCCTGAAAAAATTGAACCTAGATGTAAGTTAGCAAAAAATCACCATGTTACATTGGATGAGAAATAAGACCTACTTCTCATCCATTGTAACGTGGTGGTTTTAGTTAACATGCTTTAGGTACCTACACCTCAGAGTGTACAAAACTCTCAACATAAAAATTTTAAATGAAGAAAACAGACTTTATGGATCTTGGGGACAGTCTTTCCTGGCATCTCAGAGACATGGTGGAAGGAGGATAACCAATCGGACAATGCTATACCGGGGTACAAATTATATCGCAATGACAGAGAGGAGCACCTGGGAGGCGGTGTGTCACTTTATGTCCGGGATGGCATAGAGTCCAACAGGATAAACATCCTGCATGAGACTAAATGCAAACTTGAATCTTTATGGGTAGAAATCCCTTGTGTGTCAGGGAAGACTATAGTGATAGTATACTACTGTCCACCTGGTCAAGATAGTGAGACAGACAGTGAAATGCTAAGAGATATTAGGGAAGCTAAACAAATTGGTAGTGGGGTAATAATGGGAGAATTCAATTACCCCAATATTGACTGGGTAAATGTATCATCGGGACACGCTAGAGAGATAACATTCTTGGATGGAATAAATGATAGCTTTATGGAGCGATTGGTTCAGGAACCGACGAGAGAGGGAGCAATTTTAGATCTAATTCTCAGTGGAGCACAGGACTTGGTGAGAGAGGTAACGGTGGTGGGACTGCTTGGCAATAGTGATCATAATATGATCAAATTTGAATTAATGACTGGAAGAGGAACAGTATGCAAATCCACAGCTCTCGTGCTAAACTTTCAAAAGGCAAACTTTGATAAATGAGAAAAATTGTTAGAAAAAAACTGAAAGGAGCAGCTACAAAAGTAAAAAATGTGCAAGAGGCGTGGTCATTGTTAAAAAATACCATTCTAGAAGCACAGTTCAGATGTATTCCACACATTAAGAAAGGTAGAAAGAAGGCAAAACGATTACCGGCATGGTTAAAAGGAGAGGTGAAAGAAGCTATTTTAGCCTCGTATAATCCCAATGTTCCCATTGTTCTGATACTCTAATATTTTTATATAACAGCAGGTTATATTTATGTACAAATTGTTCCGATGTTCTAACGTTTTATGTTCTATGTAATCGCCACTTGCGACAGTTCTGTTACACTGTAAACCAGTATGATCTGTATACTTTACAGGAATATCGGTATATAAGAATTCAAAATAAATAAATAAAAGATCTTCATTCAAAAATTGGAAGAAGGATCCAACAGAAGAAAATAGGATAATGCATAAACATTGGCAAGTTAAATGTAAGACAGGCTAAGAGAGAATTTGAAAAGAATTTGGCCGTAGAGGCAAAAACTCACAGTAAAAATGTTTTTAAATATATCCAAAGCAGGAAGCCTGTGAGGGAGTCAGTTGGACCGTTAGATGATCGAGGGGTTAAAAGGCACTTAGAGAAGATAAGGCCATCGTGCAAAGATTAAATGATTTCTTTGCTTCAGTGTTTACTGAAGAGGATGTTGGGGAGGTACCCGTACTAGAGAAGGTTTTCATGAGCAATGATTCAGATGGACTGAATCAAATCACGGTGAACCTAGAAGATGTGGTAGACCTGATTGACAAACTAAAGAGTAGTAAATCACCTGGACCAGATGGTATACACTCCAGAGTTCTGAAGGAACTAAAAAATGAAATTTTAGACCTATTAGTAAAAATTTGAAACCTATCATTAAAATCATCCATTGTACCTGAAGACTGGAGGATAGCTAATGTAACCCCAATATTTAAAAAGGGCCCCAGGGGTGATCTGGGAAATTACAGACCAGTTAGCCTGACTTCAGTGCCAGGAAAAATAGTGGAAAGTGTTCTAAACATCAAAATCACAGAACATATAGAAAGACATGGTTTAATGGAACAAAGTCAGCATGGCTTTACCCAAGGCAAGTCTTGCCTCACAAATCTGCTTCACTTTTTTGAAGGATTTAATAAACATGTGGATAAAGGTGAACCAGTAGATGTAGTATACTTGGATTTTCAGAAGGCGTTTCACAAAGTTCCTCATGAGAGGCTTCTAGGAAAAGTAAAAAGTCATGGTATAGGTGGCGATGTCCTTTTGTGGATTGCAAACTGGCTACAAGACAGGAAACAGAGGGTAGGATTAAATGGACAATTTTCTCAGTGGAAGGGAGTGGGCAGTGGAGTGCCTCAGGGATCTGTATTGGTGACCATTAATTTTCAATATATTTATAAATGATCTGGAAAGAAATACGACGAGTGAGATAATCAAATTTGCAGATGAAACAAAATTGTTCAGAGTAGTTAAATCACAAGCAGATTGTGATAAATTGCAGGAAGACCTTGTGAGACTGGAAAATTGGGCATTGAAATGGCAGATGAAATTTAATGTGGATAAGGTGATGCATATATGGAAAAATAACCCATGCTATAGTTACACAATGTTAGGTTCCATATTAGGTGCTACAACCCAAGAAAGAGATCTAGGCGTCATAGTGGATAACACATTGAAATCGTATGTTCAGTGTGCTGCGGCAATCAAAAAAGCAAACAGAATGTTGGGAATTATTAGAAAGGGAATGGTGAATAAAACGGAAAGTGTCATAATGCCTCTGTATCGCTTCATGGTGAGACCACACCTTGAATACTGTGTACAATTCTGGTCACCACATCTCAAAAAAGATATAATTGCGATGGAGAAGGTACAGAGAAGGGCTACCAAAATGATAAGGGGAATGGAACAGCTCCCCTATGAGGAAAGACTAAAGAGGTTAGGTCTTTTCAGCTTGGAGAAGAGACGGCTAAGGGGGGATATGATAGAGGTGTTTAAAATCATGAGAGGTCTAGAACGGGTAGATGTGAATCGGTTATTTACTCTTTCGGATAATAGAAAGACTAGGGGGCACTCCATGAAGTTAGCATGTGGCACATTTAAAACTAATCGTAGAAAGTTCTTTTTTACTCAACGCACAATTAAACTCTGGAATTTGTTGCCAGAGGATATGGTTAGTGCAGTTAGTATAGCTGTGTTTAAAAAAGGATTGGATAAGTTCTTGGAGGAGAAGTCCATTACCTGCTATTAATTAAGTTGACTTAGAAAATAGCCACTGCTATTACTAGCAACGGTAACATGGAATAGACTTTGTTTTTGGGTACTTGCCAGGTTCTTATGGCCTGGATTGGCCACTGTTGGAAACAGAATGCTGAGCTTGATGGACCCTTGGTCTGACCCAGTATGGCATGTTCTTATGTTCTTAAAGTCTGAGTCATCTAACATCAGAAGAGCTGACAAAAATAATCTATTTTAAAACCATTTATTAATTAAACCACTAGAAAGATCTCAATGGGGACTTCATAATGAGCTTTTATTCAGCCTTCTAGCTTGTACGGTGACAGTCACTAGAAAAAAATTATTATGCCCAGATTTCAAGGCATCCCCATGCTGGACACAGGGCTGGAGTAGCCCCTTCTCTGAGACCCACTCTCAGTGTCACTGGTTGACCAGTAAGGGGCACCACCATAGCAGCAGCCAACTTCATGCTCTCTCTCTTCCTGGATCTGGGTGCACTAGCAGCATGGCCCCCCCAATCAAACTCACCCCAATAGACAGAAGATCCTAATCCGGATCCCCTGTGCCGCTGCCTGATGCTACAGCCTAAGCCAGGGAGCTAATCCCAGTGGAAAGTATTTTGCTAGAAAATTCTAGAATATTGAATCATGATATGAGGCTGGAAATTAGTAGAAGTAATGTAAAGCACACAGGATAACAGAAGTAAAAAATAGTTTGTCAATGTTGAGATAAAATTGGTATCAGAATTAAAAAACTATATAGGATAATCACAGAGTACCCTTAGTGATAGAGAAAGAATGGTAAAGCCAGAGATTAAGTAGTCTACAGTATTGTAGTTAAGGAAAACAAACAGACTAGGTAAGCTTTGTTGTCTTTTGCTATACTCATATTCTCTTTTTATGATCTTGTGCAAACTTCTGAAAGGAAAAAAATTAAATGGAAAAAAATTGTGCAGGCAAAATATTGCCACTGCAGGATATTTATCCATCAAGGCAAAATTACTGAATTGTGGAAATGTCCTGCAATGGTTTTTGCATAAGATTTTGTCTGAAATTTTTTTCTGTAGATTTATTTTCCTTCTGAAAAATTGCAGTAAATGAATCATTATGAGGCTGATATTCAAAGGCATGTATCTGGAAAACTCTTCAGTTATCCAAATAAATGCCATGTTTTCAATATCATTTTCACTTATCCAAACAAAATTTACCTGAATAAGGCCTGGATTTATCAAAATGCACTAAATATCGCCCGTGATAGAAAAAGGGAGTGTGTTTTATGGTAATAAGCAGTTTATTGTAATTTGTGCTAATACCTATGCGAAGAGCTAAGTTACCACAAATTGTGATAACTTTTTTGCACTTTGAGATGTGTTAGAATGTGGTATTTCCTACATACAACCACTAGGGGGACCATGTTTACATGTTTACTGTGAGAGAGAGACATAATGCCTTCACCCTATATAGGTATTTATATCTCTATGGGAGGCTTACCTAATAACTTGAGGTGAGGTTTAGGTATTAGTGTAGGGGTTAGGGGTCACTTTGACATTCAAAGTGAGAATTACGAACAGAACAGTGCTCTCTTGTGAAGATTTGATGACCCTCGGAGTGAGGAAACTCACTCAAAGATGATATTTGTACAATGTTCTCTCAACCTAGCTTGATGGACTCTCTACCTGGGTCTCTCTCTCTCTCTACTCAAACAGGCAATTGAGAACACATCGCCAAATGCGATAATTTTCGGATTTGCATCACACCATAAGTTATGGTGCTATCGCATGCGTTAAAGGCCTTTTTGCATGCGATAAGCCCTTAACACATGCGAAAATGCCTTATAGCATTTTGATAAATGACCCTATATGTTATTCAGCTACCTGGAGACATGGCCAACAGCAGGGTTAAAGTTATCCAGGAATATGTTCACAAAGAACTTTAACCTTCCCCTGCTATATTAATCCCTCCTCCTCTCACCTATGTCAACCCAACCCATCTCAAGCCCTACCCTGCCTCACCCAGAATTCTCCCCAGACAGGATGCTGGGCTCCATGGACTTTAGTCTGACACAGCATGGCACTTCTTAGATTCTTAAAGAACAAAGTAGACTAGCAAGATGGGGGAGTTTTCACAATTTCCATAGAATTATATGTCTCCAGACACTTTGTAAGGAATTTAATCCTACCTGAAGCAAGGGGTCGATTAATATTTTAGGATATATATGTATCTCTATAGTACCCTACCCATGAAGAGCTAAGAAGTTTTGCAAAATTTGCTGAACATTTATTTTTATTTTTTGTTATGAAGGAAGGGGATGACATGGAGGGGGGGGGGAGGTGATAATGGAAGCACTATGGTGGCTTTTCTCACTATCCCTCTAGAGCAGAAATAAATTGTAAAAAATAAATAAATAAATACATTTATCTCTTTTGCTGTGGGCAAAACAAATGCCATTATACTTCAGATATGGAGCTCAGTTCTGCCAACGTTAAGGAACTTCTAGGAAACATACTTCAGATTAGCAACAGGATCCAATCAGACAATTTAATACTAATGTTATTTATTATTGGCAACACATTTAATACTGTGTTTTATTTTCATTTTTGTCAGCCCAATGGAAGGACAGCTTTATAATGCACCACCTCAGATATGTGCACTGAATTATTCAGCCAAGTAAGAACTTTCAGCAATAGCTTATACAGAGTAATCCACTACAGATGTGTTTATCTGACAAATCATGATAAATAATTGTCACTTCCTGGTTTGGAAATTACTGATTAGAAACATGTGCTCACTGCCATAACTTAACTGATATGTTCCTGATAATTTAGGTCTTTGCAAAACGGCTGCCTTTTAAGGGGTAATTTTCAGAGCTATGCACATACATAAAATCTTGGTTTTATGTACGTAAATGGTTGTTACTAAATCTGCCAGGACTTTCCTCATGCCAAGGTACGTGCATAATCTCGTTTTCACACATACTTTTATGCATATTGTGTCTGATTTTAAAAAGCATTTACATGCTTAAAACTGGGTTTTACTCATGTATATGCACTTTACTCGAGTTAGTGGGCCTTTGAAAATCGCTACAAAATATGCCACCTACTAATTATTTTACGCAATTGATATCAGTCTCGTCTATTGTTAACTATTGGTTCAATGGTAGGTCTTGAAGAACTAGCTGGAGCTCAATGACCTGAAAAAGGACTGAATGAACTGGTGGAGGTTTCAGCAAACTTGTGATTTCCATTACACATGCATGTTTTAAAACATACTATCTTGGGCATGTAAACAGGGTTTTATGCAAGAAAGTCATGGGGTTTTTCAAACATAACATATAAGACGGTAAATTTTAAATGGGCGAGCAGAGGCACAAGAGCGAGCGTTCAGCCCATGCCCAGGGACATGGACATTTTATAACTTAAGTGCAAATATGCATGCATGTTATACAATAGCTGACCACATGCACAAGTGCACGCAATTTTAAGTGCACATGCCCCTACGCATGCAAATGCCACTTCTACCACATAAGTGGGAGGATTTTAAAAGATGCATGTCGATGCCATTACCAGTTTTGCTAGTTCATTCTCAGTTCACCTGGGTAAGGAATAGGACTTACAAACCCTCCTAATTTAATAGCCTCCCTTCTCCCCTGTTAGCTCCAGCCCTTAAAACCCCACGATCTATCTTTTTTCATTACACATCCTCCATAGCAGAAGCACAGTTATGCTGCAGGGGATCCATGCGTGCGCCTGTCTGCATAAGTGTTTGCACGTTAATTTGAAGTTGAAATCCAGAAATGCCCATGCCCCGCCCAGAACATGCCCACACACTGCCTCTTTTTTGGAGCTTTTCATTTGTGTGTGCAGCGGGAGATACGTGCATACTCGGGCGGCTTTTAAAATCCACTCAGCATGCATGGCCCAACATATTTGCATATCTCCCGGTTTTAGTACAGGTTGGGCTTTTAAAATTCATCTTTATATGAATATATATTTAAAATAGATAATATAAGCGCATGCTTTCAATACATTGAAGTACGCACCTGAGGCAACAAAAGGTGAAGTGATTTGCCAGAGATTACAAAGAAGGGAAGCAGTATTTGAACCGGGCTTCCCTAGTTTGCAGCCTGCTGCTCTAACCATTAGGATACACCTCTGTTCTACATCTTCCTTGTCCTTCACGTGCCACATGATACATTCCAGAGAGTCTGAACCCATGAGTTTTCAGACCAAGTAATTATGTCCTAGAGAGGAGATGTGGGCAAGCTTTGTCGTGACTGGTTAGAAGATGGATTCTGGTGTATACAATAGAGGGCGAGAGCAGCTGCAGTAAGTTGAATAGAGAGACAAAGAATCCACAAGAAGAAGGGCTAGAGAGAGAAATCCAAACTCCCGGTGAAGCCTAGCACCTCTAGGAGATGTATACAACCCAAAAGGGAGAGTTTTCAGTCAGTGAGGACATGGAAGAGTGAATAAAATAGAATCATCCTAAAACACCCACTTTCTAAGGATAGAGTGAGAATTTAATATGCTGTGTGTCTACGACAGAAGGATTCACTGGGCTCTATCTTCTAAGAAAGGGGAGCATTCAGTAAAGGATGTTAGATGATCCTTCCTATGGGAAAGCTGGGGAGAAGCCACATGCTTCCAAATCCCAAAGCTTCAGTCTGAGTAGCATATCTACATTTTCAGTAAGAAGCATTCATTATTTGTCTATTGGATTACAATCCAGAATCATAAAGCTCTGGTAGGTGAAGGGATTGAAGAAGGAAGGATTGTGAAACCTATGCAATGGAAAGTTGAATAGGAGAGTGCATACACATTAGGGGTGTGCATTCGTTTTGAACTTAAATGGAAAACACAACTTTTTTTTTTTTTTAACTTAAAAAAAAGATGAGGCTTAAACGATCGGATTTCCAACTTATTCAACATAGCTATGTTGAATACGTTGGAAATCGCGATTGTTGATCTAAATAAAAATTTAAACCCCTCACCCTCCTTAATCCCCCCCCCCCCCCAAGACTTACCAAAGCTGGCCAAAAGTTCCGTGAGGGTCCGGGAGCGGACGTGTGGGGAATCACGTGACGTCGGCACCACGTCAGAGTGACGCGGCGTCACGTGATTCCCCTCGGGTTCACTCCCGGACCCCTCGTTGGGCCCAAAAGGCACTTTTGGCCAGCTTGGGGGGGTCAGGAGGCCCCCCCAAGCTGGCCAAAAGTTCCTTTTGAGCCCAACGAGGGGTCCGGGAGCGAACCCGAGGGGAATCGCGTGACGCCGCGTCACTCTGACGTGGCGCCGACATCACGTGATTCCCCTCGGGTTCGCTCCCGGAACCCTCGTTGGGCCCAAAAGGCACTTTTGGCCAGCTTGGGGGGGCCTCCTGACCCCCCCAAGCTGGCCAAAAGTGCAGAGGTAAAAGTGCAGAGGTAAATTAAGTAGCCATCACTTGGGAGAACCATCACCAATGAACTCTCTAGAAATAGAATGGTGAGCTGAGATACAACAAGATAATATATCTCAATTGCTTAAGTAGGCCATAACTTTTGATGAGCATAAAAAATAATCAGTATGACTATGTGAGCCATGTCAAAGCATAATCCCTACTAGAGGGATGCAAACCTCTCTGTACATCTCTAAAATTCTTAAATTTGAACAAGCTGCCAAGAACTGGAAACTACAACTGCAGAGGACCTATCTTTTAAGTTATCCATGCATAGTCTTCCCCCAATCCCCCCCCCCCCCCCAAAAAAAAAAAAATAGACCTGGGAGAATGTTGGGCTCAAAAGGAACTTTTGGCCAGCTTGGGGGGGCCTCCTGACCCCACCAAGCTGGCCAAAAGTGCCTTTTGAGCCCAACGAGGGGTCCGGGAGCGAACCCGAGGGGAATCACGTGACGCCGCGTCACTCCGACGTGACACCGACGTCACGTGCTCCTTGCAAAGGAGTTCAGGAATGGCGTCCTGACCCCGCTGGACCACCAGGGAGTTGTGGTAAGTCTTGGGGGGGGGGGGATTAAGGCGGGTGAGGGGTTTACATTTTTATTTGCACATATGGACATAGACTCAACTTATGGAATTCTCCATATGTCCATATTGACCGCAAATGGGACCCCCTTTCGACTTATGAACTTAAACTTTTGGTCTGCACATCCCTAATACACATGCTTTTTGTCACTATATTGTTTCATTTGGGTTTTATGATGTTTCTTCTATTTCATTTTCCCAAATAGATCACTGTGATCGTTCATTTCATTTTAGCATGTGCTAAAATATTTTAGTGTATGCTAAATCAATCTAGCACATTAAACAACATAATGAGATAAAGGAGGCACTTTTTAAATAAAACACAGAACTTGCAGTCCATGGGTTCTCATGGCATTACAAGCACATTTTCAAAGGGAAAGTCTGTGTGGGGTTTGCTTTTGAAAATCAGACCAGATCAACAAAGCTAATACTTAGTTCTCCTTTATATTTGTACCTGCTTTGAAGGAAATGCAAATGTACGAGCAAAAATAAGGCATGAGGCTTTCAAAATGAATGTAGGTAAAAATATTTGCATTGTGAACAGCAAGGGTACGTTTACGCTAAGTAAACAGCTTTTTACCCACCTAAAAGCTTTGAAAATTGTCCTCAAAATGAAATTCTGTTAGTGTTTTGTGTAGTTTTCAATGAGAAATCACAGAAAATGTAACAGGAAATATTGTTGGTGTTTTAAAATGACATCATATCCCTGATGGACTTGCCTTTCCAACCATATGTACAAGGTTAGTTACAATTTCAGGTACAGCAGATATTTGCCCTATCTGCCCCAGGAGGATTTACAATCGAGGAGAACAATATTCAGAAGAACATATCCAGCTAAGATATGGCAGGCAAATATCCAGTCTCATTCAGCAGCTATATGGCTAACCATTTAAGTGGTTAGCCAGATAAGTGGTGAATGGGATATGGGTGTTCTGGGAGGAGCTTCTTATCCGGCTAAAATAGCCAGATAAGTAGAGATATTCAGACTTATCCTGTTATGTTAGGCAGATAAATTAGACCTGCTCAATAGCAGGTCCAAGGTTAGCCAAATAATACTTATCCAGCTAACTAGAAATTTATTCAGGGATATTCTGGCATCGCTGTGCTACTCAATATCCCTTGTAAGTTAGCCAGATAAATCTTACCCGGCTAACTTACATAAAAGTTCATCTTTCACTATCCAACCCTAAGGGATCTATTTACTAAAGGTTTTCTCCCATTTTCTGGCTATGAGAAAAATGCTTAGAAAATAGGGCCCAAAGTTTGCACTTGAGGCAATAGCAAGTGATATAACTTGTCAAATATCACAAGGTGCATAAGTGGGAGAAATGGGATTTGAAGCCTGATTTCATTGGGCTTAACACACTAATATAATCACTTAACCTACTCCTCCACTCTTCTCAGCACTCAGAAATAAAAACTGTACACTCAAAAATGTGTCTGTGTACCACCTTGTAACTATTTGGACCCACTGCTATTGGATTTATCTGCAATCATTTTGGATCTTCACTAACAGAAATCAGAGCTCATTTTTGCTTTGACTCTGAGTGCTTTTACCTGCTCTCCAAAAAATAAGGGTAATTTTATAACATTGTACATAAGACCATTGACAAATACATGCATGAGTTTCACCAGTTTTCAAAATTGTCTTATGCCATTAGATCATTTTAAATAATCCCGGAGATCACGTGACACGTGAGAGGGAGCGGATGTAGCCGACCCTCTCGGGCTCCCTGATTTCTAATCTAACCCCATCCGGCCCTATTTGCTGTTCATTTTTGTGTGGAAGTCTCTCAATATCCCAGCGGCTATTATTGGTGAGCGGAACGGTAGCCAGATGTCGACCCGCACGGCGCGCAGGGACAAGGATTCGGCAAAAGAAAAAGTCAGGCCTACTGACTCGGCCTCTGAGAAGGAACACAGCATGGCGGACCTACCGGCACCAGCGAGCTGGGCAGATCTTCGCACCGCGGTAGTAGAGGAACTGGAGCCAGAGTTTAAAAAACTTTCGTCCCAACTCGGCGAGGTGACCGCAGCGCTTGCTGGCTATGAAGCGCGATTCTCAGCCCTAGAGCAACGGGTTTCGGACGGCGAAGATGGCGCCCAGGCCATGCGGTCAGAGGTAGCGGAGCTACGTGCGGAGATCACCCGACACACAGCGCGTATTGAAGACCTTGAAAACAGGTCCAGGAGGTCCAATCTACGTCTGGTAGGCCTCCCAGAGGAAATTGCGGATCGAGATTTGCCCCAAAAAATAGAAAACTGGTTGATTCGCGAACTGTCTCTGGGCACTGAGCACGGTCTCCTGAGAATAGAAAGAGCTCACCGGTTGGGGCAGAAAAGGGCTCAGCAAGAAAAACCACGAGTAGTAATAATAAAACTGTTAAATTATGCTCACAAAGTAGCGATCCTGCAGGCCAGCCGTCGGGGGAAAGCGTTGTTGTATGAGGGAAAAAAGATTCTGATCTTCCAAGACTTTTCAGGGGCCCTATCTGCACAGCACAGGGCTTTCTCCCCATTGTGTACACAGTTGTTTAATCTGGGTCAGAGAGCTGTGGTAGTATACCCAGCGAAAGTCTGTGTAAGTACACCTGGAGGACCCAGATGGTTTAGTGAGGTCGCTGACTTAAAAACTTACATTGGAACCCTGGATCGTGGGGCTGGAGAAAGACCGGGCGGACGCAGCCCTGGGTCGGATACTGGATAAATGTACAGGACAGGCAGCCAGCTACTTAAGCTGAGAAGTTTCTACCGGCATGGCATGCATTGCCTAATCTATTGCTTATGGGGGCAGGGGGACCTGCACCCTTTGATTACTTAATATTTGACAGTTAAGTCTGTTCACTGTTTTTTTTTCTCTCTTTTTCCAAGTTTCTGGCACATGCTGGAGCGGTGTGAGCAGGTCTCCATTTTGTGCTGCAATGGGATATTGGTATACTATAGGTGTTTCAATATTGTATTGTGAAATTGTTTATAGGGGGGAACAAAAGCTGTTATTTGTTCAACTTTTATGTTATGTTATTTCTATGGAGTCCCATCCCTTGTTATGTTGCTGCAAGCTGGATGGGGGGTGAAGAAAGGGGGGAGGGGGCAGAGGAGCCCGAGTGTCTTAACAGGATCTCTTAGGTGGGGAATTAGTGGAGATGAGACTTCTGGGGAGTCTAGTTAGGGGAAGGGGGGGTGGGGGGGAGGAATGGAGCGGGGAGGAGGGTCAGGGAAAGATACAAGGTGCTGGCATGATACAGATTTCAAACATGTTGGTGGCATGTGGCGTGGGGAAATCACATTCACAGGGAGATGGCCAGAGCTGGGGTGGTCATCATTCCCTTGGAGTTGGAAAATTCTCATTGTTCAAATTACTTTTCTATGGCGTGATATGGGGTAAATGGCTATGCGTAATCTCAAATTGATATCCTGGAATGTATGTGGTATTAATACACCTGTCAAACGGTCGAAGGTATTACAGGCCTTGAAGAGACAGGCTGCGGATATAGCATTCTTGCAGGAAACCCATCTTACAGATGTGGAGCACCTGAAATTATGTCAGTCTTGGGTGGGTTCGGTGTATTATGCCTCCGCCACCACGAGGTCAGCGGGGGTAGCTATCCTGGTGCGCAAAAATCTCCCGCTACAAGTTCTTTCTGAACATAAAGATCCTCAGGGTCGCTTACTTATTTTAGAAGTAACAATTAATCAGATGCCTGTGGTGTTGTGCAACCTGTATGCCCCGAATTCTCAGCAAATGTCTTTCTTTCAGAATATACATAAAATGTTACTTTCATATATGGACAAATTCCTGGTAGTGGGGGGAGATTACAATTCTTTACGGGACCCCGAATTAGATAGCTCTGCCACTCTGCGGCGGACGGGGGTCAAGGGTCGGGGGATACAGCTCCTTGAACAGAGTTTGCACCTGGTTGATGCATGGCGAGCTCTAAAACCTTTTGAGCGGGACTTTACACATGTCTCCAGAGCTCATTCCACACAATCCCGTATCGACTATTGGTTAGTCAGCACACATTCCTTCTCCAAAATTTCAGGAGTAGGAATTGGAGACATTATTGTCTCAGATCATGCCCCAATTTGGGTGGATCTGGCAATGCTCCCTCAAGTGAGTGACTGTAGGGGCTGGCGCTTCCCTTATTATCTGGCAGAGGACACAGCGTTTCAAACCTTTTTATTGGAACGATGGACAGATTTTGCAACCCTAAATGCCCAACATAGCAGTGATCCAGTACTGTTCTGGAACACTGCTAAAGCTGTCCTTAGGGGAGATATTATCTCGTATATATCACATCGGAAAAAAGTGCTAAATAATCAATTATTGACCCTGACAAAGAAATTGCAACAGGCTAAAGGGGCACTAAATCGTCTTGCACATCGGTAACCAAGAGTGATTATAGAACCATTCAATCAGTTTTGAACTCGCTGCTACACCAGAGGGCTAAACACAGCATTCTATATCACCAACATAGGCTCTATAGATATGGTAACAAATCTGGGAAGCTTCTGGCCAACTTAGTTAAGTCTAATAAAGGGTCCCGGCATATCACGGCTCTTCGTACGCCACAAGGCCACATAGTTCATGAAACCCCTAAAATCCTAAAAGTTTTTCGGGATTATTATGCGGCGTTGTATCGGGCTGAGAGCTGGGACTCAAGTCAATGGGACTCATTTAGTGCAGCGTTAAACCTCCCTATCCTGACCCAGGCTCAGCAAGAGGGGCTTAACCGACCCATTACGGAGGATGAGGTTCGACAGGTTATTCGGAGTTCCCCAAGGTTTAAGGCCCCAGGGCCGGATGGATATAGTGCAGACTTTTATAGGTGTCTTTCAGAGCCCCTCTCCCCCTTGTTGCCATTAGTTTTTACAGCACTAATCTCGAAGGGAAGTTTTCCGGTGCATGGGAATAGGGCCCACATCACTCTAATTCCCAAGCCTGGGAAGGATACCCTGCACCCTGCTTCCTATCACCCTATCTCTTTATTAGATGTGGACCATAAACTGTTGGCGAAAATTATGGCAGATAGATTGAGTGCCGTTTTGCCACAGATGATTCAACCGGGCCAAGTAGGCTTTGTGAAAAAACGCTATGCCTTGACTAATATCCGGAAGCTAACAATTGCTATGGATCTCTGCACCAGACACAATATTCCCTTCCTCATTGCTAGTCTAGATGCAGAGAAGGCTTTCGACCGGGTGGAATGGGGGTTTATGTTTGCCCTATTGAGAGACATGGGATTTGGAGGTTTTTTCTATCAAGCCTTGCAACTCGGGCCCGGTTGCCTCATTAATGGTGAATGGTCAATTTTCCCCTGAATTCCAGGTCTTTTGGGGTACCCGACAGGGCTGTCCCTTATCCCCTCTCCTTTTTCTCTTGACCCTGGAGCCTCTATTACTGGGTATTCAAACGATCCGAGCGATCCGAGGGGTGTTATTTCAGGCGCCGGGGAAAAAGGAGATTTTCAAATATGCCGCGTTTGCGGACGATCTCTTGGTATTCCTTACTAATCCAAGAGACTCCTTGCCGGCCCTTTTGGAGGTGGTTAGGGACTATGGTGGTATTTCGGGTTTTCGCATTAATTGGGAGAAATCAGAGGCCATGGGATTCCCGATGTCTATACAGGAGCAGTGGGAGGGCCCTTTCCCACTGCACTGGGCGAACAGTGTAATAAAATATTTGGGGATTGATATAGCCTTAGATTTACTTAAGTTATACGACTTAAACATCCAAAAATTACTGAGACTCACGAGAGATAAGCTCAAACTTTGGAAAAGCCTCCCTCTTTCCGTAGGGGGGCGAGTTAATTTGTTTAAGATGATCATACTACCTAAATGGTTGTATGTGTTGCAGAACCTACCTCTTATTCTAAAACGTAACGATTTGGCCGCCCTTCAACAGATGATGCGGGCATTTCTTTGGCAGGGGAAAAAGGCGCGCATACCATTGTCCTGGCTTATGTTGCGTTGGGGAGCAGGGGGAATGGGAGTTCCCAACCTTCAGTCTTATTGTGTAGCGGCCAACCTCCGGATTGTTAGGGAATGGATATTGGGAATCCCCTTTTGTATTGACTTGGTGGCTGAATCCACATTGGTGGCCCCCTTCGCGTTGACCTATGTACTGATGGGGCCGGGGAAGGAGCTACCGTCTGCAATCTCTCGGAATCCACTGGTTGTCCCGTTTCGAAAATCCTGGCAATACCTTACAAAGAAGTTGGGACTGCCTCGATGTAACCCTTACCTTCTCCCAGTTCAGGGCAACCCAGAGTTTTTACCAGGATCCCAAGATGTTAGTCTGCGGGGATGGGCCTCGAAGGGTATCACTCATTTGGGGCACTTGGTGAACCCGGAAGGGATATTAATGCCGTTCCCCACAGTACAACGTATATATGGTTTGACCCGGGTCCAGTTCTTTGGGTATCTACAAATCCGACATTACATATTATCATTGCAGATTGGTACTCAGACTTCCACACATTTAGCGGCGTTAGAATCCTTTTTTCAGTTGGGAAGGGAGCAGCCATTATCTCTCTCGACATATTATAGGGCTCTTCAATGAGGTATGTCACAGCGTACCTATGAGACTTCAGTAGAGCGTTGGACCAAAGATGGAGTATTCACGGTTACAGTGGCAATCTTCTCTGCATGTATGGGGAATTTAAAAAGGTCCAGTGAAAATATGTATTACCGGGAAATGCAATACAAGTTTCTGCGGAGGGCCTTTGTCTCTCCACAGGTTGCGTGGAGAGTGCGGCTCATAACAGATTTGACATGCCCTCGTTGTCACCTTGCAATTGGCACTTTGTCTCACGCATTCTGGGCTTGTCCCCTTGTTCAACAGTTCTGGCAGAAAATTGTAAATTACTTACAACGCCTCCTGAAAATACATTTTCAAGTTACCCCGCAGCTGATTCTTTTTGATTGCATTCCCCAGTCTGTTATAAGAAAAGCGGGATTGAGAACTCTGATTAAAAAGGCCTGGCTGGTGGGGAAAAAAGTTATTCTACTTAATTGGTTGGAGATATCTGCACCATCGTATTGGACTTGGCGTAATCATTTTCATCGAATGATGTATATGGACAGTTTTACTTCTAAGTTGTCGTCAACGCACCGAAGACTTTTCTTGGAGACCTGGGAGGTATATGTGCAGACTTTGCCACATCGGGCTCGCAGCTTGATCCTCAATGCCTGATGTTTGTTTGTTCTTCTTTTTTTGTTTTTTGGGTTAGTGATAGACCCATGCCTTCAATGTTATGATTGGACTCTAGTATACATGGATGTCTCAACTGGTTTGTCAGCCAGGCCTTGGGTAGGGGAAGGGGGGTAAAGGGGGAGAAGCGGGATGGGGAGGTTTGGAGAGGGTGAGGGTTTGGGGATAAGCATACTGGACTCCTGTTCCTTCTTGTTTAAGCAGAGCTAGCCCGCTATAGTTGTTCAATATGTCAGACTGGGGGAGGTATCAGAGTGCAGCCTCTCCTAGTTTGTTGGTGACATGAGTATTCTCTAGGGTGGCTTTAGAGATGTCTTAGACACAGTTATAGATATCTGGAAGGGGGAAAATTGTGGAGTGTTTCCTCATGGTTCTGTGATTTGTGTCATCAATATTGTTTGCTGTATTATGTTTGCTTGTCTGTTATCGGCAAAGTTTCATATTGTGTCTGAGGATCACTCAATAAAAATTGTATTACAAAAAAAAAAATAATAATAATAATCCCCCCCCCAAAAAAAAAACAAACTACCCACACAAGTTATATCTGCTAAAACATCTGCATGAATTCCTCATGAAAATGTATATGAATATTTTTGAAAATAGATATGAATGCAGTAAATGCAAACCTCTCCCCAAATCTACCCCTGAGAATGCTTCCACCTAGGGTAAATTTTAAGCAAACAGGACATGCGTACATAAGTTTACTCTTCACATTCAGTTAAATGAAGTAATACGTCACCTCCAAGTCAAAAAGGGAATATCTGATCTAAGGAACAAACCCACAAAACAGCACTCTGACTGTCCCTCAATAATCAACCCAGAGACACCCAAAGTATCTCATCAAAAAAAATCTCTTACTGAATGAAAAATCTATAAAATTCTCCCAAAACATCCCTCAACTAAGAATGCACAAGGGTCCACTACCTAAACACCTTAAATATTATTTTCCCATTATAAAGAGACAACCAACACATTATAAAAAAAAGACAAAACAATGACAACACTATCACTCCCCCATGACCTGAATACTTGCTACTGATCTGGGTCTAGGAGTTAAACGCGAATCATAACAGCAATCCCCTGATGCAAATGGCAGTGGCTGCTGAAATGCTGCAGCGTCGGGTGCCCCGACTAATGATGAGTGCCATTTCTACATATAAAATACTTTTTTATTCATGGAAATACCTTTGAAATTTACCTTCTATGTATTCAACCACAATGGAAAAAAAACATTCGGCCATTCAAGACTGTTCCCCTGAGCTCTGGTTTTATGTATTCACATGAGCTAAGAAGAGAGATAGATAAGGAATTCACATATAAACATCTCATTTCCCCTACCATGGCATATGGTAGGGGAAATGACGGTATACAAACACTTTTAAATAAATAAATAAATATGGGAGAAATGACAAGAGGCAGGTGGCACTTTATAGTATAGATTAACCAATTTATTGAGGCATGAGTTTTCGAGGACAGAGTCCATGAGATGCATGAAGTATTGTACGGGAGGTGAGTAAAACTTAAGGAGAAGGGGAAGATGGAAGATAGAGAATGAAGAGAAGGCATTACATAGGCAGGCAGGGTGTGGAAAGAGAGCATTAGCATTATAGTCCAGCCTACTGACAACTGAGGTAAGTGTGAAAAGACAGAATGATTTCAGAAAAGTTAAGTTCCTAGATAGTTGTAATGTGCCATGAAACCTTTGTCTCTGTTCAGACCTAGAGTGATAGTGTTTTTTTTATGAGTTCCAATTCACCAGTTTCATGCTGGAGAGTCAATTTGAAGCTTCTTTTCAGGACTATGGCAACCTTAAGATCAGAAAGAAAATGTCCTGGAAGTTTGAAATGTTCTTCTTCTGGTTTCTGAGTGTTGCCATTTCTAAAGTCAGATTTATGTCCATGTATTCTTTTCCTTAGGGATGTGCACACTGCACACTACAAATATGTATGAACTTAACTGTTCTTTCACATTTACCTCAATTGTCAATAAGCTGGACTATAATGCTATTAATACTCTCTTTCCACACCCTGCACTAATTCAGTTCCTATTTTTTGTTCTGTATCCTCCCCTGCCCCATCTCCAATTTTACCCACCTCTTCTACTTCAGTTCATGTGTCTGATGAAGTGGACTCTGTCCTCAAAAGCTCATGCCTCAATAAATTCATACATAAAATAATGTAGATAACAAAGTAAGGGCCTCATTTTCTAAAGTATTGCAGGCCTGCGATACTTTAGAAAATCGCGCTAAAGGGGGGCGGGGGGGGGTCAACCCGGGGGGGCGGTCCTGCGTTAGCCGGCAGCGATCACACCGCCGCGGTGCGATCGCTGCCGGTTTCGCACCCAATAGCGCCATCATAGAAGGTGTAGCTATTGGGCATGAAATAGGACGCAAAAAGGCACCTACCTTTTCACCGTCCACGGCGTCTTCGCGGAGGCGGCCCCAGTGACACTCCGACTACTCCTCTTCCTGGGCCAACTCCGCCCCGATTTAGGTAGCGCAGGCGTGCGCTACCTTCGCAAGCTATTGCAGGCTTGCGCTGTTAGCGCAAGCCTGCGATAGCTTTAGAAAATGAGGCCCTATGGCCAAGATTCATCATTTTTCTATAAATTTGGCATGAATAGCACCCGCGATAAAAAAAAAAAAAAGTGGCATGGTAAGGATAATTTTGAGTTACTGCACCTGCAATAAGCTGGCTGCTCCAGGAGAGAGAGAGGGGGGGGGGGGGGGGGGAGAGAACCTTTTTACCAGGCTCTCATATTAGTCAACCATCTCGCCCTAGCTTGATGCACTCTCTACCTAGTTGCTATCAAGCTAGGATGAGAGTACATTGTACAAATCTCATTTTGTGTCCCTTTCCTCACGCCAAATCACATGAAAGCTTAACTGATGTATACTGTGCTGTTCGTATCTCTGACTGTTCATGTAAAACTGTCCTCCAAACCCTAGACCACCACCAAAACCTCACTTGAGATACTAGTTTACCCTCCAACAGTGGTATAAATAGTTGACTAATATGAGAGCCTGATAAAAGGGTTCTCTCTCTCTCTCTCTCCCTCTATACCTCTACCTCTACTCCCCTTTCTCCTCTCCCTCCCCTTCTCCCCTCTCCTGCCTGAAACAGGATTTGCAATAAATATCACAAATCCTGGTTCGGGCATAATGCACAGTATAATGTGCAATAACCTGTTATGCAACTGTATGCAACGTAAAACACCCCTCATTTTCATAAACTCCTCCCTTTTGACTAACACCTGCGATAACCCCCTCCCGCATTTTGATGAATGACCCTGTTATAAGTAAATTTACTAAGCCATAATAAGCGATCAACGTGTGAAAAACATTTATCTCATTTAAAACACAGTTTATTGCATGATAATCATATAGGGGCAGATTTTTGAAAGGTTACGCACGTAAATCCGGAGGCGCGCGCGTATCTATTAAAATCTACCCCATATTGCAGTGATATTTCACAATATTTCGATAATCAATTTGCCCTTATTGAAATTAGCTGTCTTGCATGTATTTGCCAAAGAATTAGTTACAACTCGAAAGTTGTAGATAATTTCTTGGCAGGAGCATTGAGACTTTAAAGCATGTCCCAAAGCTCCCACACTCAGATTAAAGGGACATGTGGCTTGCAAAAAAAAATAAAAAATATAGAAATCCCCCAGGAGTCTAGCAAGACCCACCCTGACTGTCGAGATGACCCTACAGTAAAAAGCATAGAAAGAAAAACTGGTAATGCTGCGTGGTGATTCTCTGCCCCCCCCCCCCCTTCCCAAACCTCTCCCCTTTAAATAAATAATCCCCCTAAATACCAACCACCCCACAAGGCATCCTGGCCTCAGTCCTCACATTGGATGTTGTTCCTGGTATCTAGTGCTCCCCCACCCCCAATCTTCCCTTCCTTAAAATAAATCCTTGGTAACTTGTGGCCCGCTTGGACCCCCCCATAACTTGAAAAGAAATCCCTGGTGTTTAGTGAGGCCAAGATCGCCCACTAGGCTCTGGGTTGGTCAATCGCATTTTACAAAATGGGACCAGCCAGCTTTTGCCCCTATCATGTGCTTGGGACAAAAGCCGATTGGCCCTATGTTGAAAGATGGCATTGACCAGCCCTGAGCCTAAGGCCCCACTAGACATTAGGGATTTCTTCTCAAGGTACAGGGAGATAGGGAGATGGGCTAAGGTTGCTGGGGTCCCCAGGATACCAGGGATTTATTTCAAGAAAAGGGAGGTCAGGGTGTGGGGATGTGAGACCACTAGACACCAGGGGCAAATTTTATTGTGGTGGGGGCTGAAGGACAGGACGCCTTGTGAAGTGGGTTGAAATCTGAGGGGGACTATGTATTTAAAGTGAAAGGGTCTGAGAAGAAGATGAGGCATTGCCACACAGCATTAAAAGTTTTCATTTTTATTTTTTCACTGTGGGGCCACCTAAACAGATGGGAGGGGGTAGGCTGGGGTTAATTTAGATCCTTGGGGGATTTTAGCATGGAGGGAGGGGGGTCTTCATTTTGGGCTGTTTGGCCCTTTAACACGATGGCAGCTCAGGTGAAGAGGGCTGCCATCATGCGTTTTTGCCCATTTCACCATGATATGTTTTCATGTGGGGTTTTCCCGCAATAAAAAATATTGCAGGGAAATATGGCTGTAATATTTTACCGGGGAGGGCTCCAATATCATGGGAATTCCCCTCCCCTGTGATATTTTACCCCTCCTGTGGTAAAATATAGCAGTCTAGTAATTCTTCCCCTAAAACAGGGATTCCCAAACCTGTCCTAGGGACCCCGCAGCCTTATTTTTTTTAAGATGCTTTTAAAGTCATTGGATATGACATTGATTTTTACTGTTTTGAATGTTGTAAGTCAGGGCTTCCCAACCCCATCCTGGTGCCTCTCCAGCCAGTTGAGTTTTTAGGATATCCACCATGAATACGCCTGTGTTGAATTTGAATGTATCATGGAGATCCAGTATATGCAAAATTATTTCATACATATTCATTGTGGAAATCCTGAAATCCCTACTGACTGGGGGGGGGGGGGGGGGTCACCAGGCTTTCACTTTCTTCCTAAAAATATTTGTGGTCTTTTTCTCTTCTATGTTCTATTGGCAAAGAGTTTCACAAAGTGGAACCAATAAAAGAAAATGCTCTCACTCGAGTTTGCTGCAACCTATAAACTTGAGACACTGGAAAAGGTAACAATCTTGCCTCAGACGACCTAAGATTATGCACAGGAACATACCATTGCAATTTATTTGTTAAAGGACATAGAACCTCTCGATACTGTAATTTATGGAGTAGAACCAAAACTTTCAATTTGGCACTTCAGTTTATAGGAAGCCAATGAAAGCCGGCCAGCATTGGAGTAATATGTTAACATGTTCTTTTCCCACTTAACAATCTAGCAGCAGCCTGCTGAACTTACTGCAACACACAAAGAAGCTTCTTGGGAATCACAGATTAGAGGCTGCTGTAGGAATCTAAATGACCAAGGACGAAAGCCTGTAAAATAGATCTAAACAAAGCACTGGGAAGTAGGATTTTTAGTGGTTTCAGTAATTTTAGATTATAAAAATCTATTTTTACCAGATGCTGAATTTGTGGTTTTATAGACAACTTAGAATCCAAAATAATTCCCAGATTTCTTACTTCCGATACAATTGTTAATGAGGTGCCATCATAAGTCAAAGTAGTTTTTCCTATCTAGATAAAACTTTTGTAAATTTAGAGAAAACCCATTATTTGTCAACTAGTTCTTAATATTCCTTAAACATTCTTGAAAAATACTGACCGGAAAAAAGCCATCTTTATCACAGGGGATATACAGCTGGATGTCATCAATGTAACTAAAATAAATTACTCCCAGTGACTTTAAAATATTCCCTAAGGGGTACATATAAATGTTAAACAGAACAGAAGACAGTGCTGAATCCTGCAGTACTCCTGTTAAGAATTCTCTGTGTGGAGAAAGAACTCCTCAACTGCATATGCTGTCTTCTGGTCTTCAGAAAAGATAAGACCCAAGATAGCACTTATCTGGCACAATGTCTCCCAAGGATTTGCAGTGGACTTTCAGTTAATGTAGCACCAGAAGCTGGGGCTCTCCCTCTCTAATTCTGGGAACAACTGCTGCTTTGATCAAGAGGATGATCTCACCCTACCGATTGTGATGTCATCAGTGGGTTTCCAATAAAGAAGCAAGCACAACACCAGAGGTATTTGATCAGCTTACTTGCCTCAATTGCCACCAAGGAGCTGCCTTAAATTCTCCATCTAAAGACTCTCTCTGCCTTCTATTTCCAGGATCAACCGCTGCTTCGATTATGAGAATTATCTTGCCCCATCCATTATGATGTCATCAGCAGATGTCCAATAAAGAAACGAGCGCAATGCCAAAGGCATCATGTGCACAAGGGGCAGGCCCCTTTGTGCAACCCATAGTGTCACCCTAAAGAATGTAAGAATACCATCTTATACTTCAGCCTTATTCTGAGAAACTGTAAAAATTAAAAGGCACCGCAGGTAATTTTATCACAGAATGGATATAGTAAACCCCTGTAATAATAGTGTACGGACTATCATAGGGCAAGAGAAATATGAACAGTTATCGAAAAGATATAAGCAAAAGACAGTCCAATCAAAGAGTATATTTCCAATTGTAATGTCTCAATATGAAACTTTAACATCATATATTATAATTACCTTGCTTTTAGTAAATGCTCAATCTGTTGTGAGGAAAATTCCCATAATTAATGATTTATTGGAAGAATTTAGCACCATCATATTTTGTATTATGGAAACATGGTTAAAAGGCAGTAATTAAAGTTCTTGTAAATCAGATTGATCAGAATCAATAAGTATAACATCATATCAATCCTAAGATCAGGATGTAGAGGAGGAGGTCTTATGGTGATAGCTGAAAAAGATTTGAATTTTACACCTACATGAGAACATAAGAACATGCCATACTGGGTCAGACCAAGGGTCCATCAAGCCCAGCATCCTGTTTCCAACAGTGGCCAATCTAGGCCATAAGAACCTGGCAAGTACCCATAAACTAAGTCTATTCCATGTTACCGTTGCTAATAATAGCGGTGGTTATTATATAAGTCAACTTAATTAATAGCAGGTAATGGACTTCTAGTCCAAGAACTTATCCAATCCTTTTTTAAACACAGCTATACTAACTGCACTAACCACATCCTCTGACAACTAATTCCAGAGTTTAATTGTACGTTGAGTGAAAAAGAACTTTCTCCGATTAGTTTACATGTGCCACATGCTAACTTCATGGAGTGCCCCCTAGTCTTTCTATTATCCGAAAGAGTAAAAAACCTATTCACATCTACCCATTCTAGACCTCTCATGATTTTAAACACCTCTATCATATCCCCCCTCAGCCGTCTATTCTCCAAGCTGAAAAGTCCTAACCTCTTTAGTCTTTCCTCATAGGGGAGCTGTTCCATTCCCTTTATCATTTTGGTAGCCCTTCTCTGTCCCGTCTTCATCACAATTATATCTTTTTCGAGATGCGGTGACCAGAATTGTACACAATATTCAAGGTGCGGTCTCACCATGGAGCGATACAGAGGCATTATGACATTTTCCGTTTTATTCACCATTCCCTTTCTAATAGTTCCCAACATTCTGTTTGCTTTTTTGAATGCCGAAGCACACTGAACCGACTATAGCATGGATTATTTTTCCCTATATGTATCACCTTGCACTTGTCCACATTAAATTTCATCTGCCATTTAGATGCCCAATTTTCCAGCCTTACAAGATCTTCCTCCAATTTATCACAATCTGCTTGTGATTTAACTACTCTGAACAATTTTGTATCATCTGAAAATTTGATTACCTCACTCGTCGTATTTCTTTCCAGATCATTTATAAATATATTGAAAAGAAAGGGTCCCAGTACAGATCCCTGAGGCACTCCACTGCCCACTCCCTTCCACTGAGAAAATTGTCCATTTAATCCTACTCTCTGTTTCCTGTCTTTTAGCCAGTTTGTAATCCACGAAAGGACATCGCCACCTATCCCATGACTTTTTACTTTTCCTAGAAGCCTCTCATGAGGAACTTTCTCAAATGCCTTCTGAAAATCCAAGTACACTACATCTACCGGTTCACCTTTATCCACGTTTATTAACTCCTTCAAAAAAGTGAAGCAGATTTGTGAGGCAAGACTTGCCTTGGTAAAGCCATGCTGACTTTATTTATTTATTTATTTATTTAAAAAATTTTTGTATACCGACATTCGTTAAGAAACTTTGTTCCATTAAACCATGTATTTCTATATGTTCTGTGATTTTGATGTTTAGAACACTTTCCACTATTTTCCCTGGCACTGAAGTCAGGCTAACTGGTCTGTAATTTCCCAGATCTCCCCTGGAGCCCTTTTTAAATATGGGGGTTATATTAGCTATCCTCCAGTCTTCAGGTACAATGGATGATTTTAATGATAGGTTACAAATTTTTACTAATAGGTCTGAAATTTCATTTTTTAGTTCCTTCAGAACTCTGGGGTGTATAACATCTGGTCCAGGTGATTTACTACTCTTCAGTTTATCAATCAGGTCTACCACATCTTCTAGGTTCACCGTGATTTGGTTCAGACCATCTGAATCATTACCCATGAAAACCTTCTCCAGTACGGGTATCTCCCCAACATCCTCTTCAGTAAACACTGAAGAAAAGAAATCATTTAATCTTTCCGCGATGGCCTTATCTTCTCTAAGTGCCCCTTTAACCCCTCGATCATCTAACGGTCCAACTGACTCCCTCCATTGAATCTCCATATGAAGTCATGTTTCTGAAAGCTTAACAATTAGACATTTGCTTAGTTGATTGCTCCCCAGGTTTGTTAGAATATAACAGTTCCCTACTAAGGGGCCGATACAGTACAGTGTGCTGCGGTGGAGCGCACCGTTAGCCCGGGTTTGGCCCCGCGTTTTTGATGCGCTAGCTTTACCCCTTATACAGTAAGGGGTAATAGCACGTCGAAAATGTGCGGCCAACCCCCCTCGAAACTAATAGCACCCACAACATGCAAATGCATGTTGATGGACCTATTTTTTTTTAAACATATATTTATTATGAAACAATGCAAAGCCCAAAGGCTGGCATTAATTTCTGCCAGCGCTGAAAAGCAGAAAAAACTGCTTTTGTGTACACCCTCCGACTTAATATCATAGCAATATTAAGTAGGAGGCCCCAAAAATAAAAAAAATAAAAAATTTAAAAAAAAATATTTAAATCAGCCCACGGCCCGCAGGTCGAAAGATGGATGCTCAATTATGCCAGCATCTGTATTCCGAACCCGTGGCTATCAGCAGGCTCAAGAACCGACGTCGGCAAAATTGATCGTCAGCTGCCAAACCCGCTGATAGCTGCCGCTCCTGTCAAAAAGGAGGCACTAGGGATACACTAGTGTCCCTAGCGCCTCTTTTTATCACGGACCCTAATTTGCATAGGCCACCCTCATGAATCGCGCGCCTAGGAGAGTGGCCTGGGCGTGCGCCGGGAGAGCGGGCGCTCGTCGGCTCTCCCGCACATTTTTCTGTATCAGCCTGTAAGTGAATTATTGGTCAACAACATTTCTGATCAAAATTCAACTATTATTTTAGGAGATTTTAACTTCCATACAAATGCAAATTCTCAATCAATAACATGTGATGGTTTTCGTGATTCCATTAATGCATTGGGTTGGGAATATCTAATATTAGAATCGACTCATAGAGTGGGACAAATTTTAGATCAGATTTTTACTAACAGTAATCTAATTACAGCTAACAATTCTCATATAAATTATATTCCCTGGTCAGACCATAAATAGATTAATATCAATTTACATTTTCAAATAAAGCATTTACCTGCACAAAAGGAACTTTTTCCTTCTCATATCAAAACTCAAAGATTATAGAAGATTTGAAAAACAGAGCTTTAGAAACTTTTGATACAGAACTAAATACTGACAACATATACTCTATACTTAATTTTAGAATACTCTAGCAAACAGGTAAATGAGGTATGTAAATCAATCCATAAAACCAAAGCTAACATGCCGTGATACAATCAAGAAATTAGAGATTAAAAAAAAAAGAAACCTGAGAAAAAAAAGAGAGTATGGAGAAAGATTTCCTCTATTCAAAATCTAGTCAACTATAGAGCATTAGTTGGAAGAAATAGAGTTCTTATCAATAAAACAGAAAAGATTACTATTCAAAGAAAATCAATGATCTAAAATTTAATCCAAAAATCCTGTTTGCCACAGTAAATAGGTTAATCAAAATCCATTCATCCTCAATATTGGAGGCAAAAAAAAAATACTTCAATCATCTAAATGTAATGATTTTTCTAATCTTTGTAACAACAAAATCTCAAAACTAATTAGTTCTCTAATACCAACTGATCCAAGCAATATTCCTACATATCTGTTTGAGTCAACTAATTGGTCTAATTTTGAAACAACATCTTAAATAGAAGTTCAACAATTGATAAGAAAGATTACTCCAGCAACACATCCTGTGAATGCCATACCAATAAAATATCTTAAATCAATTGCTGAAATCATTATTCCTAGTCTTACGGAGATAATAAACTTATTGCTAACAGTTTTACATCATATATTCAAAATCGTTCTTTTCAGGTAAAAATTGATAACATTCTTTCAGATGTTGTGATGATGCCCACTGGAGTTCCACAGGGCTCTTTATTGTCAGCTACCTTGTTTAATATATATCACTTACCATTGTGTAAATTATTACACAAAATGCTTCTGCTACGAAATGCTGCAGCAAGAGGTTTGTCTGGGAGCACGAAATATGAACACATTACCCCAATTTTAATGTCATTGCACTGACTACCAATTAAAAACTGTACTCAATATAAAATTTTATGCACTACATTTTCATACCCCTCAAAGAAATCTAAGATCAGTGAACAAGGGTCTGCTAAGCATTCCTTCAATCCGAAGCGCACATAGTACAATAGATAGAGCCATTTCAATTGCCAGCCCAAGATTATGGCATACCATGCCAGAACTTCTAAGGATGCAGAAAGATCTTAAAATGTTTAAGAAAGAATTGAAAGTATGGTTTTCAAAATAGCTTTTAAAACAGATCAATCTTTAAAAAAAAAGGAGAATGAGCTGATAGGATTGGGCAGATGTTTAAGGAAAAGACGCTGTCAAACCATGATTGTTTTATATTCCAGTATTGTGTATTTTTTTTAATTTTGAATGTTATCCATTGTGAACCACTGTGATTGTATTACAGAACGACGGTATATAAATAAAAAAAATAAACAAACAAATTAATAATTCAGCAGCTCAGATTGTAAAACCCTCTGGGGATAGGGAAATACCTACAGTACCTGAATGTAAACCGATGTGATATCTCAGATCAAATGTTGGTATATAAAAATAATAAATAAATAAAATAAATAAAAAATATAATTTCATATGCTGCTGAGATGTTCAATTGCACCACAATGTCAGATTCACTTTACTCTAATCTACAGTAAATAGTACAACAAATTCACCAAAATAGTTCATTGAGTCTTAATGTAACCACTGTGTTAACACACTATCATGCTATTTGTATGACCTCCATATAAGGGGAGATGCTAATTGCACTCATATGCAGAGATTACAAAGTCTTCACGAGACTGCATCTATCTGTATAATTATTCGTCATACTGTCATTTTCATTTTTAAAGCTTATTTAATATTGCAAGAAAAATCATTTATCTTTGAGGCAACTATGTGCACATCTTTCAATGTTACTGCCGTCCAACACTGTCCTCATGTTTCATCCATCAGCATCAGGTTCACAAAGAATGAACATAGGAAATGTGAGACTCAACATTGATTTAAATCAACAGTGCAGAACGTATCTGAAAATTTCAAACAATGATATAGAACCCTCCATTGTTTAAGCAATCATTGCCTTAAGAAGAAAAAGAGCTATATTGCTACTTGTAATATTAATCTGCCAACAGTTCTATACATTAATAAATTCAATATAACTTATATAAAGCTGGTGTTTACTAGTTTACAATGTCCACTGTTTCTGTCAGCATCTTTGTACAATCTAAACATGTACGATAGCACCTACATCATTTTAAAAGGGAAAACTGGTGGGAAAAACACATCGCTGTCAATCAAAATTAAACAGCAGTGACAACTGATATATTATCCTACTATGAACATACTTTAAACCTCATGAATGTTGTACCAATCATTCAGTATTGCCACCTCTTATAGATGTTTGGATGACCTGAAATACAGTCCATTCCAAACCTGCAAATATGTGGGTGAGTTCTATACAATGTTTGACCAGAGGTGTGTGGCTGTTGATATGACTATGGTACTCTCTCAGCCTGATCTGGACACTATGACTAGTGTGTCTTATAATGCAAGGGGGCATAGACATGTTTTTTTATAATTTCCTCCTTCAGTTATATTGTAAACCGGCATGATGTACCCACGAATGTCAATATATAAAAGCTAATAAATAAATAAAATAAAAATAAATATAGCACATATAGCATTCTGAGTTTGATTTGAGTGTCACCTTAACACTGGTGTTTAGATGAATCTAGTATTAGCCCAGGTTGGTGCTATTGCACATATCACACTGTCCACAATGAAAATGACCTAATCTCTCTGACAGGAATAATATCGGAACAGAAAGTGCCACTCTAACTACACGTTCCTTTAGATTGAAGCCGTGTATGAATGAAGAGCCAAGACTTGCCAGTGGCATCTGTTGAGTTACATGACATTGTATGCTCTAACTTCAACACACAAGTGAGGCTGTCTGAGCAAGGGGTGTAGATCTGTACTCCAATAATTGAGTCTTATCAGAGTATCTTGCTCGATGATATGCCTGTTTTATTTCTTTTTGGGGGTAACCCATCTCTAAGAAACATTGTGCAAGATCCTTGGATTAACATTTATAGTGAGACAAATCTGAACATATTTCGCATGCTCAAAAAGACTGACTGACTGGTATGTTCAATTTAAAAGCCCTAGGGTGAAAACTGTGGAATCTAAGTTATTCATCTCACATGATTTACGATATAAATCCATAGAGATACCACTACCATGTTTAAAGATTGCCATGTCCAAGAATGAGATAGAGTCTTTGCTGTACTGTATTGAAAACTTGAACATGACAGTATGACCAATGAATGATTATACAGATAGATGTGCATATGAGTACGATCAGTGTCTTCCCTTATATGAAGGTAATACATATAGCATACTAGTGTGTTAACACATTGGTTACATTAAGATTCAAACTATTTTGGTGAATTTGTTGTACTGTTTCATGATTGGTTTCACCATTTTGAGTTCCATTTACCTTTAGTCTAATCTATAGTTGAGAAAGTCTAAAAAGGACAATAAGAACATCTCTGTGCTGTGGGTCTTTATGAAGCTAAATTGCTGATCTAGTACAGCATTCTCCTCCAGGAACTCGTCCAACTGTAACAGCACACATTTTTCCAGGACATTAGCTAAGGAAGAGAGGTTTGAGACAGGTTGGTAATTTGAAAACTCCTCCAAAGGTAGGGCTACATGTTTTTGAATCAGTATAACCTTTGCTAATTTCAATTGATCAGGCAAAAATCCCTCAGCTAAAGATATATTCTTATCACATTAAAAGAAATATTCTTCAAACCCTTTACAATGGAGAAAGTGCTTGGATCTAGCTAGGAGCTAGAAGACTTCAATTGCCCTATTACCAACTTGATTTCTCTAAGTGAAACCTGTCAAATATGGACATTTTTTGTGACCAAATTCACATATGACTCAATACTAATTGTGTTACAAGCTGAGACAAGCTGTGATTGTATTTTGTTTGTTTTATTCTTAAAGAAGTCAGCTAATTTATCACAGCTTGGATAATTCAAATTATAAAACATTGGTTTGAACGTTAGCTTCTTTATAATAGAAAATAACTTGAGTAGACAAGTAATCATATGATCATATTTTGCAGTTCCATATTCCTGCAATAGCCTTACATATTGTTCTTTAGAACAATCATCTGGATATTTCCTCCACTTTTTCTCAGCTTTTCTAAGAGATTTCCTCTGAGTTGCAAATGCAGGTACCAGGTGGCATGCCTACTTGGATACCTAACTGACACTTCCCTTAGGCCTGTATTTATCAAATGCACTAAATATCGCATGCGAAAGGAAAAGGGGCATGTTTTATGGTAATAGGCAGTTTATTACAATTTGCGCTAATACCTATGTGAAGCACTAAGGGCATTATTTTCTAAGTCTATTGCATGCTAGAAATCATAGCGCACACCTGCAAAGGGGACATTGGGGCGGAGTCAGGGCATCACGGGGCCAACTCCGCGAAGAGGTAAGGAGCCTTTCTGCACCATAAAAGGTGTGCATTGTTGGCACAACCACCCCTAAGTTACTGTGAATTACAATAACTTTGGGGGGGGGGGGGAAGAGGGAGAGAGAGAGAGAGAGAGAGAGAGAGAGAGAGAGACACTAGCCATAATAGCCTCATCCTGGGTAGGTATTTATATCTCAATAGGAGGCCCACCTAGTAACTCGAGGTGAGGTTTATGTATTAGTGAAGGGGTTAGGGGCCACTTTGACATTCAAAATGAGACATACGAACAGAACAGTGCTCTCTTATGAAGATTTGATGACCTTCGGAGTGAGGAAACTCACCCAAAGATGAGATTTGTGTAATATTCTCTCAACCTAGGTAACATCAAGCTAGGATGAGAGAACATTGCACAAATCTCATCTTTAAGTGGGCCTCCTTTAGAGAGATAAATACCTACCTAGGATGGCTAGTCTCTCTCTCTCTCTGTCTCTCTTGTATAAGGGTCCTGACAGCTAGGCTGGCTCTCCAGGAGCTTAAAACTACTAAAAACAGCATTTGCTAAAACCGCAAAATGCGATTATTAGAGGTGTGAATCGTGTAATCGAACGTCTTAACGATCGATTTTGGCTGGGGGGGAGGGAAATCTGATCGTCGAGGTTTTTTTTTTCTAAAAATCGTTAAAAATCGTAAATCGGGGAGGACGGGAAAACCGGCACACCAAAAAAACCCTAAAACCCACCCGAACCTTTAAAACAAATCCCCCACTCTCCCGAACCCCCCCCCCAAAATGTTTTAAATTACCTGGGGTCCAGTGGGGGGTCCCGACGCGATCTCCTCCCTCTCTCTGGCCACCGCTGCGTTGAGAAATGGCGCCGGTGGCCCTTTGCCCTTATCATGTAACAGGGCAAAGGTAGCGCCGGCGCCATTTTGTTTCCTGGCTCCTGACGTCACGCGTGCGGGAGATCGCCCCCGGACCCCCGCTGGACCCCCAGGGACTTTTGGCCAGCTTGGGGGTCGACGCCCGTATGACATAGTGAGGGCAAAGGTAGTGCCGGCGCCATTTTGAATATTGGCCATACGGCCCGCGTGCAGGAGGTCGCTCCCGGACCCCCGCTGGACTTTTGGCAAGTCTTGTGGGGGTCAGGAGGCCCCCCCCCAAGCTGGACAAAAGTCCCTGGGGGTCCAGCGGGGGTCCGGGGGCGATTTTCTGCACGCGTGACGTCGGGAGCCAGGAAACAAAATGGCGCCGGCACTACCTTTGCCCTGTCACATGATAAGGGCAAAGGGCCACCGGCGCCATTTCTCAATGCAGCGGTGGCCAGAGAGCGGGAGGAGATCACGTCGGGATCCCCCCACTGGACCCCAGGTAATTTAAAACATTTGGGGGGGGTTCGCTAGGGTTTTAGGGTTTTTTTGGTGTGCCGGTTTTCCCGCACCCTATTTAACGATACAATACAAATGCCCCTGACGATAAATCGGGGGCATTTGTATTGTATCGCGTATCTAACGATTTTGGATGATTTTAAAATTATCTGACGATAATTTTAATCGTTCAAAAACGATTCACATCCCTAGCGATTATTCCCTATCGCATAGCTTTACGAAAATGAAAAAGGTGTAGTTAAATCCATGCGATACAACTTCGCAAAATTGTGAACCCAGGCCTCAGTCACAAATCACGCCCCAAACCCCTCCTTTTTTTCTGATTTGCATCGCACCATGCGTTCTGGTGTTTTCGCAGGCATTAAAGATGTTTTTGCATGATTTAAAGGGGCTTAACTGTTACGCTCTCCTCCTCCTGAGGGAAGGAGTTAGCAGTCTGTTAAGCTTTCCTCCTCCAGAGGGGAGGAGTTAGTAATCTGCTGTCGCTCACCTCGCCAGGAGGGCGGAGTTAGCAAGCTGTTCTACTGTTCTCCTGAGAGGGGAAGGAGTAGCGATATGACATGACCTGCTCCTCCAGAGGGGAGGAGTTAGCTATCTGTAGATCTGTTAGCGAACTGCTGTTAGATGCTCCTGTAAGGAAAGGAGATAGCAATCTGATACCAATCTGCTAAGGAGTAGCAATCTGTTATGGATCAACTCTCCAAGGAAGAGGAGTTTACAATCTTGTATAATGATACTCTTCTGAGGAGAGGAGCTAACTATAGGTATATTGTACTTCGCTACTGAGATAGCAATCTATCATGCCTCCGCTACGGAGTAGCAATCTGTATATATATAAGCTGCTGGCAAGTCTCAAGTAAGAGTAGTAGCTGTCTATATAATACTTCCGTGAGCGGAGTTAGTGGTCTGTAGTGGTTGGCTCCCACAGGGTGACAATAGTGAAAGGAATGACAACTTGGAGGAAATGGTGAATCCCTGGGCCGATGGCAGATGACAGTGCCCCCAGGAGGAGATCTTGAGAGGAACCACCGGCTAGGCTAGAATATGAGATAAACACAATAGTTCTTTATTAGACTGGAAGTTGGACTACCAGGGGTGGCAGTAGTGAGTCGCAGTGTTCGGGAAGGCTGAAGTCCTTCTAATACTGGAATATAATCTCTGGGTCACTGAGCTGTAGAGAGAGACTAGAAGTAGTGAGTAGACAGGTTATACTGGATACAAGATGGTACACTCACAATAGTAGATGTCTGCAATGGTCTCTATGCCACAGTGAGTCTTCAGTACATTCAGGAACAGGAGTCATAGGCGAGCACTGGTTCCCACAAACAGTCTGTAATATGAACTCACAATTGCTGTATATGAAATGGCTTCTAGAGTAGAAGAAAGTCTGTAAAAGATTCTAGGAACATGGGCCCTCATGGAGCGAGTACCGGTTCCTATTTGTAATCTTGCCAATGTAACTCTGGATTTCTGTACCTGCGATAATGTCTTGGATGGAAGGGAGTCTTCAGATTAATAGGAATGTAGGCCCTCGTGGAGTGAGTACCGATTCCTATGTAAGAGAACTCACTGTGTTCATGTCTGCAATCGCTTCCAGGCAATGAGGAGTCTTCTGAGTGTTCTGGCAATCTGAAATCAAGAAGAGAGAACGGTGCCCCCGTGGAGCGGGTACTTCTGGTAAGTTTGAAAAGGCCGAGCAGTGGAGAAGGATTCCCCTCGCTGACTCGGGTCGTTGTTGCAAGTATCGTGGTCTGCCGAAGCAAGTCCTGTTGGAGTTCCTTGCTAACTCGTTAGAGGTTAGCAAACAAAGGCCTTTTAAAGTACAAATGGATGATGTCACTACGGGGGGATGCCCCTGAGGTTCGCGCCCTTGCTGGTACAAAGTCTGGAGCACGTGCACCCTTACGTCATCGGGAACATGGCGGTTCCATAGCGTCAGGCCAGCCTGGGGGAACTGGGACCAAGAGGCGGAGAGAAGCCGCGGTTGCATCTGTCCGTCAGAGCCGAAGGGAGTCGCATCCCAGGTAGAGAGGGAGGAGCGAGGGGCGAGAAGAGGCACGAACGCAACATTAACGCATGCGAAAACACCTTATAGCAATCTGATAAATGACCCTGTTAGTGGTGCTACCCTATCGTAAGCATTAACTAAACTTGAAAACCATATATTAGTCAATTCTTCAGAAGTGATCCCATCACAATCCTCATTGGCAATCCCTAATTCCCAGTTCTGAGAAAACTCTTCCAACTCCCTATGAGGTCTTATTAGTTTTATATCATGATGATTGCAACAATTTTTCTTTTAAAAATTGGCTAAAGTAAATAAAATAAACAAATGATCTGACCAAAGCACCTCATGAATATGGAGCCCGATAACTAACCATGTCCAATCCTTGTGGCTAAACAACATATTAGGAGTATGTCCTGCTTTGTGTCTAGGTGCTTGGATTAGTTACATATAATTTATTGCCGCCATAGCAGACAATAACTCCCTAGCTAAATAGTTGCTGCAGTTGGCCAAACATAACAGATTGGTCCTGCTCTTCCCTTGTCCCATCCCCAACTAGCTGTGTTCTGTCTGGCTTAAAGTAAAAAGTAACACCTTGCTTTGCTTCGCCCATAAACTTTAAAGGTGCCAAAATGATTCATGTTTTTCCAGGTGCCTTGTTATTTCAGTTTGGTTGCAATGAACTGAACCAAAAACAAATGAGGATAATTGTCATAGTGATTTAAGCAGGTAAGAAGCATTTTCCTATGATAAGCATCTGTCTTAAAATCGCCCTTCCTCATTGTGGATAAAAGTCTGTGCATTTTTCTACAAGAGGCATGCTTGTAGCCACATTGAGAGGAAGTGTTCTCAGCTACATATTTAGATCTGGGGAGGAAAAGTAAGCAAACTATATTACATGTTAAACTTTATAAATAGTTATCCAGCACAGGTCTACCCACAAAACAAAAGCAAATGCCAATGACCATGCTTACTTTGTACATTTGGCAAGTTTCAAAGCAAATGTATATGCTTACTTTTCTATGAGAACTGGTGCAAAGCCCCCACGTAAAAAGTACCTGCAGTGTATCGCAATGGAAACATTGTGAATATTGCCCCTAAAGTCCTGAGGTCCATAGTTAATGCCTTTGAATGGATAAGTTATGCATTTAGCTGAAAAAAATGATATGATTTGAAAATCCTGCCATTTGACTGCCCCAACACAGCCTGATAAAGCTAAAAGCTTATCCAGCAATATCAAGAATGGTTTTGTGGCAATTCTGAAATGAAGCAGCATTATTCAGTGTATTCTTCCCCCTCCACCTTTCCTTTACTGAACTGCAATGATACTGCAGACAACCTAAGACCTAAATGACTGTACTGTTTAAACCCAGTGTTAACTGTGCTTTTTCTTCACTGACCTCATGTCGAAAGGCCCGGCCCGGCGCAGCACGGCGAAAGGCAAAAGAGCGTCAGAGTGGGGGGGAGGGGGAGGGCTTAATCTTCTTCCAGGCACAGCGGGGCGGGGGCTTAATGCTCAAATATCCTGGCGGTCGGTGCAGCCGGCGTAGCGGGGTTCGAAAAAGGTCGGGATGGGTTCCAGGAGGAGAACCATTAGCAATGGTTACATGGAATGGACTTGGTTTTTGGGTACTTGCCAGGTTCTTGTGGCCTGGATTGGCCACTGTTGGAAACAGGATGCTGGGCTCGATGGACCCTTGGTCTGACCCAGTATGGCATTTTCTTATGTTCTTATGTTCTTATTTCACCTGCTGCTGCAAAACGTCCACACACTGCAGCACCTCAGCAGTCATTCCCTCTTGCCGTTTAAAGGCCTCCAAATGGTCATCCAGGAATTTAACTATAGGGATGATGTCAGCCAAGGTGGCACTTCTGGAACTCAGCTCCTCCGTGACATCCTTGAAGGGCTGCATGATTTTTACCAGCTGACTCATGACTAACCAATCGTGATGCCCTAGGGGATTCTGCACAGCTATGTCTATTGTACCAGAAAGTTCATGAAGGGGTGTCTGCAGCTCCAGTAACCTCTCCAGCATCATAAAGGTGGAATTCCACCGGGTGGCAATGTCTTGAATGAGACACTTCTTAGGCATATCCAAATCAGTCTGCTTTTGTCGGAGAACCTGCCCCGCCTTGTCAAAAATATGGACTTTGACAAATGGGGATGTACCTGGAGGAAGAACTGAAAGATTTGGAGAAAATGGTCAAGGTGGAACAACAATGGGTCAAATTAAAAGGAGCTATTATAAAGGCAACAAATCTATATGTTAGAAAAGTAAACAAACATACAAGGAAATATAAAATGATTTAGTTCACAAAGGAGGTGGATGAAAAAATAAAGAAAAAAGAACAGTGTTCAGGAAGTATAAAGGATCCCAAAAAGATAATAACAGGGAAGAATACCTGGTGAAACTGAAAGAGATGAAGAAAGAAATCTGGAAAGCAAAAGGTCAGGTGGAAGAAAGGATTGCCAAAGAGGTGACAAACCATTATTCAGATATATCAGAGTAAGAAAAATTGCCTGAATTTGTGACAAGGAGCAAGGTGTAGAGACAGATGAAGAAATGGCAGAAATATTAAACAAATACTTCAGTTAAGTGATTACTAAGGAAGACCCTGGAGAAGGAGAATTGCTGTTTGACAAGACCATAAATGGGAATGGGGATAAACACAACTCCTTTTACAGAAGACAATGTATGAGAAGAGCTAGGAAAACAGAAACTACAACTCAGGATACTACAGGAGCTCAGAGATGTCCTGGCAGGTCCGCTGAAAGACCTGTTCAATAGATCCCTGGAAACGGGAGTGCTGCTGCGAGATTAGAGAAGAGAGGATGTGGTCCCACTTCACAAGAGTGGTAGCAGACAGAGGCTGAAAACTACAGGCCAATTAGTCTTACATTGGTGGTGAGAAAATTAATGAAGACTCTACTAAAAGAAAGAATAGTGAACTATCTACTATCCAGTAAGTTGCTGGATCAACGGCAGCATGAATTCATCAGGGGAAAGTCCTGTCAAACAAATCTGATTTTTTTGATTGTGTGACTAGAGAATTGGATAAAGGAAGAGTGCTTGATGTGATTTACTTGTATTTCAGTAAAGCTTTTGATATGGTACCACACAGGAGGTTTGTGAATAAAATGAGAAGCTTTGGAGTAAGCAGCACTAGGGGTGTGCATTAATTTGCAACATATTGGCAATCCGCAACATATATGCCATATTTGTTGTATTCGTGGGGGTCAAGAAACGTATGGTGAACCCCCACAAATTCAACGTATCACTAACGAATAAACTCCCACCCTCCTGACCCCCCCAAGACTTGCCAAAAGTCCCTGGTAGTCCAGCGGGGGTCCTGGAGCGATCTCCTGCAATCGGGCTGTCAGCTGCCAGTATTCAAAATGGTGCTGATAGCCTTTGCCCTTACTATGTCACAGGAGCTACCGGTGCCATTGGTCGGCCCCTGTCACATGGTAGGCGCAATGGATGGCCGGTGCCATCTTGTGCTCCTACCATGTGACAGGGGCTGACCAATCCCTACCCCACATCCCTGGCATTTCAGTTGCATTGATATTGTTTTTGACATAAAGTGCTACTCCTCCCCCTTTTCTGTCCTTTCTGTCCTTCCTTAATAAGTTATAGCCCATAATGGCCATATCCCAGTCATGAGACTCCATGAACCATGTCTCTGTAATGACAACAAAGTCCAAGTCTGCCTCCACCATTAGGGCCTGCAGATCTGGGATTTTGTTGCCCAGGCTATGAGCCTTTGTGGTCATAACTTTCCAGCTTTCCTTCCTTGGTTTGCTTATCTTCATAGTCACCTTTTCTGCTTCTTTCCTTAAGCATGGAATGTAGAGCTGATTGATTTTGTTATTCTCTACTCTCGCTTCCTGTATTGCTCAGGGGTGGCAATCAAATTTCATTGCCTCCTTCTGCCACCCCCATTCTGTAGTTCAAATGCCTGATGATATATGACCAGAATTTCACACTTAGGATCTTCTTTCTCATCACTAAGTGGATACATAAATTCATTCATAATTTAAAAACATAAATATTACAACATAACACAAAATAAGAACAATACTCTGCTAAATACCCCATCAGAACTATGCTCTGTCCATTTGTCTGAATAAAACTCATGAGGTTTTTGAAGTGATCTACTTACAATTCAGATTAAACATGGCTAAAAATAAAAAGTTAAAAAATGCTTTTTAAATGCTTTAATGCATTCTTCCTTCCAGAGAGCATCAGGTATTCTGTTCCATATAAGTCCCTTACCACAAACAGCTTCCCATGTGGCTAATTTTCTAATATGACTCATCAAATGGAAGGCATATCCAGCAGACATTGGCCAGAGGAGTGCAGGCTTCTCATTGGCTGATAAATTTGTAGTAATAAATGAATACATTATCAATGATCCCTTATGGATCATTGATAATGTCTTATACCATTACCCTTTGTCATCTCTCACTCAACCGGTTTCTAACCCAGTCAGTACTTCAGGGCTCTTACCTAGGACACTTAATTTAATTATAAGTCATCTATTCCACTTTTTTTGAATGACCAAGTGAAGACAATTTCTTTCTTAATATGAATAATGTAAAAACATCACATTATCTAGTAAGCAAGAGAATGGCAATGTAGCACTGCTGTAACCTGCACATAGCAATGGCTTCAATGCTAAACAGTAAAAATGTGATTGCATCGGGCCTCTAAGAAATCATGGGGATAATCTGCATAAAGCGGAAGGTATAACTTTAAACAGCAGTGGTACAGCATCATCTGGCCTATTTACCCAGAGCAGCAGTTAAAAACTCTAAACTGCAGTGTTATGATTGCATCAAGCCTCCAAGAAATAATTGGGATAATCTGCACCTAAATCATATGAATATTGATCCTTTAGTGACAAAAAAAGATACTTAGTTTGACAAAGTACAAATTTAAAAAACAATATTAAAGAGGTAAAAAGTTTCTGAAACCAAATTGTAGCCATTTTATGACCTGATGAAGAGAGGGGTATCACAACTTGTTTGTTGCCTCTTAAGTTTTCCTAGCTTTAAAAGGAAATTTGTGCAATACTGAGAAATTATAAAGTCAATAAAATGAGTAATTGAAGTGATGATTAAAACAATGCTGTACGATACAGAGAACTCAATCCTGAGGAAAATAAAGAGAACAAATCACGAGTGCTTTATCTGGATAAAGGGCAGAATATAGTTATTCTGTCTTAATTAGAGTTTCTTTAATAACTCTTATCTCTGACAAGCTGCAACTCCATCTTGAGCAGAATTTGAAAGTAGATAAAGTCTTCAGACTGAGTGATAAAAGTAATCTTAATTGGGTTAGAGATAAAATGAAAAGGGCTAATCTCATGAAGGTATAACAGACTCATAAGCTTAGAATGGAACCCAACATCTCAACATTCAAGATAAGACTCAAAACGTGGCTGTTCACGCAGGCCTTTCCTAACTCCAACCCCATCCAATCTCCCTTCACACAACAAGCTCCGCTAGTATTAGCGTTAACAGCCACCTTTCAAAATGTTATTTATACTTATATTTTACTATCTAATCTTCATTTCCCTTCTCATTCCAAGTTATTGTTTTCCCTTGTTTTATGTAACTGCTTTTCTGCACTTTTGTTAAATGGTAAAGTTTCACCCCTGTTTCTTGTGAACCAGCATGATGGGACCACCGTCTTGAATGTTGGTATATAAAAAAACTTAAATAAATAAATAAATAAATAAATAAATAAGCTTTAAAAACTCTGAAATATGTTAAGAATTTCAGGACTACAAATTAGAAATGACTTAATAGCAATGTTTTATATTATAGATGAACGGAAAGGAGCTAAGTTTCCTGTTTTATCTTGATGAATTATTTTTAATGATTTAGACCATATTTTTTTAAGATAATACAACAATCCTTCTATGTTCCTGAAATCAGATTAGAGCTCAAGGAGAACTAGTGTGAAATTATATACTTGTGGTGACCCCTTAGACTCCCCACTAGTATGTTTATCCCATTTTTTAGGACCTATTTTGAGTAAGAAGTGATATGGTATGTTCCATTTCTAAGAGCACACCTTTATGAATCTGCCACGATGGAATGTTCCAACAGGGTATACCGTATTTTTCGCACTATAAAATGCATCTGACCATAAGACGCACCTAGGATATAAGAACATAAGAACATAAGAAAATGCCATACTGGGTCAGACCAAGGGTCCATCAAGCCCAGCATCCTGTTTCCAACAGTGGCCAATCCAGGCCATAAGAACCTGGCAAGTACCCAAAAACTAAGTCTATTCCATGTAACCATTGCTAATGGCAGTGGCTATTCTCTAAGTGAACTTAATAGCAGGTAATGGACTTCTCCTCCAAGAACTTATCCAATCCTTTTTTAAACACAGCTATACTAACTGCATGAACCACATTCTCTGGCAACAAATTCCAGAGTTTAATTGTGCGTTGAGTAAAAAAGAACTTTCTCCGATTAGTTTTAAATGTGCCCCATGCTAACTTCATGGAGTGTCCCCTAGTCCTTCTACTATCCGAAAGAGTAAATAACCAATTCACATCTACCCGTTCTAGACCTCTCATGATTTTAAACACCTCTATCATATCCCCCCTCAGTCGTCTCTTCTCCAAGCTGAAAAGTCCTAACCTCTTTAGTCTTTCCTCATAGGGGAGTTGTTCCATTCCCCTTATCATTTTGGTAGCCCTTCTCTGTACCTTCTCCATCGCAATTATATCTTTTTTGAGATGCGGCGACCATAATTGTACACAGTATTCAAGGTGCGGTCTCACCATGGAGCGATACAGAGGCATTATGACATTTTCTGTTTTATTCACCATTCCCTTTCTAATAATTACCAACATTCTGTTTGCTTTTTTGACTGCCGCAGCACACTGAACCGACGATTTCAATGTGTTATCCACTATGACACCTAGATCTCTTTCTTGGGTTGTAGCACCTAATATGGAACCCAACATCGTGTAATTATAGCATGGGTTATTTTTCCCTATATGCATCACCTTGCACTTATCCACATTAAATTTCATCTGCCATTTGGATGCCCAATTTTCCAGTCCAACAAGGTCTTCCTGCAATTTATCACAATCTGCTTGTGATTTAACTACTCTGCACAATTTTGTGTCATCTGCAAATTTGATTATCTCACTCATCGTATTTCTTTCCAGATCATTTATAAATATATTGAACAGTAAGGGTCCCAATACAGATCCCTGAGGCACTCCACTGTCCACTCCCTTCCACTGAGAAAATTGCCCATTTAATCCTACTCTCTGTTTCCTGTCTTTTAGCCAGTTTGCAATCCACGAAAGGACATCGCCACCTATCCCATGACTTTTTACTTTTCCTAGAAGCCTCTCATGAGGAACTTTGTCAAACGCCTTCTGAAAATCCAAGTATACTATATCTACCGGTTCACCTTTATCCACATGTTTATTAACTCCTTCAAAAAAGTGAAGCAGATTTGTGAGGCAAGACTTGCCCTGGGTAAAGCCATGCTGACTTTGTTCCATTAAACCATGTCTTTCTATATGTTCTGTGATTTTGATGTTTAGAACACTTTCCACTATTTTTCCTGGCACTGAAGTCAGGCTAACCAGTCTGTAGTTTCCCGGATCGCCCCTGGAGCCCTTTTTAAATATTGGGGTTACATTTGCTATCCTCCAGTCTTCAGGTACAATGGATGATTTTAATGATAAGTTACAAATTTTTACTAATAGGTCTGAAATTTCATTTTTTAGTTCCTTCAGAACTCTGGGGTGTATACCATCCGGTCCAGGTGATTTACTACTCTTCAGTTTGTCAATCAGGCCTACCACATCTTCTAGGTTCACCGTGATTTGATTCAGTCCATCTGAATCATTACCCATGAAAACCTTCTCCATTACGGGTACCTCCCCAACATCCTCTTCAGTAAACACCGAAGCAAAGAAATCATTTAATCTTTCCGCGATGGCCTTATCTTCTCTAAGTGCCCCTTTAACCCCTCGATCATCTAACGGTCCAACTGACTCCCTCACAGGCTTTCTGCTTCGGATATATTTAAAAAAGTTTTTACTGTGAGTTTTTGCCTCTACAGCCAACTTCTTTTCAAATTCTCTCTTAGCCTGTCTTATCAATGTCTTACATTTAACTTGCCAATGTTTATGCTTTATCCTATTTTCTTCTGTTGGATCCTTCTTCCAATTTTTGAATGAAGATCTTTTGGCTAAAATAGCTTCTTTCACCTCCCCTTTTAACCATGCCGGTAATCGTTTTGCCTTCTTTCCACCTTTCTTAATGTGTGGAATACATCTGGACTGTGCTTCTAGAGTGGTATTTTTTAACAATGACCACGCCTCTTGGACATTTTTTACTTTTGTAGCTGCTCCTTTCAGTTTTTTTCTAACAATTTTTCTCATTTTATCAAAGTTTCCCTTTTGAAAGTTTAGCACGAGAGCCTTGGATTTGCACACTGTTCCTTTTCCAGTCATTAAATCAAATTTGATCATATTATGATCACTATTGCCAAGTGGCCCCACCACCGTTACCTCTCTCACCAAGTCCTGTGCTCCACTGAGAATTAGATCTAAAATTGCTCCCTCTCTCATCGGTTCCTGAACCAATTGCTCCATAAAGCTATCATTTATTCCATCCAGGAACGTTATCTCTCTAGCGTGACCCGATGATACATTTACCCAGTCTATATTGGGGTAATTGAAGTCTCCCATTATTACTGCACTACCAATTTGGTTAGCTTCCCTAATTTCTCTTAGTATTTCACTGTCCATCTCACCATCTTGACCAGGTGGACGGTAGTATACCCCTATCACTGTAGTCTTCCCTGATACACAAGGGATTTCTACCCATAAAGATTCAATTTTGTATTTAGTCTCATGCAGGATGTTTATCCTGTTGGACTCTATGCCATCCCGGACATAAAGCGCCACACCTCCTCCCGACTGCTCCTCTCTGTCATTGCGATATAATTTGTACCCCGGTATAGAGGAGGAGAATAAGAAAAAAAAAATTTTGTCCCCATGAGGGGCTCTGTACAGAGCTCCTCCCTGGTGGCATCCGTGGTATATTGTTTTGGTTTTGTTTTTTTATAGTAAGGGAGCGAACATCCACACAGGTACTCACACTCACTGGTTTTCTCTCCCTCACATACATACATAGGCTCTTTCAGACTCACTAGCTCTCTCCCCCACTCAACTCACTGGCTCTCCCTCACATATACACATACCCACAGACAATCACACACTCAGACTCTCTCTCTCATACACACAGCTCTCTCACACCAGTTATTTTAAACTTTCATGACTGCTCCAAAGTTCAGTAATAAATAGTCAGGGCTATATTACATTGATTAGGAGAGCAATTTGCTCCTAATATTTCAACAGGTAGCCACTTAATCAGCACAGGCAGTAATTCTATTTGCTTTTCATTAATTTCAGCTGTCAAACTGCTAATCAGTTCTGAAAAGCCACATTGCTTCATATGCAAGAAACATTTTATCAGAAATCACTGAAACACACAAAGAACCAAAAAAGCAAAGGTCTGTGTCATGTATTCTCCATCCCAGGCAGTATACCAGCCCCATGACCCTCCAATACATCCAAGCAAATGAGAAGGAAATGGCCTGCACCAACCACAAACCCCGATGCCATGTATCATCCTCCACTGGCAGAGCCCGAGTTCCCCGCTGGTCCACCATTCCCAGGGTGCATCTCACTGCGAAGATTGGCATGGTACAGGTCAGACATCAGCTGTTAGAACAGCGTGTGCTACGGAGGCCCCGCCAGTTCAAACAGTTCCCTGCCGGTCTGCTGTTCCCAGAGTGCATCTTGCTGCGAAGGCCGGCACAGAGCAGGTCAAATGCCAGGTGTCTGAACTGGAGGGGCCTCCGTAGCCCACGTGGTTTGGGTGGCTGATGTCTGGCCTGTGCCGCGCCGGCCCTTGCGGCGGGGTGCACCCCAGGAGCAGCAGACTGGCAGGGAGTTCGAGCTCCGCCGGCGGAGGATGACACACAGCATTGGGGCCCATGGTCGGCGTGGGCCACCTCCCTCGCATCTGTCCAGACGCACCAGAGGGTCGTGGGGGCGGTGTGCATTTGACCTGCGCCTCCATGCTGATTGAGCTGAGTTGAGGGGAGGAGGAAGGGGACGGTGTGCGAGAGGGTGAGACGCTACATTCACTTCATAAGACGCACAGACATTTTCTCCCTACTTTTGGGGGAAAAAAGTGTGTCTTATGGAGCGAAAAATACGGAATATAGATCCCTAGTGATTGTGGAGAGTTGAGTGAAGCAGAAGTGGGAGTAGCAGTAGACTCAGTAGTCTGTAAGATCTATCCAAGGGAGTCAGGAAGAGAAAACAAAGTAGAAGCTTTCCATTCCAATAGTATTTCCTAGTATCCCAAAATACAGGTCAAGAGAAGCAGGTGTTTCACAAGGAGTAGAAGAAAACTTTTGTCTAATAGTATTCAGGAAAAGAAAGGATCCTGTCCTTGAAAGAAGAAAGATCTACATTAGGTTGTACAGGAGGGATCTGGTCAACTAAGAAGGAGGAGTATACTGACTAGTCCAGTCAGTGTAATCAGATACTAATGTAGAGTGCACAACATTTGGGAGGAGAAGAGCTGTGTCAACAATGTACTTAAAGGGGAGGGAAGGAATTTGTTCTGCAGAAATTTAGCATAACAGGGTTTCCAGGCACATGGGTATCATAAAAGATATTACTTAGCAAAGTACCACAAAGTACCACAACCTACCACAAAAGTAATAAATGTTGTGTTTGGCCGGTCACTGGTCTGTCTCATGACCGGCCGCACTTATCTCCAGTCCATGTGAAAGGGGGCCCACCAATGCCAAGCACTGGGCCCCAGGCAAGGACATGGCCGGCCACCAGACAGACCCAACACACCATACTAGGAAAATTGCTCAGCTGAGTAGGGCGTTCCAAGGCATGCACATGTGTTGCTCAGGCACATTTAAAGGGCCCATGGTGAGAAATCCACCGCAGCACCCCTGGATAACATCACATCCCCTATATCAGGCATGCTCTGTTCTGCCTCAGACGCCTTGGCCATAGGTCGAACTCCTCAGAGTAGCTGATTGCCTCTTTGTTCTTTGTTTTGGTTCCTGCTCCTTTTCCTGTTCCTGTTCCACTGCCTTGTCTTTGTGCTCAACCTAAGGGGAACTAGGGCTGGTTTTGGCAAAATTCCTATTGGGCCTCTGCTCCAACCAGCAACGCCTGATAATGGTGAGGACCTGCAGGGCCCCTCCCTGTGGGTAGTGCCACATCAAATTGCTGAGGCTATGAACCCAGCAGATCTCTCAGGCCTCCAGGTCATTCCTGGCCTGGCGCAAAAAATCCAACAGCAATAACAGTTCCTCAAGCTCTTGGCGGGCTCCATGGAGTGGCTCACTACCCGCCTCAATGCAACTGCGGCATCTGCAGTCTCTCCACCTCCTGCAGTACCATCAGTTCCAGTGCCTCAGATTCTTAAATCAGTGCTTTATGCATTTTTCACTTCAGCCAGCACAATTTCCCAGCAACATTGTCAAGACTACCTTCATATTTTCTTGAGGGAGCATTGTGCAACAATGTGCAACAATTCGTTAAGACTTCAAGCTTGTTTTTGCTGAACCCAGCCAGCTGGCCACTGTGGGTTCAGATCTTCTATATCTCTAGCAGGGCAAGCAGTCTTTAATAGACTACGTCATTGAATTCCGGACCATGGCCACTGAGCTGAATTGGAAGGAGGACAGCCCTTAGAGTATCTTTTTGGAAGGGCAGTCATCTCGGGTGAAGGACGAGCTAGTTGCTTGGGAACTTTCCATGATCCTTGATGCTCTCATCAATTTGGCTGGGAGAATCGACTTCCATCTCCAGCAGTGGACCCGGGAGCTGAGTCCTACTCATAGGCAAGTGGTGCTGGCCCCCCTCTCTGCTGTGCCAGCAATGGCCCTTACCACTGCATGGGCTGAGGAACCTATGCAGCTAGGACATGGACGCCTCTCTCCAGAGGAGATGCTCCACTGTTGCAACTTGGGACTCTGTTACTACTGTGCCAGGTCCAGGCATCAGCTGGCATACTGCCCCCAGAAGCCAGGAAAACAGTAAGCCTAGGGTCTAGTAGGGAGGTGACCCTAGGCTTTACCACTCCCACTCCTCAACTCACTCTCCCAGTGTCTATTTCTGTGGACAGTCATGAGTTCCCCACCATAGCGCTGGTCGACTCTAGTGCTGGGGGGACTTTATAATGAAGGCCCTCGTGGGTCATCTATGGCTTCCTGTGATCCTCTGAAAGACGCCACTAGTTATCTCCTCCATACATGGAGAGCCGCTTCCTGGTCATATTACCACAGCCACGGCCCCCCTGCACCTCTGCATGGGCATCTTGCACATGGAAAGCATCATCGACAAGGCAGTACACCCCATCGTGTTGGGGCTGCCCTGGGTGCAGCTTCACTCTCCTCACTTTGACTGGGGCTCACTTCAGCTGGTGAGCTAGGGGGCCCATTGTCATGATTTCTGCCTACAACGAATTGAGCATCCACCGACTCTGCCCCCGGCAACAACCTTGTTGGGACTGCCTCCTCAGTATGCTGAATATGCTAACATGTTCTCCAAGAGAAAGGTGGAGTTCTGCCTTCCCACCATACGTTCGACTGTGACATCAATCTGCTACTTGGTGTTGTTTCACCCCAAGGAAGGGTATACACCTTGTCTGTCCCGGAGACTGCAGCCATGTCTGAGTACATCAAGGAGAACCTTGACTGTGGCTTCATTAGGCCCTCCACATCCTCTGCTGGGGCAGGGTTTTTCTTTGTGTCCAAAAATGATGGATCTTACCAGGGGCCGAACGCTATAACAAAGAAAGACTTTTCCCTCTGCCACTCATTTCTGAGCTCTTTAACCATCTCCATGGGTCTAAAGTGTTTATGAAGCTGGGCCTCTGTGGAGCCTACAATCTAATTTGAAGTAAACAAGGAAACGAGTGGAAGATGGCATTCAATATGCAGGATGGCCACTATGAATATCTAGTAAACTATTTGGCCTGTGTAATGCCCCTGCCGTATTCCAAAAAATGATGAATGAAATCTTTAGAGACCTCCTGTATGTCTGTGTCATCGTGTATCTCGACGATATCCTCATCTTCTCAAAGGAACTCACGTCCCACCGTCAGGACGTTCGCCAAGACCTCCAAATGCAAATAAATAATATGCAAAGCTGAAGAAGTGCCTCTTTGAAAGGTAGAGCCTACCCTTCCTAAGTTACATCCTTTCCAGCAGGAGCTTCCAGGACTCTGCAAAGGTTTTTTGGCTTTGAAAACTACTACCAGCACTTTATCCTCAATTACTCCCAGATTGCGTCTCCACTCATGGCGTTCACCCGAAAAGGAGCCAATACCAAGGTTTGGCCTCTTGAAGCAGTCACTGCTTTTCTAGAGTTGAAGAAGGCTTTTCTTCAGGAACCGTGCCTCCATCATCTGGACCCCACATAACCCTTTATCTTGGAAGTCGAGCCTATTCCTTAGGCATAGGGGCCGTATTGAACCAATGATCTGGTATGGGAGATCTTCACCCCTGCTGCTTCTTCTCATGAAAGTTCTCCTCCACAGAGTGGAACTATGGAATCAGAGACAGGGAGCTGCTGGCCATCAAACTGGCACTTGAAAAGTAGTGGCAATGTTTGGAGGGCACGCAACACCGTATTACGATATACACCAACCATAAGAACTTAAAACATCTTCAACATGCAGTACGACTGAACGCATGCCTAGCCTGATTGTCCCCGTTCTTCGCACATTTTGACTTTGAAGTGAGGTATTGGCCTGCATCTAACAATGCTCAGGCGAATGCCCTCTCCTGATCTTTTGAGGCAGAAGACATACCTGATCCCCCCAGGCACATTATCAAACTGGCCCAGATTTATAATGTGCCTGGGGGGATATGCTTTCTGTGACTGCCCTTCCAGGGAAGATGGTCATTCCATGCTGACTCCGAGAAAAAGTTTTGAAATGGTCCCACGATTCCCATGTCGCAGGTCACCCTAGATGGGCTTGGACTCTTGCACTGCTCCAGCAGTTTTACTGGTGGCCCCAAATGCAGAGAGATGTCAGGGCCTATGTGGTCTCTTGTCCTACCTGCACCCATCAGAAACCGGTGAGATGACGCTGGGGGCTGTTACAGCTGGTGCCAGCCCCCAGTAAACCCTGGATCCATGTGTCCACTGATTTCGTAGTGGATCTATCCTTCTCTAACAGCTTCAGCACTATTTGTGGTGTTGTCGACCGATTCTCAAAGATGGCTCACTTTGTTCACCTTCCTGGCCTTCCCTCAGCACCTGAGCTGGCCCGGCTGTTTACCCATCACATTTTTTTAACTGCACAGCTTGCCCAAGCAAATTGTCTTGGATCTGCATGCCCAATTTACAGTCAAATACTGAAGCTCCCTTTGCCATAAGTTTAATATCACATTGGACAACACTACTGCCTGCCATCCACAAGCCAACGGCCAGTCAGAGCAGACTAACCAGACTCTGAAAGACTTCCTGAGGGAATACGCAAATGATCGCCAGGATAATTGGGCCGCCCTCTTCCCATGGATGGAATTCTTCCATAACTCCCATATTAGCTGTGCCACAGGATCATCACCATTACAAATTGTGGATGGGAGACAGCCTTCTCCTCCGTTACCAGTCCTGTTGACCGTTCCTTCCCCAGCAGCTCAACTAACTCGTCAGGATCTACAGGAACTTTGGATTCATATGGAGGAGATGCTCCAGAAATTGGCTCAAAGAGCCAAGAAGGCAACGGACGCTCACCAGCAGCCGGCACCACAATTTAAACATTGGGACAAGTTTTGGATGAATACCTGCCATATCCATCTCAGGATGCCCTCTTTGAGGCTTGCTTCCCACTACATCCGGCCCTTCCCTGTTTCCATCAGGTGGGGCCTGTTACCTATAAACTACGCTACCCACCTCCTTGGGAGTCCATAATGTCTTTCATGTCTTCCTCCTCAAGTACCTAGTCCTCATAAGGCCTTCCTGGAAGATGCCAAGACCCCAGGAGGTGTCCACTGAAGACAACCATGTCTACCAAGAGAAGTAAATCTTGGATGTTCTATATCGAAACAAGAGGTAGGAGTATTTGATCTCCTGGGAGGGTACGGCCCAGAGGAGTATATGGGAGCCTGCCTCAAGCATCTTGGACAAGAGTCTCCTAAGGGCATTCCATGCTTTGCAGCCTAAGAAACCCAAGCCCCTTGGGGGGCTTTAGAGGAGGGGTTACTTCTGCGTTTGGCCAGTTGCGGTTCCATCCCATGAACAGCCACTCTTCCCTCCAGCCCCAGGTCGAAGGGGGTCCAACAACTCTGCAACTAGGACCCTGGTGAAGATGCAGTCGGTCACTGCTCTAGGAACACCGCTCAGTTGAGCAAGGCGTCCCTAGGTGTGCACACAGCTCAGGCACATTTAAAGGACCCATGGCAGGAAATTCACTGCGGTACCCCTAGATGACATCACAGGCCTTCCCCTATATAAGACCTGCTCTGTCCTGCCTCAGACACCTCGGCAATAGGTTGAACTCCTTGGAGTAGCTGATTGCTTTTTCATTCCTGGCTCCAGTTCCTGCTCCTGTTCCTATTCTAGTGCCTTGTCTTTGTGTTCCTGGTTCCTTCCTGTGTCTTCAGAGGTTCTGCATTCCTGTCTTGAGATTCCTCGTCCATCTTCAGTATATTCCTGCTGTTCCACCCTGCCTTTTTCTCCCTAGATTGACATCTCAGCTTGACCTCAGTTCAGATTCCTGGCTTTGTCTTCATTTGGAATCCTGGCTTGACTTCAGACTGTTCGTCGTTGATGTTTGAACTCTGTCTGCCCCTGACCTCTGCCTGCTCTTGTCTCTGCTGTCTCCTTCTGCCCTGATCACTGCTTGGACTGACTTTGTTCTATTATCGCTGGCCAACGATACCTTCTGCGACAAATGTATCTCTTCACAGAGGCCAGCGCCTAAGTTCAGCCGGCTCTGGCACCAGAGGGCTCAGCTTAAGGGGAACAAGGGCTGGCTCCAGCCAGCAATGCCTGCCAGCAGTGAGGACCTGCAGGGCCCCTCCCTGTGAATAGCACCAACCTCACCTCAGTCCAAAGGTCCACTTCTGCAATAATAAAGAGGTCCTGACTGTCTGAATACATTGAATGCCTGGAAAGCAATGTTCCCTTTCATTTTATGTGGGATGCAAGAAAAGTTCTCCTGTGCAATGCAGTACACACATTTATGTGCTGTATTCTTTGAAATACTATTCAATTTTCTTTTTCTTAGATGTGCTATGTTTTCTTAAGTGTTTTTGTTTCACAGCCTGTGTGCACACACAGTTTACAAGGAACATTAATGGAAGGTACAGATTTTTTTTACCATGTGTAACTCCACTTTTAGGGACCTTCTGAAATACAGGGGCACACTGTTGTCTCTGGGGCCACTTTATCCCAGCTCTCTGTTCCTCTCATTTAATTCACTGCATGCCCTGTGTGGTGCTAGAGTTCTTTCTAGTGGGGAGAAGGATCCAAACTCCGAGGTCCTAAGCTCTCAAATGTTTTGGGTTTTCTTTCTCCACAGTACTCACACTTAATATGTCCTTGTTTTAAGGCACCTCAGAATTTTAAAGAAGGTTGGGACACTCTTATAGGGAATTCTGAAAATAGAATTATTGCAACTAAAAATATTTCAATTCCAATTAGTAATGAAAATTATCCAAAAAATTAAACAGTCCAAAAGTATTTCTTTTCTAGGTTCTTTCAACTGAGCCAATGTCGCTTAGGTAGTTATGCCCTAGGCAACAACCCAACACCATTTAATGGTAAAATGTGGGCTTCTACTGTGGCTTGGGATCTCCTATCACTTTGCCTGATGATAACACTGTGTCTCTGAAGTTAGAATGGCCATAAAATGGCCAAAAATCCAAAACTTTCTCTTTTTCTCAGGGTAGAGACTGGTGACAAAAGGTCCCCCACAAAACAACAGGAACAAAACTTCTCAAAACTCATAAACTGCTATTTTCTTTTTCTCTGTCAAGTCACTGCTATCCCTTCTGAGCTGTATGGATGGAATCATGGCACTTTATCCTGACCTTCCACAGCTCTCTCAAAATTTTATCTCATAAAACACTCCCTTCCAGACCCAGGGGTTGCTGGCAAAGGAAAATGTCTCTTTTCCTGGATCAAGCTTTTGGGTCTAAACTGAGGACCACTGCACTACTTCCCTACATCTCCAAACTCCAGTACAAAAAAAAACACACTGCTCCTTGTTCATTGCTGTTTTAAAGGAGCTAGCTATCCAATCCAAGCAAGTCTCTGGAGATGCCTGTAAGGGTTGGTCAGCAAAAATCCCATCCTACCTAAAATCCTAGCGCAGGACTTAAGTTAGGGTAAAATTAAATAGTGGTTAGTAAGGATGTGCATTCGTTTAGGACAAATTAAGCAACTTCAACGAAATTTCCTAATTCATCCTGATTCAGGGACCCCGAAACCAGAACGGATTTTTCCCGAAATTTTGGGACTGTCAAAGGCCCAAACCACAGGAAATATGATATTTCCTGTGGTGGGCCGAAAACAAAGGCCAAACCAAAAGGTTCAGGTTTTGCACATCCCTAGTGGTTAGATCTAGGGACCTAGATGGTCTCTCTACACATATAAACACAGTGAAGTCCATATTCAGCTGCTGCCACTTAGCCAGATAAGTTTTGTTTTATCCAGCTAATTGGTGGCAACTGAATATTTGCATAAGATCAGCAGTCACCACTACTTATCCAGCTAAATATTTAGCCAGCTAATTGGTGGGCAGGTTCACGACATAATTTGGAAGAATTGAGTTAGCTGGAGAACTCCAATATTCAGAGTTAACTGGTTAATTTGGTCAGCTAACTCTGGTCATGTTGGAGACCTGTCCTAAATTAGCTGGATAAATGTATCCTGCTAACCTTTAGATAGCTGGGCATAGTCTGTGCCACTGAATATCCTGGCTAAGATAGTCAGATAGATTTATTTGGCTAACCATCTCAGCCAGATAACAGCTGAATACGGACATCAATGTTTTAAAATTATTTCTATTTAAGAGGTTTTGTAACAGTAAAGACTTTATTTGGAATATGTATTCTGCATGTGAAGAATGTTTCAGTGGGTCTCAGCAAGCACCAACAGCCTATAAACCTAAGCCAATTTTCCCACTGAGGAACAAACCCCATTGAGTCCCCTAGTTCTTAGAGGAGAAGTGGAGGGGAAGGGGGGTGTTACATAACTGAAGGCTTCACTCAGTTCTCCATGGAAAAAGTCCAAGTCATTCATTCCTCCTTCAATGCCTCCATCTCATTTATTCCTGAGCCAACTCATCTCAAGAATTCATCCACCCTTACTCCTACCCTGGCTGAATCAGTCCTACTTCCTCCAGACTATATCCCATTATCTGACCTCAAGACAGTCTCTGAAGAATATTCTCCAGAGAATCAGTCAGTCCATGAGCTCATTAGATCCTATCCCTGTGATTCATCTGTAACCTCAAGCATGATCTAGTCATTTGGCTAACCAATATAATAAATACAATTCTATGTCTAGCTAACCAAAATAATAAATGTTCTGAGGTCTTTACATTGTTTACTTAAAAAGACTATCATCAAACCATTTTAAAGAAACCTGACTCCAGTCCAAAAATAACTGACAAATATTACCCAGTCTCCAACCTTTCCTTCTTAACCAAGGTAGTGGGAAAATTGATTTACCTCCAACTCCTAAACCACCCAGAAGAGTGCATCCTTCTACACCATTACTAATCTGGCCATGGTATGGAATCTGTCCCATTGGCCATCACCAACAATATCCATCTAAATGTAGCCCAAGTTGGCAACTCCCTTCTTGCCTGCTAGATCTTTCTGCTGCCTTTGACACTGTCAATCACCAGCTCCTGATTTGATGCTTAAGGGACATTGTGTTAGAGTTTGAGATAGTTGTGGGTAGATCCTTGGGCCGGTGGCAGATGACCACGCCCCCGGGGGAAGATCCCGAGAGGGACCACCGGTCAGGCTCAGAGTTTGGAGACAGACACACACTAGTTATTTTATTAAACAGTATATTGAACCACCAGGGGTGGCAGTAGTGAGCTGGAAGCGCCTGGCTGGGCTGTAGTCCCTCAGATACTGTTACAGTGATCCTGGATAACTGAGCTGTAGAGAAACTGAATATAGTGAGTAGGCAGGGTATGCAGAGTTCAGGAACAGAACTTAGAAGCAGCCCAGGAGCTGGAAATGAATTAGGCCCTCGAGGAGTGAGTACCTGGTTCCAGGGAACGCTCTGAGAGAGAGATGATAACTCACTGGTGTTGTAGGCAGCGAAGAATTCCTGGCAGAAGTGGTATTCAGTAGCAAGTCCGGGAACGTGGGCCCTCGAGGAGCGAGCACTGGTTCCAGACTGCGACCTGAAAAACAAGAGAGAGAGCGAGGCCCCCCGAGGAGCGGGTACCTCTGGTAAAGTCCGAGGAGGCAGAATATCAAGGTATGCGGAGAGCGAATCCCATCTGCAGCGATACCTGGAGGAAGCTAGGAATCTTTTCCGTTGCGTTAGCTCTTGTCCCCTAATGCTGCAGCTTCAGAACTGATGATGGTGTAAATACAGCTGCTGCTGCATAACCAGAGACAGCACATGGTTATGCAGTAGATGACTCAAAGAGGAGTCTTGTGAAGAAGTGGCAGTTTGCTAAGGTGTGGGAATCCCCTCCCTGAGCACAGTGAGGTGAAGGAAGCAGTTTGCCTAGACCCAGGTTTGGAGAAAAAGTGGTATTTGGCCACTGCTCTACTGTATTCTTCTCTTCTCTCATCTGTTACTGGCTCTGGCCTCTTCCCCTCTCCTTGTCTTTTCCACAGATCCCTCTTTCCCTTTTCTTGACTTCATCCCTAGGCGTTTTCATTGTCTTTCCTCAGCTACGCCCCAGATCATGCCTCTCCCTTTCCTGGTTTCTGTCCTTGGCTTCAGTCTTCCCCTACCTTGTTCTTTCCCTTTCTCTGGAATATGTGATGGAGGTGGTGAGGGCACACTACTGCTGGTGCTGGATCTATCAGCCATTAGTCCTCTCCTCAGGTTCAAAGAAGAGGGGAGAAAGGAACAGTAATACTCTCCTCTTTCTGGCCAGACCAGGAGGCTTGGGCTGCACGGGAGAAAAAAAGGGAGGGGGCATCAGACTATATTGGGAAAGAAAATGGGGGATGGAGATCAGGCTAGTTGCAGAGAGAAGAACCAGAGGCGAATGACGGATAAGGCAAGGAGAGAAAAGGAAGCTGAAGAGAGGAGAATCAAGAGACAAACTGGGAGGATGAGAAAATAGGAAAACAGAGCAATCTGGGGCGATGGGGAATGAAGAGAAAACAGGAACTTTGGAAAAGACCAGGAAGGCAGGAGTGATCAGGATGAATACCAATAGAATAGGAAAAGAGGTAAAGAGAGGAACGGGAGAATTGAGAAAGGGAGTAAGAAAGAAACCTGGCAGAATGGAATGCAATCTGTCCTTTTCTCCAAGATCATGACGAGGAGATCCCACAGCTACAATGAAGAGGAAAGAGCAAGTCTGGGGCCGGGGAATTAGGTCTGTATAAAACAGGAGAACATGAAGGCAGATAAAGACCATGTGGCCCATCCAGCCTGCCTATCTACATCTCCTGCTTGGCTTTATAACCAAACAGTACACGGCCCAGGGCTCTCGTGCACAATGAGAGGAAATGAGAAGCTGGGGGATCCAGTTCCCAGAACCAGGAAGAAAGAGGCACCATGAGGTCAGGGATCCCCTCCTTGGTCCCCAGAATTAAACAAGAGCAAATCTTTCACATTTTTCAAAGATATGGCAGAATGCTTACGTTTGTCTCCTACACCTAGGACCTGATGCTTCAAGACACAGGAAAAAAGGAAATTCTTAATGAATCAGGCCCTTAGTGTTATCCTTTGAGGAGTGATCATAGATAAATCTTTTTAGAATTATGGTTTACAGTGCTTCATAGTTAAATATGAGCATCAATGTTTGTTATAAAACTTGATGTAAAATTAATATAAGATGTAGAGAATTATAACGCACTTTATTGTAAGATAATTAGGAACAGGAATGGTTTAAAAGCATCTGCTGTGTCCTGATGGACACAACTTGTACTAAACCAACCAGTCAGAATGTGGGGCTGAGGTGCATGTAGAAATATGCGACGTCCTGGAATTCCTCACACACATGAACTGTGGCCTATTTATGCTCTCTCTCTCTCTCTCTCTCTCCATTTCTTGTAAAGGATTGATGTAAAGATTAGGAAAAAATGTGTTACTTAGATGGATTATACTTTGTAGCTGCTTTTATTTCTCTTTTTCTCTTTACATAAGGATAATCATTTTTGAAATATGCTTGCTTCAGTGAAAAAGTAAGCATAATGGAATGCAAAGCCGAGAAGGATTCTTTCAAAAGGTGCCAAAATCTGATAAAATGGCCTCTGTTTAGTGAAGTCAGCTCCTGGAAGTACCATCTTCAGTTCTAAAGTATTTTTTCAAACCAGTAAACTTAGGTAATTGGCCAATAAGTCATGGTATAAACGTAGGCAAGCCCAAAGGCCTCATTTTTAAAAACTGATATATTTATTGCTGGGAGCCTACTCTTCAGCAGGCCCCATCCATCTTGGATTACACAGCAGTTCTACCAAACCTCCCTATTTCACTTTCTGCATGCTATTAGCATTGGATGCCTCACTTTCTTTTAAATAAGTGATTCAATAGGGAGCTTAAAGTAGTCATTTACATGAAGAACAGTGGTTATAACAGAGATCTTTCAGAAACTTTCCCACAATCTGAACTTAAAAGCAAAGAACTGCTTTTGCTTATGATATTTATGTTAAACATTCAAAGCAACGCCGACTTTATTTCAATGTCATTTTAAGCATTTGAACCTTTCAAAGAAGCACCACATACCTGCATTTTTTTAAAGTAATATAAAAATTAGTGTAAGTGGAAAGAGAGGCATTTTCATACCTAGCATGACTCCCCTTCCCCCGCCCCTGAGAATGCCCTTTTCCCCAGTAACACAGAGACAATGTGTACACATTTCACAGCAGCTAACAGTGTGTGCGCGGTTACACTGAGCACATACCTTCACCTCCACGGAGACTAGGCAATGTTCTGTACCCATTTCACGTGCATAAACATGTTTTTCCCACATGAAATGCATCGAAAATGGCCATCTTTATATGCTCCATGAGAAAATCATTTTTATTGTATTTTGTGTCCAGTTATGGTTGTTAAGAGAGAATTTTTGGTGGCATTTACCATCTGAGAGTAGACCTTGAGGAAACAAAATAAATGAGTAAATGTTCCCGAAAATCAAGGCCAATATGTTTTTACACAAATGTAGAAAATTAAATATGCAGACAGGATGAGAGACTTTACATATATTTAGGTAATTTGGATATTTGATACTTCTGAATGCTGTCTCTGGTAGGTAAAATATGGTTAATTTTGAGTTCTCTTTTGCCTTTCATTCTGAACCACTGGGGTTTCCTCCATCTTTTATTCTGTTCTATGTAAACCGCTATTTGTAGCGATAGTTACTGTTCTTTGTGAACCGGGGTGATATGTATATTATACAGGAACCTCCGGTATATAAATTATTTTAAATAAATAAATAAATATACTACCAAGGATAGACAAAGAATTATCATATGCTATTAATTGGAAAAGAGGAGACTGGTGTACCAAGCATGCTGTCCATCAGCTCGCCAATCTGTCATGATTATGATATTGCTTTTGTTCATGATTATGATATTGTTTTTGGTATATCATTGGTTTAATCAGTACTGCTGGCATCTGTTCAGAGGTGCTTTCCATTTTCAATTTAGGGGGTATATTTACTAAGCTGCGATAAGAGTATAGCAATTGAAAAACAGCATTTCTCATAAAATATACCCATATCGAGATGATATATTCCCTAATATTCCACCCCTATTAAAATGAGCTACATGCATAATTTGTTTTCAAATTTATTTATTTTTCTCTTTTTTCTATACCGCCTATCATCGATCTAGACGGTTTACTAATTTTACATAGATAAATTTTAAAATAAATAAATGCAGTACCAATACAAAATAATATAAAACATAAAACATGCAGCTCATGCCTGTCTAATTCTATTCATAGAAACATAGAAATGATGGCAGAAGAAGACCAAACGGCCCATCCAGTCTGCCCAGCAAGCTTTTGCCCCCTTTTTTTTTTTCTCCTACTTATCTGTTACTCTTGGCTCTTAGTAACCTTTTGGTTCTATTTCCCTTCCACCCCCACCATTAATGTAGAGAGCAGTGTTGGAACTGCATCTAAGTGAATATCTAGCTTAATTAGTTAGGGGTAGTAACTGCCGCAATAAGCAAGCTACACCCATGCTTATTTGTTTACCCAGACTATGAAATTCAGTCCTTGTTGGTTGTTGTTTGTATATAGATCCACTTTTCTTCATTCCCCGTCATTGAAGCTGAAAGCTATGCTGGATATGCATTGAAAGTGAAGTATCAGTCTTTCTCCCCTGCCGTTGAAGCAGAGAGGTATGCTGGATATGCATTGAAAGTAAAGTATCAGGCTTATTTGGTTTGAGGTAGTAACCGCCGTAACAAGCAAGCTACTTCTCACTTTTTTTGTGAATGGAAATCCTTTTCTCCACATTACCTCTTGCTGTTGAAGCTTAGAGCAATGTTAGAGTTGCATTAACTGTGTGTATGTTTATTGAATAAGGGTATTATCTCCAGGTAATAGCTGTCATTCCTGCGAGCCACCCACTCTTCATTCACATCCTCTAGACTTTATGGATCCACAGTGTTTATCCCACGCCCCTTTGAAGTCCTTCACAGTTCTGGTCTTCACCACTTCCTCCGGAAGGGCATTCCAGGCATCCACCACCCTCTCCTTGAAGAAATACTTCCTGACATTGGTTCTGAATCTTCCTCCTTGGAGTTTTAAATCGTGACCCCTGGTTCTGCTGATTTTTTTCCAATGGAAAAGGTTTGTCGTTAACTTTGGATCATTAAAATCTTTCAAGTATCTGAAAGTCTGTATCATATCTCCCCTGCTCCTCCTTTCCTCCAGGGTGTACATATTTAGATTCTTCATTCTCTCCTCATGAGACATTCGATGAAGATCATCCACCTTTTTGGTTGCCCTTCTCTGGACTGCCTCCATCCTGTCTCTTTCCCTTCGGAGATACGGTCTCCAGACCTGAGCACATTAATTAATGTGGCTTGCCAAAGATAATGCACTCAGGAGTCATAGCTCACTTTTCCTCGGAGCATCAGGACATTGATGCACATCCTGATTCTCTGGTGCTGACAATTAAAAGGCCAGAAGTGGCCCAAAACATTCCACACACACCCCCCCCCCCCCAGTGGTCTGGATAGACTCCCGCCTACCCCCCCCCCCCCATGCCACACCTAGACGTGGCACAATAGGAGAAAATGGAAAACAAAAGAAAAAGAATAAAAATGTTGTGTGGCAACTCCCTATCTCCTCCTTCCCAAATACCTCCCCTTGAACCAAAGTTCAAGCTCTCCTGATCTGACTCTTTCACTCTTAGCCCACTCTCCAAACCCTCTCCCCTATACCTTTCAATAGTGACCTGAATATCCCTGCTATCTAGTGGGACCCAGAGTGATCCCTAGGATCTGGGCAGATCAACAGCATCTTTCAAAATGGCTCCACACAGCTTTTGTGTTAGATTCGTGGACCCTTGAGCCGGCTGTGACAGATGTAGCGCACCATGGGAAGGCCCACAGTGGAGATCGGAGCCGGGAGGCGGCACAGCGCAGGAAACGTGATGAATCTTCACCACTGGAAGCCCGAGGTCTCACCAGGAGGAGCCTGTGAGGACCCGTGCCGCTTGGACTTATGTGCGGTCTCCTGCAGGCGAGTATCAGCAGCAGAGTCCCAGAGTCTCAAAGAGAGAAGAAGCCAGAACAAGGAGGCCGACAGAAACTTCACCACTGGAAGCCCGCGGTCCCCCAGGGAGGAGCTCGTGAGGACCCAAGCCGCTTGGACTTAGGTGAGGTCTCCTGGTTCGTGTGGAGCACGATACCTGAGGTCAAGACAGGGTCAGAGCCAGTAGACGAGCCGAAGTCAGAAGTAGGAACAGCAACTAGACAACTCTGAAACAGAGAGAACCTTGTTGCAAGGCAAGGAGACACTTGTCAAGCCAGTTTAATTACTGGCAGCATCTGACGTCACGTCCAGAGGTGGAGCAGTGTTTTCCCGCCCTGTTCCCTTTAAATGGCAGAGCCCCTGCGCGTGCTCCTAGGGGGCAAGACCAGCCCAGACGTCGGCGGCATCTCCCTCACTGAGGGGACACCGCGAAGCCAGCCAGCCAGACCAGGCCTCAACGATGCCACTGCTGCTGTGAAACGACCTGGGGTAGGTGGAGGACTGACCAGTGGACCTCCACGGGTCGGGCGCAGAACACTTTGTCCTTATCTAGCCTGCTGCATGTTCATAACTTGGCCAGAAGCCAAGAGCTGCCTCCTGCAGACAGACAAGATGCTTATCTTAAAGTGTCCAGTGATGAAAAGGAGGAAGAGGAGTAGGCAATCAACCTGAGTGAGGAGGAATTGCAGGCAATACATTCACCAGCAGCTGTAGATGGATGGAACACTTTCATAGTAAGACATTTTCAAAGTTGAATATGCATTTATTTACAATTAAAAGTGATATTTACGTATTACATAGACATTACATTTTACAGGGATGCCCTCTCATTTGGGGTGGGGAGCTAAAGAATCTTGGACTGCCCATGTCTGGTGCTTCTCCACAGAAGTGTTCAGTCACTCTGGCTGTGCTTTCCGAGGTCACAGACAAATAAAGCTGTGGCAAGGGGAAGTAGCTGCAAGAGGGCATCATAGGCAAGAATGACTTCTGAGGGCTGACATTTGATAGGCCCAAAAGATGAAGGATTGGCACCTCTTCAGAGGGTATGTAAGATGAGTCCTTCCCTGTGTCAGCAGAGACAGGTGGAGACACTTGTGTCATCGGGGGGGGGGGGGGGTGAGGAAGAGGATCTTTCCCTGAGGTGGTAAAGGCTTGGTTATAGGAGGCATTCTAGGAGGTAGTGGATATTCAGGATCAGCCTCCCACCAGACTGGTAGAACTACAATTGGTGAAAGCTGAAACCATGGTGGTGGTGGTGGAAATGCAGGGGGATGTAGCATCAAGGGTTCTATAGCTGCCAGGGAGCATTCCTGGCTGGCTGCAGCTGGCATGAAGGATCCACTGAAGCATCTCTCTCCAAACAGAAGTCATGGAAAGCAAGTCTTCCCTTAACACTTCTTCAACACCCTTGCAGCTCCTTGAGAAGCACTTCCTTTAGGTCCTGCATGACTTGCCATAGGGCCTACAAGCAGGTCTCCACTCTATCATTTTGGACCAGTATATGGTTCTTGGTTGGAGAGAAAGACACATCATCATCATATCTTGAAGAAAATTTGGGCTCTTCCCTTCCTTTACCTTCCCTCTCATTGACATCTTGTCCAAAGATTTCTGGAATATGTGCATCACTAAAGGTGGGGAAGAGCTCACCCTCCAACAAAGACTGGGTATGCTCCTCTTCTCCAGCCACATCCCTTTCTTCTTTCTTTCTTGCTGCTACAGACTCTGCAGACTTCTCCTCTTCAGATGCACTGCAGCCTCTGATATGGTGCTCAGGACTATCAGTTCTGCTTGCGTGATGGTTATCATGCTGGCTGGCTCCTCTGCCCTCATTCTTGCCAGTTTCTCCTTGTTCTTATGTCTAAGGTCTTGCCAAGTGTAACTGTAGTCTTATACATTTATATTGTTGTGAAAGACCACATTAAGTTTATGGTGGATTTTCTCCCAGGACTGCTTTTTTCTATATAATATCACTTTGCTGAAATCCTTCCCATATAGGGTATTTTGGACCTTCATGACCTCCCGTGGCTGGAAGTTAGACTTCCTAAGTAGGGGACCCTTTCCTCCAGTCATGGTGCAGTTAGGAAGATAGGCCATGAGATCTGCACTTAAATTATCTCATTCATGTAAAATGGTTATGTAATTATGCAAGTAAAGAGGCAGGGTTTATGCAAATAAAATGTATGCAATTACTTTTCTAAAATACACAGCTATTATTAACATGGAATCTGTACATACATATATTTTTATTATGCACCTGCATATAGTGCCTCTTTTTAATTAGTAACATGTATTACTTTCTTATAAGTGTGGGTACTACCAGGTGTGTTGGGCAGTGTGCGAGGATCATGAGCCTGAGAACAGAGAAACGACTGCTTAGATAGGCAGGAGCCAGGCCCTTGATTGTCTTATAGGTCAGGAGTAGAAATCTGAAATTGATGCGAGAGGCGATAGAGAACCAATGAAGAGATTTTAGGAGAAATCTTGCCTGTTCATTTCCATTAGTCCTGCTAAACTAGTCCAGGACCTTCCTGGGAAATGTCGTCAACATGTCTCATGGGCTAGATTTTCTCTGTCTGCAGTCTAGATGACCATAGTGGTTTATCTTTCTGTACTGTTTCTGGTTTTCTTTCTCTCCCCCATTGGATGGGAATCACAGGAAGTCTTTTTTTTTTCTCAGGATCTTTTGCAGTTCTGTTCAGGTTTTTTGTAAAAAAAATAAAATAAAATAAAACCAAAAAATAGATAGAGAGACTGATGGTATGTAACCAAAGAGTCTTTGAGGTCTGATCTGAAGCTTTGATAGAAATATACTGGATTTTTGCTAAGTTGCACCAGCCCTAAGTAGTGGCAATGATATCACATATTGAAATCAGTTTTGTCTGATAGGGGGGAAACAACATTATCTGAAGTCTTTTCCTATATTTTAATGGCCCTAGCTCTTGAACTTTATAGCTGGTATTTAATCAGAAATGGTGAGGCCCTTCATTTACCACAATATATTGTATGTCCCCTGTATAGCAGAAGACTTCAGGGTGTTTTTTTTCCAGAGGATCTCCTTTGCTGTACCTAACCTATATACTCCATTTAGTATTAATTATGTCTAGATGGAAGCAGCTAAGGGAACTGAAAGTTTTGACTTTGCTTCAGCTGATTTCACTCATACTATGAAGGATTGCTTTGTATTACTCTTTTTCCATTATAAGGGCTACAGATGGGGTGAGGGGACCAGGTAATGATTATATCTAGAAGTACCTCACAGTCAGGAGCTTTAATGAGAAAGTTTTTAAATTCTCCCTTTTCTACATGTCTGTTGGAAGATAGTGACCCCCGAGGAAACTTAAACATAGAAACAGAGAAATGACGGCAGAAAAGGACTTAATGATCCACCCAGTCTGAACCAGCAAGCTTATGCCAGTATCTGCTGCACTGTGCAGGTTACCCCCATGCTTATCGGTTTCCCAGACTGTAAAAGTCAGGGCCCCTGGATTCTAAGTTTCTCTTAACTGTCGCCATGGAAGCAGAGAATAATGTTGGAGTTGCATCAAAAGTATCAGGCTTAATGATTAAGGGTAATAAGCACCAAACCGAAAAAGTCGGGGAGCTTGTTGGTTCCTGTCCGAATCCAATTCACCTTTTCTCACAGTACTAGCAGACTGATCGCCTATGGTACGGGGAGTTTCCAGAGATGTTAGCGCTGGCAAGGTGATAAAAGGATTTCTAGCTGGAAGCTAAAACCCTTGTGGTGGATAGTTGGCCATTTCCTGGGAGAAGAGCTGGTATATGCAGAGAAAAAGTGAGGAGTGGGCCTGTAGTAAAATCAGCCACTTGTTGAAAAACAGGTTGGTCATCATCTCTGTGGGGTTTTATGGCTGTGTATTATTCAATAGTGAAATAAAGGCTGAAGAAAATTTGCAAGAGATTACAAAATGTCATTAATCTTTATTTCAACACTGAAATATGCACAACTATGAAACAGTATTATTCACATGGGTTTGAAATGAAAATGGACAAAATCCAGATTTATTTTGAAAAAAAAAATATTAATTCAGTTATGAATGTTTCGGTAGCTGCCTAGGGCTGTGGTTTTGCTCAGAAAAGATGGGTGATTTTTATTTATTTACCAAAATTTATAGGCAGACTGGGTTGGAGAGACAAGGCACAGGATCAGCTACACTGGAGTCAGGAAGCAGCAACTCACACTACACACAAGACGCAGGCAACCCGTTGCTGAGGCATCTGCTGGGAGCCTGCGGTGGCCTTTTATACCCGGAGCAGGTGATGTCCTCAGCAGGCACCGATGCTCGGTTTCCTGCCTCTGACCATTTAAGATGCACTGTGCACTGGTGGAGACTACCTGGAGGGGGCTAGTGCACAGTGATGAGGTGCGGCATTGGAAGAAGCATCTGAGCTGTGGCCTGCTTGTACCATGGTTTGCAGGGCCTGCCCGCGAGCCGCAAAATGCAACAGTAGGTAAACCTTTTAAAGGCTAATCATGAAGTGGTTTACTAAGCTGTCTCTCCCTTGCCGAGGAGATGTCTTCAGAATGTTGTTTGCGCTGAACAGATTTTCAAAGGAAAACCCCAGACCGGACTACTAAAACACCCTGTAGACTGGAGTCAATTTACAAATTTTTGAATTTTATCACCCCAAAATGCTCCCAAAATGTACCCACAGCAGCAAATAATTATCATCTAATACCAATGTGAGGTAATACAAACCCCAAAAAACGGTCCATTAGCACCTATGATCAAATTAAGATGTCTATAATATTTACAACCAAAATAGAACATTATTAAGCACCCTCAATCTCTCCTCAGCTACCCAAATGCTTGATTTGACTCATTTTATGTGTTTTTATATGTTTGTGCCCCAAAACATTCCAGAGAAAAACAGGAGCTAATTTTCAGGCTAATTTTAAAATGAGCACACATGTTCTCATACATGTGTGTCTTGGCACGCGAGCAGAGATGCACTGCAATTTTAAATCGTGTGTGAAGCTGTGCGCATATGTTGTAAAATACATCTTACATGCATCAGCAAGTGCCTAAACTTTCCTTAGGACTCTGCCTCCTTTTATGCGTATATGTAGGAGGATTTTAAAATATGCTCACTTGAGGGATAACCCAGTTTTTCTAGTTAGTACACCAGTTTATCCAGTTAATATTAGAAGTCTTCTAGACCCCTCTAGTTCTTCTTCCAGCATGCTCTGCAGATGACTCAGACTCCTCACTCTGTCCTGTAAGCCCTAAAACTTGAGATCTACAGACTCGTTCCTCATCTGGAGCGGTAAAGTTACGCCAACAACAATAAAGAATAAATTAAAAAAAAAAAAAATTACGACAGCAAGCGCCATAGTCTCTGTTTTTAAAATGCAAAGTTATGTGCATAACTGTTGACCCCGCCCTGGAATGCCAATGCCTCGCCCCTTTTCCACCCTCTTATTTTTTACCCACGCACAGATGTATACACGTGTACTTCATGGCTTTTTACAATCCGCATTTCTCATGCACAGCACACAGATATGCACGCATGTGGGCATTTTTGCACAAGCAATACTTTTAAAATCGACCTTTTTTTTTAAATGCACTATTGGACAAATACACAAGCCTTTCCAGTGCCCGTGAACACTGTCCTCCTGATCCCAACCTTCGTATTTACTTAATTTTACTCATTTTGGCTTTTTTACTTATTTTGGTTTCCTCTAAACCAGACCTGCAACTTTCCAGACTCTGGTTGCTACACTACAAGTTCTTTATATATATATAGGAACATCACAAGTTATTTTATTAGAATTATATAATCAATACTAACAATGTCTTCAATATATCGATTTCCTTCTAAACATTGTTATACATAGTAATACATAATCTCTCATATTAGTCAATTTCATTACCTTGCTATAGACTGTTTATGTATTTGTTGTTCACTAAGATATTTGTAAATCCTGTTGCTGAATTTGCTGTTTCGCTGTAAACCGATTAGATGTTCCAAACGATTATCAGTATATAAAAACCCACAAATAAATAAATAAATAAATAAATAGATAGATAAATAAATATGCATTAATTTAACACCATGTTACATCACATTATTAAATATTTCTCAATTTTATTTGTTCAATATCACAACAAGTAGACAAGTTACAAAAAGTAGTACATATGTATTTTCACATCAGCTCCTATAAACTTTTATATCATGGACATGCCAGTAATGCTCAAAGGCATTTTCTTAAAACATACCCCACATACATTCTTCCCACATTCATACAACACACACTCCCCCACCCAACATAAAATACCTAAAGTACACCCTTGTACAATCCCAGGAGATTCAATCTATAAACGTATCCCTTCTCCTCCTTATTTCCCCTTTTATTTATATTTGTATAGTATTCCCCAATTCTCTTCAATGAACTGTTTCCAATGCTCCCTCACTGGAACCCTTTTTCCAATGTTCCCCTCTTTAATGAACTTTTTCCAATGCTCCCTCGCTGGAACCCTTTTTCCAATTTTCCCTACAAGGTTCCTTGTTTCATGTAAGCTTCTTCAGGGGACAACTTGCACCAAGATCATTTATGAATTGACATCTCCAGACTCCCAGAATACTTTCAATATCTGTTCATGTCCACTTCTGTTAGCTTTTAATCACCCTTCAATTCCTCCAACAGTCTTTAATTATCTTCAAATGGTAAAAAACTTCACCCAATTCCGGATTCACATGTACCTTCAAAGGCATACCATCGCTTACAAAAAATATCTCCAAACCATCTGGTTCAACCCGTATCACACACTTGATGGTGAGACTTGGTTGGAGAGACCTCTCTGTGGAGAGGCAAGGCAAGAGGGAGCGTCTTCGAGGCTCTATTTTCTATCTGGGAGCCTTTTTCCATCTGAAAATGTCCCAGGCCACGCCCCCCTGTGACATCATCACCCAGGGACAGAACACCAATAAATTCAAGGCAAGTGTGGCACACAGCTGCCAGCGCGCACCCCTTATCGAGAATTTTTTCCTTTTAATTCATATGGGGAGGAAAATAAAAACTAAGGTTTGGACATCTTCACCAGCAATTTCTGCGTCCAGAGGACCAATGGACTCCCATGTCTTGAGGATGGTAAGTCAAACTGCCCGAAATTCAATCTCAGAAATATCCTTTTCATTTGGATCCCCTGAGAGCTCCCACCTAGTGCAGCAACCTCAACAATTGAGTGAAGTGCCTATTGCACCTCCCCACAGTATGACAAGTACAGTGGAAACATCTAACATTGACTCTGTTATAACCACTATTGATGGGGATTCAGAGGTATCAGGGATACGGTAGTAGCCTTGATCCCCAAAGTGTCAAGCTGGGGGATGTTTGGAAGGCAATTAATGAATTACAGAAACTATGGGCCTCATTTTCTAAAGTATCGCAGGCCTGCAATACTTTAGGTAATGAGGAGCGGGGGGTCGACCCGGTGGGTGGTCCTGTGCTAGCCAGCAGCGACCGCACCGTCGCGGTGCGATCGCTGCCAGTTTCGCACCCAATAGCACCACCATAGAAAGTGTAGTTATTGGGCGTGAACTTGGACGCGAAAAGGCCCTTATCTTTTCATCATCCGTGGCATCTTCGCGGAGTCGGCCCCGGTGATGCCCCGACTCCTCCTCTTCCGGGGCCGACTCCACCCCCATCCTGGTATCGCACGAGATAAGGGACCTTTCGCGTGCGAAACATCCCTTACTGCGTGCGAGCCACTTGGAAAATGAGGCCCTATGTCTGTTTCTATAGTTCAGAATAATAAGATATGTAATGAGATTAAAAATGATATTGAAACACATAATAAATATATAACTCAGTTAGAGGAAGTTAGTAAGAATGCATCGCTACAATTAAATGAGATACAAATGGAAAACAAATCATTTATTAAAGATAGTTTGACAACTCAAAGGCAGATAGAAAATCTGGAAAATGTATTTAAGGTAAAGAATGTAAGGTTTTTGAATGTTCAGGTTTCCAGATTAATATCTGCATATGAATTATTTAGAAAATACCTAGTAGAAATTCTGTCAATTTCAAATGTGGATGATAAGAGTATATCTAAGATATACTATATTCCTTATACTAGATTACGGATTACAGAGGGCGAGGAAGGCATGGATCAAGTCCAATGGGAATCACCAAATTAAACTGCCTTTTTGGAATCATCAGTTGATGATATTCCTCAAAGAGCTACTTTATTAGTCACTTTCTGTAGAGAAAGTGAAAAAAAATTTAATTTTGCCAAAGTATTTTAAGAATAAAGATTTCTTGTTCTGTGGACAAAAGATCCAAGTATTCCCTGATGTTTCACAAAGTATACAGTTTAGAAGAAAACAGTTCCTTGTATTAAAGCCTAGAGTTTTATCACTAGGAGCTACATTCTTCTTCAAAATTCCCTGCAAATGCTCAATAGTTTTGCAGAAAAATAAATTTTTCAGGACCCAGCCCATTTGGAATCCTTTTTGGTGGATAAAGAAGGTTGAGGTATAAATAGCTGAATAATGAAGTGTATATCTCCTGTGTTTTGTAAGTTATATATTTACATTTCTTTACCTTTTTCCTGTAAGACTCCTCCCAGTATGGGGACTAGGAATATTGATGTATTAAGTGTGATAAAACATTGCCTTATGTTTGCCTGACATGTAAAATTCTTTCTTTTTGATTTTTTACAATTGTAATTTTGTTTAAAATCTAATAAACTATAAATTAAAAAAAATACATATGTACTACTTTTTGTAACTTGTCTACTTGTGATATTGAACAAATAAAATTGAGAAATATTTAATAATGTGACGTATCATGGTGTTAAATTAATGCATATTGAAGACATTGTTAGTATTGATTATATAATTCTGATAAAATAACTTGTGATGTTCCACATATATATAATATATATATATATATTAGGGATGTGAATTGGGCTTCGGATGATTGAAAATATCGTACAATATTTTCAAAATCATCAGAAACTGGGGGCTCCCCCAAAACGATAGGAAAACCCCACGATATTGTTCGTGGGGGTTCTCTTATCGTTTTGGGGGGGGGGGCTGGAAAAACGGCACACAAAATAACCCCTAAACCCACCCTGACCCTTTAAAACTAATCCCTTAGCTTCCCTGACCCTCCTGACCCCCCCAAAAACTTTTTCAGGTACCTGCTGGTCCAGTGGGGGTCCCGGGAGTGATCTCCCGCTCTCGGGCCGTCAGCTGCCACTAATAAAAATGGTGCCGATGGCCTTTGCCCTTACCATGTGACAGGGTATCCGTGCCATTGGCCGGCCCCTGTCACATGGAGGGAGTACTGGATGGCCGGCGCCATCTTTAAAAATGGCTCGGGCCGGACGAAAAAAAAAACACGATGTGAATCAGAACTAGAATCTGAACCAATTCCGGTTCCGATGTAGAATATTAGGAATTAGGGAACTTTAGATCTCTCTGTGTTGTATGCTACACTACATGGCCACCACCAATCATGGGCACTCAGAAACTCTCAGGACAGTTCCAGAACCAGCAGGTAACTATTTATTCTTTATTTTTCAGCCCCCATTTACAGTGAGAAGTTCTACTTTTCAGCTTAAAAACATAAGAATATGCCATAATGGGTCAGACCAAGGGTCCATCAAGCCCAGCATCCTGTTTCCAACAGTGGACAATCCAGGTCATAAGAACCTGGCAAGTACCCAAAAACTAAGTCTATTCCATGATACCATTGCTAGTAATAGCAGTGGCTATTTTCTAAGTCAACTTAATTAATAGCAGGTAATGGACTTCTCCTCCAAGAACTTATCCAATCCTTTTATAAAAACAGCTAAACTAACTGCACTAACCACATCCTCTGGCTAACAATTCCAGAGTTTAATTGTGCATTGAGTAAAAAAGAACTTGCTCCGATTAGTTTTAAATGAGCCACATGTTAACTTCATGGAGTGCCCCCTAGTCTTTCTATTATCTGAAAGAGTAAATAACCAATTCACATCTACCCGTTCTAGACCTCTCATGATTTTAAACACCTCTATCATATCCCCCCTCAGCCGTCTCTTCTCCAAGCTGAAAAGTCCTAACCTCTTTAGTCTTTCCTCATATGGGAGTTGTTCCATTCCCCTTATCATTTTGGTAGCCCTTCTCTGTACCTTCTCCATCGCAATTATATCTTTTTTGAGATGCGGCGACCAAAATTGTACACAGTATTCAAAGGTGCAGTCTCACCATGGAGCGATACAGAGGCATTATGACATTTTCTGTTTTATTCACCATTCCCTTTCTAATATTTCCCAACATTTTGTTTGCTTTTTTGACTGCCGCAGCACACTGAACCGACAATTTCAATGTGTTATCCACTATGACGCCTAGATCTCTTTCTTGGGTTGTAGCACCTAATATGGAACCTAACATTGTGTAACTATAGCATGGGTTATTTTTCCCTATATGCATAACCTTGCACTTATCCACATTAAATTTCATCTGCCATTTTGATGCCCAATTTTCTAGTCTCACAAGATCTTCCTGCAATTTATCACAATCTGCTTGTAATTTAACTACTCTGAACAATTTTGTATCATCTGCAAATTTAATTATCTCACTCGTCGTATTTCTTTCCAGATCATTTATAAATATATTGAAAAGTAAGGGTCCCAATACAGATCCCTGAGGTACTCTACTGCCCACTCCCTTCCACTGAGAAAATTGTCCATTTAATCCTACTCTCTGTTTCCTGTCTTTTAGCCAGTTTGCAATTCACGAAAGGACATCACTACCTATCCCATGACTTTTTACTTTTCCTAGAAGCCTCTCATGAGGAACTTTGTCCAACGCCTTCTGAAAATCCAAGTATACTACATCTACCAGTTCACCTTTATCCACATGTTTATTAACTCCTTCAAAAAAAGTGAAGCAGATTTGTGAGGCAAGACTTGCCTTGGGTAAAGCCATGCTGACTTTGTTCCATTAAACCATGTCTTTCTATATGTTCTGTGATTTGGATGTTTAGAACACTTTTCACTATTTTTCCTGGCACTGAAGCCAGGCTAACCTGTCTGTAGTTTCCCAGATTGCCCCTGCAGCCCTTTTTAAATATTGGGGTTACATTAGCTATCCTCCAGTCTTCAGGTACAATGGATGATTTTAATGATAGGTTACAAATTTTTACTAAAAGGTCTGAAATTTCATTTTTTAGTTGCTTCAGAACTCTTGGGTGTATACCATCCGGTCCAGGTGATTTACTACTCTTCAGTTTGTCAATTCGATCTATCACATCTTCTAGGTTCACCGTGATTTGATTCAGTCCATCTGAATCATTACCCATGAAGACCTTCTCCAGTACGGGTGTCTCCCCAACATCCTCTTCAGTAAACACCGAAGCAAAGAAATCATTTAATCTTTCCGCAATGGCCTTATCTTCTCTAAGTGCCCCTTTAACCCCTTGATCATCTAATGGTCCAACTGACTCGCTCACAAGCTTTCTGCTTCGGATATATTTAAAAAAGTTTTTACTGTCAGTTTTTGCCTCTTCGGCCAACTTCTTTTCAAATTCTCTCTTAGCCTGTCTTATCAATGTTTTACATTTAACTTGCCATTTATATATTATCCTATTTTCTTCTGTTGGATCCTTCTTCCAATTTTTGAATGAAATCTTTTGGCTAAAATAGCTTCTTTCACCTCCCCTTTTAACCAGGTCAGTAATCATTTTGCCTTCTTTCCACCTTTCTTAATGTGTGGAATACATGTGGACTGTGCTTCTAGAATGATATTTTTTAACAATGACCACGCCTCTTGCACACTTTTTACTTTTGTAGCTATTCCTTTCAGTTTTTTTCTAACAATTTTTCTCATTTTATCAAAGTTTCCCTTTTGGAAGTTTAGCATGAGAGCCGTGGATTTGCATACTGTTCCTCTTCCAGTGATTAATTCAATTTGATCATATTATGATCAATATTGCCAAGTGGCCCCACCTCCATTATCTCTCTCACCAAATCCTGTGCTCCACTGAGAATTAGATCTAAAATTGCTCCCTCTCTCGTCGGATCCTGAACCAATTGCTCCATAAAGCTATCATTTATTCCATCCAGGAACATTATCTCTCTAGCATGTCCCAATGATACATTTACCCAGTCAATATTGGAGTAATTGAAGTCTACACAACTCAAAACAGAGGAGTCAATAGGTAAACAACAATGACCTAATACATACACAAAAATGTGGAACCCAAAGAAAATTTGAAATATTAGCCTAAGAAGGTGTCAGCAAGCCTGACGTTGTGTGACTTCAAAACAAGACACCAACCGGTCTTCTAATCATTCACCTTCATCATACTTTAATACTTCAAAAAATATTTTTTGCATAATTTCATATTTTTCTTAAAAATAGTCCTCCATCCTCTGGTTCCATGCTGTGATGGTTGAGACGTACGGTCCTCTTTAAATGGGTAAAGACTCTGTGTCTACGATTTTCGCATGCCCCTGAAGAAGCTTTTAAAGTGAAACACTGACCGTGTTGGGCTATATTATGCTTAAATTCAAAAAGTCTATCCTTTAACACCATTTTTAGGATGGAGGACTATTTTTAAGAAAAATATTAAATTATGCAAAAAATATCTTTTTAAGTATTAAAGTATGATGAAGGTGAATGATTAGAAGACCGGTTGGTGCTTGTTTTGAAGTCACACAACGTCAGGCTTGCTGACACCTTCTTAGGCTAATATTTCAAATTTTCTTTGGGTTCCACATTTTTGTGTAGGTAATTGAAGTCTCCCATTATTACGCACTACCAATTTGGTTAGCTTCCCTAATTTCTCTTAGCATTTCACTATCCGTCTCACCATCTTGACCAGGTGGACGGTAGTATACTCCTTCTGTTAGCCTTTGGCTTGGGTGAAAACTGGAATTCTTTACTCCCCTGATCATTACTGATTCCACATAATGTTTACATTCATGTATATATTTGCATGTGTGTGTGTGTGTGTGTGTATGAGGGTGGGGTAATGTGGGGTGGGAGCAGAGTTTCCAGTCATATGATAATGTTATACTGGGAGAAATGACCAGAGAAAGGAAAGTGTCTGGCATCTTGCCAGGCCAGGTGGGTGCTCAGAATCAACCCTTCCCCCCAGGCAGTATTATTCAATAGCTTTCCTTTCCCTTATCTTCAAGTCAGAGTCAGGTGGAACTGAAGAATTTATTTTTAGCTGTAGGAGTAGGATGAATTTAATGCTGCCACTAAGGGTGTGTGTAGTTGTGCCGCTTCAGTATGTAAGACAGCTGTTGCTGTTGGCATAAGGAGGCTGTAGCAAGCATGAGGAGCAAACTATTGCTACAATAGGCTTGCACAAAGAAAAGCCACCAACTATGACTCTATTCCAGGCCATATGCACAGATGCTAACTTGCCCAGTCTTCCTGTGCGCCTGCTCACCCATGTGCCTGACATCAATATCAGAGGCCAGTTCCAGCATGACAGTCATCAAAGACCCAGAATGTTACATTGATGATGCTACATTCTGGGCATTTGATGATGATGTCTGGTACTGGAACAGACTGGGAACAGAGTCTGTAGGCTTTTTAAAAAGGTGGGCGTAAATAAGGATATGATGGATTAGATTTGGCCTGCAAGCCTTAGTTTGCCAACCCCTGCTTTATAGCATGGTGCCTACTTAGTGATAATGGCTCTGAGGTTGGCACAGTGGCAAGCTGGTATTTTTTGGCACATGCCTTGGATTTCTATGTATCAATGGTCATGATCCAGCCACAGTTTTTTGGAATGGAGGCATAAAGATTCACTGGTTACCATATGTAGGGTTGATATGAACACCCTACTTACTGATATTGTTGGCCTGTGAGTTCTGTAAAAGTATTGCCTAATGGAATAGCTGGCCACGATCCACCGGTTGTGTTTTGGCCACTATTGCACTGGTTGGGTGCCTATGGGATCTAGAAGAATATCACCTTATGTACAGAAAGGAGACTTCATGCAGTTGGCTGTAAATAGGGTTCTATTGGCAGGGCAATAGTGGAGTATGTGATGGAAGCAGAAAATAGAAAGACTATGTTGACACCTCCCAGATGGGTAATTTATGAACTTACCACTGGCTCCGTCTTGCCTGGCATGCAGTTGTCCAACTATTCCCCCTCCAGGCGGCGTATTCTCCTGGGCCTTCTTCTCGAGGTCTTCTTTCTGTAGAGATGAGAAGTTAGTATAAAACCTGTATGTTGCAGGTTTCTTTTCATGCCAGCTAAACCTTGATCTACCCTCAAAGTGGCTGTTCGTTATCTCTGGTGACATCAGTATTTGCTGTACTGTTGCCCTGCCCTCTCCAAAGAATGTCACTGCAAATTATACTTTAATGCGAAGAGCTGCAGCTTTGGCTGTCTTTTGCCCAGTGCCACTATCCCTGGAAAATTTGGCGTTGTCCTCTGAAGCTCTTTGCAGGGCTGTCCTCCTCCCACAGCTATGGCTATAGGGTTCTACGCTACCCCTGTGTGCCCATGTGAGAGCAAGCTCCTTAACACGTGAAACCTTTTCCCTGGCTTCTATGCAAAACTGCATGCAGAATTCTAGGGCTGCACCGCGTTCATGTGATTTTGCACATGCACCCTGGTTGTCCTCAATTTAATTTTTATTTTGACAGCTTAGCAGAGCTGTAGCCAGGCCATATGGCACCTATGGCAAGTATAAAAGTGCACCCTCACCCCCAAACACAACTCTCGGCACCACAAAGTGGAAGACTTAAATGTAGGGGCTTTCATTTTCATTTTTACCTAGTAGTTTCCACCTGCACTTTTGGCCTTCCAGCTCAAACAGAACCAGTACAGGGATCCTGGCACCATGAACCTTCATTCAAAAACTGAACTGGAAACCCCAAGAAGCCAGATTCTGCATGCCATGCAACACCAGAGAAAGAGAAACAGAAATACATTTCCTCCTGTATTGTTCAAGTTAAAAGATATCAAGAGCTGCACATTCCCAAAGTTGACATATTCTATTCATTAAACTGCACATAAAATGTTTTTTTCTTTGCTCTCTAGACATTTTAGTTTTCTAATGGCTTTGGTCCTCATCTCTTTATACTGCTTGTTGGCCTCCAAACTCCTTTACAGGGTCTCCTGTTTCTTTTCTGTTTCATCTCTCTTATCCTCCTTTCTTCATTTCCTCCTCTACATCTCTGGCTAATATTATTTTTTCTCTTTTCTTCTCCTTTAATCCCTCCAGTTCTCTGTGCCAATCCTACACCTTACCACCTCCCCTCTCTATTGCTTTCTCTCAATCCTCTCCCACACCCTCATTGAGTTGCTCCTTATACCATCTCCAGCTATTTGATCTCCTTATATTTCCCTTCAACAGCTGCACTATTTCTCATTCTCTTGAAAGCTCCTCACCTCCAAATCTGCCTCCATTCCGTTTCTCCCTCGCTCATCTTCCAACCAATCATACCTTCCACTCTTCCTTAGGGCCAGTATATGGGTACTAGGCATCCTACATGAATTTTACAGCCTTGTAACCCCCTCCTCCCCAGTAGTGCCCTTCTCACAATCACAAATTATATGCATTTATAATTTACTTTCAAAAGGGGATGGAACAACTCCCCTATGAGGAAAAACTAAGGAGGTTAAGACTGTACAGCTTGATGTAGAGTCGGCTGAGGGGAGATATGATAGAGGTCTTAAAATCAAGAGAGGTCTAGAACAGGTAAATGTGAATTGGTTAGTTACTCTTTCAGATAATAGAAAGACAAGGGGCACTCTATGAAGTTAGCAAGTAGCACATTTAAAACTAATCAGAGAAAATTCTTTTTCATTCAGCACACAATTAGGCTCTAGAATTTGTTACCAGAGGATGTGGTTAGTGCCGTTGGTGTAGCTGGTTTAAAAAAGGTTTGGATAAGTTCTGCTATTTATCAAGTTGACTTAGGGAATAACCACTGATATTACTGGCATCAGTAGATTAGGATCTACTTAATGTTTGGGTTCTTGCCAGGTACTTGTAGCCTGGATTGGCCATTGTTAGAAGCAGGATGCTGGACTTGATGGACCTTTGATCTGACCCAGCATGGCAATTTCTTATATCCTTAAAGTCATTTTTACATGAAAAAGGACTTTCTGAGGTAAAAATATCACAACTGTCACATGTGCAGAACATAGACAAACACTCACTAAATACAGAATAAGAGATCATAAAGTGTAAATAGAAATATGCAGACAAAAATTGAACTGGAACCGCAAAAAGCCAGACTGTATGCAGTGCAACAAATGCCACTATTCCTCATAAAACATCGAACAATAAAATCAAGAAACATAAACATCAATCATAATAGTAAAACCATACTAATTAAAAGAAATAGTTCAAAATAGCTGACAAACAGAACAGCATTCAATAATTAGAAACTCATATAAAACTTTTGAAATATTTTGCTGCTTGTACCATTGATCCTTAAGTAGGGACCGCAGCGGGGACCTAGCCGCAGCCCCAGATGATGATGTCAACTTAGTTACAGTATTTAAGCTCAGGCTCCACTCCCTAGCATTGCCTTTGCAACAGGTCTCCTCGCTGGTCGAGTACTCGTTGCCTCCTAGAGATTTGTCTCATCCCTGCATTCCTGTTCCTCGTTGTTCCTGGTTGTTCCTGGTCCTGCCAGTCCCACCTTTCTTCATACCTTGGATTGACTACACGACTTTGAGTTTGCTTTGCTGACTTCACCATTGATTCTCTCCAAGCCCAGACCTCCGCTTTGCCTGACTACACTATTGCCTATCTCCAGAACCAGACCTCTGCTTCGTCTGACTATGCTACTGCCTATCTCCAGACCCAGACCTCTGCTTCGTCCAACTACCCTATTGCCTATCTTCAGACCCAGACCTCCGCTTTTCCTGACTACCCCTTTGACTATCTCCTTGATCAGACCTCAGCCTTACTTGCCACTGCCTTCAGATTGCCACCAGCCCTGACTCAAGCCTGCCCTTGGATGCCTCTCCAGCTTACTCCCTGAACGTGGTTTCTTCAGGCTTCGGCCTGCTTTTGCTCGAGCGCCATCTGTCTGACTCCATTCCATTGGTGCCCGAGTTTCCAGGACATTACCCAGTCCACAGTAAGACTGTACTATCTCTTACCTGCTGTCTCTGGGCTGAACCAACTCCTAACTTCGACTACACACAGAGGCCCACCTAAGTCCTGCCAGCCCTGGCACCCAAAAGCTCAACCTGCGGGGAACAAGGGCTGGTATAGGTGCAGCTCCAGCGGCCTCTGTCTATCAGCACAAATGCACAAGTCGGCGTCTCAGCATACCGGAAGTGTATCAAGCAGCCCACCTTGTATGGGTGAAACTCGGCCCGAGTCAGGCACTGGTTTTTACCTTTAATTAAAGTATTTCTTGACACCGATCTAATTTTGTTTTGGTTGCATTGCTGCTATGTTGGATCGGCTTCCGTGTTGTTTTCTGGGATCAGGCCACAAATGAAATCTGACCAGGGACAATAGGAGTCAGCACCAAAATCAGATGCTTGTCCCTGATATTATGCATCTCATAACCTGTAACTTTATTGTTGTTATTTTGACATTTTCTCCTCTCGTTTTTTCCCCTTTTTATTTGAATCATTCTACTTTATGTATTACTTTGGCAACATATGCAAAATTGTCATGCCTATGCCTGGGACTTCTCCAGATTTCCCCCAGAGATGCAGGGTATTTGCATTACTCGCAAACACTACTAAACAGCTCTGGCCTCTCTGTTTACTGCTCTAGCCACTCCCTTTCATTAAGCCTGCAAGAAACAGCAGACACCGCAGGCAACACTGGGAAGAAACCAAAGAGGGGCTGCAACACACACAGCTCAGTCTGCAGCTGTGATTCCAGGGCTAGGGACTCAGCTAAGGGTGAATAAGTGAGGGAGCTGTGACTTATGGCAGTTGCGGGGGACATGAGAGTACTAGAGTCAGGGAGGGAAGATAATATATATAATAGTTATGCAGCTAGAGTTCAGCCATATAAGTCGAGGGTGCTCCGGGATTGGGCAGGAGGCATTTCCAGGAGGAGCGGAATTAACCACATAAGTTATATGGCTAACTCCGATTTTTGGAGTTAGCTGCTTAACTAATGCGGCTAACTCTGGTTGCACTGCTTTCCTGTCCTAAAGTTAGTCCCATAAACATATGCAGCAAATTTAAGATAGCCGGATATATTCAGTGGCACAAATATTGGCCCCAAAATTATCTGAATCTAAAAAGACTTGAAGAGTGGTTGAGTGCTTGGCAACTAAGTTTCAGTACTAAAAAATGCAAAGTAATACATCGGGGTTGCAGAAATCCAAGAGAAGTCCACAGAAATGCTGTCATTTCAGCAAGTGATACTGCCTCAATTCTGTCTATATTTTTCTAGACTTACGAAAATTAAACTGAAGGGTGAATAATCAATCAAACAGTAGTAAAATTCAGAATTAACCTGTGCAAAAATCGGAGTTAGCCATATAACTTATGTGGTTAATTCCGCTCCTCCTGGAAATGCCTCCTGCCCACCCCCGGAGCACCCTCGACTTATAATTCTGAATTTTACTATTGTTTGATTATTCACCCTTCGGTTTAATTTCCGTAAGTCTAGAAAAATATAGACAGAATTGAGGCAGTCCAGGAAAGGACTACTAAAATGTTGCAGTCTACAACAGAAGCTCTATAAGTTGAGAGTTAAGGATCTAAACCTAGAGCAGGGATGATTCTGAAGAGTAAAAGAGACAGTCAATTGAAAGGTATTGCACAAGAAGAAAACTTATTTGAATAGAAAGGAATTTATTGAAAACAGGTCTAGATATGAGCTTCTAAGGGGCAACATCAGGAAATATGTTTTCACAGATAGAGTGATATATTCATGGGGCAGATTTTAAAAGGGTTACACGCATAATATATGCGTGTAACCCTTTTAAACCCGCTCCTGCGTGTGCCGAGCCTATTTTGCATAGGCCTGGCGACGCACGCAAGCACCAGGATGCGTATAAGTCCCGGGGCTTGAAAAATGGGTGGGGAGGAGGCAGAGGAGGGCGGGGAGAGGGCAGAGTATGGGCGTGGCCAGAGGCCTTTCCACTGCCGCTGGGCCCGGAGGCAGGCGTAAATAATAAAACAAATGAAGGGGGGGGTGGGATTTAGGTAGGGCTGGGGGGCAGGTTAGATAGGGGAAGGGGGGGAAGTTGGAGGGGGGCAGAGGGAATGGGGAAAGCCATCTGGGCTCCCCTAGGGCTCGACACGCACAAAGGGGGTAATTTTCAAAGGAGTTACGCGCATAAATGTAACTACTATTGTAGCAATTTTCAAAAGCCATTTACTCACGTAAAGTGCACTTATGCGAATAAATCCTATGGACCATTCAATGGCATATATTGTAGCAATTTTCAAAAGCCCACTTACTCGAGTAAAGTGCATTTACATGCGTAAAACCCAGATTTACGCATGTAAATGCTTTTTAAAATCAGACCCAAAGTGCACAAGTGTGTACCCCCTTGCATATGCTGATCCCGGATTTCATAACATGCACGCATGTTATAAAATCGGGCGTGCGCCAGGTTGAGCGCACAAATCTACGCCCGCGCAGAACTCTTAAAATCCGGCCCATAGAATGCTATCCTAGAACAGATGGTAGAGGCTAAAGCATTAACAAACTTGATAAAAGCATACTGTAAACCCAGGCAGTCCTTAGTTGCAGAAAAACACATGAGAGAGTGGATGCATGACCTAGTAACATCAGAGGTCATATGGGTAGCTGGACTGGAACCAGTATGTTCCAACTCAAGAGTAAGGATGAAAAGACCAGTAGCTGGGCTTATTTAGCAGTCTACAAATTAAGGCATTGGCTGGGTTTGTCTTACAGACTGACTGTAGCCGGGTCTTTCTGGGAGGCTATGTAGAACTAATAGTAATCTACAAAGTAGAGAGTCAGTCAGGTCTGCCTGACAGACTGTTTAGCATAGTAATCAGCTGGACTTAGACAATATAGAATCAACAATTATGAACCATAAGAATGGGGTCCTGTAGAAATGTAATACAACATGATATGATTATTATTGCCGGTTGTTAAATTTGCAATTATGTTAATTAAGATATAACTACCCTGAGACTGGATGACTTGATGCAACCAGTAGGTTGTGTCAGTCTACAATCTGGAAAATCTTCGGCAACTGGATACCGGATAGTCAGGCAACAGCCATTTTAGTGTTGATGGTTATTTAGATTATTATGTAGGGACCCTCTAGGCACCCACTAGATGGCCCTAGTTCCTTGCCCTAAAGGTAACAGCTAGGTGAGATATATATTCCCTACAGTACCTCTCCCTGAGGTAGTCTGCCATGGTTTAATCCCTTCCCAGAAGAGGGGGTTAGGTTAAGGACAGGTATGGTCAGTTTGAGTTGGCTTATGAGGAAGAAGGATCCGGAATCAGGAGTTGGATTCTTTGGAGGAGACCTCTTCAGTGTACCCCTTGCTTAGTTAGGGTCTGCCTCCTGTTGAGAGAAGAAATTTTGAGTTTTTCTGTTGAGCAGTTTACTGAGTTCTGTTAGGATGAGACCCTGGTTCCGTGTGGTGAGGGATAAGCAGCTTTATATCCAATAGCCAGGAGCGAGAAGACCTGTCTATCCCATCCCCTGCACTGGAGGTATAGCAGTGACTTATCCCCTTTAGAGAAGTTTTTGGACTGTGAGAGTTTTGCCCGTGTTTTTGGTTGTGAGGAGGTTTTGTGCCACCCCTCCTCATATAAACGTGTGGGCTATAATAGCCTGTTTTTTGCAGTTATTGATTTTTCCTTCCAAGAAGTCCCAAACAGAGAAATCAGGAGGACAGAAGCAGGAATTTCTGGAGATCCTCTACAGGATCTTTACCCATGAACCAGGACACAGGCTGAGTACCAGATACTGAAAATGAGACACAGGTAGGATTTGTTCAGTGACTAAGGGGAATCATGAACAGCATAGGATATTACCTTGCCATCTGGGACACGTATGCATTCAAGGGTAAGAGTGGTAAGCTAAATCCTAAGGAACCTGAGCTGAGCAACATCTACACATAAGTAGACCCACCAACAGCTGTAACTTCACACATTGGACATTTACTTGACTTTCAAAGAATCAGTAAATGTATTTTGAACACTCACAGCTGTGTCCAGCTTGTCTGTCTCTGCCGCACTGAATCATAAAAAGTCACCAGAGATATAATCACTCTAGGAGGAATTCACACCACCACCGCCTGGACCATGAAGGTATTGTCTTTACTCTCACACCCTGGGGAAAAATGACGGGAGAAATTTGCTTGTGAAGACAGCCCCACAAACAAATACTTCTGTGTGCCTTAAAGAATAGTGCAAAATCCATGAAAAAAAGGCTTACATAAACAAAGCTTTGTGGTTAGATATGGGAATGGAGAGGAGCTGAGTGGAAAATACAAGAATTTTAAATTTAAAAAAAAAAAATCAATACATTGTGGATCTTGTGTACTCATCGTGCCAAAAGGATATAGAGGAGGAAGAAGATAAAAATAATTTTGGATAAGGAGTGATATCATTGACTGGCAGGTGAATTAAATCCTTTTAAGTATGGACAGGAAAAATTGGATGGAAATTGCAAAACTCAGCTTTTATGCATGGGTTTTGAATATTGACCTGTACTTTACTAAGAGGTCTATTTATTGACCTCTCACCCTCCCACAAGTGAGGGACAAAAGGGAGCTGCAGGTCATTTGGTGCCATTTTGGGCATATTTTTAGTACTTTTATATTTATTGAAATCTGAAGTTATACATATTCAAGAAAAATCTTGTTGAGAATAAATACCAGTACAAAATATCACCCACTAAGGGCCTCATTTTCCAAAGCTATCGCAGGCTTGCGCTGTTAGCCCCAGAGTAGCGCAATTTTCTAAAGTATCGCAGGCCTGCGATACTTTAGAAAATGAGGCTCTAAGTAAAAACAGAAATATAATCAGGAAATTAATTTTAAAAGAACAGGTGAGATGTCAGGAAAAAGCATTTATTAAAAATAGGATGGGAGCAGGATTCTGAAAGTGAGAGGTAAGGTTACAAGTTGAGGGCGGGGGGGGTCATAAGTGAGGGTAGGGTTTTTGAAGCCAGAGGCAAAGTCATAACTGGAGCTGGGAATACCAGCCTTCCCTCTATTGGGAGGAAATGGGGAACTGTCCAAGGGGAGGAGGACTCTGGGGAGAAGTTGGAGCAGCTTTATTAAGTCCATAGGGAAGAGAAGGGGATCCTAATTCCTGCATTGGTTATTCAAGCAGCCTGAGATATTGACTTCTTGTGATTTGATTTTTCTTTATTTTCTGACTGACTGAGACTGTCGATCATTTGAATTCCAGGTAAAGGACTGTTTTCCTGTATTTTTCTATTTTTGTACTGCTTTATTTTATTTTTACTACAGTATTTTATTTTGGAACACAACACTTGGTGTGTGATTCCCTTGAGCTTTTACAGCTTTGCTGTACCCCATGGAAGAATCCTGATCTGGAGCTGTTTTCCTCAAATTATACAGCATCGGAATGTGAAACTTTGTCTACATCTGGGAAAGCCTGGAATAAGGGGTTCACACCAGCAATGAGACAAGAATGCCCAATTAGGTTTAATCCAGATATTGGGGGCAATATCCATAGAAAAAGTAGGAAGGATTAGGGAGGGGAGGGGATGTACACAGAGTGACTGAATTTTGAAATCACTGCATGTACTTTGTACCTGCTTAAGTGCAAAGTGTGAGGGTATAAAAGAACTTCCTGGGTGCACGGCACCATTTTCACGCCACTCCGCAGGGAGTTTTCCTTTGAAAATTAGCTTGCAGGCTGGTGGGTACTGTGGTGGGTACCAAAAATTATCTACCAGCCTCTAAGTATTGTGGGCAGTATTAAAAATGCCCTCATTATCTCCAGACCTTGACAGCTTATGTCTATTGGTTTAGCAATTTAAAAAAGATAAATACCAAAGAAAAAAGATTTTCGGTCATTATCAATACCATACTAAGCTTCAGTTGGTCTTTCACAAAAGGAACTTACTATTAAATATTCATTTTCTAAATGGCGCGACAAGAATGGAATTCTAAAAGGAAAAGCTACTGTTTGCAATAGAGTGATTTGCAGGGACGACTTGATTTTCATTTGTTCAGACATTCACTGAAAGTTCATTCATTAAAAAAAAATGCTGTTATTTAGCTAATATTTTCTCTGATATAAGATTTCTGAAAAAAAAAAAGCATCTTTCAAAAAATGGAAAGAGGATCCAAATGAAGAAAATATGAAAAACATAAGCACTAACAAGTTAGGTACAAAGCATTGATAAGGAAGGCAAAAAGGGAATTTGAAAAGAAGTTGCCAAAAAGGCAAAAACATAATAAAAACATTTTCAAACATAACAAAAGTAGGAAGTCTGTGAAGGGAGTCAGTGGATCATTTCTTGTTTGAGGGGTAAAAGAGGCACTTGAGGAAAACAAGGCCATAGAGGAATGACTAAATGAATTCTTTGCTTTGGTGTTTACTGAGGAGGAAGTTAGGGATGGTATGGAGGAACTGAAGTAATAGGCTAACTTGACAAATTAAAGAGTAGCAAATCACCAGATCCAGATAGTATACACCTTAGAAATCCGCAAAAATGAAAAATTAAATTTCAGATCTATTATTTGTAATTTGTAACCTGTCATTACAATGAAAGATTGGAGGGTAGGTAATGTAATGCCATTCTTTAAAATAAGCGCACGCGGTAATCCGGGAAACTATAGATCGCTGAACCTGATGTCCATGCTGGGAAAGTTATATAAACTATTCTAAAAAGCAAATGCACAGAACATATTGTTAGATGTGGTTTAATGTGACACAGCCAACATGGATTTACCCAAGGGTTTCCTACTTTTGTGATTTTCTCCGCAATCTTTGTTTATTGGGGGTGATCTTCATTTCTTTCTCACTCATTTTCTAGAAGCTCATTGGATATGTGTCAGATCTGGAGATGATGTTCACCTTACAGAAATCTGACAATACTGACAGAATTTGGAACCAATAACATGAGACTTGCTCATTTTCTGTGTTAATTATTTATGACACCCCCCCCCCCCCCATATTTGTGTTTCTTCTTACAGTCTTTTGCTTTCTGACCTCATAGTTTCTGCAAGTGGCATAGCCTTTATCTCACGTTTTCTCTTGGCTGCACAATTATATAATGTGTTGGCAAATGTACCCTGCCTAAATAGTTTTCCTTAGAAAATATATTACTAGAGGCATGCACTAAAAGCATCTACATGCATTTATACCTGCATACTATTTGTACAGGTGGCCAAATAGGGTAAAACAGCATATATGCATTTGAAAATCAATGAATGTGATCTGGATATCTCCCCTGACCTAAAAGCTGTCCCTGGGAATGCCTCTTTTTATTGAGGATAAAAGTAGGCATGCTATGAAAGCCAACACTTACTTTTAGCTGTGCTGTGGATAATGAATTTCAGCCAGAACTACTTACCCAAATAAATTGCCTTCCCTGTATTTGAAGACCTATCTAAAGGCAGTAAGAGATACAGTCTGGAGACAGCCTCAGTCAACTCAGTGTTTCTTCTTAGTATGGTTTTTTTTCTGTGACAGAAATTTGTGTATAGATGTCCCCAACACATCTTATGATCCACCCAATAGCTTGGATTTGTTGAAAGCATCTCTTGTGTGTATAAATGATCACCAGTTCAAGCTATAGATAGCAAGGAAGACGAAAGACTGCAAGGAATGACTGTTCTGAGGTAATGACAGATTGAAGAGCATCTCTAGCCAACAGTAACAGGAGATAAAAGAGCAGATAAGGAACCCTGGAACATAGGAATGAGTGGGGAAGATGGATAGCAGTTAGGAGCATAAGTAGGAGAGACAGAATGAAACACATTTCACTTTGATCTTAATGTGAGAGGATATATTTTCTTTTGATTTAATGTCCCAGAACTGATTTGCTAACAGTAAAGCTTGATGATAAAAAGCAGTACTATTACTTTTTGATGAAGGATATGGTTGAAACAGAAAGATTAGATATAACATTCCATAAGGAACAATGCATTTTTTTGCAAAATTTTCTAATTTATACTGTAACAGTAAGCAATAAATGACATGCAGTCTCTGAATAACAAAAAATTCAAGGTGAGATAGCTTCATTCAACATTTCATATAGACTTATAAAATTACCCTATAAAGCACAATGGGATCAATATTCAAAACTGGGCAGTTAATTAACTTAGCCGGTTAGAACTTCTCTGGCTAAGTTATAATGTATATTCAATGGCACAGCTATGGCACTGAATACACGGGTATAACAGTGCTTAGCCGGATAAGTCTATGGCATGTCTACCTTAGCCATACAAATTATTTGGCTAAGTCCAAATATTCGCAGTTAGCCGCATAAGTTGTAGGCTAACTCGCTCCACCTCCATCCCGGCCACTGATCACTCACAATTTATATGGCTAAGCGGCAGCCGCTGAACGTGGGCACATATGCAGCAGCTGCTCTTTAGCTGCTTAAGTCTCGCTTATCCGGCTAAGTAGTGCTGAATGCTGTTTGAATATTTACCTCCCTGTGTTTTCATAAAAGCCTTCACAGTGGTAAAGTCTGTACATGCAGACTTTACCAAGTGTTTTGAAAATGAATTTACATGCATAACTTCATTTTAAATATCCTTGGGTAATTTTTATTTATTGACCGAGTAAGCACAGAAATGACCTCACACAAAGCTACATTTGCTCCAAACAGGAAATACATTTTGTGGGGTAAGTTAAGCACAAAAGGCCTGATTTTCAAAAGCTTTGCATGCTTAAAACTGGGTTTTATATGTGTAAATGCACTTCACCCATGTAAATGAGATTTTGAAAACTGCTACAATATATGCATTTGAATTTTCAATGCCTTACCCATAAGTGCACTTATGTCACAGTCTAGAGGGTGAACACACAGCAGCTGATGGTCAGGACCAAGGCACCAGAGCAGAATCAGAAGACAGAAGCATAATCCAACAGGCAGGGTCGATGCAGGTAGAGTTTGTGCAATATCCAAAAGAGTTATATGTGATGGGAGGTGAAAGAGTGATGTGTACGGAGGGATCTTGGGGTGATAGTATCTGGGGATCTGAAGATGGTGAAGCAATGTGTCAAGGCAATAGCTAAAGCCAGAAGAATGCTTGTACAGGTCCTTGGTGAGACCTCACTTGGGGGCAGATTTTCTCGGGTGATGCACGTAGCCTTTGAAGATCTGCCCCTGCGCGCGCCGAGCCTATTTTGCATAGGCTTTGTGGTGCGCACAAGCCCCGGGACACGCGTATGTCCCGGGGCTTGCAAAAAAGGGGCGGGGCGGGGCAGGGTGGGGGTGTGGTTGGAGCCTCCAGGCACAGCTGCCATTTGCCGTTGTGCCCGGGATCACGGGCCGGTCGGTGGCCAGAACGCGTAAGCTACGCCTGCCAGGAGGTAGGCGCAACTTACCCGACAAAGGTATGTGGGGGTTCTAGGTAGGGCTGGGGGCGGGTTAGGTAGGGCAAGGGAGGGGAAGGTGGGGGGAGGCAGAAGAAATGTTCCCTCCAGGCCGCTCCGATTTCGGAGCGACCTTGGAGGGAACGGAGGACGGCTGTGTGGCTCAGCGCGCACAAGTTGCACAATTGTGCACCCCCTTGCGCGTGCCATCCCTGGATTTTATAACATGGCTGCGGCAGTGCACGCATGTTATAAAATCGGGCGTAGATTTGTTCGCACCGGGTTGCGTGAATAAATCTATGCCCGCGCGCACCTTTTAAAATTTGGCCCTTGGAGTATTGTGTTCAGTTCTGAAGCCTGGATGGAGGCAGTCCAGAGAAGAGCAACGAAAATGGTGTGGGATCTGTATCGGAAGACTTATGAGGAGAGGCTGAAGGATCTGACTATAAGGATCTTGAAGAGAGTAGGTGCAGGGGAAATATGATACAAACCTTCAGATACCTAAAAGGTTTCAATGATGTATGGATTTTGAACCTTTTCCATTGGAAAGAAAACAATAGAACTAGGGGTCACAAAATGAAACTCCAGGGTGGACAACTCAGAACCAACATCAGGAAATATTTCTTCATGGAGAGGGTGGTGAAAGCCTGGAATGCCCTTACGGAGGAGGTGGTGAAGAAGAAAACAAAGAATTCAAAGGGGCATGAGATGAACATTGTGGATCTCTAAAAGGCTAGAGGATGGAAATGAGAGAAATGTGCAGTGGGTTAACTTGCTGGTACAATGGTTACCCTCCTTAGGAGAAGGCATGGAGATTACTACCCATCTCCAATAATCCTTGATGCTTTTGATGCAACTGCAACATTAAGAACAGAAGAAATTGCCATGCTGGGTCAGACCAAGGGTCCATCAAGCCCAGCATCCTGTTTCCAACAGAGGCCAAAACCAGGCCACAAGAACCTGGCAATTACCCAAACACTAAGAAGATCCCATGCTACTGATGCAATTAATAGCAGTGGCTATTCCCTAAGTAAACTCCCTAAGTAAACTCACCAGTTAGACGGCAGGGAGGCTATTCCCTAAGTAAACTCCCCTGTTAGACAGCAGGGAGAAAAGAGAAATTGCATTCAGACGACAATCAAGGGCCCCGACTTCCATGATTTATTCACAATAAAATGAAGTCATAATAAAAAATATATACATCTTTTAATCTAAAAATGTATAAAAATATAAAATATAATGTTCTAAGATTAGGACAAAAGGAAAAAAACAGGCAAGTTGATATAGTATTTTGAGGATGTATAATAATTAATACTTTTATTTTAATAAACTATAAAGTCTTCTCAATAAATTATGTTAAATATCTTGCCAAACTGTGGAATGGTTCAAAAAAACAAAACCAATTACCATATTTCTCGGACTATAAGGCGCACCTAAAAACCTACGATTTTCTCAGAAATCGGAAGTGCGCCTTATAATCCGGTGCGCCTTATATATGAATTGAGAAAACAGGGACCAGTACGGTATCTATACGTACCACAGGAAACGAGAAGTCATCTTTCACTGTAGTTCTCGCCTGTCAGCCTAATGGCCAGAAACTACCACCCATGGTCATTTTCAAGAGGAAGACTTTGCCAAAGGAAAAGTTTCCTGCTGGTGTCACCATCAAGGCTAACCCAAAGGGCTGGATGGACGAGGAGAAGATGATTGAGTGGCTGAGGGAGGTCTACGTCAAGAGACTGGACGGCTTTTTTCACAAATCCCCATCCCTATTGGTCTGTGACTCCATGCGCGCCCATGTGACCGATACTGTCAAAGCCCAAGTGAAGAAAACTAATTCAGAGCTTGCCGTAATTCCGGGTGGATTAACCAAAGAGCTCCAGCTGCTACATAATGGCATCAACAGGTCATTTAAAGTTAAATTGAGAGCAGCGTGGGAGTGTTGGATGACAGAAGGTGACCACACATTCACCAACACATGGAGGCAACGCCGGGCGAGTTATGCCAGAATGTGCCAGTGGATCATGGATGCCTGGAAGAAGGTATCAGTCTCCAGTGACATCCGAGCTTTCATGAAGGCTGGAATCATCACTGAAGAGCTAAGCAGCAGCAACGAGACCGACTCGGATAATGATGAGGGGGACCCAAGCATGCTTGATATAGAAATCGCCCAACTGTTTAACTCAGACACTGAAGATGAAGGATTTGATGGATTTGTGGTGGAGGAATGAACAGTTGTGTTTTTTGTTTTGTTTTTTTTAACTGAAAGAAACTAGAGGAGGAGGCTGCTGCAGCTATCATGTGTGCTGGGGGGGGGGGGGGCAGGAAATGAGAGAACCAGCCAGCCTGAAGAGAATGTATGTGTGATTGAGAGTGTGCATGTGTAACTGTGAGTGAGAACCTGTGTGTAAGTGAGAGCATTTGATTGAGATCATCTATGTAAAGTGTGTGAGAGAGAGAAACTGGTCAGAGAGGTGATGTGTGTATATAAGAGAGACAATGGAACTGACTGGTCAGGGAGATGACTGGAGTGTGTGTGTGTGTGTGTGTGTGAGAGAGAAAGTGATTATGGGAATGAGAAGCCTGTGCATGTGGAGACAGCTAGCATAGGAGTGAGAAACATGGGTGTGTATGAGATACAGCATGGGAGTGAGAATCCTGTGTGTGTGTGTGTGCATGCATGAGAGAAAGACTGATCGGAAAGGAAAGATGTGATGTAATGCCTGTGTGTGTGTGTGTGTGTGTGTGTACATGCATGAGAGAGAGACTGATCGGAAAGGAAAGATGTGATGTAATGCCTGAGGGACGAGTTATGCCACTATGTGCCAGTGGATCGTGGATGCCTGGAAGAAGGTATCAGTCTCCAGTGTCATCCGAGCTTTCATGAAGGCTGGAATCATCACTGAAGAGCTAAGACTGACTCGTTACAACTGAACAAGTTGAGAGTTATTGTGAAAGAGTTGAATAAATTTGACTAAAGTCTGCCCTATGGTCTGAGCTTTGTTTCATTTAATGCGCTGCGCCTTATAATCCGGTGCGCCTTATAATCCGGTGCGCCTTATATATGAACCTGGACGCCTTAGCAGGCGCTCATTGATAAAGCGCCTTATAATCCGGTGCGCCTTATAGTCCGAAAAATACGGTACATGTTAAAAAAAAATTGAAGTTTAGATGCTATTCAATAAAATGATCTATTATAGAATGGCCTGTCTAAACTTTTTTCATTTGCACACACTTAAGTCTGATAACTGTTAGTAGCAAGTAATAAATGTCTCAAGATATTTAGTGCATACTATCTAAAATTTTGCTTATCACAAAATATCACTGTAAAACGGCTATTAAAGTGCATACTTAAAAACACATTTTGGCAGAGCTGTTCTGGACTGAGAGAGAGAAAAAAACTGGGCTAAAAGGTTTAAGTTAGTTGGTTTATGTCACGACGTGCTGCTGTTAAGTTTTTGCAGCCTATCTTGTGCAGGCACAAGATACACCTTAGCAGGTGATGGCTGATGCGTCACAGGAGTCTTCTGCCTAGGCAACCACGCCCCCCTTGGTCCTGGCAGCTGGCAGGACTGATCTGAGCGGTGGCGATAGGCTAGGTCAGTGGCTGAGCTGAGGTTGAGCTTTCAGCCAGCCTTTACCTTGGACAGTACCGGCTGAGAGCTGAGCAAAGTTGAGGTCCAGTCTGAAGTGAAGACAGGTGGAAGGCAAAGTGAGGTCAAACTCCAATCTAAGGTCAAGCCGAGAGAGATAGGCCAGAGGGAGGACACTGTGACACAGAAGAGGAGAAAGGCAGAAGCAAGGCAGAACATGGGAGACAAGAAATGGACCAAGACTAAGAACACACAAAGGCAAACTGGGACCAGACAGGAACAGGAGCAGAAACGTTGAAGCAACTAGCACTGAAGGAAGCAGGAGACCTGCTGCAAAAGCATCTGGGAAGTGGCCAGCTGGGGTTTAAATCACCAGTGCGGCGACATCATCTGACAGCGGTGCATTGAGGTTTCCCCCTGTGGAGCCTGTAAGAGTCATCCGAGCATGTGCACACATGCCTAGAGGATGGCTGCTTCAGCTTCACATCAGGAGATCAGTGAGGCTGACCGTGGCCAAGCTTCCATGGCTCGCCCAACATTACAGTTTAGGAGAAGTTCTGAGTGCATTCCCTTTTCTGTAGCTGTTCCTGTGAACTTTAAATGTGTTTTGTGTAGTTTGTGTAGGAGCTTGCATTAGTTTGTTCCTGTTTTATCATTTTTGCTTGTATATTGGAGATATATGTGTTAAAAAAATTCTCCCACTCAGCCACACAAACCTGACTTTGTGTGGCTGTGTGTGACCACTTGCAAACTTGAGTGCACACATAGGTGCGCCTAGGCTATTTTATAACATATGTTAATGAGGCTATTACCTATTTCCTCCCCAATTCAAAAACAACACGCACATTTTAACCCACAAAAATTAACACTTGCCTGGAACAGGTGTTAATTCTTGAGGAGCCCAAAAAAAATTACAGAAAAGCAGAAAATACTGTTTTTCTGTTACTTTTTTCAGTTTCTATTTCTTAATATCATTGCAATATTAAGTCGGGGGAAACAAAATAGGAGAATTTTAAAAAAAAAGTGCCGGCACGAGATCTCCCGGCCTAGAGGCCTCTGGCCACGCCCCCACCCGCCCCGGACCGCCCACGCCGCATCCCTTTTTTCAAGCCCCGGGACATGCGCGCGTCGCCGGGACTATGAAAAATAGGCTCGGCGCATGCAGGAGCCTTTACACGCGTAACCCTTTGAAAATCTGGCCCACAGGTTCTTAGCCCCCACTTACATACAACCTCTCTCACACAGCTGAAGCCTGTCAGCCATACATACACAGGTTCTCACCCACCCAGGTAGTCATCCACATCCACACACAGGCAGTCAAACTCTCATACACATACAGACAAACACACAGAAAGTTCCCTCCGAGGCCGCTCCGATTTCGGAACGGCCTCGGAGGGAACTTTCCTTCGCCCTCCCCCCACCTTCCCCTCCCTTCCCCTACCTAACCCACCCCCCCGGCCCTATCTAAACCCCCCCTTACCTTTGTTGGCAAATTTACGCCTGCTAAAAGCAGATGTAAATCTGCGCGCGCCAGCGGGCTGCTGGCGAGCCATCACCCGACCCGGGGGCTGGTCCGGAGGTCTTGACCACGCCCCTGGGCCAGCGCCACGCCCCACGGCCCGCCCCCGAAACACCGCATCATTTCGGGAACGCCCCGACATGCCCCTTTCCCCGCCCCTTTTACGAAGCCCCGGGACTTGCGCGTGTCCCGGGGCTCTGCGCGCGCCGGCGGCCTATGCAAAATAGGCGCACCGGCACGGGAGGGCCCTGCGCGTGTAAATCCGGCCAGATTTACGCACGCAGGGCATTTAAAATCCGCCCCTAAGTAAACTTGATTTATAGCTGTTAATGGACTTCTCTTCCAAGAACTTATCCAAACCTTTTTTGAACCCAGCTACACTAACTGCACTAACCACATCCTCTGGCAACAAATTCCAGAGCTTTATTGTGCGTTGAGTGAAAAAGAAATTTCTCCGATTAGTCTTGCTAACTTCATGGAATGCCCTCTAGTCCTTCTATTATTATTCAAAAGTGTAAATAAACTGCATATTAGTTCCATATACAATGGAGGTATAGCCCAAGCCAATGCAATGTTGGCATTTTTTGACAAACAAGCTAAATATCACTGAGGACATGGTGCTAAGCAGGTTTGCACCACCGGATAATTTTACGCCAGCACAGAGCAATACAAATCCACTGGCAAGGATGCTAAAACTTGACACGTTGCAATTATAATGCATAGCAGGATATCCTCTAGGTTAGTAGCAATTTTATTTAATAGCAGGGTTTTCCATTAAACATGAAAGCTAACAATTTTTTAGGCATGTTTTACAGTAAAGGAAACTGCATATTAGTTCCAGCAGGTTTCCATCTATCTGTCCAACAACAGCCACATTTCTGCCTTTCTCTGCTTCAATTAATTTTGATAACAAACGATCAATAAAATATAAAACCAAAATCGGTAGATTTTACACTCTTAATCTATTCTAAATTATTGCTTACTTCTTCAGTTTGCCCATTTATATAGCACTGCCTTTACCAGGCCTGCTTGCTTACAGGTTCGGCATACAAAAACACTATGTGCACTTCATAAACATTGCTACGTATCAGCAGTAGGAAGGAAACACTTTGCTCTAGGCTTTCCGCAGATCAGATGTGCTCTTTATTTAACCTGCAACAGGTAATGTAATTTACTTTTTTTTTAAGATCCCTCGCAGGATGCCATTTAGGGAGAAGGACTGTTGAAAAGTACCTAGGTATTCATCGGCCATCAATCAATATCCAGTAACTCCCCTCTGAGTTCTCTGGATATCACATGTAACATTAAAAAGTCATGATCTGTGGTTTGGATGCTGAAACAAAAAAATAAAATAGTACTGCAGAAACTTCACAGCATATCAGAATACAGTGCTGTAATGCTACAAACTGGGATAACCTGTACCCTAAGCCTCTGAAGTGTACAGAGCTTACAGATGGAGCCTCCTGCCAACAAGGAAAAAATAATAATCTCAATTTTCTTTACTAGATCCCCTTTGGAATATCCAGTGATTATTTTCTTTCTACTACATCAATAGTCACTCATCAGTCTAGTCAAAGCTCCATCCAGCACAATCCAGGCTCAGCGTGCTGTGTTTCCCAAAGGAAGCAGAACAAACGCTTGGACAACTGGCTGAGTTCTGTATATTTTTCAGCCATTTGTGCACTTAGTTGTTTTAAGTGAACACTTTCTAAATCCAAACAGGTTTCACACAATTTGCAGAAGATAAGTGAAGAAATGGTCAGGATAAGTGTGAGCCTTGATCAATCTCCTAGAAAATCCAGTATATTATAGTTAGTAGTGCAATGCATTGTTCTGTGAAATGCAGAAATATTTCAGGGCAGCCAAATTATATAATCTTATTCTTTTATCTATATTTCCTCCAAAAACTCTATCAATTTTCTTTTGTTATTTTTTTTAAGTTATTGTTGCAATCATGACCTTTTATTCTGGCAAAATGTTCCATAATTTCACCTCTCTGAAAAATTAATTCCTTCCAGTGAAGGTGGTAAAATCTAGTACGTCTTGACCTAAAACAATATCCCCTTGTTTTGATTGCAGCTCTTGGGAGAAAAATCCCATAAAAATACCTTTATGATCCATTGATATAACTCTACAGTGTAATAAATCCCTCCTCAAATACTTATTTTCGAAAGAAAACAGTACCTATATGGAATGGATGATCCATCGGCATATATAAGCGCATATATATCCCCCTTCTTAGCTTAGTGGTTCTTTTTTAGGTCAAATGACAAAGAGAATTGAATATAATGGTATCATGATGCTATCTAGTCTTCCCATAATTCCTTCTCACAGCAGATCCTAATTGGACTCTGATTTTATCCTTGCTGGCAATGTTTTTCTCTGTCGCATGCTCTTGAATACTGATCCTTCAACTGGATTCTGTTTCATACACCTCATGTCCTTTCTATAAAAGAATGTTTTATTACATTTCTGCTGATTACCCCTCTTTCAACTTTATTTCATGACCCCTGGCTCAAGAAATTTCTTTCCTCTTAAAAATGCTTGCTTGTAGTGCATTAGGTATAGCTTTGGAGTTGATATTCAGTGCCCCTTATCAAGATAAATAAGATTTATGTAGCTAGGTGGCAGCAGCTGAATATCTGGCCATGTTTAGCGACCACCACGTATCCGTTTTAAGTTCTTAGCTGAATAAATAAGTGCCTTCCTTCTCCCACAGGGTAAGTAGCAATATTTAAACTTATCCAGCCATATTAACCAGATAAGTCAGCCCTGCTCAATAGCAAGTCTAAAGTTAACTGGATAAGACTTACCCAGCTAACTAACAACTTATTCAGATGCTGAATATAGAGTTGCCAACTGGCTCTAGATTTTCAGGACAGGTTGATACAGTCCTGCTTTCATTCACCTGTATGCAGGTACGTATAGTCTTGCTTTTCTTAGGGAATGCAATAGGGAAAGCACAATAAATCCCAGGATGCAATGGGGTAAAACCAGGACTGGATCAACCTATCCTGGTAAGCTGGAGCCAGTTGGCAACCATAGCTGAATATCCTGTATGAGTTAGTTACACTGGGGAGGCTAACTCACAAACATTCACGGGCAGATTTTAAATGCCCTGCTCGCGTAAATCCAGCTGGATTTACGTGAGCAGGGCCCTCGCGCGCTTGCGTGCCTATTTTGCATAGGCCGCCGGTGCGCGCAGAGCCCCGGGACGCGCGTAAGTCCCGGGGCTTTTTTCAGGGGGCGTGTCGGGGGCGTCGCCAAATGATGCAGCGTTTCGGGGGCGTGACGTGGTGTTTGGGGGGCGGGCCCGGGGGCGTGGTTTCAGCCCGGGGGCGTTCTGGGAGCATGACCGCGCCCTCCGGAACAGCCCCCGGGTCGGGTCTTAGCACTCCAGCAGCCCGCTGGCGTGCGCGGATTTATGTCTGCCTCCGGCAGGCGTAAATCCATGGATAAAGGTAGGGGGGGTTTAGATAGGGCCGGGGGGGTGGGTTAGGTAGGGGAAGGGAACGGAGGCAGGCTGCATGGCTCGGCGCACGCAGGCTGCCCAAAATCGGCAGCCTTGCGTGCGCCGATCCTGGATTTTATAAGATACGCGCGGCTACGCACGTATCTTATAAAATCCAGTGTACTTTTGTTTGCGCCTGGTGCGCCAACAAAAGTACGCGATCGCGCTATTTTTTAAAATCTACCCCTCATTTTTTTCATATCTACTCCTTGGTGCATTTCAGTGATGTTTCTATACTATCCCCGTCTCTAATTATTCATCTATTTAGGACCTTAAGTCTCAATTTATAGACTTGTGCAGACTCAAAAGGCGTGTCAGGACTTACAAGAAATTCTAGACATTTTTTTAAACGTCTGACAATGTCAAAGATTTTGAAGAAAAATTTGTGAAATATTTGCTAGTCATTTATCATAAATATACCAAGCAAAAGGATGTGGTCCGTAATTTTTAGTTCCAGAGACTGAAAAATATCATAGAGTTTTCACAGTTCAAAAGGATTTATTATTTATGTAAGCATCAAGCAGGTTGAAGTTATAAATCCAAAAGAATGCTGTTCACTAAGGGATCAATTTTAAGACCCGTGCACGCACATGGACATGGCTATTTTATAACAAGTGCAGAAGTAATCTCCACACACTGGCAACTGGGTAGTGCGCGTTTCCCGGGAAATGGCACTGTCCCGGCCTGCACATTTCAAGTCATCTTCCCAGAACGCTCATGTCCCACAATGCTCCACCCAAACCATGAATAAAAATTTTTTGTGTGTTTGACAACTGATTAACCTTCTGGATCCCAAGCTCTGGGTAAACAATATTAAACAACCTTCTCGATCAATTCAAAAATAATATGTGATCAAAAAAATATTTAAGAAAAAATATTTAAGACGGAGGAAGGAACGTTTCATATATTGATGTCATAAATCCCCACCAGGGGTAATGTGACTCTAGATTATAATCATAAACGGACCTCCTCCATCCAATGTTTTTATGAATGTGATGAACACCAAGTGTCAACATTTAAAGTGTATATATTAAAAAAATTTTCAGTGTTATTAAAGGTGAAAAAACTTTCCTCCAAAAACTCTAAAGCAACAATTGTGAATGTCCCAGCAAAATTATGATGAATCCCAGCGAGGGTATTAATAGATGATATTAATCTTGGTGATTATGATCAACCCCATAGGCATAAAAGATTTTAACTCAGGCTTAACACATAAGCTCTTTCAACATCCCGACTTATCTGATATCCATGATAGGTCACCGACGCAGCCGCATTTCAGGTCCGTCCAAGGACCTTTCATCAGGGGTTTCAACCTCCTTCCATGTTTAGTCAGTGAATGTTGAATGGTTGCCTGCACAGATCTCACGCGTAGGTCTCAATGGACTCTATCCGGGTCTGACAACGCTGAAGTTCAACAGATTTGCCTTTTTGAACTTGGCAAAGTGATAGCCACGTAACCAATCCGTGTTAAGTTGTGACGAAACAACGTACAGGTCTAAAACATCCAATGAAAGACAAACACACTGCTTTCAATGCTTGCTCGCTGGGTACACTTAAACGCCATGAATTACAATATAGAATTCCAATCAAGCAATTCATTCATGCCATGTGGGGCTTGCGATTTTAATGTAAAAATGCAAAAGGCCTCCCGTTTGTTCAAAAGTCTGATCCAATCACCCCCACGGGGGGAAATCAGCACCTGGTCAAGAATGGTCCATTTCAAATCAGTGAAAGCGAGGCTCTGTTGAACGCAATGCAGAACGATAGGAGCTGTCAGTGTCTCTGTATTCAATTTTGACTTATGCTCGTTTAGGCGTATTCTGATTTTTCTGGTAGTTCTTCCAATGTATATCTTTGGGCAGGTGCACATAATAACATATACAACGCAGTCTGAATCACAAGAGGTATGAGATTTCCGAACAACTTTATACCCAGTAAGGGGTTCAGTCCATATTGCACCTTCAATACTGTTTTGACAGTGAGAACAATGTCCAAACTGTTTATGATTGCCACTAGGCTTATCAAATCGATGGTCTGTGACAGCATGAATGAGCTTGTCACGGATATTGGAGCAAACGGGAGGCCTTTTGGATTTTTACATTAAAATCACAAGCCCCACATGGCATGAATGAATTGCTTGATTGGAATTCTATATTGTAATTCATGGCGTTTAAGTGTACCCAGTGAGCAAGCATTGAAAGCAGTGTGTTTGTCTTTCATTGGATGTTTTAGACCTGTACGTTGTTACGTCACAACTTAACACGGATTGGTTACGTGGCTATCACTTCGTCAAGTTCAAAAAGGCAAATCTGTTGAACTTCAACGTTGTCAGACCCGGATAGAGTCCATTGAGACCTACACGTGAGACCTGTGCAGGCAACCATTCAACATTCACTGACTAAACGTGGAAGGAGGTTGAAACCCCTGATGAAAGGTCCTTGGATGGACCTGAAACGCGGCTGCGTCGGTGACCTATCATGGATATCAGATAAGTCGGGATGTTGAAAGAGCTTATGTGTTAAGCCTGAGTTAAAATCTTTTATGCCTATGGGATTGATCATAATCACCAACATGATTAATATCATCTATTAATACCCTCGCCGGGATTCATCATAATTTTGCCGGGACATTCACAATTGTTGCTTTAGAGTTTTTGGAGGAAAGTTTTTTCACCTTTAATAACAGTGAAAATTTTTTTAATATATACACTTTAAATGTTGACACTTGGTGTTCATCACATTCATAAAAACATTGGATGGAGGAGGTCCGTTTATGATTATAATCTAGAGTCACATTACCCCTGGTGGGGATTTATGACAACAATATATGAAACGTTCCTTCCTCCGTCTTAAATATTTTTTCTTAAATATTTTTTTGATCACATATTATTTTTGAATTGATCGAGAAGGTTGTTTAATATTGTTTACCCAGAGCTTGGGATCCAGAAGGTTAATCAGTTGTCAAACACACAAAAAAAATTTATTCATAAATAATTTATTACGGAGGATTTGCATTGTGGTATTCAATTGAGCTTTAGGAATTCCTCCAAAGCAATCTGGTGCTCCTTGAGAATTTTGCCACCCAAACCATGACCATGCCCGACCCCTTTTTTAACTTTTTGATTTGTGTGCATACTAGGAGATACGTGTGTTCTCGGAAGCTTCTTGAAAACTGCATAGCGTGAGTTGCCCAAGATACAGACATATCTCCTGGCTTTGGTGCATGTAGGGCTTTTAAAATTCACCTGTAAGTGTTCATTTTGGGATTAATTTTCAAACGATTCCTGTGCATAGAATCATCATAAATGTGTATAAGAAGCATGTACATGTGTATATGGGGCGACCAAAAAGGTGGATGGTCTTCATAAAATGACTTATAAGGAGAGATTGAAGAACCTAAATATGTATACCCTGGAGGAGAAGAGGAGCAGGGGTGATATGAAACAGACTTTCAGATACTTGAAATGCTTTAATGATCCATAGTCAACAACAAACCTTTTCTGTTGGAAAAAATCAGTAGAACTAGGGGTCACGATTTGAAACTCCAGGGAGGAAGACTCAGAACCAATGGCAGGAAGTATTTCTTCACGGAGAGGGTGGTGGATGCCTGGAATGCCCTTCTGAAGGAAGTGGTGAAGACTAAAACTGTGAAGGATTTCAAAAGGGGCAGGGATAAACACTGTGGATCCATAAAGGTTAGAGGAATGGAATGAAGAGAAGAGCCATGGGGGTGGCTTGCTGGAATGGTGGCTACTACATGGTGATTACTACCCTTACTCAATAAGCCTTCACATGGTTAATGCAACTCCAACATTACTCTCTGCTTCAATGGCAAGGGGAAATGTGGAAAAGAGATTTGTATTCAGGCAACAACCAACAAGGATTGAACTACACAGTCTGGGTAAACAAATAAGCGTGGGGGTAGCTTGCTTATTGTGGCGGTTACTACCCTAAACCAATTAAGCCTGATACTTCACTTTGAATGCATACACAACATTGTTCTCTGCTTCAACAGCAGGGGGAAATGTGGAAAAGAGGATTTGCATTCAGACAACAGCCAACAAGGACTGAACTACATAGTTTGGGTAAACAAATAAGCATGGGGGTAGCTTCCTTATTGTGGTGGTTACAACCCTAAACCAATTAAGCCTGATATTTCACTTTGATTGCATATACAGCATTGCTCTCTGCTTCAATGGCAGGGAGAAATGTGGAAAAGAGGATTTACATTCAGACAACATCCAAAAAGGCATTGATCTGTGCAATCTGGGTAAACAAGGATCGGGGTAACTTGCTTGATGCAGCGGTTACTACCCTTAACCATTAAGCCTTATGCTCACCTTTGATGCAACTCCAACATTACTCTCTGCATCAATGGCAGGGGATGGCAGGAAATTTGAATCAAACAGTTACCAACAAGGGCCTGAACTTGGTGGTTGGTGAAACAGAGAAGTATGGTAAAATAAGTGTGGGAGCTTGCTGGGCAGACTGGATAGGCCGATTGGTTTTTTTCTGCCATCATTTCTATGTTTCTATGTTTCTACTTTTTAAAAATCGTGAGCATGTGTGTACTTGCTGTGTCAGACATAAATGTTAAAAGGAAAAAAGGGGTGGTTTAGGAGCATTCTGGAAGGGGGTTTGGAAGCCAAATTAAGACTTTTAATGTAGAAAGTTGACATCCAGAACCTCCAGGGTAGCAATCTCAAAAATGTGCCCTGATACAGGAAAGAGGGCTTTAGATTTGTTAGGAACCTGGCAATAGTTTGGGGAAGGGGGATCCTATTCTGAAAGGATGGGCTTCATCTTAACCAAAGTGGAACCAGGCTGCTGGTACTAATCTTTAAACAGGAGACAAAGCAGCTTTTTAAAAAATCTTCATTTATATAATTTCAAATAATAACCAAGAAAAATTTTTTGTATAGATCAGTACATAAAGAAATAAACATTATCCATACCAAAACAGAAGAACTTAAACCTTATACATTTTTGTTATTCCCAGGGTCGGTGCAAGGGGATTAGGCATTCTAAGCGAAGCTTCTGTCTTGAGCCCGCCCCCTCAGTCACGCCTCCACCCCCAATCGCACCGCCGCCCCCTCCATTGTGCTGCCATCCCCTGGTCGTACCATCCCCCCCAGTCCTGTCACCCCCCTGATCATGCTTCCACCCATGGTCTTACCGTCACCCCCAAGTCTCATCCCCAAATCCCACTTCATTCGCGATCGCGCCTGCCAAGTGTGTGCTTCTCTGGATCGTGAGCAGGTTGGGCACTACTCACGGCCCACCGAATCTCCACTCCCCTTTGCTGCTGCTTGTGGCCCCACATGGCTGATCTTGTCTTCGACGCCTCCTAATGGCTGGCGCCCTAGTTGCCGGTCTAGTTCACCGAATAGAATGTGCCAGCCCTGGCTATTCCACAATAAAGGGGGACTTTTTCTATATGTGAGGAAATCATGGATACAAAAGCCCAGAGCAACTCAACTACATAAAATGCCTTCATTCTCCCAATGAGGAAGTAATCCTAGAAACCAAGGAAGAGGGAGAATCTGATAAGTTCTGTCTAGAAGTAATAAAATTACAAAGTTGCATAGGTTCAAAGAAAATATATTTCACCTCCTCATATTTAATAATACACTTACAAGGCAAATTCAACCGAAATATCCTTCCAATTACAGTATACCAGATCTTAATTAAAGGATTTTCTTCCTCTTCATCTGTGTTACCCTAACTACATCAGGAAAAATATGAATTTTGAGATCTAAAAGGGAATTAGCATATTATAGAAAAAAAAACTTCAAAACAAAATCCCTATCGGATTCAACCAAGAAAGTAACCAAAAGGGTAGATGGAGAAACCTCTTCATCAGATGTAGGCTTTTCTAGAAAGTCCATCAAATTCAAAACATCCATAGAATCCTGTGCTGGTGATACTGTACAAGGAAATATTTTGGCTGATAGCAAATCATAAGCCTTGGCTATAGGCTATAGGTGGTTTCAAATTCTTGGGAATTTTTAAAATTTACAAAAAAATATTTCTTTAACATCTGCAAAGTTGGTACACATTTTCAAAGGCCTCTAATTTTTTCTGCAATGCCAAATGAGCCTTAGGTAAAGTTCCCACAGTATCCTAAAGAACAGATATCTTAGGTTCATCAACCATTGTAACATGCTGAAAAATGTCCCAATGACAATTTTGGATCGATTCTGATGGGCCATGTTTTTGCAAAGTATATTGAGCAAGTTGAGCAGATAGTGATGTAATGGTTTCCAAAATTGAGTCAAGGGTTATTTTGGAAGGCATCACCAAAGTAAACTTTAGGGGCATCAAATCAGAAAGTTTCTGTGAATCAGAAGAAAATTTAACTTGCTCTTAATCACTGCCCCAGCATCTCATCTCTCTCTCTCTCTCTCTCTCTCTCTCTCTCTCACCAATGGTGTCCAGGACTTTGCAGAAACTGACAATGGCCAATGCTCTGCAGATGCTACTGCTGTTTCATGAGACACAGCACTGAAGTCATCAAGCTGAAATTTAAGTGATGTAGCCCAGGGTTCCGGCTGTAAGGCAGGTTCTTGTGTCTCTGGAGACATCGAAAAGTCCCTGTCTAGGGAACAGTTTGGAGAACCCATGCCCAAAAAGGCTCCCAATGGTGCTCCTTCCCATGGATTCCAGAATTGATCTGAAATCATTGTAACAAGGAAAATCTTTAATCCACTGCCAGGGTGGATGAAATATCAGGTAAAATATGTGTTCCCCCTTTTGCTTCCCCATGAGCCCAAAAGAAATAACATAATTTATAGCAAATTATGAGGAGTCCTCATAATGTGACCAGGTTTCTAGCAGCTATCTTGGATTCTAGAGCTACTTTTAAACTAGAAAATGAGGGAAAGCAGACAGTCGCTCAGGAGTGCATTATTCAGAGTGAGGTAGTTTCAAAGGATACTGGAAGTCAGGGGAAATTAGAATATCTCAATAGAGAGGTTGTAACAAAGGCAGAAGTAGCCAAGGTACATTTAAATTTAGAGAACAGAGATAAATGATTCCAAGCTATCCATTTCAAGTGCTGTGAGTAAAATTAAAAATCATTATTTGAATTTTCTGTATGTAAATGCCTGAAGTCTTAAACAAAAATTGCAGAGTTGGAATACATGGCCTGATTGAAGATGCAAACATAATAGGCATCTCACAGACCTTATACAGGGAAGATAACCAATGAGACACTATGATACCAGGGTAAAAAATATGTTGAAATTGTAGGCCAGGTCAAATTAGTGGAGGAGTGGTGCTATATGTTAAGGATGATATACAGTCAAACAGAATAGACATTCTGCAGAAAACAAAATGCACTGTGTAATTTCTATGGATAAATATTCCTTGTATAATGGGGTAGAGTATAGAGTGGGTGTATACTACTATCCACCTGGCCTGCATGAAGCAAAAGACAGTGAAATGCTAAAAGAAATTAGGAAAGCTAAGAAATTAGGAAACACATTAAAAATGGGAGATTTGAATTATCCCGATATTGGTTAAGTAAATGTGCCATCGGGACATAATAGGGAGGTAAAGTTACTTAATGCTATAAATGACTGCTTCATGGACCAGCTGGTCCTGAAACCAAGAGAGGAAAATAGTCTAGATCTAACTCTCACTGCAAAGCATGATCTGGCGCAAAAGGTGGTAACAGTGATGGGGCCAATGGTATCAGTGATCATCAGTAAGTTCAAATGAAGAAAACTGGAAAGAACATAAGCCCTTGCAAATTAGATATAAAGCATTAAAGGGGCGGTCCTGGGGTGGGACTGAGGCATCCTGCACAGCGGCTGTGCCAGGGTATGGCACACTGGCAGCTGGCCAATGTGCGCAAGATACGCCTGCCAGAGGCAGGCGTAAAAAGTGAAATAAGGTAGGGGGGGATTTAGGTAGAGCAGAGGTGTGGGTTAGATAAGGGAAGGAAGGGGAAGATACGGGGGAGCGGATGAAAAGTTCCCTTTGATGCCGCTCCAATTTCGGAGCGGCCTCTGAGGGAACAGGGAAAGCCATTGGCGCTCCCCTAGGACTTGGCTTTTGCAAGGTGCATAAGTGTGCACCCCCTTGCGTGCGCTGACCCTGGATTTTATAACATGCATGCAGCAGCGCGCACATGTTATAAAATCGGGTATACATTTGTGCGCGCCAGGTAGCGTGCACAAATATACCCCGCGCACGCCGATTTGAAAATCTTTCCCTGAGTGAAAAATAATTTTCTCCAATTAGTTTTAAATGTCCTACTTGCTAATTTCATGGAGTTCCCCCTAGTCCTTCTATTATTCGAAAGAGTAAATAACCGATTCACATTTACCCATTCTAGACCTCTCATGATCTTGAAGACCTGTATCATATCCCCCTCAGCCGTCCCTTCTCGAAGCTGAACAGCCCTCACCTCTTTAGCCTTTCTTCATAGGGGAGCTGTTCCGTCCCCTTTATCATTTTGGTCACCCTTCTCTGTACCTTCTCTCTTTTTTGAGATGCGGTGACCAGAATTATAGACAGTACTCAAGTTGTGGTCTCACCATGGAGCGATACAGAGGCATTATGACATTTTCCGTTCTATTAACCATTCCCTTCCTAATAATTCCTAACATTCTATTTGCTTTTTTGACTACTGCAGCACACTGAGCCGACTATTTCAATGTATTATCCACTATGACACCTAGATCGTTTTCCTGGGTGGTAGCTCCTAATATGGAACCTAACATAGTATAACTATAGCATGGATTATTCTTTTTATATGCATCATCTTGCACTTGTCCACATTAAATTTCATCTGCCATTTGGATGCCCAATCTGCCAGTCTTGCAAGGTCCTCTTGCAATTTCACAATTCACTTGTGATTTAACTACTTTGAATAATTTTGTATCATCTGCAAATTTGATTACCTCACTAGTTGTATTTCTTTCCAAATCATTTATAAATATATTGAAAAGCACCAGTCCAAGTACATATCCCTGAGGCACTCCACTGTTTACCCTTTTCCAGTAAACAAAAAAATTGACCATTTAATTCTACTCTCTGTTTCCTCTTTTAACAAATTTGTAATCCACAAAAAGATATCGCCTCCTAAACCATGATTTTTTAGTTTTCTTAGAAGCCTCTCATGAGGGACTTTATCAAACGCCTTCTGAAAATCAAATTACACTACATCTACCAGTTCACCTTTATACACATTTTATTTATTTATTTATTTAAGGGTTTTTTATATACCGAGGCACGTTTGCAAAACATCACCTCGGTTCACAATGTAACATAACCTAGCAACAAGCTTTACAATAATATAAATTTTTAACAAGGAGTCGGTTAACAGGGGCTGGAGGAAATAATACATGGATTATATACATATGTACATTTTTTATTTTTTTTTAAACAATAGAGTTAATCAAAGCAGTTAGGTTATTGGCGAGGGGGGGTGGGGGTATTAGGAGTAAGAAGGTGGAGGAGAGGGAGACCCACAAGAAGTGGGGAGGAGGGAGAAAAGATATAATTGGGCGTGAATCAGTCGGGTGGTCATATCGTAGCTTTGGAGGGGAGTCCGTTAGTTAGTCGGGGTAAGCTAGTTTGAACAGCCAGGTTTTGAGATTGTGTTTGAATTTTTTGTGGCAGGGTTCCTGGCGTAAATGGGGAGGCATTTTATTCCAGTGGGAGGTTCCTGCTATAATGAATGAGCACTCTCTAAACGTGACATGCTTCATGAGTTTAGGAGAGGGTGTTTGGAGTTTGGCCTGGTGTTGCATTCTTGTTGGTCTAGTCGGAATGTGGAATGAGAAATATTCTGGGAACCATTGCATGTTTTGGTTGTGAATGGCTTTGTGTATGAGTGTGAGTGATTTATATATTATCCTGGAGGTTACGGGGAGCCAGTGTAGGGACTGAAGAACTGGAGTAATATGTTCATGACAGTGAGTATTGGTGAGGATGCGGGCAGCAGCGTTTTGTAGTAACTGTAGCGGTTGTAAGGTACTTTTTGGTAAGCCTAGTAGGATGGAATTGCAGTAGTCGAGTTTGGACAGAATCATGGTTTGCAGCACTGTGCGGAAGTCGGAGGTGTGGAGAAGAGGTTTGATTCTCTTCAGGGTGTGGAGCTTAAAGAATCCGCTTTTTATAGTGGCAGAGATGAATTTTTTGAGGTTGAATTGGTTGTCTATCATTATGCCAAGGTTGCGGACTTGTTGTGTAGGAGGGTGGCCGGGTAGAGAGGGGGTGGGGGGAAGATTGTGCAAGGGGTTGTTAGGAGGAGAAAGAATGAGAAGCTCTGTTTTGTTGGTGTTGAGTGCTAGGAAATTGTTAGTGAGTACTAGAGATGTGAATCGTTTTCCATATCGTCTTAACGATAGAAATCGTGTGGCAGGGCAAGAAAATCATGTTAGGCACGATTTTTTAGTTAAAAAATCGTTAAAAATCGTTTTTTCCGATTAGTGCGCACTAACGGGAGTTAGTGCGCACTAACTGAAAATGATACAATTTGACACTTTTCAGGTCAGTTAAGGTCAGTTTAGGAATGAATATGTATTCCTATTGGCTGCCCTCTTATTTATTCATGTTACCAAGCTTCCCACTGACAGTATATGGGGGATGGGAAATGGAAACAGTTGGTAGCTTGACAAAACAAGTAATGTGATCAGTCAATGTGACTAGAACTTGTGCCCTAACCCTGATACCAGGGGTATTGTGATCTTCCTGCACACAGTGCCCTATCCCTATTAATACCAGGAGTGTTGTGATCTTCCTGCACACAGTGCCCTAACCCTGGCACCAGGGGTGTTGTGATCTTCCTGCACACAGTGCCCTATCCCTATTAATACCAGGAGTGTTGTGATCTTCCTGCACACAGTGCCCTATCCCTATTAATACCAGGAGTGTTGTGATCTTCCTGCACACAGTGCCCGAACCCTGGCACCAGGGGTGTTGTGATCTTCCTGCACACAGTGCCCTATCCCTATTAATACCAGCAGTGTTGTGATCTTCCTGCACACAGTGCCCTATCCCTATTAATACCAGGAGTGTTGTGATCTTCCTGCACACAGTGCCCTATCCCTATTAATACCAGGAGTGTTGTGATCTTCCTGCACACAGTGCCCTAACCCTGGCACCAGGGGTGTTGTGATCTTCCTGCACACAGTGCCCTATCCCTATTAATACCAGGAGTGTTGTGATCTTCCTGCACACAGTGCCCTAACCCTGGCACCAGGGGTGTTGTGATCTTCCTGCACACAGTGCCCTATCCCTATTAATACCAGGAGTGTTGTGATCTTCCTGCACACAGTGCCCTAACCCTGGCACCAGGGGTGTTGTGATTTTCCTGCACACAGTGCCCTATCCCTATTAATACCAGGAGTGTTGTGATCTTCCTGCACACAGTGCCCTAACCCTGGCACCAGGGGTGTTGTGATCTTCCTGCACACAGTGCCCTATCCCTATTAATACCAGGAGTGTTGTGATCTTCCTGCACACAGTGCCCTAACCCTGGCACCAGGGTTGTTGTGATCTTCCTGCACACAGTGCCCTATCCCTATTAATACCAGGAGTGTTGTGATCTTCCTGCACACAGTGCCCTAACCCTGACACCAGGGGTGTTGTGATCTTCCTGCACACAGTGCCCTATCCCTGGCACCAGGGGTGTTGTGATCTTCATGTACACAGTGCCCTATCCCTATTAATACCAGGAGTGTTGTGATCTTCCTGCACACAGTGCCCTATCCCTAATACCAGGGGTGTTGTGATCTTCCTGCACACAGTGCCCTATTCCTGATACTGGGGGTGTTGGGATCTTCTTGCACACATCCCGGTATCAGGGATAGGGCACTGTGTGCAGGAAGATCACAACACTCCTGGTATCAGGAATAGGGCACTGTGTGCAGGAAGATCACAACACCCCTGATATTAGGGATAGGGCACTGCGTGCAGGAAGATCACAACACTCCTGGTATTAATAGGGATAGGGCACTGCATGCAGGAAGATCACAACACCCCTGGTATCAGGGATAGGGCACTGTGTGCAGGAAGATCACAATACCCCGGAGGAGTGAGGGTCAGGCAGCTCCCCCCTGTCTGTGAAGCCAGCCTCTCACTAGTAATGCAGGGAGGGAGCTGTCTCAGACTTCACCATCATCCCCCCCCCCCTCACCCACACACCATTCACTAGCTGGGACATGGGGGAAGTCAGGAGTGAGGGTCAGGCAGCTCCCCCCTGTCTGTGAAGCCAGCCTCTCACTAGTAATGCAGGGAGGGAGCTGTCTCAGACTTCACCATCCTCCCCCCCCTCACCCACACACCATTCACTAGCTGGGACATGGGGGAAGTCAGGAGTGAGGGTCAGGCAGCTCCCCCCTGTCTGTGAAGGCAGCCTCTCACTAGTAATGCAGGGAGGGAGCTGTCTCAGACTTCACCATCCTCCCCCCCCCCCCCTCACCCACACACCATTCACTAGCTGGGACATGGGGGAAGTCAGGAGTGAGGGTCAGGCAGCTCCCCCCTGTCTGTGAAGCCAGCCTCTCACTAGTAATGCAGGGAGGGAGCTGTCTCAGACTGGTATCAGGGATAGGGCACTGAGTGCAGGAAGATCACAACACCCCTGGTATCAGGAATAGGGCACAGGTTCTAGTCATATTGACTGATCACATTACTTTTTTTGTCAACTACCAACAGTTTTCATTTCCCATCCCCCCCAACCATCACCTCAGTGGGAACCTGGTTAACATCAATAGATAAGAGGGCAGCCAGCCAATAGGAACACATATTCATTCCTAACTGACCTTTACTGACCTGGAAAGTGTCAATTTGTATCATTTTCAGTTAGTGCGCACTAACTCGGAGTTAGTGCGCACTAACTCCCGTTAGTGCGCACTAACACGATTTAACGATTTTTAACGATAAATCGTTAGAATTTCTATTGTATCGTGTTCTATAACGATTTAAGACGATATTAAAATTATCGGACGATAATTTTAATCGTTAAAAAACGATTCACATCCCTAGTGAGTACTTTGTTTATTTGAGACAGAGCAGAGTTCCAGATCTTCATTGCATTTGTGATGGAGTCAGATATAGGGATGAGTATCTGCACGTCGTCAACATATATGAAATGCTGGATACCCAGTTTAGAAAGAAGTTGGCAGAGGGGAAGGAGGTAAATATTAAAAAGGGTTGAAGAAAGGGATGAGCCTTGTGGTACTCCTCGTGATAGTTTGACAGGTTTGGATTTGTTACAGCCAATTTTTACACTGTAACTCCTGTCATTAAGGTATGATTGGAACCAAAGTAGGGCGGTGCCAGAGATGCCAATTTCCATGAGTCGTTTGATAAGTGTGAGATGGTTGACCGTGTCGAATGCTGCAGAGATATCCAGTAGTGCAAGTATGTGGGATTGTCCCTTGTCCATAGCTTTAAGTATAGTTTCCGAGAGGGTGATGAGTAGCATTTCTGTGCTATGGTGTTTACGGAAACCATATTGGGATGAGGAGAGTATGTTGTTTTCTTCAATGTAATCTGTGAGTTGTCTGTTGATAATCTTTTCAAGTATTTTAGAGAGGAAAGAGAGGTTAGATACAGGGCGGTAGTTGGCCGGTTCATTGGGATCTAAATTCGGTTTTTTGAGGGTAGGTTTAATAATGGCCTGCTTAAGTTGCTTTGAGACCTGGCCTAGTGTTATGGATTTATTTAGGATGTATGCGATGTATTTGGCTATAGTGGCAGGGCTTGTGAGAAGCATTTTGGTGGGTAGATTGTCTGAAGGGTGGAAGGCAGGTTTGATTTTTTTGAGTGTAGTTTCAATTTCTAGTGCAGATGTGTTTTCAAAGTTCGAGAGAGAGGTGTTTGCGGTTTGCGTGGCAGGGTACAGTTGCGTGATCTGGGTGGTGTAGTCTATAGGGGTATTTTTGGATGCTGATAGGTTTGTAGGGTCAGTGTGAGCTGTGAAGCGTGCCATAATGGTTTCCACTTTGGAGAGGAAGTATGAAGCTAGTTTCTCACATTTTGCTTCGTCGTCGTTGTCGGGGTTGCATCTGTCTGGTAATGTAATCAGGCTGGTTACATATTGGAAGAGGGCTTGTGGGTTGAACTGGAATTGATGGATTCTTATGGCATAGAAATATTTTTTTGCTTTCTCTGTGGCCTTACGGTAGCTGTGTAATTGGGTGCGAAACAGAGATAGGGTGGCTGGGAGACGGTTCCTTCGCCAGGTTTTTTCTATTTTACGGAGTTCCAATTTCATGGTTTTTAGATCATTTGTATACCATGGTTTTTTATTATTTTTGTCTAGGTTGATTTCTTTAGTTTGGGAAGGGCAGAGTCTATCAGCTATGTCAGTAGTGATTTGGAACCATGAAGAGGTAGCAGAGTTAGCATCCGTGAGGTCTAGGTTAGGGAGTTCTTCAGAGAGGGCCTCTATGACGTCTTCGGTTTTAGCCTGTTTGCGAAATCTAATTGTTTTTGTGGGTTGTGAGAACCGGGGGGTATCTTTTATAGTGCATCGTGTATCAATACGGTAGTGGTCAGACCAGGGAATGGGCGTGGAGCAGGGGTGGTCAGCTTGGACTAAAGTATTGGTAAAGATGGTTTATTAACGCCTTCAAAAAAATGAAGCAGATTTGTAAGACAAGAATTCCCTTGGATAAATCCATACTGACTGTGTTCCATTAAACCATGTCTTTCTATGTGATCTGTGAGTCTGATCTTTAGAATAGTTTTCAATATTTTTCCTAGCACTGAAGTCAGACTCACTGGTCTATAGCACAGGTGGCAAACTCTGGTCCTCAAGGGCCACAAACAGGACAGATTTTCAGGATATCCACAATGAATATGCATGAAATAGATCTGCATGCTCTACTCTGCCTCCAATGTATGCAAAACTATCTCATGCATATTCATTGTGGATATCCTGAAAACCTGGCATGTTTGTGGCCCTCAAAGACTGGAGTTTGCCACCCCTGGTCTATAGTTTCCTGGATCACCCCTGGAACCCTTATTCAATATTGGGGTTACATTGGCTACCCTCCAGTCTTCAGATACCATGGATGATTTCAATGATAGGTTACAAATTTTAACTAATAGATCTGAAATTTCATTTTGAGTTGCTTCATAACCCTGTGGTGCATACCATCCAGTCCAGGTGATTTGCTACTCTTTAGTTTGTCAATCTGGCCTACTACATCTTTCATGTTCACAGTGATGTGGCTCAGTTCAGCTGACTCAACACCCTTGAAAACCATCTCTTGAACCGCTGTCTCCCCAACATCCTCATTAGTAAAGACAGAAGTAAAGAATTCATTTAGTTTTTCTGCAATGGCCTCAACTTCCCTAACAGCCCCTTTAACCTCTCGGTCATCTAACAGTCCAACCAACTCCCTCACTTTGGATAAAGTTTAAAAAGTTTTTACTATGAGTTTTTGCCTCTATGACCAACTTCATTTCAAATTCTCTCTTAGCCTGCCTTATTTTTTGCACTTAGGAAAAAGCATAAGCATTGTCAAGTTATTTCCTTCAGATGGATTCTTCTTCCAATTTTTGAAGGATTTGTTTTGCTAAAATAGCCTCTTTCACCTCACCTTTTAACCATTCTGGTAATCATTTTGCCTTCCTTCCTCCTTTCTTAATGTGTAGAATATATCTGAACTGTGCTTCTAAGATTCTAAACAATGTCTGTGCCTTTTGTATACTTTTAACCTTTTCAGCTGCACTTTTCAGTTTTTTCTAACTATTTTCCTCTTTTTATCAAAGTTTCCCTTTTGAAAATTTAGTGTTAAAGCTGTACATTTCCATATTGTCCCTCTACTGGTCATTAGTTCAAATGTGATCATGTTATGATCACTATTACCAAGTGGACCCACCACTGTTGCCTCTCTGACCAAATCCTGCGTTCTGCTAAGAATTAAATATAAAATAGCTTCCTATCTCATTGGTTCCTGAACCAATTGCTCCATGAAGAAGTCGTTATTCCATCTAGGAACTTTATGTCTCTAGAATGTCCTGATGTTACATATATCCAGTCAATATTGGGGTAATTGAAATCTCCCAATATTACTGCACTGCCAAATTGGTTAGCTTCCCTGATTTCTCTTAGCATTTCATTATCTATCTGATCATTTTGGCCAGGTGGATGGTAGTATACTTCTTTCACTATACTGTTGTCCAACACACACTATTTTGCATAGGCTAGGCGACATGTGCAAACCATGGGACGCGCATATGTCCCGGGGCTTGAAACAAAGGGCGGGGCGTGGGCGGTCCAGGGCAGGGTGGGGGCGTGGCCAGAGGCCTCTGAAGGCCTGCTAGGCCGGGAATCGCATGCTGGCACTCGGCCTGCGCTCGCAACCCACTCCTGCCCGGAGGCAGACATGCGCTCACATGTTATAAAATTGGGCGTATGTCTTAAAATCCGGCCCTATGTCTAGATCATCATTCACTACTATACACTAGAGATGTGAATAGTGTGCCAGATCGTCTTAACGATCAGATTCGGCTGGGGGGGGGAGAAAATCTGATCGTTAAGATATGTGAATTGGAATCGTTTCCGATTCCAATTCACATCGCTAATTTGTTTTATAGGGAGGCCTGCGCCGCTAAAAAAAAAAAAACCCACCCGACCCTTTAAATCGACCCCTCCTCCTGACCCCCCCCCAAAACCTTTTAAAATTACCTGGTGGTCCAGGGGGGCCTCGGAGGGCCTTGGGGAGAGATCCAGGGGGGCCTCGGGGAGAGGAGAGATCCAGGGGGGCCTCGGGGAGAGATTTCCCATTCCCAGGCATCAGCTGTTCTAAAAAAAAAAAATGGCGCCGATGCCCCTTTGACCTTACCATGTAACAGGGTATCCGTGCCATTGGCCGGCCCCTGTCACATGGTAGGAGCACTGGATGGCCGGCGCCATCTTTAAAGATGGCGCCGGCCATCTTTACTCATCAGCCCCAATTATAGAACCAGCAGTCTGGTTCCACTCTGGTTAAGGTAGATCTCATCATTTCAGAAAAGTCTCCCCTTCCCCAGAAAGTTGTCCAGTTCCTTACAAAACTGAATCCCTATTCCCTGCACCATTGTCTAATCTATGCATTGAGACTCCAGAGCTCTGCCTGCCTCTAATGACTTGCACGTGGAACAGGAAGCATTTCAAAGAATGGCACCCTGGAGTTTCTGGATTTCAAATTTCTACCTAGAATTTGAAATTTGGCTTTCAGAACCTCTCTTCCACATGTACCATGACAGCCAGCTCCTCCCCAGCACTGTCTATAATCCTATCTAGATGATGTGTGAGGTCTGCCACCTTCACACCAGGCAGGCAAGTTACCAGGCAGTCCTCACATCCACCAGCTACCCAGCTATGTACATTTCTTCTAAACTAATCACCAACTATGATGGCCAACCTAAGCCTTCCATCCCGGGCAGTAGCCGTAGGAGACTTGTCATCTGTGTGCAAGGACAATGCATCACATGGAGAGCAGGTCCTTGCTACAGGGTGATGCTTTCCAACCTTTCTGATACAAGGCAACACTGGGGCTTCCAGACTGCATTTGGGTCTTGGCTACTATGTCACTGAAGGCATCATCAATGTACATCTCTGTCTCAGCTCCTCCAGGTCTGCCACTCTAGTCTTCAGAGATTGGACTCATTTTCTGAGAGCCAGGAGCTCTTTGCACCGGGTGCACACAAACAAACTCTCTCTGGCAGGTAAAAAATCAAAGATGTGATCCTCGATACAAAAGACTGGAAAGCCTCCCTCTTGCTGCTGAACTGATGCCTTCATCTTAATTTTGTTGAGTTCCTAGTTAAGTTTAGGTTGCTAAGGGAGTTGCAATTAGAGTACTTTAAATTTATAGGTGTATTCACTAATTAATCTGCTAGTGACCTACAAGGGGATGATTAAATGCTCAATAAGTGCAATAGTATGATTTAGATAAGAGCCTGGTTGATTTTTAATGAGCAAGTGTGTCTTGCCTAAAAATCAAGAGTTGAGCTAGGGGTGGGTAGAAGGGAAAGAGACTCTAGAATTAACTCCCTCTGGCTTGCTTATTAGCGCAGACACACACAAACTCTAAAGAATATATCCCACTAATACACCTCTCCAAATTTTTTTAAGTCCTAATACTTCCCAAAGCTATACTTACCAATCCTTTTCAATCACCATTAAGTTGAGCTTCACTCAAAGGAATGAAAGGTTTGAGATTTATGTACCATACGGCATGTGCTTATGGACCTCTTCTACTGCAAAGGGTGTGGAGCCTCTGGAAGCTGGGGCTGTGAAGTTCAAAGCCTGGATTGCTCACTGTGACCTCTGGAGTCCTCTCCTGGGGGATGCTGGGAACAGTATGCAAGTGAGCCTTCCAGACCTCTTCTACTGACAAAACATTTTCAAACATATTTGAAGTAAGAAGCCTGCAAAGGAGACAACTGAACCGCTTAATAACTGGGAGGTAAAAAGGACAATCAGAAAAGGTGAAGCCAGCAAAACAACTAAATTAAATCTTTACTTCAGTCTGTACTGGGGAGATACCTATGCTAGAAATATTCTTTGAGAGAGATGATTCAAAGAAACCGAAGACAATTATTTATTTATTTATTTAAGTGTTTTTATATCCGTTGTTTGGAGCTGGCCTTCACAACGGTTTACAATTGAAACAACAGTACATAACGTATAACATGTGCACTGAACAAACGTAAAGAAGATTACAATTTGTGATCAATACAGTAGTATGCAGGTATGATGCATTGGGAGTTTACACAGCGTAGAAGTATTAATAAGAACAATAAAACAGATAGCAGATAATTTAATGAGCATTGATTTACTATATACAATGGTGGCTTGACTTATTTAATGGGCTAGGGATTGAGCGTGTGTTGGGTGGTGACTGATCATTTAGCTTATCCAATGCCGGTGAACCAGGAAGATATAATAGAATAAATTGACCAACTAAAGAGTAACAAATTACAAGGCCAGATGGTATATATCCCATAGTTCTGAAAAACTACAAAAAATAAAACAAAACCACAGACTAATTATAGTAAAAAATCACCAAAGCTATTGATTTCCGAATTATCCCAAACAACTAAAAAGCAGGTTGTTAAAACAAGCAAAATCACACTTTGAAATTTCTGTATGCCAATGCCAGAAGTCTGAGAAGTAAGATGGGAGAGTTAGAGTGTATAGCAGCAAATGATGAGATTGACATAATTGGCATCACAGAGACTTGGTGGAAGGAGGATAACCAATGGGACAGTGCTATATCAGGGTACAAATTATATCATAATGATAGGGAGGATCAACTTGGTGGGGGTGTGGCACTTTATGTCCGGGAGGGTATAGAGTCCAACAGGATAAAGATCATACAAGAGAGTAAATGCTCAGTAGAATCTATATGGGTAGAAATCCCATGTGTGTTGGGTAAGAGTATAGTGATAGGAGTATACTACCGTCCACCTGGACAAAATGGTCAGACAGATGATGAAATGCTAAGAGAAATCAGGGAAGCAAACCAATTTGGCAGTGCAATCATAATGGGAGATTTCAATTACCCCAATATTGACTGGGTAAATGTAACATCAGGACTTGCTAGAGACATAAAGTTCCTGGATGTAATAAATGATTGTTTCATGGAGCAATTGGTTCAGGAACCAACAAAAGAGGGAGCTATTTTAGATTTAATTCTTAGTGGAATGCAAGATTTGGTGAGAAAAGTAACGGTGGTGGGGCCACTTGGCAACAGTGATCATAACATGATCAAATTTAAAGTAATAACTGGAAGGGGGACAATAAGTAAATCTGCAGCTCTAACAATATGGGGTAGACTTTTTTAAAAAGCGCGTTCGCGTACTTTTGTTGGCGCACCAGGCGCCAACAAAAGTATGCTGGATCCTGGATCGGCGCACGCAAGGCTGCCGATTTTGGGCAGCCGGCGCGCGCCGAGCCGCACAGCCTGCCTCCATTCCCTTCGAGACCGCTCCGAAATCGGAGCGGCCTCAGAGGGAACTTTCTTTTGCCCTCCCCTCACCTTCCCCTTCCCCTCCCTTCCCCTACCTAACCCACCCCCCTGGCCCTATCTAACCCCCCCCTACCTTTATCCATGGATTTACAATAACCTCCCGGAGGGAGACGTAAATCCATGTGCGCCAGCGGGCTGCTGGCGCACCGAGACTCGACCCGAGGGTGGTTCCGGAGGGCGCGGCCATGCCCCCGAAATGCCCTGGGCCGAAACCACGCCCACGGTCCCGCCCCCGAAACGCCGCGTCCCACCCCCGAAACACCACATCATCGGGTCCCGCCCCCCAACATGCCCCCTTCCAAAAACCCCGGGGCTCTGTGCACGCCAGTGGCCTATGGAAAATAGGCGCACTGGCGCGCAAGGCCCTGCTCGCATAAATCCGGGCGGATTTACGTGAGCAGGGCTTTTAAAATCCGCCCGTATGTGTTTTCCTGTATTACAAATACACGGGTATACTGAAATTTGTGTGTGTGTACTTTTGAAGCAGGAATATGCAGTATTTTATAAACTGTGTGTCTTCTGCAACACAGCTGAATTGTTAAAAAAATGATGTTTCGTCTTCAGCCATGAAAGACCTAAAGGTTAACCTTTAACTGTAATATTTCTTTCCAGTTTTAGCTAGCTCATTAGCTGTGTCTTTAATGACATGGATACATTTTCAAAGACAAGACAGCCGCCAAATGTCTCCCTAAGTTTGGGTTATTTTTCAACCGTTCATGGTTGCTGTAGCAAATTTTCAAAGGGAAATTTCTTAAATAGTTTCCAATTATTTATTCATATTCTGACTTTCGGCACTTCAGAGCAGATTATTGAAACTTAACCTGAAGGTCCACAGGTACAAAAGAAACTGTGAACTTTCTATCTACTTGCCCTGCTCAAAATTGCCCCCTTAAAGAGAAGAGATGTGTTAACTAATAGTTATTTATTTATTTTATTTATTTATTTATTTAAATACTTTTGATATACCGATACTCAAGACTGGTGTCTTATCGTACCGGTTTACATTGAAACAAGGGGTAACCAATTAACTATGAAAATAAAGTTACAAAGAACAAAGGGTTTACAGGATGGGAGAGTAGAGAGCGAAAGCACACAATTAGTATAATAAGTTAAACATAACTAAGTTTAAAATAACGGAGTTTAACATATAAACGAATGTAGCAGGCTTAGACAATGGATTAGTCTTTAGGTCTATAAAGTTGAAATGTTGCAGCTCCACATATTCACTACATTTCCCAGGAAAAATCCTAAAGCCTTTACAATTTATAAGTATACACTAAAATAGATGTATATATATATATAGCAGGCACCTCAATTATAACAAATAATCACAAAAATGGAAGAGGTGATTAGTATAAAAAATTATTTTTTCTTTTTTTCTTTTTTAAACAAACTGGATATCAAAGTATTTTGAGCAAACGATCTTAATGACTCTTGCCTCACAATGGGATATAAGCATCTTCATATACTGCACATGATATTATATATCAATTTGTCTTAATGTTAATTTATATAAAAGCAAATTAATTGAAAAAATGTATCTTGGAAATGTAGATACAAATTCTCATGAAAAACCTAAATCCATTCCAAAGTACTAACATTTAATTGCAAAAATATTAAGGGGACAATTTTCAGCAGGGTAGGGCCACAGTTACTTTTGTCAATTTCTTGCCTTCCCAAAAACAAATAGAACGCTGCATTTTGGAAGGAAAAAGTGAAACAGACATCCAATGCAAGTAGAGTTGCTCCAATCAGTTCCCCTGAAGCAGGCACTAGTTCGCCAAAACGCTGCAGTGTTGGGGTTGTTTGTAGAGTGTGGATAAACAATGCCATGGAGTATAAAATGATTTGATAAGTAAAGAGACCTGTTTTAGTTTCTGGCATACATTGGAGGATGGCAACAGAATAATGTGCGGCAAATAATTATACTGAGCAATAACAGTTATCAAACAAAAAATCATTTTATTTTACTTGTGCACAATATTAAATACCACAGTGAATAATTGTGTATAGTTGGAAGACCCTGACACAGCCGTGTTTCGCGTCAGGCTGCGTCGGGGAATTTTCAAAATCTATAATCAAAAAAACATCATACAGTTATTGTGTAGTTTGGCGGACATAAAGGTGCAAATGGAGATTTCAACTGAGGGAGGAGGAAACCAGGACACGATGACAAATCAAATACAGATAAACATATATAAGAAATATTAAAAAAATATAAAAAACAGAATTGTATGTGGAGAGAGAAAACGACAAAGCGGGTAGAGGAGGTTAACAAACTAACAATTAGAAAAAGGAAATATAAAAATATAAAAATAATAATATAAAAGTAATAAGAAAAATATAATAAAGAAAAAAAGGGAAACCAAAACCAAAATGTTTGCACAGGGAAAACGTTGTATGAGAAAGGATCATTTGGGAAGAATGTGAAGGACTACGAACTTAATTGTATGTCAAAAGTGCGGACAGTTGTCTGCTGATTACTGGAAAAAGAATAAATCCACGGAATGGGTAAACTAAATGAACATGGTATTGGACCAGTCAGAGGTCGAACAACCTGAGGAACCGAGTGTACAATACCATAGTAGTAGATATGTAGCTCAAAGCAGGATGTCAGGAAGACAAAACCTGGTTGTGAAGCCGCGGGAATGACCGTGACACCAAAGCATTGATTAGTCTGAAACAATGTGTCAAAACAACAATCTCAGAGGTAACTCAAAAGTAAAAAGGCTAAAAAATACTGGACCGGAAATTCTGAGGGAATACCTTAGAGATTTGAAGTCCAAGAGGACTTTCACATATTCAGGTTATTCTACACAACCTGAGGAGTGAGTCAGCTGGGCCCATTGCGGGGAGAATATATAGTAAGACAGCCTAGAAAGTGAACACAAATATATATATATATGATAGTGGAAACTCAGAAACAGCTTGAGAAATCAACAAGCCCAGGGTGCCTGATACACCCCTTTATTACACTCTGTCCCTCCTACATGCGGGACTCCAGTCATTTCATCTCCACACTGAATGATTTACCTGTCCCATCTGAACCCTTTTTATTTGTCACTCTAGACATCATCTCTTTATACTCTAACATAAGAACATATCATACTGGGTCAGACCAAGGGTCCATCAAGCCCAGCATCCTGTTTCCAACAGTGGCCAATCCAGACCATAAGAACCTGGTAAGTACCCAAAAACTAAGTCTATTTCATGTTACCGTTCTAGTAATAGCAGTGGCTATTTTCTAAATCAACATAATTAATAGCAGGTAATGGACTTCTCCTCCAAGAACTTATCCAATCCTTTTTTTAAACACAGCTATACTAACTGCCCTAACCACATCCTCTGTCAACAAATTCCAGAGTTTAATTGTGCGTTGAGTGAAGAAGAAATTCTCCGATTAGTAAATGTGCTGCATGCTAACTTCATGGAGTGTCCCCTAGTCTTTCTGTTATCTGATAGAATAAATAACCGATTCACATCTACCCATTATAGACCTCTCATGATTTTAAACACCTCTATCATATCCCCCCTCAGCCTTCTCTTGTCCAAGCTGAAAAGTACTATCCTCTTTAGTCTTTCCTCATAGGGGAGCTGTTCCATTCCCCTTATCATTTTGGTTGCCCTTCTCTGTACCTTCTCTATCGCAATTATATCTTGCCTCACAATGAGATGCGGGGATGTACACAGTATTCAAGGTGGGGTCTCACCATGGAGCGATACAGAGGCATTATAACATTTTCTGTTTTATTAACCATGCCCTTCCTAATAATTCCCACCATTCTGTTTGCTTTTTTGACTGCCGCAGCGCACACTGAACCGACAATTTCAATGTGTTATCCACTAAAGATGAGCTTTGTTTTTCTGGCTCAATTCGGGTTTCAGTTCGGGTGCTTCGTGGGAAAACTCGTTTTTCCATGGATCATTTTTCTGCAAAAACGAAGCAGGAACCCAAAACCCGAAACCAGAAAAATGTTATAAAAAAAAATCTGAATCGGCAAAAAACCACCCCAACCCTTCACATTTACTATATTACAATCCCCCTACCATCCTGATCCCTCCCCAAGACTTAATAAAAGCCCTTGTGGTCCAGCGGAGTCCTGCGAGCAATCTCTCCCTCCGGGCCATGGGGCTTGCTACGAATCAAAATGGCGCCAATGGCCCTTTGCGCTTACAATGTCACAGGGGCTACCAGTGCCATTGGTCAGCCCCTGTCACATGGTAGGAGCAATGGACGGCTGGCACCATCTTGTGCTTCTACCATGTGACAGGGGCCGACCAATGGCATCGGTAGCCCCAGTGACATAGTAAGGGCAAAGGCTATCGGCGCCATTTTGAATACTGGCAGCCAACGGCCCGAGTGCAGGAGATCACTCCAGGACCACCAGGGACTTTTGGCAAGGCTTGGGGGGTCAGGAGTCCTGGAGTGATCTCCTGCACTCGGGCCGTTGGCTGCCAGTATTCAAAATGGTGCCGCTAGCCTTTGCCCTTACTAGGGGCTGCCGGTGCCATTGGTCAGCCCATGTCACATGGTAGGAGCACAAGATGGGGCCAGCTGTCCATTGCTCCTACTATTTTGAATACTGGCAGCCGACGGCCATTTTGAATACTGGTGGCCAACGGCCCGAGTACAGGAGATCGCTCCAGGACCACCAGGGACTTTTGGCAAGTATTGGGGGGACTCCTGACCCCCCCAAGACTTGCCAAAAGTCCCTGGTGTTCCAGCGGGGGTCCTGGAGTTATCTCTTGCACTTGGGTGCTGGCCATCCATTGCTCCTACCATGTGACAGGGGCCGACCAATGGCACCAGTAACGCCTGTTACATCGTAAGGGCAAAGGGCCATCAGCGCCATTTTGATTCATAGCAGGCCTTACAGCCCGACGGCCTGGAGAGAGAGAGATCACTCGCGGGACCCCGCTGGACCACCAGGGCTTTTAGTAAGTCTTGGGGAGCGATCGGGATGGTGGGGGGGTTGTAATACAGTAAATGTGAAGGGTTGGGGTGGTTTTTTTTTAAATAAATGTGCCCCTAGCGCCCGCAGTAACCCGAAAAACAAATTTTCCCTGAAGTTCGGGGAAAATCCGTTTCGTGATTTGCGTCCCCCGAACCACGACAAATTAGGCAATTTTGTTGAAATTGCCTAATTCCTGATAAATGAATGCACATCTCTATTATCCACTATGACGCCTAGATCTCTTTCTTGGGTGGTAGCACCTAATATGGAACCTAACATTGTGTAACTGTAGCATGGGATATTTTTCCCTATATGAATCACCTTGCACTTATTCAAATTAAATTTCATCTGCCATTTTGATGCCCAATTTTCCAGTCTCACAAGGTCTTCCTGCAATATATCACAATCTGCTTGTGATTTAACTACTCTGAACAATTTTGTGTCATCTACAAATTTGATTCTCACTTGTCGTATTTCTTTCCAGATCATTTATAAATATATTGAAAAGTTCGGGTCCCAATACAGATCCCTGAGGCACTCCACTGCCTACTCCTTTCCACTGAGAAAATTGTCCATTTAATCCTACTCTCTGTTTCCTGTCTTTTAGCCAGTTTGTAATCCATGAAAGGACATCACCACCTATACCATGGCTTTTTACTTTTCCTAGAAGCCTCTCATGAGGAACTTTATCAAACGCCTTCTGAAAATCCAAGTACACTACATTTACTGGTTCACCTTTATCCACATGTTTATTAACTCCTTCAAAAAAGTGAAGCAGATTTGTGAGGCACCATTTTTATTAACGCAGCCGATGGCCTGAGAGCCGTTGATCGCTCCCCGCACTTCCGCTGGACCACCAGGTAATTTTAAAACCTTTTTTGGGGGTTCGGGAGGGTGTTTTGATTATCGGATCGGGCGCAACCGATAATCAGAACTCAAATCGGGCTGAGCGATAAAAATTTTAAGATTTGGATCGGAACCGGAACCGATCAGATTCCGGTTCCGATTCACATCTCTATTCTGCACCTCTCCCTTAATAAGTGTTAATGAACGTTTCCTCCATGAACTTGTCCAAACCTTTTTTAAACACAGCTTTACTAATAGCTTTCACCAAATCTTCTGGCAATGAATTCCAGAGCTTAATTATGCATTCAGTAAAAAAATATTTTCTCTCATTAGTTTTAAATGCATTACTCAGAATCTTCATTGTGTACTTTTTGAAAGAGTAAACAACTGATTAATGTTTACTTGTTCCATTCCACTCATTATTTTATAGATGTCTATCTTATCTCCTCTCAGCCATCTCTTCTCCAAGATGGAGAGTCCTAACCTCTTTAGCCTTTCTTCATAGGGGAATTGTTCCATTCCCTTTAACTTCTTGGTTTCTCTTCTCTGTACCTTTTCTAATTCTGCTATATCTTTTCTGAGATGTGGTAACCAAAACTGAACACAATACTCAAGATGAGGTTGATCCATGGAGCCATACAAAGGCATTATGGTATTCTCTGTTTTATTCTCCATTCCTTTCCTTAAAATCCCTACCATTCTATTTGCTATCTTGGCTGCTGCTCCATACTGAGCAGATCCTTTTCTTAAGTGGTGACTCCTAATGTGAAACCTTGCATTTTGTAGCTATCTTTTGGGTTTCTCTTCCATAAGTGCATCAGTTTGCAATTGTCTACATTAAATTTCACTTACCATTTTCATGCCCAGTCTCCCAGTTTTGCAATGTTCTCTTGCAATCTCCCACAATCATCTTGTGATTTGACAAGTTTGAATAATTTTGTGTCATTGGAAAATTTGATCACCTCACTTTTTGTTCCCAATTCCATGTCATTTATAAATATATTAAAAAGCATCAGTCCCAGAACAGATCCCTGGGGCACTCCATTATTCACCTTTTTCCATTGGAAAAATTTACCATTTAGCCCTACTCTCTGTTTTCTATCTTTTAACCAGTTAGAAATCCATAATAGGACTCTGCCACCTATCCCATAACTTTATAATTTCCTAAGAAGTCTCTCATGAGGGACTTTGTCAAATGCCTTCTGGAAATCCAGATACACTATATCAACTGGCAAACCTTTATCCATATGTTTATTTATGCTTTCAAAAAATGTAGCAAATTTGTGAGGCAAGACGTCCCTTGGCTAAATCCACGTTGGCTTAGTCCCATTAAACTATGTTTATCTACATGTTCAGTAATTTTGTTCTTTATGATTGTTTCAACCATTTTGCCTGGCACAGACATCAGACTCACCGGTCTGTAATTTCTTGGATCACCCCTTTATCCCTATCTAAAAATTGGCGTACCATTGGCAATGTTTCAGTCTTCAGGTGTTAGCATCTCTATTCAGAATGAAGTCTCTGTGTTCAGCCATTTTGATCAATCCAAACATGGCAACTTCATTCTGAATAGAGATGCTGACACTCTTGCGATGTTCACCCCTGATGCACTCTTCCTTCAAAAAATGTTGTTATGTCTAGTGCAATGTAATTTCATGCTTACTGTTGCTGCTGCTTCCAACCAACAAAGGGAAGTGATCACTTTTATTTTGCATAAAAAAATCTAAAAACTTTTCTAAAACATTGATGTTTATTTAGGAGCACTAGAGAGGACCAATGATTAAATATGACCCAGGCATTTCATGCAGCAAACTAACAGTGTGTTATGAAGGTCCTATAGCAGTTTATGTTTGAAATGTCACCGCTACTAATTTTTATGGTATGTAAATTGCCTTCAATGCTGAATCATTTGGGCATTTTTTTTTTTGCATTCACAGTTTTTTATACTCTTTATTGAAGTTTTATGTGTATATCTCTTATATATTCCTTAATGAATACTGAAGCACAGAATTAATTTAATCTCTCTGCTATGGCTTTGTCATCCCTAAATACTCCTTTTACCCCTTGATCATCTAATGGTCCAACTGACTCCCTCGCACGCTTTTTACCTCAAATGTACCTGAAAACATTTTTATTATGATTGTTTTCTTCCACAGAAAGCTTCTTTTCAAATTTTCTCTTTGCCTTTCTTATCAATGCTTTGCTTATGACTTGCCATCATTTATGCTGTTTCCTGTTTTCTTCCATTTGGATCTCTTTTCCATATCTTGAAAGATGTTCTTTTAGATATTATAGGCGCTCTCAACTCACCTTTCAACCATGCCGGTAGTAGTTTAGCCTTCTTTCTTACTTTTCTAATACGTGGAATGTATTTGTTCTGGGCTTCCAAAATAGTATTTTTAAACAACATCCATGCCTGACTTAAACTGTTAACCTTTCAGTTGCTCCTTTGTTTTTTTTCCTAACCATTTTCCTTATTTTATCATAGTCAATTTTTGGAACATAGTAGATTTCTTTTCTGTGCTCCCTCCAGTTATTAAGTCAAATTTGATAATGTTGCCAAGTGGCTCCAATACTTTTACCTCTTGCACCAAATCCTGTGTTCCATTAAGGACTAGGTCTAAAATAGTTTCCCCTCTTGTTGGTTTTTATAGCAACTGTTCCATGAAGCAGTAATTTGTTTAATCTAGGAACTTTTTACTTCTCTAGAATGTCCTGATGTAAGATTCACCCAGTCAATACTGGGGTAATTGAAATCACTCATTATTACTGTGTTGCTGATTTTGTTAGCGTCACTAATTTCTTTTAGCATTTCATTGTCTGGCCAGGTGGACAGTAATACACCCCTATTATTATTTAATTCCCTTTTTCACCTGTAATTTCTATCCATAAAGATTCAACATTGCATTATTTTCCTGCAGAAATGTTATCCTGTTTGACTCAATGCTCTCTTTAACATGTAGTGCCACCCTTCTACCAATTTGATCCATCCTATCATTTCAATATAATTTGTACCCTGGTATCACAGTTTCCTATCAGTTATCCTCCTTCTACCAGGTCTCTGAGATGCCAATTATATCTATCTCTTCATCAAGTGCTATACACTCTAACTCACCAATCTTATGTTTTTAGATTTCTAGCATTTGTATATAGACATTTCAAAGTATGTTTCTTGTTTGTATTAACAATCTGCTCATCAGTTGACAAGGGTAATTTGGAATCTTTCTACACTGTACTTAAAGACACTTGATCCCCTTTGGCATTTATTGCAACCTCTCTACTGGGATGCCCTATTTTCCCTGTTCTCTTAGTCCCCTTCAAAGATACATCATTCCAAACCATATGCTTCTGAGCGACTATAGGCTTTCCCCAGCATCTAGTTTAAAAGCTGCACTATATCCTTTTTAAATATTAGTGCCAGCAGCCTGGTTCCACTCTGGTTATGGTGGAGTACATCTTTTACGAAAAGGTCCCCTCTTCCCCAAAATAAAGCCCAATTGCTAACAAATCTAAAACCCTTTTCTTTGCACTATCATCTCATCCACTCATTGAAACTTTGGAGCTCTGCCTGCCTCTGCCGTCCTTCATGTCGAATGGGGAGTTTCTGGATTTCAGCTTTCTACCTAAAACCCTACATTTGTCTTCTAGAACGTCCCTTCTATACTTTTCTAAGTCATTGGTATTTACATGTACTAAGAAAGCCAGTTCCTTCCCAGCACTATCTAAAATCCTATCTATGTGATGCGTGAGGTCCACCACCTTTGCACCAGGCAGGCAAGTTACCAAGCAATCCTCACATCCACCAGCCACCCAGCTATCAACATTCCTAATAATTGAATCACCAACTATACTGGCCATCCTAACTCTTCCCTCTTGGGCACATGCTTCTGGAGACTTATCCTCAGTGCAAGAAAATACTACATCATTCTGAGGGCAGGTCCTAGCTACAGAATTGCTTCCTTCCTCATCAAGCTCATGCTGTCCTTCCAGATGACCTTTCTCCTCCAAAGAAGCACAGGGGCCACCAGTTTGGAGTTGGTACTTCTCTACTATGGCCCTGAAGGACTCCTCTGTATATCTCTCTGTCTCCCTTAGTTCCTCCAGGTCTGCCACTCTACCCTCCAGAGATCAGACTTGTTCTCTGAGGGCCTGGAGCTCTTTGCACTTAGCACACACATATGACCTCTCACCAGCTTGGAGATAATCATACATGTGGCATTCAGTGCAAAAGACTGGAAAGCCTCCCTCTTAGTGCTGGACTACTGGATTAATTTCTGCATCATAAATTTGTTGATTTGTTATCAATTTAAAATTTCTAAGGCAGCAGGGATGTACAGCTAACCTAAACTACTTTCAGTCTATGGATTTATTTTATATGTCTGGCCATGACCCTCAAAACATTAGAATTAATCTACCTATATCTTCCTAGTTATCCAACTTATTAACTCTTGTTTTGAATTAGATTCCTTATGTATAAAATCTGCAACAAATTACTCCTACCAAACACAATTACCATGTAAAATCAAAACATATAAAACCAAATAACAACAGATAAGGTCTAGGAGACAGATAAGGTATAGCAAGGTAAATGAATAGAGTATAGTAAGGAAGTTTGAGGTGCATGTGCCTAACATCATGTGCTTTCGATTCTTGTCTGCTGCCTCTGGATGTTGGGGCTGTGGAAGTCAAAGCCTGGATTACTCTCTGTGACCTCTGGAGTCCTATCCCAGGCGATGCTGGGCAGAATATGCAGATAAGCCTTCCGGTCCTCTTCTGCTGCAAGTAGTGTGGAGCTTCTGGATGCTGGAGCTGTGGAGTTCGAAGCCTATCTCACTCGCTGTGACCTCTAGAGTCGATAAAGATCTTGTTTTTTTAAGGCTGTCATGCTGACCACCTTTCTTTATTGCAGTGAAACCTGGCTTGTCTACCAAAAAGATACCAGAATCAGTCATTAGGATCCTTGAGTGCTTCCATCAGGAATGCTTGCATGAAATCCTGCAGATTAAACAGGAGGATTAAAGCAGTATTTCTCAAACTCACCTGGATGCTCACCTAATCACTCAGATTTTCAGGATATCTGCAATGAGATATATTTGCATTCACTGGGTCTCCAATGTATGCATATATATCTCATGAATATTCATTAGGGATATCCTGAAAACCTGGCTAGTTAGGGGTGCCTCCAGTAGAGAGATGATAAACACTGGATTAAAGGATAAATGTGAGTGTTTTCCATGAACTTACATCCACCAGCACTGGAGTTTTACTCAAAAGAAATCAACTCCAATGGCCAGACCATTTCATCCAGATATTTGAGAATCACTTTGCTTGTTGGGTTCTTTATTCTAGCTCTTCATAAGCAAGCACTCCAAAGGAAACCGTTAAAAAATATGCTCAAGGTCACCCTCGAGTATGGTGGCATTGAACTAAAAGGAAAAAACTGTTAACCACTTGGCATGGTACCACCTTGTTCATCATGGTGTATGCCAATATAAGACCCAACTTGATACTGAGATTAAACAATAGCAGTGAAGGAAGGGGAAGAACAACCCAGTGCTGCAAAGTTTATTCCAAGAAACATGCCTCCAATGCCGCAAAATGTGTGCATCCAAAATTGGAGTCCATCAAGCTTGACAGTCATCATCCTTATTTCTCAGGGCTGCCAACAATAACATATTGGCAGCCACTGTGTGTCTGCTGGCGGGGAAGAGGTTACAGAGAGAGACTTACACACATATATTACTAATATTAAACTTGTCAAAACAATACTTTACTACTTATATCTTATCAGATAAAAAGCAGGACCATATCTAAGTGTACCTACCAGCAATGGGTCAAAGAGTGGCAAGGACAAGTCTTTGCCACAAAATCTCAGCTTCCAAGCCTTCTTTTTAAAGTCCCCCAGTTCCCAATGATAGCACTGAAAGAGGGGATGCCAGAAGGAAGAGAGAAACCAGGTATCTCTCCCTCCCAGCGAATGGTGAGCTGCTCCCCTTGCTGCAGGACTATAAGGGCAGTGAATTTAGACTTCCTGAACCTCTCAGCCATTTTTGCTGTGTTGTCTGCATGCATAGACACTGAAAAGTAGCTGATGCTACTACACAGGCAGAAAATCCAGCCGCACAAAGTACATGCTTACAATATGGGCTGGATTTTAACAAAGTTTATGAGCGCCGGGCCTATTTTAAAAAGGCCCGGAGACGCGCATAAAGCCCTGGGACACGTGTAAATCCGGGGGCTTTACTAAAGGGGCGGTCCAGGGGCGGGGACGGGGTCAGAGGCCTCCGACAGAGCAGCCATTGTCGCTGTGTGGGAGGATCGCATGCCAGCAAGCTGCCAGCACATGCAACTTGGGCAAAAGGTAAGACAAGAGTCAGGGGGGGTTAGAGTAGGGCTAGGGGGAAGGTTAAGGGAAGGGGTGGGGAAGTTAGGTTAGGGGGGGGGGAACGAAGGAAGGCAGCATGGCTCGGTGCACGCAATGTGCACAATTGTGTACCCCCTTGCGCGCGCCAACCCCGGATTTTATAACATGTGTGCGCCTGCGTGTGCATGTTATAAAATCAGGCATACATGTGTGCGTACCGGGTAGCATGCACACATGTAGGCCACACATGCTTCTTTTTAAATCTACCCCTATGTCTATTACGTGAATAGAGCTTTGACTGGACATAGACATGGTTTACAATGCAGATATTTTAAAATCCGAGGTAGAATTTAAATTTGCACAGGGATGTCCCCCACCCATGTATGAATGCAGGAAACCCAATTTATGATCCCAAATTTGATCATTGTGCTACTTATGGAACTCTTAAATGGCATCTCCTACATACTTGCAGCTACTAGATTTTTATAGACTTACTAAAAGAACTTTTTCATGTCTGTAAATGCTAAGCTGTGAGCAAGGTCTCATTGCCATCTGCTGGTCAGCTACAAAACAACATCATCTAGAAATTAGAAAGTTGTAGTTTTCAGAAAGTGAATTAATTGTTCACTATCATAGATATACAGATCTGAGATTCCAAAGAGTGTTTTTCTAGAAAGTTAGGACATTACTTAGATAGATGCCAGTATTTGAAAAATTGTAGAATGGATAACTTATTTATTTATTTTAGTTTAGTTTTTTCTATACCGGCATTCGTGAGAGTATCACATCGTGCCGGTTTACAATAAACAGGGGAGTGATGAGAGGTATAGTGAAAGAAGTAAATAACAGGTGCTGAACCAAAAAACAGTTACAGTTACAATAAAACAGGGATACGTACAACTTGGAGCAGAGAAGTGATAGGAAGATTAACATAATATATAAAACCCAACTTTGACTATTTAGCTAAAGTTAGCTCGATAAGTTATCCAGGATATTCAACAGGATAAACCTTCTGCTGAATATCCCAAAATAAAGTTATCCAGCTACCAATAGCAGACTGACAGACTGAAGAGAAAGAAAGCCTTACCAGGCTGTCAGTTTAAGTTCTTGGTTCTTTTTAACTATTAACAGCTTTTTTTGTGTGTAGGAGTCAGTCAAAACTGAGTGCACACAAGTAACAGGGAATTGGAATCAGCAATCAAGGGCCCTGACTGTCAGTCTGAGACACTAAGTATGGAAGTGTCCTGTATGGTATGGCAGATGTTACAATATGCTTGCTGGGCAGACTGGATAGACCGTTTGGTCCTTTTCTGCCATCATTTATATGTTTCTATGCTATAAGAACATAAGAAGTTGCGATATTGGGTCAGATAGAGGGTCCAACAAGCATCCTGTTTCCAACAGTGGTCCATCCAGGTTATAATCACCTGGCAAGTACCCAAACATTAAATAGATCTCATGCTACTAATGCTACTAATTGGCAATTCCCTAACGGGCGGATTTTAAAAGCCTTGCGCGCCGGCGCGCCTATTTTCCATAGGCCGCCGGCGTGCGCAGAGCCCCGGGACGCACATAGGTCCCGGGGTTTTTGGAAGGGGGCGTGTTGAGGGGCATGTCGGGGGCGTGTCGAGGGGTGGGACCCGATGATGCGGCATTTCGGGGGCGGGACGGGGGCGTGGTTTCGGCACGGGGTGTTTCGGGGCGTGGCCGCACCCTCCGGAACTGCCCCTGGGTCGAGTCTCGGCGCGCCAGCAGCCCGCTGGCGGGCGTGGATTTACGTCTCCCTCCGGGAGGTGTAAATCCATGGATAAAGGTAGGGGGGGGTTTAGATAGGGCCGGGGGGGGGGGTGGGTTAGGTAGGGGAAGGGAGGGGAAGGTGAGGGGAGGCCGAAAGAAAGTTCCCTCCGAGGCCGCTCCGATTTCAAAGCGGCCTCGGAGGGAACGGTGACAGGCTGCGCGGCTCGGCGCGCGCCGGCTGCCCAAAATCGGCAGCCTTGCGCGCATCGATCCAGGATTATAGAAGATACGCGTGGCTACGCGCGTATCTTATAAAATCCAGCGTACTTTTGTTTGCGACTGGTGCACAAACAAAAGTACGCGAATGCGCTTTTTTTAAAAATCTACCCCTGAGTCAACTTGTTTAATAGCAGTTTATGAACTTATCCAAAAGATTTGGAATTTATCCAAACCTTTTTTTTAAACCCAGCTATAATATCTTCCCTAACCACATCCTCTGGAAATGAATTCCAGAGATTAATTGTATATTGAGTGAAAAAGAATTTTCTCTGGTTTGTTTTAAATGTGCTATTTGCTAACTTCATGGACTGCCACCTAATTCTTCTATTATCTGAAAGAGTAAATAACCGATTCACATTTACCCATTATAGTCCTCTCATGATTTTATACAGCTCCATCATATCCCCTCAGTTATCTCTTCTCCAATTTGAACAGCCCTAACCTCTTTAGCCTTTCCTCAGAGGGGAGCAATTCCATTCCCTTTATCATTTTAGTCACCCTTCTCTGTACCTTTTCTTACTCAACTGTATCTTTTTTGAGATGCAGTAACAGGAATTAAATATAGTACTCAAGGTGTGGTCTCACCATGCAGCGATACAGAGGCAATCTTTGTTTTATTCGTGATTCTCTTCCTAATAATTCCTAACATTCTGTTTGCCTTTTTCACCACCGCAGCTGATAATTTCAACCTATTATCCGCTATGATACCTAGATCTTTTTCCTAGATTGTAACTCCTAATATAGAACCTAATATCATGTAACTAAAGCATGGGTTATTTTTTCCTTCTATGCATCACCTTGCATTTGTCTACATTACATTTCATCTGCCATTTGGATTCCCAATCTTCCAGTCTTGCAAGGTTCTCCTGCAATTTAGCACAATCTGCAGGTGATGTAAGTATTCTGAATAAGAACATAAGAACATAAGAAATTGCCATGCTGGGTCAGACCAAGGGTCCATCAAGCCCAGCATCCTGTTTCCAACAGAGGCCAAAACCAGGCCACAAGAGCCTGGCAATTCCCCAAACACTAAGAAGAACCCATGCTACTGATGCAATTAATAGCAGTGGCTATTCCCTAAGTATAATTGATTAATAGCCATTAATGGACTTCTCCTCCAAGAACTTATCCAAACCTTTTTTGAACCCAGCTACACTAACTGCACTAACCATATCCTCTGGCAACAAATTCCAGAGCTTTATTGTGCTTTGAGTGAAAAATAATTTTCTCCGATTAGTCTTAAATGTGCTACTTGCTAGCTTCATGGAATGCCCCCTAGTCCTTCTATTATTCGAAAGTGTAATTAACCAAGTCACATCTATTCGTTCAAGACCTCTCATGATCTTAAAGACCTCTATCATATCCCCCCTCAGTCGTCTCTTCTCCAAGCTGAACAGCCCTAACCTCTTCAGCCTTTCCTCATAGGGAGCTGTTCCATCCCCTTTATCATTTTGGTTGCCCTTCTCTGTACCTTCTCCATCGCAACTATATCTTTTTTGAGATGCGGCGACCAGATTTGTACACAGTATTCAAGGTGCGGTCTCACCATGGAGCGATACAGAGGCATTATGACATTTTTCGTTCTATTAACCATTCCCTTCCTAATAATTCTTAACATTCTATGTGCTTTTTTGCTGCTGCAACACACTGAGCCGACGATTTTAAAGTATTATCCACTATGATGCCTAGATCTTTTTCCTGGGTGGTAGCTCCTAATATGGAACCTAACATCGTGTAACTACAGCAAGGGTTATTTTTCCCTATATGCAACATCCTGCACTTGTCCACATTAAATTTCATCTGCCATTTGGATGCCCAATCTTCCAGTCTTGCAAGGTCCTCCTGTAATGTATCACAGTCTGCTTGTGATTTAACTACTCTGAATAGTTTTGTATCATCCGCAAATTTGATAACCTCACTCGTCGTATTCCTTTCCAGATCATTTATATATATATATTGAAAAGCACCGGTCCAAGTACAGATCCATGAGGCACTCCACTATTTACCCTTTTCCACTGAGAAAATTGACCATTTAATCCTACTCTCTGTTTCCTGCAAATTAGATCACTTCACTTATCATATCCCTTTCCAAATCATTTATAAATATATTGAAAAGCACTGGTCCAAATACAGATCCCACACTGCACATCATTGAACGGAAATAGGAAAAGAAGGAATGGCAGCCTTGGCAGAGGTAGAAATTTGCTGCAAAGCCAACCCAGCCTAAAAGCAGTAATAAAAAGAGGCAGTTCTGAAGATGGACTTTCTTAGCCACAGAATGGCAAGAGAGGAAGGCAGCTGAAGGCTGAAGCAATTGAAATTTGGAGAGCATGTGCTACAAACACATTTTTCTCTCTCTATTGGTGGGAGAGCTATCCAAGGCTAGAATTGGCAGGGCAGGGACAGCAGAAGTGCAACATCCAAAACCAGAAGCATGCTTCTCTATAGTTACTGCTTCTGATGCAGGGAAGACCATATTTTCACCAACTAATTCTGAGGAAGAATCTTGTTTGAGATTCTCTGAATTAGAACTTGATTCAGCTGAAGAAAATATGGGTGGATTAGTCAGTAGCCTCCATTGAGCTGATGGGAGGGAGATAAATAAAACCAATGGGGTTGAAAGCAACTCCCAAGAAGAGTAAACAGTGCTAGCAGATAACATGAGTGATACCCTTGGTATTTTTCCTCAGGGTCCACCCTCTACCTCAACTCCAGTGCCAGCATAGGCACCCAAGGGTGTTGAGAAGAGATCACGAAAGACATCCCTGATCTGGAGGCACCTTAAAGAGAGATAGGATCCGTGTTTTGCTCAATGTATTCACTAAAGTAAGGACATCAGTCAAGGGAAGCAAGTGGGAGTCAAGGGAAGCAATCTGACAAATGCTGGTATGCAGCATCACCTGCAGAAACAGCTCTTACTAGCATTGGCCTAATGGGAGGGTGGCAGTACCAGCCTGAGAATTCCTTATTCCACTGAAAGTAAAAGCCAAAGGAAAGGGTTTGAAAGGAGGAAGACTTTCCCCAAGCTTATTCCACGGCCCCTTCCACCAGTCAGGTGTTAGGCCAGCAGCCCCTTGCCATGCACCCACAGCAGCACCTAACATACAGGAAAATGGGTGGAGTTCCATATCACTATCCCACAGCAAGAAGCAGGCAGTATCAAAAGTAGTAATGAGAAGTATGGAACTGATTGTCCTTTTGAACTAGTCCCTACATTTAGTGGAGAATATGGATTTTAAGCATTTGCTGCATGTGTTTGGCCCCCCAGATGCAAAATCCAATCCAGGGATGGGCTATGGCATATGAGACTGAGTTAGGATACGCTGATTCTCCATCTTCAACTCATTCTCTTCCAGGTGCCCATGCTATGTTACTGGGTCCTCCTTTGCTGTTCCCTCCTTTTTCTCAGTGTCCTCTTCCAGGCTAGGAAGGGCCACTGGGTCCTAGGGGCATCAGGGCCATCACCTAACTGCTCTCCTGAAATAAGCATGTACATACTATAAATATATATGCTATATGGCTTATTCTCTTCACACTCACTGAACCATTCTTTCTGCCTAACCAACAGCTCCATGGGCCCAATACTAGCATCTCCAGCTGTACCACAAACTTATGAAAAGCTTTCCTTGATACACTTGTAAAGCATCAGCAGACAATGACACAGAGATGATGCATTAATTGATATGGCTCTGCAATAGGGTTACCAACTGATTTCATATTTTCAGTGCAGCAGGTAGATGTAGTCCTTGATTATCCTATAATATTCTGGGAATTTTATTTTGGTCTTCCCTTCTGCATTCCCACCAAAAAACAACAGTCCCAGCATGCTGTGTGGTAAAACAAGGACTGCATCCAAGTGTCCTTACAGATTCACTGGGCTACCCTACACTCACCCTTTCTGACTTGTGGACCATTTCCTATTTCTAATGAATAACATATCTCTACGCAAGGGGAAAGGTCATTTAGTACCCCTAGGAATTTGTCGTGACCCCTTACTTACAATTTTTCTATTACATTTTATGGCCAGAGTGACCTCAATATAACAGAGACATCAGTAGACCTTCCCTGTTAAATGTCATCTTAGTGTCAGTATGGGACTCTGCAATGGATGCGCACTGTTTCCACCACTGGGTGAAATGACATCACTGACTACCTGCATAAGGACAATATCTTCACAGAGGAGGGTCTGAGGAAGGGTGTAGATAAAATCTTTAGAAAAGGACTTCTGAGAAGTACAGAAGATAGAAGAAAGAAAAATGTTTACCACAAGCTGAGGGCAGGTGTTACAGATAGAATCTTGTAGAGATGTGAATCGTGTCCTCGATCGTCTTAACGATCGATTTCGGCTGGGAGGGGGAGGGAATCGTATTGTTGCCGTTTGGGTGTGTAAACTATCGTGAAAAATCGTTAAAATCGTGAGCCGGCACACTAAACCCCCCTAAAACCCACCCCGACCCTTTAAATTAAATCCCCCACCCTCCCGAACCCCCCCCCCAAATGCTTTAAATTACCTGGGGATCCGGCGGTGGTCCAGAACGGCGGCGGTCCGGAACAGCCCCCTCAATAGAATCGTGTTGTCTTCAGCCGGCGCCATTTTTCAAAATGGCCGCCGCAAAATGGCGGCGGCCATAGACAAAAACGATTCGATGGAGGAGGTCGTTCCGGACCCCCGTTGGACTTTTGGCAAGTCTTGTGGGGGTCAGGAGGCCCCCCCAAGCTGGCCAAAAGTTTCCTGGGAGTCCAGCGGGGTTCCGGGAGCGATTTCTCGCCGCGAATCGTTTTCGTACGGAAAATGGCGCCGGCAGGAGATCGAGTGCAGGAGGTCGTTCAGCGGCGGTCCGGAACCCCCGCTGAACGACCTCCTGCAGTCGATCTCCTGCCGGCGCCATTTTCCGTACGAAAACGATTCGCGGCGAGAAATCGCTCCCGGAACCCCGCTGGACTCCCAGGAAACTTTTGGCCAGCTTGGGGGGGCCTCCTGACCCCCACAAGACTTGCCAAAAGTCCAACGGGGGTCCGGAACGACCTCCTCCGTCGAATCATTTTTGTCTATGGCCGCCGCCATTTTGCGGCGGCCATTTTGAAAAATGGCGCCGGCTGAAGACAACACGATTCTATTGAGGGGGCCGTTCCGGACCGCCGCCGTTCTGGACCACCGCCGGATCCCCAGGTAATTTAAAGCATTGGGGGGGGTTCGGGAGGGTGGGGGATTTAATTTAAAGGGTCGGGGGTGGGTTTTAGGGGGTTTTAGTGTGCCGGTTTTCCTGCCCTCCCCCTTCCCCCAATTTACGATTTTTTAACGATAAATCGGGGGAATTGGTATTGTATCGTGGCCCTAACGATTTTTTGACGATTTAAAATATATCGGACGATATTTTAAATCGTCAAAAAACGATTCACATCCCTAGAATCTTGTGAATCCCTGGCAGAATGCCCTATGTCTGATGAAGCTAAAAGCTGCCCTAGACCTTAAGGAGAGTGAACATAACTAGGAAGGTACATATTTAAGCAATTATTACAGAGGGGGGGGGGGGCAAGATGTAAATAGTACCTGTCCCAAAATCTGACCAGCGTTGTGTGTGTGGTCTAGTAGTTTCTGTGTGCAAACAGATAATATAGCCATAATATACAGAAAAGTTTCCAGGTTAGGCAATCAATTCCCAGCTATTAGTCACTAAATGTTTACATTGTCTACAATTACACAAGTATGCAGAGTGTTTTAATGGAGAGATCAACTAATGAGGAGGAAAAGTCTCTATGATAACACTGCTTCAAGGATAATACACTCATCCAGGTTTTCCCCTGTGCAGGAATCCTGGGAGGCTTTGAGTCCTTGGATAGTCCAATGGCCCTCCATATATGCCCATGTGCCCAGGACTTTCATTGGACATGGACCACTTATATTTATGTATGGTACTATACATATTTATAGTTATTACAGTCATACTAGTACATTATATGATATTCTTGTAAAAATGCTCACCTGGACGGCCAGTTGTTCCACACCTCCAACAGCTGCATCCAAATTGGTGGTGAGCACCCGCCATTCTACTGCGGAGAAGGTGATATGGCTGGCAAATCCCTCAGCTGTCATATGGGCCTGCTTCTGCTTGTTGAGACATCAGAGGTCCCACCACTTGTGGCTCAGGTCTATCATACCATTATTGTTGTGAAAGACTGCACTGAACCTTTGGTGGATCTTCTCTCACATCCTCTCCTTCATTTATGAGCCTATTCTCCTGGACTCTAAGCCATACAGGACATGCTGGAACTTTATGATCTCATGGACATGAAAATCCACCTTCCCAGGTATAAAGTTTGACTTCCCCATTAGTGCTTTATGCCTGCTGGATATGATGTAATTAGAAAGGCATGCACTGTGAGCAACACCTTTATACCCATAGACAATTGTAAATTGTACATATCTGTATGTATAAAGGGGTGGGATTTATGTAAGGTAATATTATACATGTATATTATTAAAATAGATAGCAAATATACTTGTGTTTGTAACAGTCATGTGTATATTCTCTTTAATGCACTGATATACATGCATTATTTCCACTTGTGAATACAGAGTTGGTCTACACAAGGACTAACAGCTGGATCTACATCATCTGGAACTTTCATATCCAGTCTGGTGTTTCTCCCTATAGTTTGCAATATGGATAAGACCTGGACTGGACCTACCTGTTCCTGATGCTGTGAAGCCTGCTGCTAATCTACCTCCACAAGGATGTAGGAAAGCATGACATGTGTGGATGTGTATTTCATCCACACATGTCATGCCTGAATGATTATTTAACTAGGCTTGGCCATTTTCCCTATGAACCAGTATTTCTCTCCATATGGAACAAGGACCTTTTTTTGCCACCTATCTCATAGCTATTACGCCCGTCGGTCACAGTTGGCTGCGACCACTACTGCTCACCTCCTTCTTCACTTCCCTGACTCCATGGGGTAGATTGGAAGCCTCCGCTAGCTACCGACAAACTGCCTGCTGCTCCCAAGCCTCCCAGGTCGGCATGGACACCACCGACCACCATCTTGCCATCAGGTCCCTCTAGGCATGCACGTGCACAGGCCAGTCTTACCCATGTCATGCCAGGAAGCTCAGGGGCGTCCCCTCCAGATGACATCATTACCTTTGGATATTTAAATCTGCTGGCCCTATCCGAAGATGATTTGGCAAAGAGTCTCATCCTTGCTAATTCCGCCTTGCTTCCTGAGGACCCTGCATTCCAGTTCCTATTCCAACGTGGATGTCTCAGGTACCCGCTCCTCGGGGGCCTCTCTGTCATCCTGGCTATCTGCTCCTCGGAGGGCCTGATGCCTGGAACTCTGCTGCTCTGTGTCTCGGGGCTTCCCTGGAACCAACATTGCTTTTTCGTGAGTACTCCACCCTGCGGATCACTTTCTGCTTATCAAGTGCCTATCTGATGTACCCCGCGCTGCGGGCCATTACCATTGCTACAGAGAGCTCCTTCAGAGGTACCCACTCTACGGACCATTGCTACGCTATCAAGGACCTCACAGGCGCACTCCACCTTGCAGACCACTACCAGGCCGACGGAGGACTCTCACCGGTTACCTCGCGCTGCGGGCCATTGCCACCTCCACCTAGGACCTCGACTATGCACTTCCCTCTGCGGACTGCTGTCACCTCTACAAAGGATCCCACCAGTATATCCTGCTTTGTGGATCATTATCATCTCTACCAAGACTCTTCGGTGTACTCCGCCTCACAGGCCACTACACCTTCTCTACAGGAGACCTGTTCGGTGTACTCACTCCATGGACTACTACCAACGCTATGGAGGTATTCCATCTGGGTACTCCCTATTCCATCGACCCTGTGTCTCTGGGTCTGTGTGACCTTTTCTCTGGCACCCCCCGCTCTGCGGGTAGTGCTTCTATCTTTTTAATAAAGACTCTATATTGCTTCCATGTTTATCCTCAGCTCCCGACAGTGAGGTTCACGGGGCTCCTCCCCGTGGGCGGTACCACCTATCACTTCGGCCCAGGGTTCACATACCAACTGATATTACAGAATCCTAACAGATTGCCAAATCCATGGTCTCAGCAATTCAGGCCATCCCTAGCCTGGCCCAGCGAATCAAGGAGCAACAGAAGATTCTAGAAACTTTGACTAACTCCGTCAATCAACTGAATAGCTGGCTGGATTCCATCCCAACACCTGCCAAGCCTGACACTGCTACGCAAGCACTGCCCTTCCGGACTCCAGTACCTTTGCCGGTTCCTCCTCATTTTGCAGGTGCCCCCTCGTTATGTAGGGGCTTCTTGAACCAGTACAACAAACACTTTTCCCTACAACCTGTATATTTTCCGGATGTAGTCTCCAAAACTACATATATCCTATCCCTTCTGTATGGAAAAGCATTGGCTTTGGCATCGCCCCTTTGGGAACGTACAGATCCCATTCTGAATGATCTACCTGACTTCCTCACCCTCTTCCAAACTGTGTTTGATGACCTGGGGCGAAAGGCCATCTCCGGATCTATCCTTTTGCATCAGCAGCAAAATTCCAGATCATTGACTGATTACATCATCGAGTTTCAGACTCTCTCATAAGAATTACACTGGGATCTGGGCTGTCTGTGAGCCATATTTCTTGAGGGTCTTAGCCCACGCATTAAAGACGAGTTGGCAGCATGCGAACTCCCTGAGGCCCTAGACTCACTTATTGATCTCGCCGGTCACATAGATCGTCATCTACATGAACATTCCCAGGAGATCAGAGGAAACAAGAGAGCGGCTTCTAATGCCCCACAGTTTTGCGCCACGTCCTCTACTTAGGGTATCTCGGCACCTAACACAAAAGAAGAGGAACCAATGCAGATGGGCCATAGTCATCTATCTACAAAGGAGAAGCAGCATCGCCAGAAAGCAGGCCTCTGCATGTATTGTGGCCAATCAGGTCATGCTGTACCTTCCTGCCCTCTCCATCTGGGAAACTCCCAGGCCTAGGATCTGCTGGAGGATTCCTCCTACGCCTAACCACACCTTCTCCTCCACTGACTCTGCCTGTCTCCATTAATTTGGTCAACCAGGAATTTCACACTCTGGCATTAGTAGACTCCGGAGCCCGGGGAATCTCTATTCTCTGGCAGCTTGTAGAACATTTATGAATTCTCACCATCCGCATGCCAACGCCTTTGTTACTTTCGTCTATCCATGGCGAACCTTTACCTGGCGAAGTTGCCTTCTCCACAATCCCTATTCACCTTCAGACAGGATCTCTGCAGACAGATACCATCTCTTTTTTGATTTTGGATAAGGCTATACATCCAGTGGTCCTGGGATGTCCATGGCTGAAAATACATACTCCACAATTTGACTGGGCTACCCTCCAACTCTCACTGGGGTGACTCCTGCCATAAAAAATGTTTGGACCACACAGCCATCTATCTCAGGGCTTCCACCACAATATTCCTCCTTCTAGGATGTATTTTTGAAGAAAGCTGCAGACAACTTACCTCCACATTGCTCTTTTGATTGCGTAATCAATTTGCTGCCCAATACTGAGCCTTCTCGAGGAAGAGTCTATCCACTTTCCTTAACCGAAACCAAAGCTATGTCCGAATACATAAAGGAAAACCTGGCCAAAGGTTTTATTTGTCCCTCCAAATCCCCTGCTGGAGCAGGGTTCTTTTTTGTAGGAAAAAAAGACAGCTCCCTCCGGCCATCTATAGATTATCGCAGCTTAAACAAAATTACAGAGAAGGATCACTACTCCCTGCCATTAATTTCTGAACTGTTTGACAGGCTCCAGGGGGCTAAGATATTCACCAAATTGGACCTTAGAGGAGCTTATAATTTGATCAGAATACGCCAAGGTGATGAGTGAAAAACCGCTTTTAACACCCGCAATGGCCATTTTGAATATCTGGTCATGTCATTTGGTCTCTGCAACGCACCTGCAGTGTTCCAGAATATGATGAACGAAATCTTCAGGGACATGCTCTACAGTTGTGTCGTGGTTTATTTGAACAACATCCTAGTTTTTTCACAAGACCCTCAAAGCCACCGCCGGGACGTCATCAATGTTTTACAACATTTAAGGGAAAACCAGTTGTATGCTAAGCTGGAAAAATGCTCTTTTCACAAGGAGTCCGTCCCTTTTCTGGGCTATGTGGTCTCTAAGTAAAAAACAAAAGGCTCCTGAGGGTAATGTATAATGCAGGTCGAACCAAATCAATTTAATGAATTTTATAAAATGAATGTTATAAAATTTTATATACGCCGCATCAACAAGCCTGTCGACGTGTTCAATCCCTTGGACCTGAACCGTCCGGTCTGCACATCATTTGCGGCTAGGCGGCTGTGTGTTATTATGTCAAGAATGGTCTGATATTTTTAACCAACGAATGTTGTCTCATCCAACTCTCTTGGCTTGACCAGCCTATTAGAATAAATTTCAATTTCTATGTCTGTCCCAAATGTCCCATCGAGGATTTAAAATGCAGTATAATTCTATGGCAGAAAAGCTTCAGCTCTGTTTACAAGAATCCTCTGACTTTATCAGCTTAATGTGATCAACCCGACAGCGGCCGGTGTTTCGCTGCAGAGCTGCAGCTTCATCAGGGGTAGTTGTCTAAGAAGCAAAACGAATAGCAGAGAGTCGGGTAAAAACGTTGTAATTATAAATATATAACTGCAAATACTTAGCTGAATGTGTAGACGAGCCGACCTGCTTGTAGTGGACTGATGGTCTCACGGGAACATCTTGAAGAAACGGGACAGAGACCACTATGCTCAGGTATTGATAATTAAATAGCCCGCGCAAATAGCCAGGGATTTCAAATGGACCCACAGAAGACTAAAAGCATCCGAGACTGGCCCCAGCCATTGGGTCTCAAGGTACTCCAAAGATTTCTAGGCTTCACAAATTACTATAGGTCCTTCATCAACCACTATTCTACACTAACCGCTCCACTCACGGCCATGACATGTAAGGGAGCCGATCCATCCCAATGGTCACATGAAGCTGTATCCGCCTTCCAGAAACTTAAGGACGCATTCCTGCAAGAGCCATGCCTGCATCATCTGGACCCCCGACGACCCTTCATCGTTGAGGTAAGTGCTTCTGACGTCGGTGTTGGGGCTGTGCTCAGCCAGCATTCTCTTAACCATACCATACATCCATGTTCCTTCTTTTCCCGACACTTTTCCCCAGTTGAGGGCAATTATGGGATCAGGGACAAAGAAGTGCTGGCGATCAAGTTAGCATTTGAGGAGTGGCATCCCTGGCTCGAGGGAGCACAACATCAAATAACAGTGTACACGGATCACAAGATCCTCAAATACCTCCATCATGCCCAACGCCTGAACCACAGACAAGCCCGTTGGTATCTTTTTTTCACCCGATTTAATTTCCTGATTAGGTACTGACCAGCCAACAAAAATGTCCGAGCAGATGCCCTCTCTCACTCATTTACTACTGATGATGTTCCCTGGCATATCATCGACCATACTAAGGTACTCCTCTCCGCTACTCACACGGTACCATCCAGGAAGGCGGTGGTTTCCCAGCCTCTTCATAAGAAGATCCTCAGATGGGCATATGATTCTTTGCTCTCTGGTCACCCCAGGCTTGCAAGAATGCTCGCTACACTCCAGAGGTTCTATTGGTGGCCGACCATGAAACGGGATGCTGAAGCCTATGTGGAATCTTGCCCCACTTGTGCTCGTCAAAAGCTGCCGACAGGCCGTCCTTCAGGCCTCCTACAACCTCTCCCTGCACCTAGCAAGCCATGGACACATATATCCACGGACTTTATTGTAGACTTACCTTCTTCTAGTGGTAACAATACCATTTGGGTCACCGTGGACCGCTTTTCTAAGATGGCTCACTTCTTGGCTTTACTCAGCCTTCCCTCAGCTCCAGAGCTAGCCAAACTGTTCATCAGACACATCTTTCGTCTTCATGGACTTCCGAAGCACATTTTCTCGGATAGGGGTGTCCAGTTCACAACCAAGTTCTGGAGGTCGCTGTGGAAAAAGCTTGACATCACCCTGGACCTTATATCAGTCTATCATCCACAGGCCAATGGACAGACATAAAGAACCAATCGTACTCTGAAGCAGTTCCTCCAGGCATACGTGAATTCCTGGCAGAACGATTGGTCTGATTTGTTGCCGTGGGCCAAATTCGCCTTGAACTCCCATCAACCTTTGGCCACAGGTTCGTCCCCCTTCCAAGTGGTGTACAGACATCAGCCTTTACCTCCTCTTCCAATTCCTGTCTGTGACCTCTCCAGCTGCACAAGTCTCCGCTCAAGAACTGCATCAAATCTGGGAGCATACTAAGCAATTGCTACAACAAGCAGTTCTAAAAGTGAAAAAATTCTATGATGCTCATCATTGGGTAGCTCCTCAGTTAAACCTGGGTGACAAGGTGTGGCTCAGCACCCGCTTTATTCGTCTAAAGTTGTCTTCAGCCCACTTTGCTCCCAGATACATCGGGCCCTTTCCTGTACTTCGCTGTCTGGGGCCGGTTGCTTACAGCCTTCGTCTACCCACTTCGCTGAAAATCCATAACACTTTTCACATCTCGCTGTTAAAACCACTCGTCCTATAAGAGTTCTCAAAGAAACCTCCTGAACCTCAACCTTTAACTTCGGAGGATGACATCACCTATCAGATTGAGGACATCTTGGATGTGAGGAAGCGTGGGAAGCATTGGGAATATTTGATCTTGTGGGAAGGTTATGGCCCCGAAGAGAACAGTTGGGAGCCCACTAAAAACATCCTTGATAAGGAGTTAATCCGACAGTTCCATGCTTCACATCCTGGAAAACCAAAAACCCTGGGAGAAGCCCTAAGAAGACGGGTACTGTTATACCCGATTACAGATGGCTGCGACCACTACTGTTCACCTCCTTCTTCGCTTCCCTGACTTCATGGGGTAGATTGGCAGCCTCCGCTAGCTACTGACGAACTGCCTGCTGCTCCCAAGCCTCCCAGTTCTTCATGGACGCTGCCAACCACCATCTTGCCATCAGGTCCCTCTAGGCGCGCGCAAAGGCCAATCTTATCCACATCGTGGCGGGAACCTCGGGGGCGTCCCCTCCAGATGACGTCATTACCTTTGGATATTTAAACCTGATGACCCTATCCGAAGACAATTTGGCAAAGAGTTTTTGCTAATTCCGCCTCGCTTCCTGAGGACCCTGCATTCCAGTTCCTGTTCCGACGTGAACGTCTCAGGTACCCACTCCTCGGGGGTCTGTCTCTCGTCCTGGCTATCCGCTCCTTGGAGGGCCTGAGGCCTGGAACTCTGCTGCTCTGTGTCCCAGGGCTTCCCTGGAACCAACATTGCTCTTTCGTGAGTATTCCGCTGTGCGGATCACTTTCTGCTTACCAAGTGCCTATCTGGTGTACCCCGCGCTGCAGGTCATTACCATTGCTACAGAGAGCTCCTTCAGAGGTACCCGCTCTATGGACCATTATTACACTATCAAGGACCTCACAGGCGCACCCCGCCTTGCTGACCGCTACAAGGCTGACCGAGGACCATCGCCGGTGTACCTCACGCTGCGGACTATTACCACCTCCACTTAGGGCCTCAACTGTGCACTTCACTCTGCGGACCACTGTCACCTCTATCAAGGACTTCATTGGTGTACCCATCCCCGTGGGCCACTACCATCTCTACAAGACCTCTTCGGTGTACTCCGCCTCGCAGGCCACTACCATCTCTACAGGAGACCTGTTGAGTGTACTCACTCCATGGACTTCTGGGCACTCCCTATTCCATCGGTCCTGTGTCTCTGGGTCTGTGTGACCTTTTCTCTGGCACCCCCCGCTCCACGGGTAGTGCTTCTATCTCTTTAATAAAGACTCTATATTGCTTCCGTGTTTATCCTCAGCTGAGACCTAGCTTCCCGACAGTGAGGCTCATGGGGCTCCTCCCCATGGGCGGTACCACCTCTCACTTCGGCCCAGGGTTCACATACCAACTGATATTACAGAATCCTAACAATAGCAATTTATATATGTCCTATATCTTACAATGTAGCAGGCCCAACATTTCAATTGCGACTCTGCCACTTCTTCTATCCTACAATCCCTTTGTCTTGTTAAATTTGTATGGATGGGAAACAGCTAATGAAATAAATACTTCAGACCCTGCTTCAGGTGTTAGACAAGCTCTGATGACTGGCTGAAAGCTATTTAGTGTAAGAGTCCTTACAAATTACTGGTGGTGGAGGAAGGTCATGGGGCTAGGTCATGGAAATTGCAAGGAGTGCCCCATTGCTCACAGCTGCGAGCTTAAATCTGAGAATCTTCAAATAGCACATGATTCTAGATGAAAGTTAGGAATTTGAGATATAGACATGTTGTTAATTCCATGAAAAGACTGGCAGATGAGAGCCTTCAGGAAAAAAGCTGGGCCTTATGTGTAAGGATAGCCAGTTTGAGCATGGAGAAGAGTAGGCATGGTGCTGTACATATAGCATGCACCTGTATTAATGCAAGTATGCCTTTATATCTGTAGTATAAGAAAGATAGTTCTTTTCTGTGACATCTGAAGCTTATGGGACATCAAAGTGACCTACTAGACTTTTCAGCAGCAGCCAGCTTCAGTTGAATGCAGATACTCCTTGAATATCTGTATGGCAATTCTTTTCTGATGTAAAGTGCGCTATATTAGAAAGGGCCACTTCATGTTTGCTTCTTGTTTCCTTATGCAGTGCTCAGGGGCGGACTGGCCTATCGGGGGATCGGGCATCCCCCGGTGGGCCGGTCGCTCTAGTCACATGGTCTGCTGAGCGCGGCTGTGACAGAGCCAGGGGGGAGGCACCGGAAAATCAAATAAAGAACACGCCCCCTGTGGCGCGGCGCCAGCGTGGCACCAAAGCCGCGCGCACCCAAGGGGCGTGCGTGACTTTGTTAGACTTGGTTTGAATTAAGCCTAGAATGATTGTTGTGGTTTATTATCTAAAGATTCATCTCACCTCAGTATTGAGTTATATAAGCGACACAGAATTCAGGGATCATATAAGAGAAATATTATGCCACCAAAAAGGAAAGGGAAGGTTAGGGTATTTCCCCCATTGCCTGCTGCTTCTTCCCTGACCCAATTGGAAATCAATAGATTCCTGACACAGCTGGAAAATCAGGACGCTAAGGAATCCGTTGGAGCCACACAAGCTGGAGAATTGAGTGGCTCCTTGGATGAAGTGTCTCTGAGCCCAGATAGCCGACCTCCACCAGTCCAGCAATGTGGGGTAAATGGGGTGGCTCAGACTCCAACCACAGATATGGGAGTGGCGTCAGAACCAGGGGGCCCAGGATCTCAAGTGGAAAATTTAAGTCAAATATTAACGAGACCAGGGAAGGTTATACTGGAAACAATATGGGAAGCAGTCACGGGTTTAAGCTCAGCTATGAACAGATTAGAAAAAAAGATGGATGCAGTATCTTCCGATTTTCAAATGAAATTAACAAGTGTTCAAACTCAAAATAATTTGATTTCTCAAAAAGTAAACGATAATGAAAAAAATATCCAATCTTTGCAAAAACTTAATGTATGTTTAATAAAAGATCAAATAGCTAGTTTACGAAGGTTGGAGTCTCTAGAAAATCATGTAAGACATTTAAATATTAGATTGACAAATTTTCCTCAAGTTTTAGGAGAACGTCCACTTATTTCCCTGAAAAGATATTTTAGAGAAATATTATCATATGAAGAAGAGGAAATTCCCTCAATAAATAATTATTTCCTAACAAAGAAATCTGTTGTTCCAACAAATCTTACTGAATTTTTGGAAGACTCCAATCAAGAAGTTCTTAATAGATCTACCTCAGTAGTATCTTTTATTATTGCTCAGGATCTAAATAAGGTAATGAAGCGTTACTTTCAGAAATTTCCTACGATTTTCCATGAACAAGTGGTTAAGATTTATCCTGATTTAGCTCTCGCTACAAGGATGAAACGCAAGGAATTTTTGGCAATGAGATCACAGATAACCTCTTTAGGTTCTACGTGTTTATTGCGTTATCCTTGTTAAGTGTGAGCTGAGAAAAGGTGAACACTTTTATGTTTTTCATCAAGTAGAGCAATTGCAGCAGTTTTTGGCTACGCAGCTACCAACTGCTTCTTCCCCTATATCCAGTAATGATATATTAATTATGCCAGTTACAACAGAAGTACCATCTACTAGTGTAATACCTATAGAAAAGTAGGCTTAGGTAGGCAGTATGTAAGGAACCAGTATGTGATCTGTGTTAAGCGTTTGCTTTATTGTTTTATTAATATAAGTAATCTCCAGTATTTGCTAAATTACTCAAACCAGCCTTATTTTTTCTTTGGATTAGATGATTTAAATCACTCTGTATAGTTTTGTTGTTAAAAAAACAGATTTTTCTATTAACATTGTATCAATGAGGTTATGTCATCCCTAAGATACGTGCGCAACCCCCGAAAACCTACCCCTGCCTCCCCCTGCATGCGCCGAGCCTATCTTGCATAGGTTCGGTGGTGCGCGCAAGCCCCGGGATGCATGTATGTCCAAGGGCTTCGAAAAATGGGCGGTCCGGGGGCGGGGCCTGGCCAGCCAGGGCAGGCGTAACTTTCTCAACGAAGGTAGGGGGGGCTTTAGTTAGGGCTGGGGGGTGGGTAAGGGAGGGGAAGGTGGGGGGGGGCCGAAAAAAGTTCCCTCCGAGGCCGCTTCAATTTCAGAGCGGCCTCGGAGGGAACGGAAGCAGGCTGCTCGGCTCGGCGCTCACAGGTTGCACTATTGTGCAACCTGTGAGCGCCGATTGTGCGAACAAATCTACGCCCACGCGTATGTTTTAAGATCTACCCCATAATGACTCAACAACCTGTCTTTGCATTTTTCTTCGTATTTACCAACCTAGCAAACAACTATGGTCCCTACACAAAAACTTACTGGAAATCCCATCGGTACACTTGGCAAGGCTAAACATCACCAGAAGAGATGCTTTCTCAGTAGCTGGCCCTACACTCTGGAACTCTATTCCAGATCACCTAAGACAATTAATCTCATATAAGGAATTTAAACGCAGCTTAAAGACCTATTTATCCTCAATGACATTCGGAACCCTCACTAACACCCAGCAGATTGTCCCAAAGCATGCCTCCACTACATAACTTCTCCTACTTATCTAACTCCTAGCCCAACCCATGCTCGTTCCCTAAATATTTCTTTTAAACTTTGGAACAGTCTACCACAAAATTTGAGACTTCAACCCAATATGAGAAAATTTTAAAAGGATTTAAAAAGGTGGTGTTTTCAGCAAGCATATGGGGTTGATACGCAAGACACAGGCTGAGATCCAGGTTATGAGTTAAGAGTCTTATAAGTCTTTGCTTTTACTGTTTCTTTTTAAGTAATGAATTTAGATACCTTTTAGTTGTATTTTTATTGGATGGTTTTATGTAATTTTTTAATTCTAATTCAACATTTTATTTATATTAGCATGAAAACCGTGGAGATAGAAACTTGTTTTTCTGTATAATGGTATAGAAAAGTTGTACAAATAAATAAATAAATAAATAAGTATAATAAATATAAATAAATAAATGTAAGAATAAGAGAATAAGAACATGCCATACTGGGTCAGACTAAGGGTCTATCAAGCCCAGTATCCTGTTTCCAACAGTGGCCCATCCAGGTTACAAATACCTGGCAAGTACCCAAACATTAAGTACATCCCATGCTACTAATGCCAGTAATAGCAGTGATCCTCACCTCCAACCTTGCCAAGCTACTTCTCCCTGCTCACACCACACCCAAGCTCCAGCCCCATTTAATCCTGCCTTGCCAGAACCTAGATGCTTCTTAATGGAGTCACCCTTGGCTCTCTGGTTTGCTCTCTGGTTTGTTTTTATGTGTATTTATTATGTATATTATCCCTTGTAAACCGGTTTGTCAAACTTTATGTTGTAAAAGCGGTATATAAAGCTTTTTAAATAAATAAATATACATTAAATAAATCACAAGCTACTATTACTTATTAATTAATAGCAGTTTATGGATTTTTCATCTAGGAACTTATCCAAAACTTTTTTAAACCCAGTTACACTGACTGCTGTAACCACATCCTCTGACAATGAATTCCAGAGCTTAACTACACACTGAGGGGTAGATTTTAAAATCAAATACACTTGCGTCCATGTGTGTGCGCTACCCAGCATGTGCACATGGACGCAATAATATGTGCACAATAGCATAACATGTGCACAATAGCATAACATGTGCACAATAGCACGTGCATGTTATAAAATCCCAGTTGGCGCACACAAGAGGGGGTAGAATTTTGTGAATATGCATGACGACACATTGTTAGCTTCCCCAGTTCCCTCCCAGTCTGCACCAGTTAAGGAATGGACTGGGAAGGAAATTCCCTACCCCCTAACCTAACTTCCCTTCCCCTTCCCTACCTGCCCCCTATCCCTATCTTAGCCCCCCCATTTGTTTTACTTACTATTTGCTCCTGCAAAGGAGCTGGAGCAAGTTGCAGTGCCGGCACCCTGCCGGTACGAGATGCCCCAGCACAGCACCAAATGGCCGCTGTACCAGGCTCCACCAGCCCCACCCCACCCCTCCCCACCCCAGGACTGCCCTTCCTGCCCCCCTGGACCACCCCTCTGCTGAGGTCTGGCTCTTGTGTGCGTAACAGGGGTTACGCATGCAGCCAGGCCGCTTTTAAAATGTGCACGGCACACACAAGGCTCGGCCGTGCGCATAAGCCCTGTGTTTTACGCGTGTGGGCTATTAAAAATCCAGCCATGAGTGAAAAAGAATTTTCTTTGATTTGTTTTAAATAAGCTTCTTGCTAACCATGGAATGCCCCCTGGTCCTTCTATTATCTGAGAGAATAAATAATTGATTTACATTAACTTGTTCAAGTCCTTTCATGATTTTGTAGACCTCTATCATATCCCCTCTCAGTCGTCTCTTCTCCAAACTGAACATCCCTAACTTCTTTAGCCTTTCCTCACAGGGCAGCCATTCCATGGCCCTTATCATTTTGGTTGTGAGAAGTATGCCTGAACAGAAAACCAACATGGAGAAGGAAATCCCCAGAAGCCTCTGCTTTTCTTTAGCCTGCCTATGCTGAATGGACTCTGAGTGACTTTCTGAGCATGACTTACAGAATGTCCCTGGATATCTGTAGAGGCAGGCAAGCTGGCACCAGACAGGTGATGCCTATTCATAGGGTCACAAAGAAGAAACCACAGGGGAGCTTCAGGCACTATTCTCAGGAGTTTGTAATCAACACAGCTACAGACTGTTAATCATCTTGACCAGTAAGGTTTTAACAGAACAAAGGACTATCATGGGAAATGGGCTACACGTCCAGGGTAAACTAATCAGGGGTAGTTAGGGATAATGTTATCATGCAGTTGGCATTACAACTTATGTAAATGATCCTTTGGGCAGTCACGCAAATCTCTAGAACCTTCTATCTTTTTCCAGTATTAAATGTTATCTATAAAAGAAGGGTCACTTTCTGTATACGATGAGATGCTGGTCAGTTTGTCAGACAAAGGGCATCCAGTACCCAGCATTTCCCGAGAATACTTATACTGATTAATAAAAAGAAATTATACTTTCTACTGAGTCTAAGTGTTCTTGTGTCCCTGGCTATAAGCGTAGAGTGCGCTTTACATTACAGTTGCCCTTCTCTGCATTTTCTCTAATGCAACTATATCTTCTTTTAGATGCAGTGACTAGAATTGCACAGAGTATTCAAGATGTGGTCTCACTATGGAGTGATGCAGAGGCATTATGATATCCATCCTTTTATTTGCCATTTTTTTTCAAATAATTCCTTACATTCTGTTTGCTTTCTTGATCACCACAGAACACTGAGCTGACGATTTCAATGTATTATCCACTATCACACCTAGATCTCTTTCCTGGTTGGTAACTGCTAAGATAGAACCTTACATTGTGTAACTACAGCAAGGGTTATTTTTCCCAATATGCAACATTTTGCACTTGTCCACATGAAATTTCATCTGCCATCTGGAAGACCAATCTTCTAGTCTCACAAGGGCCTTTTGCAATTCATCACAATCCATTTGAGATTTAACTACTCTGCATAAGTTTCTGTCTTCCGCAGATTTGATAACTTCACTTGTACCCTTTTCCAGATCATTTCTAAATATATTAAAAAGCACTGCTCCAAATACAGATCCCTGAGGCACTCCATTTTTTACCTTTTTCTACTGTGAAAACAGACCATTTAATCCTACTCTCTGCTTCCTGTCTTTTAACCAGCCTACAATTCACACAAGTACATCGCCTTCTATCCCATGACTTTTTAGTTTTCTTAGAAGCCTCTCATGCGGGAATTTGATGAACACCTTCTTAAAATCCAAATATACCATATTTACCAGTTCACCTTTGTCCACAGGTTTATTCACTACTTCAAAAAAATGTAGGAGATCTGTGAGACAAGACTTCCCTTGGGTAAATCCATGTTGGTTGTGTCCCATCATACCATGTCTATCTAAATGTTTTGAGATTTTATTTTTTATAACAGTTTCCATGATTTTTCCTGGCACTGAAGTCAGGCTCACTCCTCCTCCTCCTCACAGGTCTATAGTTTCCCGGATTACCCTGGATCCCTTTTTAAATAACGGGGTTACATTGGCCATCTTCCAAACTTCAGGTACAACGGATTATTTTAATGATAGGTTACAAATTAATTGAAATAGGCCTGAAATTTCATTTTTTAGTTCTTTCAGAACCCTGGGGTCTATACCATCCAGTCCAGGTGATTTACCACTCTTCAGTTTGTCAATCAGGCCTACTACATCTTCCAGGTTAACAGTGATTTGATTCAGTTCATTGGAATCATTACCCATGAAAACTTTCTCTGGAACGGGTATCTCCCCAACATCCTTTTCAGTAAACACCAAAGCAAAGAAATTGTTTAATCTTTCCATGATGTCTTTATCTTCTCTAAGGACCCCTTTAAACCTTCGATCATCTAACAGTACAGCCAACTCCCTCGCAGGCTTTCTGCTTCTGATATATTTTAAAAAGTATTTATTGTGAGTTTTTGCCTCTACTGACAACTTCTTCATCCTTTCTTAATGTGTGGAATACATCTGGACTGTACTTCTAGGATGGTATTTTTTAACAATGTCCTATGCACAATCAACCCCTCAGTGCATAGTTAAGCTCTGGAATTCATTGCCAGAGGATGTGGTTACAGCAATTAGTGTAACTGGGTTTGGATAAGTTCCTAGAGGAAAAATCCATAAACTATTAGGGTAATTAATAAGCCAGAGTAGCTTGTGATTTATCTAATGTTTGGGTACTTGCCAGGTACTTGTGACCTGGATTGGCCACTGTTGGAAACAGGATTCTAGGCTTGATGGACCCTTGGTCTGACCCAGTATGGCATATCGTATGTTCTTATATTCTTATGTTCTTAGCTGCACCTTTCAGTTTTTTAAACTATTTTTCTCATTTTATCAAAGTTTCCTTTTTGAAATTTTAGCACTAGAGCAGTGGCTCCCAACCCTGTCCTGGGGACCCCCCAGCCAGTCAGGTTTTTAGGATATCCATAATGAAAATTTGCATCTTATGGAGGCAGTGCTGGACTTACTTACAGTCCCCCTTCTAGTCATTAATTCAAATTTGATCATATTATGATCACTATTGCCAAGCGGCCCCACCACCGACCGCTCCTCTCTCACCAAATCCTGCGCTCCACTGAGAATTAGATCTAAAATTGTTCCGTCTCTCGTCATTTCTTGACCCAATTGCTCCATAAAACTGTAATGTATTCCATCCAGGAGCCTTGATGTTTCACTTACCCAGTCAATATTGAAGGAATTAAAATCTCCCAATATTACTGCACAACCAATTTGGTTAGCTTACCTAATTTCCATTAGCATTTCACTGTCCATCTCACCATCTTGGCTAGGTAGACAGTAGTATACTATCACTATACACTTGCCAAAGACACAAGGGATTTCTACCCATAAATATTTGATTGTGATTTTTGTCTCTTGCAGGATCTTTATCCTGTTGGACTCTGCCATCCCAGACAAAAAGCATCACCCCGCCACCAAGATGCTCCTCTCTGTCATTGCGATATAATTTGTACCCTGGTATAGGACTGTCCCATTGGTTATCCTCTTTCCACCATGTCTCTGAGATGCCAATTAAGTCTAAGGCATCATTCACTGCTATACACTCTAATTCTCCCATCTTGCTTCTTAGACATCTGGCATTAGCACAGAAACATTTCAAAGTGTTTTTTGTTTGTATTTACATTCAGCTTTTTATTTGACAGGATAAATTGGAATCTTTTAGCTTAAGTGAGTTTTTAATTATAGGCACTTGGACTACTTTTCTGATTATTGGAACTCTCTGTTGGGCTGCCCTAACTCATTAGTATCTGTTGAAGATACCTCCCTCCAAACCATGTGCTGCCAAATGACTGTCGGCTTTCCCTGTTAATGTTGTTTAAAAGCTGCTCTATCTCCTTTTTAAAGGTTAGTACATGCAGCCTGGTTCCACCTTGGTTAAGGTAGCGCCATCCCTTCAGAAAAGACTTCCCCTTCCCCAAGATGTTCCCCAGTTCCTTGAAAAAATGAATCCCTCTTCCTTGCACCATCATCTCATCCTCGCATTGAGACTCTGGAGTTCTGCCTGCCTCTGGGGACCTGCATGTGAAACAGGCAGCATTTCAGAGAATGCTACCCTGGAGGTTCTGGATTTCAGCTTTCTACCTAAGAGCCTACATTTGTCTTCTAGAACATCCCTCCCACAGTTTCCTATGTCATTGGTGCCCACATGTACCACAACAGCCGGCTCCTCCCCAGCACTGTCTAAAATCCTATCTAGGTGATGCGTGAAGTCCACCACCTTTGTACCAGGTAGGCATGTTACCAGGCGATCCTCATGCCCACCAGCCACCCAGCTATCTACATTCCTAATATGTGAATCACCAACTATGACGGCCAACCTAAACCTTTCCTTGTGGGCAGTAGTCCTGGGAGACACATCCTCGGTGCAAGAGGACAATGAAACACCTGGAGAGCAGGTCCTTGCTACAGGATCCTTTCCTGCTGCACCCGGTTGATGCTCTCTGATCATGAGGCCTCCCTTCTCCAAGGCAGCACCAGGGCTGCCAAACTGGAGTTGGGACTTGGCTATGTCCCTGAAGGTTTCATCTATATACCTCTCTGCTTCAGTTCCTCCAGGTCTGCCACTCTAGTCTCCAGAGATCAGACTCGTTCTCTGAGAGACAGGAGCTCTTTGCATTTGATATACCCGTACAATTTCTCACAGGTGGGTAAAAAAATCATACATGTGACACTCGAAGCAAAGGCTGGGAGGCCCCCCTCTTGTTCCTGGACTTCTGCCTTCATCTTACATTTTTTCAGTTCCTAGTTAAATTTTACATTGCTAAAATACCAACATTCATTCATAATTCATTATATATTACTGTCACTTGGCTAAATGCCTCACTTCATCTTTACATTCCGAATAGAAAACTCAGATCCGCAAACAAAGGTCTCCTACAAGTTCCTGCTTTCTGGCCAACACACAGCTTTACCTTCATTTTGTGAGCATAAACTTTACTGCAGATGCAGCAAGGGGATTTACGCTCACAAAATGTGTGTTCTAAAATAGGAGTACTGTTAATGCCTTCGCCTGGAAATTAGAGATGTGAATCGGAACCGGAATCGGTTCGGTTCCGGTTCCGATTCAAATCTTACAATTTTTATAGTCCAGCACAATTGGTTTTTTGTTTATCGGCTGTGCCTGAGCTGATAAACAAAAAATCCACCCCGATCCTTTAAAAATGACCCCTTTGCTTCCCGAACCCCCCCCCCCCCCCCCAAAACCGTTTTAAAATTACCTGGTGGTCCAGTGGGGGCGCGGGGAGCGATCTCCCGCTCTCAGGCTGCGCTAATAAAAATGGCGCCGTTGGCCCTTTGTCTTTACCATGTGACAGGGTATCCGTGCCATTGGCCGGCCCCTGTCACATGGTAGGAGCACTGGATGGCCAGCGAGCGGCTTGGAAAATGAGGCCCTATGTTAGGTGGATGACAAGCAGGCACACAGCATGGTCTCCAGTTTAAAAATACAGCGTTACGTGCATAACTGTTTGCCTCACTCCAAAACATCCATGCTTCACCCGTGCCCTGCCACTTTTCTGCCCTCTTAGCTTTGACGTGTGTATGGATATATATGTGCTCATACATTGTGTCATTTTAAAATCCACATTGCTCACCGGCGACCATGTGTGCGCGCTACCCGGCCTGATTTTATAAAATTGGGGTTAGCGCATGCAAGGGGGTGAACAATTTTGCGCCCTGTGTGCGCCACCACCCACGGCCTTCACCCGTTCCCTCCCAGGCCGCTCCGATTTTGGACCGGCCTGTGAGGGAACTTTCCTTCCCCCTACTCTATCCTTCCCACCCCCTATCCCTATTCTAACCCCCCCCCCTCCCCGACCTCTATCTTACCTTTGGGCAGGCGCAAGTTGCGCGCGCCGGCAGCCAGCCAGCACGTGATCCTCCAACACAGCAGCAAATGGCCACTGTGCCAGCAGCCTCTGGCCCAGCCCCACTCCCAGACGACCCCTTTTTTGATGCCCTGGGACTTAGACGCGTCCCAGAGCTTTATGCACGGCGCCGGGCCTTTATAAAATAGGCCTGGCGTGCGTAACCCGATTTACGCCCATAGAGCTTTGAAAATCTGGCCCAACGTGGACTTACACATGAATATCCTATGGACAATTCAATGGCATATACTGTAGCAATTTTCAAAAGCCCACTCACAAGGTAAAGTGAATTTACACCTGTAAAACACAATTTTAAACATGTACATTATTTTTAAAATCAGGCCCCATAAGCGTAGATTGCATCTGCAACTCTCCATGCGTTATTTTCAATCGAAAAATAATACCCGCACAAAGAAGTTGGTAAACTGTCCACACAAACTTTCCCTTTGAAACTTGATGCAAAGTCCACAAGTCAATTTGAAAAATTGCTCACATTATCCCGTCTGACAAAACTAAATGTTTTATTTCTTTTCAACCATTTTACAAACTAAGATGTATTGTGTTTTAAAATGTTTGATATTATTGTTTCATTGATATCTGTAATAAAAGGTTTCTGCACATTTACTAGTACAAATGTGATATTGATGAAGATTCTCTCATATACATATTTATAATGATTCATTGAGTACCCACAAATTGGAAGTCAATTTACAGCCAAAGTTCATTTTATTTCATAGATCAGTGCGGCGTTTTGGTTTTTTTGCCAGTCACGAAACATTGCTGAAATTCTGTAAAAGGTTTTTCTACCTTAGGTAAAAGGGGTATAATTAAAACAAATCACTTTAAACAAGTATCGTTTAGGTTGTTTACAAAATTAGAACTACTTATTTTATTGTTATATGAACGAATAAATATTTAAAGCAACAGTGCCACCTAGAGCCATAAACCTGATCAAGTTATGAAAAACAACCTTCCTAACTCCAGAAAATCTTCTTGCCTTTGAAAGCTTTGGTTGTTTTTAGAGAGGGGGAGGGGGAGGAGGCAAAGAGAGAGGGAGAGAGAGAGATGGCTATTTTAGAGCATTGTTTCTGATATAAATGGATGTTATTTAAATTAGAAATTTAAGCCTTCATTTTCTGGGTTTCAGAAAGCAGTTGAGTAGATGTTATTACTTCTGTACAACCTGAAATACCTTGGAATTGCCGTTTTTGGTTATTTACACAATATTTCAGTCACTCAGAAGTTATGATCATTTCAGTCCAATCTCCCATCATCATTTTAGATCAGCCAGAGAGAGACAGGAAAATGAGGAAAGGGTAACTGACAGTGAGAAAACTGAGAGTTTAAATCCTCTTTCAAAGATAAGATAAAAGAAAGAAACAAGAAAAATGAGGCTTGGATAGAGAGGGCTGTGAAATCTAGCCTCTCAAATACATACATAGGTCTATATACTAAAGTGTAATACATTTGCAGAAAAGTTCACACATTTTTAAGTGCAAGCTTTATTATTTTATGTAATAAAATGAAATTTTGTTAATTAAGGCTCATCATACATTTCCCATGGTAACCCCAGCAAGAATTAGCCCACACTGAATGGGCCACTTAACATGGTGGGGGGGGGACGACTAATTGTGATCCTTCCTTTCCCTGACCTCCCACATGCCTCAATCTTCCTGGCACCCTTCTATGCCTGCCTCCTCCTTCCACCTCCCCGTTAGGCCCTGATACTTCAAACACTCCTTTCCAAAGCTCTGATTCTGTCTGGACTCCCCACAGAACCCCTACCCTCCTGCAGTGAAACAACAGGAAGACCAGAACTCGTTACCGCCAGCTCACCAACCTTTTGAAAAAAGGCTTTTCTTTTTCAGTGTTTTGCACTTTCACCTACATATGGACAGGAGGGTGTTGCAAGAAATAGGATCTCATGGATAGATGGAACAGGCTTGGGTTGCACAAAAGTCGTGGGAAGGAATGTGGGCAACACAGAGGAGTCAGCAATGGCTGGAGCATGGCGGATGATCTGGGAAGGACTGAGATGTAAGGGATAATCGAAAGGGGAAGAAGAAGAAACCCTGCAAGTGTGCAGACGTCTGACATTACCCCCCTCCCCCTCCACACACACACACAAAACAGGTTACCAAAAAGAGAAGGATAGGCACAGAGGTGAGACTATCTAACACTAGCCTTCCTGGAGGAGGCAAATTTCTCTATATTCTACAGCTGTGATATCGGACATGGTACTTAAAATATATGAATACAGGGAGATAATAGTTAATCTACAGCCACGGTACTACTTAAAGTAGCTGGGTTCATAGTAAATACTGCTAGTTAAGCCCTATGGTAGGGATTACTACTGAGCACATTTTTTAATGCACTTATGGCTCATTAGTGTACCCATTTACATTAGGGATGTGAATCGTTTTTGAACGATTAAAATTATCGTCAGATAATTTTAAAATCGTCCTAAATCGTTAGAGTGCACGATACAATACAAATGCACCCGATTTATCATCAGGGGCATTTGTATTGTATCGTTAAATAGGGCACGGGAATTATTTGGGGGAGGGCGGGAAAACCGGCACACCAAAACAACCCCTAAACCCACCCCAACCCTTTAAAACCAATTCCTTACCCTCCCCCACCCTCCCGAACCCCCCCAAAATGTTAAATTACCTGGTGGTCCAGTGGGGGGGGGGTCCCGGCACGATCTCCCGCTCTCGGGCCATTATAGCTGCCACTAATTAAATGGCGCCGATGGCCCGATAAAAAAAACAACCCACCCGACCCTTTAAATCGACCCCCCTTAGCCTCCCCCACCCTCCCGACCCTTTTTTTTTAGGGAGGCCCGCGCCGCTAAAAAAGAAAACCCACCCGACCCTTTAAATCGACCCCATCCTCCCCACCCCCCCAAAATCTTTTAAAATTACCTGGTGGTCCAGGGGGGCCTTGGGGGGCCTCGGGGAGAGATCCAGGGGGGCCTCGGGGAGAGGAGAGATCCAGGGGGGCCTCGGGGAGAGATTTCCCTTTCCCAGGCATCAGCTGTTCTAAAAAAAAATGGCACCGATGCCCCTTTACCCTTACCATGTGACAGGGTATCCGTGCCATTGGCCGGCCCCTATCACATGGTAGGAGCACTGGATGGCCGGCGCCATCTTTACTCATCAGCCCCTATTATAGAGTATAGTATAATAAGGGCTGATGAGTAAAGATGGCCGGTGCCATCTTTAAAGATGGCGCCGGCCATCCAGTGCTCCTACCATGTGACAGGGGCCGGCCAATGGCAAGGATACCCTGTCACATGGTAAGGGCAAAGGGGCATCGGCGCCATTTGATTTTTAGAACAGCTGATGCCTGGAAACGGGAAATCTCTCCCCGAGGCCCCCCTGGATCTCTCCCCGAGGCTCCCCGAGGCCCCCCTGGACCACCAGGTAATTTTAAAAGGTTTGGGGGGGGTAGGGAGGGTGGGGTCGATTTAAAGGGTCGGGTGGGTTGTTTTTTTTTAGCGGCACGGGCCTCCCTAAAAAAAAAAATTAGCGATGTGAATCGTTAAAACGATCTGGCACACGATTCCCATCTCTAATATACATTTCTATATCCATGAGATATGTGGTGCCAATGTGCCCACAGTAAGAAAGTGTCAATATTTCAACAGTTACCATTCAAGCAATTTTTATTATTTTAATTGCCTATCAGTGGTTTACAGTTGTCTGATATTGTGTATGAAACAGTAAAGACAGGTAGTAGCAACTGTCAGTAGCTATCATCTGTTTAAATCATTGCATATACTAAAAAATTAATCACACACACTACATAAATATACAAGTGAGCCAGACAGAAACAGAGGAGGGAGCTTGTGAGTGAAACGAGGTCTGAACTGATTTCATTCCAAAACAAAATATACCTAGAGTTAATATTCAGTGGGTTAGTGAACAGGAAAGTTACACTGGTAACTTGCACTAAATAGTCAACAGAACTTAGGAGGGAAAGTATTCAGCTGAATAGGCCCTGCTAAAATTACCTGAGTAAATTTAACATTTTTCCAACCAGACTTACCTCTCTGACCTTGAGGAGGGTGGTACTGAATATCAGTGGACATCAACTAAAGTTTAGCCCCAGCCACGGAATGCTCCCAGTGCTGACTCTACTTATACCTGAATACATTCCGTGTGGGTAATGAATTACACGCACAAAAGGTAGCCATGGAGCAGGGGGAGATTTTTGAAATCTCAGTAATGTCCAGTAACTCCAAAAATGGACTTGTTAGTTTCTAGGTGCTACTTACCTTTTTCTTCAGAAAGAGGGCAAAGAATACACAACTTTGTTCTATTTCAAACAGAGTTATGTAGAGAAAGATGCCTCATTCATTCTGATTGATAAATCTAGGCCTAAGTTTGGTGCTCACCATTCTGCTCAATACTAAACATTTATATTTTTTGTTTATAGATTTGCACAGTGTCTGGTCCCCCTGACGCAGCCCTGATGTGAAGCACAGCTGTGTCGCGGTCCTTGTTCCTGCACCATTAACCACAACTTCCTTGATTTATGTGCACACTGATGTGACTGTATCTACAATAAAGACTTTTTATGTTAAGACGTATTGACCAGAGATTTATATTTGCCACGCATTAACTACGGAGCTATTTCCTGAAAACAGATAAACTGAAGACTATCAGACGGTTACTTTTCCTGTGAACTGCAGCATTATTATTATTATTATTATTAGCATGATCGTCGGTATAAAAAAGTCTTTAAAATAAATAAATAAATAAATAAATAAATAAATAAATAAATAAATACAAAGTGGTGTACATTTTCTCCAATTTAACAGGAATGATGGATCTATAGAAACAGAGAAAACGATGGCAGATAAGGTCATGAGGCCCATTTAGTCTAACTAATTTCAGGCCTAGTGAAATGTCATAGACTTCGGTTGATCTCTGGCTTTCCTCTCATTTCTTCACAACCAGGGATCCTCTGTGCTCCTCCATGATTTCTTGAATTCTGTTATTTATGTCTCCATTAACCTCCACTCAGAGACCATTTTATTCATTTACCACCCTTTTTTTCTGATGTTATTCTTTGGGACCTCATATGGTGGCATATAGTTCTTCTCTGAAAAATATTTACTACCTGAGCATTATTTATACCTTTTGAGATATTTGTACATCTCTATCATATTCCCTAGTCTCGCCTCTACTTTAACATATATATATATATATATATATATATATATATATATATATATATATATAGTTAGGCTTTTAAATCACAAAGCATATGGTTTTTGGTGTAAACATGACATTATTTCTCTGGACCGCTTGCAGAACTAGACAGTATTCTAGGTGAGATGTCACCAATGACTTATACAGCAACATTATCAACTCCTTTTGTCTACTGGTTATACTTCTCCATATGCTTTATAGCATCCCTCTGGCTTTGGTCATCACTTTATTACACTGCTTTGCTATCTTGAAATCATCAGACATTTTACCCAAGGTCTTACCCCTAGCTGGAGCCTGTCAGAATCTCACCTTCCACCCCCCACCACCACCATCATCATCAAATAATGTTTCCTTGGGTTTCTGCACCTGAAATGCATGATTTTGCACTTTTTTTTGCAATGATTCTTAACTGTCAACCACCCCTCAAGTTTTCTTAGATCAATTCTCATTCTGTCTACTTCCACTTTATTAAATATCTTATGCCATCTGAAAAAAGGGCAAACATTTCTTTCCTACCACTCTGGAACAGCGCTCACCTAGATACTAATCAAAAATCAGCTTCAGAACAAGTCCCCTGAAGCTCTTCACTAATCATTCTTCTTTCCTGTGAGTGAACTCTAGTTAATACCCTCTCTTGTCTACCACTCAACCAGTTTCTAATCCTTTCCTCCCCAGTGTGTCCCAGCCCAAGATTTCCTAAGTTATTTAGGAGCTTCTTATGTGGAACAGTGCCAGCATCTTTGATGACATCAAAATATGCACATCCAGCATATGTCTATAGTCTAAATCTCTAGCAACCCAAGGAAGGACATTCATCAAATTTGTTTGATTCACTCTCATTCTGGTAAAACCATGGATTCTAAATTCATCATTAACCTTTTCAGTAGAGTTTTCAGTACTTTTTCTACCACCAAGGTAAAACAATGCCACCTCTGCTATTTTTTTTTAAATTTATCAATCCCCAGAAGATGGAGCATCATTACTGAAAAGCACTTTTGTTCTATTTGGTTACACTTTAGGTGGAATTAGGGGTAAGAAAAATGTCAAAGGCAAATGTTACATCTAGCTCTGAAATCTGAATTTTATGTAGTTTAAGAAATATAAGTAGTACCTAGATAATTTATTGTTCAGATACTGAATTCAAAGAGAAAAGATTTAAGGGTAGATAGTCAAAAGCCATTTAGATGGATAACTCACAAGTCATCCATCGGTATGGGTTATACGGCATATTGAGCCTCTTATCCAGCTAAATTATAGCCAAATATGTTGTTATCCGGCTATAATTTAGCCAGATATAAAAGGGGCATTTTGGGTGCATTCTGGGGAGAGTCCCATTATCCGGCTAACTTGGCTGAATATCGGGTATATCCTGCTAATTTAGCTGCATAATGTTAGACTGGCTCGGAAGCAGGTATAAAGTTATCTGGCTTAGTGTGGCCGGATAACTTTAGTCTTAACTGGCTATATTCAAAAGCCATAACCTGTCTCCCACCTCCCTTCCACCCAAGTTGCAAAGGCTCTACAGGGCCAAACTTGCTGCCCCCTCTCCAAAATGGCCCATTTCACAGTTAAAAAAAAAATTATTAGGGCCGGGAGCCCCCTCCCCCACCCTGCTCCTACCTCCAATTTCATTTTTTAAAGTACATCTTGTGGGCTCCAGATCCCTGCCCTCATGCCCACACCCCAATTCTTTTCCTTCTATGACCTGTACCTTTTTTTTGCAATTTACTCCCAAATCTTGGTAACTTCCTATCACGATCTGGGACTAGCGCTTCTGCCGGCGCTTCAGCTATTGCTTGCTAATACAATAGAGGTGCACATTTCCATCGTAGTAGCCTAGCAACCTAGCCAGCTATGGTTAGTCAGATAACTTTAATCGGGGATACTCAGTGGGACATTTCTCCCACTGAATATCTGGGACAAGTTATCTGGCAAACTTTAGCTGGATAAGATGTCTACTAAATGGCTAACTGCATATAGACCCTGTAGAGTTTAATTAGATGTGTCAAGGTTCCAGGGCCGACGTGACTATTAGGTGGAACTAAGCAGTCACCTAAGGCGGAGTGAGTGTGTGGTGCACCACGGGGTATGCGAGGGCGCCATTGTCAAATGCAAAAGGAGCGACAGTGGTGGAGAGTGGTAAGGAGGGAGAGAGAGACCATAACTTTATATATCTACGCTGTCAGAGGTACGCATTCAACTCATGGTGGGTTTGGGGAGGCGGTGCTACATTGGTCTGCGTAGGGCGATACAGACCCTTGCACCGGCCCTGCAAATTTCTCACATACACACTGCAAATTTCTGCTATCGAACCACAGACTGCTAGATTAGATACCACAAGTTCTATTTTTTAAAACTTGGTAAAATAAAAGTTTCAGAGATAGATAATTCTTTCCTCTCCAATAGTATGTTACCAATTAATCCACTTAAACTGGAAAATTATTAATGAAATTCCCTTCTGTTCTTCACAAAGGAATGAATTTTCAAAGGTGTTTTGTATGCAAAAGTAGCACATATATGCCAAGTAGCATTTAGGCGCGTATCTGCTATTTTATAAACCTTGAGTGTGTGCTCGTATTTGCAATATGGTACGTACATTTTACTGGGGAAAAATAAGCTGTCTAGGGGGATTCTGGAGGACATTCATTCACAACTTGCTATTTTTGAAGAGGCATATGCACATAAAGGGGTAGATTTTCAAAGGGTTACGCGCATAACCCCCGAAAACCTACCCCAAACCCCTCCTACGCGCGCCGAGCCTATCTTGCATAGGCTGCCGGCGCGCGCAAAGCCCCGGGACGTGCATAAGTCCTGGAGCTTTCCTGGGGGGGTGTCGGGGGCGTGTCGCTGCCAGCACATCATCTGGGGCATTCCGGGGGCATGGCCGCGGCCTCCGGACCAGCCCCCGGACTGGACCATGGCACGCTGGCGGCCGGCCCGACGCGCGCAAGTTACGCCTGCCTTGGGTGGGCGTAACTTGTGCAACAAAGGTGGAGGGGGTTTAGATAGGGCCGGGGGAAGGGGGGGGTGAGTTAGGTAGGGGAAGGTGCCGGGGGGGTAGAAGGAAAGTTCCCTCCAAGGCCGCGGCCTCAGAGGGAACGGAGGCAGGCTGCGCAACTCGGTGCACCCAGGCTGACGATTTTGGGCAGCCTTGCGCGTGCCGACCCCGGATTTTAACAGATACGTGCAGCTACGCGCGTATCTATTGAAATCCGGCGTTTGTTTGCGCCTGGTGCGCGTACTTTTATAAAATCTACTCCAAATTACCAAAAATCTCTGATTATTTTATATTTGCTAATGGACTTGTGTCAATTGAAATTCAATTTGTCTTTTGTCTGCAGTTTTTGGTTGGAAGGGCTGTGTGAACTGGTGAGGGCTCAGGGTGAAATGAAAGAGAGTCTAGGTGAACTGAAAAATAATTGAGTGACCTGCTGAAGTTATCTGCAAACTGGTGAATCCAAGTACGCACACAAGTATTTCCAGAACAGTATACGTACTTACTATATAATATCTGCCTCCACATTTAAATCAGGGTTAGTAGGTGGATATGTTATAAATTTGTATACACCTAAAATATACACATGTACATTTATAAAATAGCTAGAGAAAGTAAACATTTTCTGGAATTGGAAATATAAATATTTATTACAACGTGTGTGAACTTTTGGGACGGAAATACACGTTTTGTTTTTTTTTAATATTTGTGCAGCACCTGCCACGCAATTCATTAAATAGTTGCGTAGCATCCACTTACGTGTTCGAATTGTATGCTCTGGACAGTTTTTAAAATTGGGCTGAAAGTGAAAACACCTTATTGTGCTTTCAACATTTTTGTTCTGATTCACTAAAGTGTTCTAAGTTCAGAAGGTTATCACTGATAATTTTCAAAACTCACCAAGCATGCTAAATTGCCTTTGAGTGCCCAATATACAAAAAATAATTATATGCAGAACCACAGCCACGCTGAAAGGGCCACGCAAAAGGGAGCATGGCCCTTTGAGTGTGCCCACTTTCACTTCACAATTATATTCCCCGATCTTCCTTTACTAAACTGATGAAAGTTAAAGAGCTAGTTAGCCTAGGTAAACCCTTCCCCCTCTCTTCCCATCAGAAACAAGAAACCCTCCCCTGCACTCCACCATGAGGAAAGCCCCACCCCCTAGATCAATGGCAAAATCTCTCCCTGCCTTCCTGTACCCACATTTCCCATGGGCATCATGAGTATACCTTGCCTGTTTTCAGGAGGAGATTCCCATAGCTCCTACCAACTTGCCATCCTGTCCTAGAACAATGCTACTCAGTGCACTTAGATCTACATATTGTGGCATTAGGCTCTTTTTTTCACCTATCCACATGGAATACAATTTTGGTTGGCCTATCAACCATGTAAATTATTTGCTCTATTTAATGCAAGGCTTCCCAAACCGTGGATCAGGACCCCAGCTGGAGTCACAAAAGCTGCCTTCCTCTACTAAGGCCTTCCTCTACTAATGCTTCAGGCACCAGAAGCATTAGTAGAGGAAGGCAGTATAGGGCCTGCAAGCCAGCACAAAGTCACAGCGGCCCCACGCTTGTATGAGTTTCTGTGGTAACAGGAAGCCCAGTATAAGGAGGAACTGGGGGCACTGCAAGTCCTCTGAGCTTTCAGTGGCCCTGTGCTGATTTTTATTACCAATGCTGCTGTTGCTTGCAGATCACAGTTGGGCTTAGGACCAGCCATGAGTAGAGGGGAGGAGAGAAGAGGGGAGGGCTGAGTGTGCCTAAGCTGATGAAGATTGCCATGGCTTGTCTCTCCTCACCCTCCACTGAACCTACCCAAGAGAAAAATGTCCTTGTCATCAGCCTGCCCTCTCTTTTCACCAATTGTCATCTACCTTTGGCCCGCAGCCCAAAAGAAACAGTTACCAGTGGATCTGCTCAGGGGGGATGATTAAAGAAGGGGCTGTTTGAAGGAAGGGATCAAATGCAGGAGGGGTTTGAGGAGTGGATCAGCTGGCGAGGGAATGGCTGTAAAGAGTGAGAGAGGGGGAACAAAATAAGATTGATTGGAGGATGTAAGAGAAGAGCATGGGGGTGAGATGGAGGTAGTGCGCATCTTTAATTTTGGTCATCCTCTGGGGTCGTGTGAATTTTCAAGTGCTAAAACAGGTCACATTGGCTAAAAGTTTGGGAAGCCCTGATTTAATAGGTTTTTCCCTAAATAAAGGTAAATGAGCTAATGATCTCATTAGCCCCTTATTTGCATAATGTAAATGCATGGCTTCCTTCAGTTTGAATGCAACCACCATTGAGCATTTTACCATAGTTAAATCATTAGTGTCTAGCGCAATCATTTGCATGTGCGCCATACCACAACAGCACAAGTTAATGATTCTCCCTTTTGTTAAAACACAAAATTATTTTGGTCACTGAGGCTGTATAACATCTCGGCAATGAACAGCTTAAGAATATGCACACACTCAATTGCCCACTGGTGTGAGTTGTTTCCATCTCCTCAGTATATCTCTATTTTGTTGCTGCATAACTTTTAGTGGGATCCACATAGCTAGCGCAGAGAACATACAGATTATACAGTAGAGTTAGTCGGCAACTGGAAAAAAAAACTGTTTAATGTGAAATTAGAAGCAGTCTGCAAAATATGCATTTTTCACTCTAAGAAAATGCTTCATTTATAAAAGCTTATAGATGTGGCATGTTAGATAATATCTTCATTTTCATTAAGATACTGCAGATTCCTGTGAGGGATGTAACATTGAACCCATCATACATTATTGCATATATCTAGAAAAGAAAACAAATGGATGTCTTTAAGCCTTCAGTTTCAAGCACATCATAAAACGTGTGGTTTGATTTATCCGTGGGTTCTCCAGCAGTCTGTGCCTATGGGGAAGACCCCCCACCATCACCGCACCCCAGATAAATGAAACTCATGCTGAACAGCCCCCCTGCATTACCACCCTGTCAGGAGCATAAAGAACATCACTGTCAGAGAATTCCATGCTAAAAGATTTCCCCATCTTCCCTAAAACTGTGTTTTTATTTTACTTAATCATATGACGCACCGGTGTTGAAAGGAATATGCAAAGTTCAACAAACTATGCCTTCTCTTCTCAATATATCTCAAACAGATGAGTGCACTTTATGAATGCCATGTGTTTCTCTTGATTTGGAGCTCAGAGAGGTCCACGCCAAACAAATCGCCTTGACCCTCCATTTGACAGAGTTGTCCTAACATAAATGGTTAGGGCAGATAACACTCACCACCCAACACTCATCCCTCCCCCCCCCAAAAAAAAAATGTGTTATTATTTGAAACTGTTTTGATAATGCATTTTTAAATAAATACAGACAAGTATTGCACAAGTAAATTCAGTGTTCCTCAATAACCAGCTTTATCTTCTGTCCTATTTAATATTTATTTAAACTGCTATGGGAGATTTTAGCTTCCTTAAATGTCCCATATTTTATTTAAGCAGATGTCATACAGCTAGTTATTTTTTTTTATAACTCCACTGCAACAATGTTTTAGGATTGTAAATATATAGATAGTTGAAAACAAACATGTTCTAAATTTACAGAAAACAACTCTCCTCTGGATTGTCAGAAAATCAGACAGAATTGTTTTTCAATAGGATATTACTTTACCTATTCAAGTAGAGGAAAGCAATCTTGGAATTATATTTGATTCTAGTTTGACATTGAAGCCCCAGGTAAAAATAGTTGCCAGAGCTGTCTTTTAAATTGAAGTAGTATGTTTCTGCAAATGATTCTAGGACAGTGATGCAAGCTTTGGTTTTAACAAGATTATATTGCTGTAATGCTTTATATTTAGGGATGCTCAAAATTATGTTTCATGTCCTGCAGCTCGCACAGAATGCGCCTGCTAGAATAATTCCGGGCACCAGGATCCATGATAGCATTACTCCAAGGAACTGAATTGGCTGCCAGCACAAGAGAGAGGTCATTTTAAAATATTTGCTGCTATTCACAAAATTGTATATGACAAGATCTCCTCCTGTCTCAGCTGTTAGTTTAATATAAACCAACATACTCGTTTTCGCTCTTTAGGACAAATTCAGTTAGTAGTTTTGGTCCTGCAAGAATATCAGCCTTCTCATTTGCAAGGAGAGTAATATGAAATAATCTTCCCTTTGCTTTGAGAGAAGAAATGGACAATTTGAATCCCAGAAAAAAAGATGATCAAAGCCTTTTTATTTACCAAGATACAAGGAGAGAAATGTTTATATCTTTTAGCAAAAAGGAAGTTTTAACAATCAGGTTTGTTTTAATATATGGTTTTAAATTCATTGTTTCTCTTTGCAGGTTTTACACAACTGCGTACGTTACTGAATAATCCAGACTGAACGATTATATTGAAAGACTGAGGAATATAAGAAAGTACAATAACTCGGGCAGCCGCGACCATCTGTCACCAGAGGAAGGAGGGGGGGAATCATCAGCAGCACACACCCACATATACAGAGTACCATAGAAACCTGATGTGGAGTAAATTGGCCGCAGCTTTATTATAACAATAACAATATACAATCACAACTATGTACTCGAGCCATAACATAGATATGCTGTCAGAGCGCCCCCTTTCAGTGCAGGCAGCGTGCCACATCCAGCCCGGGGCCCACTGCATCCAAGCAAGTCCCTGCCTTCCGGAAGGTATCCATTTCCAGGGCACTCCGGTCACCCGCCTCATCCAAGCAAGGCGACTGCCCAATCGAAGGATGGGGGCATCCGGTCTGCCGCCGCCTTGAAATAGGGTATACCACATGCTGTGCACTGCCTAAAACTGGTGGACCCCCTCCAGGCTCAAGTACTCCCACCATAGGCCCCGGATAGCTGTACGGCTTATCTATGACCCTCCCCCAACACAACTGCGGCCAATGAGTAGGAACTAATAGCACTCTGTGAATAGCACATTTTGAATTGTTCAAGAACAGATCCTGTTCCATTTCTGAGAGATGCACCCCACCGTTGTGGAACAACTCCATACCATCCACTCATATCCAGTCGTTGTGCTTCATGTGCAAGCTACCCCATCATTCGATGAATTTGGCAAGTCGCTTGTTTAATTTCTTCATCCACAGCCCCCAAAGTGGTGAGTTCAGGTACTGATGATGGGGGATGATCCCTGACCAAATGAGCCTGGTGCAAGGCATTAAGGACAAGATGATCACAATGTCATTCCTCCTATTGTCCAGCAGCAGGCGCTCCAATGTGGTTCCCAGATCATTGCGTCCTAGGTGTATAATTAATACCTCTGGAGGAGCAAATCTTGTCAATTGCTGCCTCAACATGGGGACCAGTTGGTCCCAATGCATTCATCTCCGACCCAGCCATCGCACTAGCCCATCCATCGGCACAATGCCCAGCTGCTCGCTGATGGTATATCTCATTGTGCGCTACTCCACCCAGATCACAAATAAGTGTCCAGTGGTCCATATCACCCGATGTTGCTGGTGAGGGCTTGAAAGACGAAGGTGTTAACAGAATTGGTACAGGAGGGAATTGGAGACCACCCTGCTCATAAGATTCCCTACCCAAATCACTACAGTGCACTGAGTCCCAGGCATCCATTTGCCTGTCTAATATATGACAAGTATGCCGGGGAGCACCATCTGCTGATATACTGGATGGTGATGACCGATAATCAGATGCAGCCGTGTTGGAGGCTGCCCCAATTTGGAAAGAGTGAGTTCAGAACTGTTCAGACCTCAGACTGGCCTCGTCCAGGGCACGCTTAAGGATAGAGTTAAATTGAAACTTGCTCAGGGGAAGTAAGGTGGCATGTAAAAGAACCCGTAACTCCCTGGAGGGCCTGAGTGCTCCGAAGCAAGCCATACTGGCAACAGGACACATAACCAGACTCTGTTCTTCTGTGAGTGTGACTGATGCCCCCTCCTGGGCATGCTGATCGGTCTTTAATCCAGCCGTCATGTGTACATAATATCTTAATATCTTAATATCATAATATCTTCATTTCTAATATCTACCTAATATTGTATTTAAATTCACATGTTTTTTACTTAAGTTTATTTAATATTAATTTGGATAAGCTTAATATCCAATATGTACAGGAGTTTGTACAACCTAATTCTCTTTGTTCGCTGTTTCATCTTTTTTAAATTTGTACCTTCATATGTTATCTAGTTAACCTGCTATCAGTGTTCATTGTAATTTCCTTTCACAGTTACATGTAAACCGACATGATGTGTCCTATGAATGCCGGTATATAAATAGCATTAAATAAATAAATAAATAAATAAATAAATAAATAAATATCCAGAGAGTCATTTTCCATCAGCAATGGAAACGTCACAAGCTCGAAGACCGGAGCAGTCATGCCTAGCACTGGCCGCGGCAGCTAGTTCACTCTTGCAACATGTGGCAAAGAATGCAGTGCAAAAGGTAGCTCGGAACAAGACCAGTTTGAGATAGTCCAGAATAACTGAAGGCAAACAGCACCATAAGACAATCAGGCAATCGTGCAGGAAAGGACAGTGCGTGTCAGGGATTTGTGGATTGTATTTAGCCTACCTCACAAGAACATGCCTAACCATGAAGTCCCTTACTGGGTTGGGCAAGCCTTTGGCCTTTGCAAAAGGCATAACCCGCCAGATTGGTTTTGACTTTGCATCGAGATATGCCCTACTGCTTGGTCTGCACAATATATTCCACCATCTTGTGTGACTCGGGTCCTCTGACCGGTTGGAGGCTTCAAGGAAATCCACAACATTGTTGTACCCCCTCAGGTATGCTCGCCAGGTAGATGGTGCGATTGACTGCTGCAGCTAGTCGAGTGCATCCAGACTCCAGTGCTCCAGTGGTGTGCTTGAACTGGGATCGCCTTCTGTTTGGTGCCCGGAGAGAGCCTCCAAAAGTTTTCTCACTTAGAATGAGAAAGATTATCAGCAATCTTGTTGCGGAGACTGGGTAAGTGCCTCATCCACGCCAACACATTTATCTACCAACACCTCAAGACCATTAACTTAAGGAGTTCCTTAAAAGGAGTGCATCTCACAGCCTACCAATTGATTATGTGCACAACCACTAGTTGTCACACCAGAATATCACCAGTCGCTCATGCTGTATATGGAGTGCCACCAATATAGGGAAAAGCTCCAGGAAGGTGATGTTCAATGTGATCCCTGAATCTACCCAATTATTGGGGTGATACTCAGGATACAAACCATAGCCAGTCAATGCACTCAGAACTGCAAACTGGAAACAGCATGGACGACTGGGCAACCAAATGGCAGATGAAGCTCATTGTGCACCAGTGCAAGTTAATGCACACAGGGAAAACAACCCACACTGTGATCATGCAATCACCAGCTCCACAGTAGGAATCACCACCAAGGAAAAATCCAGGCATTGCAGAGGACAATGCACCATAACCACTGTGCCACAGTGGTCAAAAGCAAGCAGAATGCCAAGAATCCTGGAAGGAATGTGAATGAAACAGAGAATGCCCTGCTCCATGGCACGACAGCGCTGCAAGCACAACAAGCAAAGTCCGGTCACCACATCTCAAAAGATATACAGCTGCACTGGAGAAGACACAGAGAAGGCAGACCAAAATGACAAAGGGCATGGGACGTCTCCCCCATGAACAAGGCCAGAAAGCCAAGGCCCAGCTCGGACGTGCCTAGGGGGGATATGACACAAGACCACAAGACCATAAAAACACGAGAAAGGGGCAAATGTCAACTGGCCATCTACCTCCTCCTCCTCACAAACACAAAGACCTGGTTGCATTCCACCGCTTATCTGGGTAAATAGCACTGAACGTGCTTTGAATATTATGCCACTAATCTTTTGCACAAAGTGCCGTTTGTATGATTATCTGCCTGTTGGTGAGATGCTGGATGTGTGCATCAAAGGATTGGGGACATATTGAACCACCATAAAGGTGGTGTCCGCTATCTCCTGTGCTGATGGCCGGTGGAACTTATGTATCACTAAACACTGACAGCAGAACCATATCCCATAAATTGTGGTGAAAATGGGAGAATGCAAACAATGCACTTTTCTGGATCTAAAGGACATGATTGTAAAAGTAGATTACAGTTGATCCAACATGCACATTTGTATGCCTTATTGATCACCAATTGAGGATATCCCCTTTGTCAAAACGCATACACATCTCAAATGCCTTTTTCTTAAACTCAGAGATCAAGGAACACACCCTTTTCAACTGAAAAACTGTCCGGTAGATTATCCCAGAGCATTTGAGGATGACAGCTCTGATAATCCAGTAAAATGATCCGGTCGGTGGGTTTGCTGTGCTGCGAAAAATGAGATCCATCATCATCAAGAGTAATCATGAAATCCAAAAAAAATACACTGATGGTGCTAAACATGTAAGCAAATTTTAAATTTGTATTGCATTGGTTCAACCATGCCATAAATTCTGTGAATGCAGGTTGAGTTCCCACCTAAAGCACTAATATGTCAACACTCTGCCACACCATGATGGAGGAATTGAATGGACACACAGATATCCATTATGCTTTGAAGTGTCTGAAAGGCATAATATAAATCAAATAAATAAATAAACTATCATAAAGAACAAAATTGCAAAACATATAGATAGACATAGTTTAATGGGACAAAGCCAATATGGTTTTAGTTAAGGAACGCCTTGACTCACCAATCTGCTATTTTTGTTTTGAGGGCATAAATAAACATGTGGATAAAAATGAGCCAGTTGATATAGTATATCTAGATTTCCAGAAAGCATTTGACAAAGTCCCTCATGAGAGACTTCATAGGACTTCATGGGATAGGCGGCAGCATCCTATTGTGAACTACGAACTTGTTAAAAGTTAGAAAACAGAGAGTAGGTCTAAATTGTAATTTTTTCCCAAAGGAGAAAGGTGAATAGTGGAATGCCCCCAGGTTCTGTTCTGAGAACACTGCTTTTTAATATATTGATAAATGACAGCAAATAGGAACAAGTGCGGTGATCAGATTTGCTGTTCACAAAATTATGCAAGTTATTAAATCACAAGAGGATTGTGAGAAATTGCAAGAGGACCTTGTAAAACTAGGAGCCTGGGATTACAAATGGCAAATTATATCCTGTTGCAGTTTTAGTTATCTGTGAACCGAGATGATGTTCCCAACGTATCCCGGTATATAAAAACACTTAAATAAATAAAATAAAAATAAAATAAATGTAATGTGGACAAGCACAAAGTGATGCACTTAGGGGTAGATTTTCAAAGGGGTACGCACGTAGGATACACGCGTACCCCCCGAAAACCTACCCCAAACCCACCCTGCGCGCGCCGAGCCTATTTTGCATAGACTCGGCGGTGCGCGCAAGCCCCAGGACATGCGTAAGTCCCGGGGCTTGCATGGAGAGGTGTGCTGGGGGGCGTGGCGGGAGGCATGGCGGTCGTGACGTGGCGTTTCGAGGGCGTGGCGCGGGTGACGCGACGTTTCGGGGGCGGGGGCGCGGGCATGGTTTTGGCCCGGGGGCGTGGCCGCACTCTCCGGAACAGCCCCCGGGTTGGGTGATGGCGCGCCAGCAGCCCACTGGCGCACGCAGATTTACGTCTGCCTCCGGCAGGCGTAAATCCGGCGATAAAGGTAGGGGGGTTTAGATAGGGCCAGGGGGGTGGGTTAGGTAGGGGAAGGGAGGGGAAGGTGAGGGGAGGGCGAAAGAAAGTTCCCTCCGAGGCCGCTCCGATTTCGGAGCGGGCTCAGAGGGAACGGAGGCAGGCTGCGCGGTTCGGCGCTCGCAGGCTGCCCAAAATCGGCAGCCTTGCGCGCGCCGATCCCGGATTTTAATGGCTACGCACCTATCTATTGAAATCCCGCGTACTCTTGTTCGTGACTGGTGCGCGAACAAAAGTACACGCTCGCACAAAATTATAAAATCTACCCCTTAGGGAAGAGTAACCTAAATTATAGATACATAATGCAAGGTTCCACAATAGGAGTCATCATTCAGGAAAAGGATCTAGGCATCTTCCTTGAAAATACGTTGAAATCTTCTGCTCAGTGTGCAGCAGTAACCGAGAAAGCAAATAGAATCTAGGGCTTATTAGGAAAGGAATTGAGAATAAAAGAGAATATCATAATGCCTCTGTATCGCTCCATGGTGCGACCTATTTTTGAGTATTTTGTGCAGTTCTGGTCACATCTCAAAAAAGATATAACAGAATTAGAAAAGATACAGAAAAGTGCAACCAAAATAATAAATAGATGGAAGTGTCAGGACACAGTTGTCACAGTTGGAGTAAGATAGGTTTATGCATGTCAAACAACACATATCTTTAAAAGTCAAAGAAGGATACGCCAAACTTATGGTACTCAGGAAATTAAAACCTTTACTAACATTAACAAACTTCAGAACAGTTTCACAAGCACTAATATTTGCTAGCACAGACTACTGTAATGCCCTTTTCCTAGGACTACCATACACAACAATAAGGCCATTCCAAATACTGCAAAACTCTGCCACAAGGGTACTAACTGGTAAAAGAAAAAGTGATCACATTACTGATACTCCAGCAGAATTACACTGGCTACCAACTGAATACAGAGTTCAATACAAAACACTTTGCACAATTCATAAATTGATTCATGATGAAAAAGCAGAATGGCTAAACACAGCACTACGTGTTCGTGTCCCACATAGAAACCTGAGATCCGCCAGCAAAGCACTCCTAACCATCCCTTCTGTTAAAACAGCCAGACTGACCCAAGTTAGAGATAGGGCTTTATCATTAGCAGGACCAATACTATGGAACACCATGCCCTTAGAAATTAGACTACAGAGAGATTTCAAATTTTTCAAAAAGAGTTTAAAAACCTGGCTTTTCAAACAAGCTTTTTCAAAGAAAACAGAGAATAGTGAATATGCAGAATATCAGCACGCAGCACCTCATTGTTCAATATGTGTGTCTTATTAAAACAAAATAGACATCATGATAGAATTATACATGTAATTAAGTCTGATAAGAGTGGAAAAGGACAAGATTTCTAACACTTTACAAATAGTATTTATTATGAAACTTTGTAACCGGACTTTCATGGCACTTCCTAGAGATAGTACTAACCTATACAATTTACCAAAGATGTATTTATGTGCCTCACTGTAAACCGTTGTGATGGTATTCAACTGAACGACGGTATAGAAAAACTTTTAAATAAATAAATAATTTTCAGGAACACTAGCTTCTCCATCAAGTATGGTGACAACATGGAGTGATGAGGGCTTAAAATGTCCCCTGTCATCAAAAACATTCTTTCACTGGGGACATTTGGTGGGCAAGAGAGATAGTGCTATGCTACTCTCACTAGGTCTGGCCAGATGCTGAACTTGTGGGACCAATATGCCAGCACATCTGTCCATGTCCTCAATGGTCTATGCGAGATAGCATATCACTGAGATTTAAGCTGCCATCACCTTCGCTTTTGTCTGACGTATTTCTTTCTTCCCAGCTGCTTTCGTTATCACCTGGGACACAAATGAAGATTGTTTCCATTTTACTGTGGAGGAGGGAGTGCTAGGTGGCAATGACAGGATCCTGCTCTGACGTGCACTATTGTCTGACCTGAGCAGTAATGGTGTTTCCTCCTGTTCTACATCCCTCCTCTGTCTCAACCTCTGGCACTCTAATTGACAGACCTCCTCTGTCAGCATATCTGTGTGTGTCAGATTGTTGGCCTGCAATGTGATTCTCCCTTGTACATGTAGATCACATAAGGTAGCGAGCATGTATAAAGGGTTTGTCACCTGCTTTTCCAAGAACGCCAAACAGCTCAGCACCTCAGCTCTCATTCCTTCTTCTGATTGAAAGCCCTCTAACCTTTCTAACAAGATGTTTACTATAGAGATGGCATCTCCCAATGTGGCGCTTGTGGCATCCTTAAAGGGCTTCAGGATTTTCACAAATTGTTTCATGACTAACCAATCATGATGCCCTAGAGGAGCCTGCACGCCTATCTCCATTTCCCGAGACAGATCATGCAGGGGTGTCTGCTGCTCCACTAGCCTCTGCATCATCATGTAGGAAGAATTCCAGTGGGTGCCCACATCTTGACTGAGATGCTTATGAGGCATCTCTAGTTCCTCCTGCTTTTCACGGAGAAGGTTCCCTGCCTTCACATTTCGATGGCAGTACCCAGCTATTTTTCTACACTTTTCTAGTAAACCATGCAGGTAAGCATGCTCTGGGTCCCTGGAACCCAGCCCCAGGGTCTCCTTCACTGCTAGGAGCAGGGTGTGAGCAAAGCATCGCACATCCTGATATCCCTCATCGGATAGTACCTTTACCATATTAGCACCATTGCCAGTGACAAAGAACCCTGCACTAAGACTTCTGGCTCTCTGATCCACTGGCCAGCCCTCCGGCATTTCTCTAATAGCTGCTAAAATATTGGTAGAGGTATGGATACCGTCTGCCAGGTGAATGTGCAGCAAAGCAACACCTGAATCCTGTTGCTCCAGCCTCTGTGGAGTTGCTGCCTGCTTCTACTTCAGCCATGTTCCACCAATATGTTGACAGAGAGAGGAAGGAGTTTGAGCTTTTTGTGGATGTCCAGACAATGAAATGTACACTGCGCCCCTTGCCTTCGCCAGTAGCGCCTGCAGGCAACTACGGCAATGCTTGTACAAACTGGGGATGACCTTTCTGATGAAAGTGATCCTGGCGGGCACTTTATAGCTTGGCATTAACATCTACAGCAAACTCCTGAGACCCATATTCTCCAATAGCAGCATGGGCTGATCATCTAAAGCAATCATCTCACCAATAGTCCTAGTCATCACTTTGGATACTGCCTGTTTCTTTCCCCCTGCAAGTGCCACTGAACCCGACCCCACTTCCTCCACTGTGGGCTGTCACTTCTTAGTCATAGCTGGAGATGGCCTCTGCTGGCCTGCCACCTGACAGTGTAGAAAGAGCCAAAGGCTTGGAAGCGGATTGAGGAACACTCGTCCACTTTCCAAATAGTGTCCTCTGGCTTGCAGAAGAGGCCCCCTGCCTACCATCACCATCCCCAGATGTATATTGAAGGAGATGCTGGTTCTTCAGGTGATGCTGTATCCCAGAATTACTTACATGGGCCAGTTGCCTCCCTTGCTGATATCCTTCATACATTAGTTATAACATGCAAAGTGTGGTCCACCCTCATTTGCAAAATGCTCCAAATCACAGATTTCTTTCTTGATCCCTTGCCTCTGTCTGCACCCGTGGGAGTGGATGATGCTGGCACTGAAGTGGTGGTGGAAACTGAAGGAGCCTGAGAAACTGGGGTAGAGGATTCTCTCATCCTTTGTTCCTGCATTGTTAGTGCGGCCTGCTCACCCTCATCAACAGCAGCTCCTACTGACTAATCCTCCTAATACAGAGTCTTCACTAATGCTTCTCCCATCTCTGCTTCAAAACGTTCTTTAAAAGGAGATTCTTCAAACTCTGAGTCAGAGGAAGAAGAGGACATAACTGCTTTAATGGCTTCTTCTGCACTAATGGATTGCACCTCTGATGCTTTAGATTTTACCACTTGCACTTCTATTTCCAAAGGCACTGGTACCCTGAAGTTGCTAGTGCTACTGCCCTCTCCTCCAACACAACAGGATCTGGTAGAGACACAGATGGTGCTAGCATATCCTCCCCAAATTATAATCTCTTGCAGCTTGATATGCCTGCCTCTCCTACTGATGTTTTAGATTTATAAAATCCCTCTTTGTTTTGGTTGGGGGTCTCAATGTTGTCTTGTAAAAAAAAAAAATCCCCTACCAACTGCGAGTTTCCCATGGCCTCTAGTACCTTTGTCTGATGGGATTTTATCGGGTGCAGTGCCTGCTTACTGGAATTTAAATGATGGACAAAACATGTTTTAATCTTTATTATTTTCAATGAAGTGGATGTGTGTGTGACACTGACTAAAGTGATCACACTGGGGGTAATTTTCAAAGGTGTTACGCGCATAAATGTAACTACTATTGTAGCAATTTTCAAAAGCCATTTACTCACGTAAAGTGCACTTATGCGAATAAATCCTATGGACGATTCAATGGCATATATTGTAGCAATTTTCAAAAGCCCACTTACTCGAGTAAAGTGCATTTACATGCGTAAAACCCAGATTTACGCATGTAAATGCTTTTTAAAATCAGACCCTCTGTGTGTAACATTGAGCAACACACAGAGGGGCGGATTTTCAGAGCCCTGCTCGCCTAAATCCGCCCAAAACCGGGCGGATTTAGGCGAGCAGGGCCCTGCGCGCCGGTGAGCCTATTTTACATAGGCCTACTGGCGCGCGCAGAGCCCCGGGACTCGCGTAAGTCCCGGGGTTCTCCGAGGGGGGCGTGTCGGGGGCATGTCGGGGGCGGGCCCGGTCATCGCGGCGTTTAGGGGGCATGTCAGCAGCGTTTTGGGGGCGGGTATGGGGCGTGGCTATGGCCCGGGGCGGTCCGGGGGCGTGGCCGCGCCCTCCGTACCCGCCCCCAGGTCTCGTCCCGGCACGCAACAGGCCCGCTGGCGCGCGGGGATTTACTTCTCCCTCCGGGAGGCGTAGAGGAAGGGAGGGGAAGGTGAGGGGAGGGCGTTAGAGGATTCCCTCCAAGGCCGCTCCGATTTCGGAGCGGCCTTGGAGGGAATGGGGGTAGGCTGCGTGGCTCGGCGCGCGCCGGCTATACAGAATTCATAGCCTTGCGCGCGCCGATCCAGGATTTTAGTGGATACGCACGGCTCCGCGCGTATCTACTAAAATCCAGCGTACTTTTGCTTGCGCCTGATGCGCCAGCAAAAGTACGCCTATTCGCGTTTTTTGAAAATCTACCCCAGAGAGAATACACTAGAGTACTATCTTAGTATTTTGCTCTACTGTCTAGTGCCCTGCACATACCCACAGATACACAAAACAAAGAATGGTATAATGATGTAATGTGTGTGTGAGTACATAGTACAGCTGTACTCTAGTAAATGTAGTAACAAAATTAATCCACGAAGTGGCTGGCTATACCTGTGGTGGTGACTGGCACAGACTGCTTTCTTTGTGGATGTACAGACTCTGTATCACACAGACCCAGAAACACAGAGAATGTAAACAGCCTCTCTATCTTGGGTACTTTGGCACAGCTAGCTACTAGCACTGGCACTACTGGACTGGTTGAAGCAACAAGTTTAAAATTAAATTAAAACACTGCAGCCAGCAACCTTTCTTTCCCCAGAAGGAGAGAGGGGGCTGCACAACACAAACTTTCCTCTTGGTCAATGGCAGTGACAGTAAAATGTTAAATAAAAATTAAAAACCTGTGCAAATGAACACAATGTGACGGCAGCCAAATGGATTAAAAAGGATGGAATGTTTCTAATTTTGAGCAAAAGCACACTATTGATTCAGAACACTGAGTGTAATACATTGAGCTCTGATAGTAATAAATAAGGGCCCTGACTTTTACAGTCTGAGAAACTGATAAGTATGGGGGTGACCTGTACGGCGCGGCGAGTGCTGCCGTGGGCTTGTTGGGCAGACTGGATGGAGCGTTTGGTCTTTTTCTGACGTCATTTCTAAGTTTCAATATTTTAAATTTTTATTCATTGTTCATCTTTATTCGCCTTGGGCACTAGCTTGGAAGGTAAGCATGAAGTATAATAAATGAAATGAAATAGGGGAGCTAGAATTACAGTTGCAGACTCCTCTACCAAATTTCAGACAAATGTATCCGTAGATAAGGCCCTTGATAGATGTGGTCTGGTAGACAGACACTGTGATGTAACACACCTAAGCATACGGATATTTCATTCTCAGGATATTTATTTAAATTGACACTTTGCACTATTAAATGATTATACATATACATTTTTTTTTAATTAAGCCTAATAACTGATAAGTGAAATTGCTTTATCCTTGGGAGCTCTGTCTTCTGCATTTAATATTTACAACTTCAATGCATAAAATGCTATTTTCAGCGTTTTTGCAAAGGGAGACGGAGGGGTTTTGCATCCTGTAAATATCCCCTCCCCTACCCAATTGACCTGATGCCATCTTTGCAGAATTAGAATGTCTGTTTATTCCTTGAATATTAGCAAAAACATCTGTTTACTTCATAGAAGACTAATCACTAGCATACATTACATGCATTCAGCAGAGGATTCTCATCATTCACTTTATGACATGATAGACACCAACCGGATTCTATTACTAATTACTCAAAGGCTGATCTAAATACAAATGCCTTCACCTGTTTCCTAAACATTAAATAATTAACTTCTACCCGTAAAGACATAGGAAGTTTACGCCCCAGGATTTGTGTTTTGCACTTAACAGAGTAAGTACTGCCCCCATGGTTTTTCTTTGTAAGTCTGCACAGTTATTACAAAAAAAAAAAAAAATTACTAGGTGACTTCCTTAAATAGCAATTAAGGCAGCTGCAGGCTGATCTATCAACTGGTGGTTTAACAAGAAATAATAATAACAGCATGTCCTGTTCATTAAAGTGGAAAGTGATAGGGGAAAGGGGGCAGGGGAGCGTGAGGAGTCTGATGCACTTGTGAAGCTCAAGTTGCATTATCCAAGGGTCATGAATCACAGCTGTGTAGAGCGAAGCTCAAGGCTTCAATATGTCTCAGTCACTTCTTGAAGCAGATGAGGAACATGTTAGAGAATTCTGAAATCACTGGTACATAATAGTCTGTACCAATGCTAATATAACCCCTTTTTCATGGTTTTCACTGTTCCAAAGAGCACCTACAAAAAAAATGTATTCTCTGGAGCTATCTCCACTAGTTCTTCTCTGACCCATCTCACTTATCCCCAAAGTGTGGGTTCTTTTTGCAGGGGTGACAGCAATCCTTGTTGGCCCAGTCAGTGGTGTGATTTTCTCATCAAGGTGTGAGCCTCCCTTGGACAAACAGTCTGAACACAGCTCTGGGTGTTCAAATAAAATGTACTGATTCTTCTAAAAGTAACTCAATGTCCAATCAGAAAGTAGCAAAGTTTATTTACAAGTGAATTATCTTATAATAATCTCGCTTCCTCTGAGTATGTGTCCAGTCTCTCAGGCTCCTGGGATGTAGCTTATCACTTCTTCTCTCAGTTTATAAAACTGTCCCAGTGTGCTAGGGAAATCCTACTTGTGGGGATTCTGGGGAATCCCCTGAATCCTGGAAAAGCCCTACCTGAGTCCAATTGCAAATCTCGGTCACCCAGCCAATGTCCTGGTCCCTTAGGGTGGATATCCAGTTGGGGGTCTTCCTGAACTTCTCTGAAGGAAAAGTCTGATGTCTTCAAACACAACCAAGACTTCTAGAGCCCTGACTCCAGCTGTGAGGAAGGGTGGGAAAAAATCCTCACCAAAAAAAAGGAAAAAAACTTCATGCAAAATTCCCACCATTCACCAAACTCTCACACCTCCAGGGGGCAGATCCTGGAGAAGGGTAGGAGGCAGGCAATAGGGAATGGAGAAGTTCTATTTCTAGACATAGGAGGCGGGGCGACCAAAGATCACCCTGCCCCATTAAACATTTCTCCGGCGCCCCCTAGTGTGGACATCGAAGACTGAGAACAAAAAAATAACAGCCCCAAAAAGTGAGTGGTTAGAGCAGTGGGCTTCAAACAAAGGTAGCCAGGGTTCAAATCATATTGCCATTTCTTGTGACCTTGGGCAAGTTGCTTTACCCTCCAATGCTTTTCCCCCTGCCCTGGCCCTTGGTGATTTCACCTGCACCGGGCCATGGGGGGAGTGCCATTTCATCCTTCTCTCAGGCAGCAGATTGCCTTCACTTGCCCCTAGGAGTTACTGTAGAAGAATGGTGTCCCTTCTAAGCTGGAATTCTATAGGTAGGGATCTAGGGCTGACCAGGGGTCACCACACCATGATCAGCTATAGCACAATTTGGATCAAGGGCACAAGGATATATTATATATATATATATAGTTTGCAGTAGTGAACTGGGAATGGAAATTGTCCTGTCCTTTGAATTCCCTCTCTAATTTGAATTGGTCTTCCCATCTTCCAAACATCAGAGAACTCAATTCTCAAAGCCAATGTTTATTAGAATAAAGAGAGAAACAGTTTCAACATTCATAGTCACTTGCAAGGCAAGAAGAGCAGCAATATAGATAGCAGCCTGGTTAGCTGTTATGAGTTCTGGAGCTCAACAATCGGACGAAGACCACTAAAATTTGAGAAAGAAGTTGTAGTTATAAGCAATTAAGTAGACTAGCAGCATATGGGAAATAGACATAGAAAGTAAGGTGAAAGGATGATGACTTTTCTAGGAACGTGAAGAAAATGAAGGCGAGCTGTTAGCTTGTAAGAACCGGCATCTAAATTAAACTTAGGAAGAGGTTAGACAGTCCCAGAATTTCTTTGGGCAAGGAGCCAATAGGAAAAAGAGAGAGAACACAGATAGAAAGAAACAACAGAAACAGATTCCATCAGAATTCAGTAATATTCAAACAATATCCAATAAGAAAAAGGAACTCTACAACTTGTAACCTATCATTAAAATCATTGTAACTGAAGACAAAAAGGTGGCCATTGTAACCCCAATATTTAAAAAGGGTTCCAGAGGTGATCTGGGAAACATTAGACCGGTTAGGTTCCATATTAAGAGTTACCAGCCAGGAAAAAGATCTGGGCATCATAGTGGACCATAGAGATGTGAATCGAGTCCTCGATCGTCTTAACGATCGATTTCGGCTGGGAGGGGGAGGGAATCGTATTGTTGCCGTTTGGGGGGGTAAAATATCGTGAAAAATCGTGAAAAATCGTAAAAAATCGAAAAAACGTAAAATCGCAAAACCGGCACATTAAAACCCCCTAAAACCCACCCCCGACCCTTTAAATTAAATCCCCCACCCTCCCGAACCCCCCCCCCAAATGACTTAAATAACCTGCGGGTCCAGCGGCGGTCCGGAACGGCAGCGGTCCGGAATGGGCTCCTGCTACTGAATCTTGTTGTCTTCGGCCGGCGCCATTTTCCAAAATGGCGCCGAAAAATGGCGGCGGCCATAGACGAACACGATTGGACGGCAGGAGGTCCTTCCGGACCCCCGCTGGACTTTTGGCAAGTCTTGTGGGGGTCAGGAGGCCCCCCCAAGCTGGCCAAAAGTTCCTGGAGGTCCAGCGGGGGTCAGGGAGCGATTTCCCGCCGCAAATCGTTTTCGTACGGAAAATGGCGCCGGCAGGAGATCGACTGCAGGAGGTCGTTCAGCGAGGCGCCGGAACCCTCGCTGAACGACCTCCTGCAGTCGATCTCCTGCCGGCGCCATTTTCCGTACGGAAAATGGCGCCGGCCATACGCGTATGGCCGGCGCCATTTTCCGTACGAAAACGATTCGCGGCGGGAAATCGCTCCCTGACCCCCGCTGGACCTCCAGGAACTTTTGGCCAGCTTGGGGGGGGTCTCCTGACCCCCACAAGACTTGCCAAAAGTCCAGCGGGGGTCCGGAAGGACCTCCTGCCGTCCAATCGTGTTCGTCTATGGCCGCCGCCATTTTTCGGCGCCATTTTGGAAAATGGCGCCGGCCGAAGACAACAAGATTCAGTAGCAGGAGCCCGTTCCGGACCGCTGCCGTTCCGGACCGCCGCTGGACCCGCAGGTTATTTAAGTCATTTGGGGGGGGGTTCGGGAGGGTGGGGGATTTAATTTAAAGGGTCGGGGGTGGGTTTTAGGGGGTTTTAGTGTGCCGGCTCACGATTCTAACGATTTATAAGGATAAATTGTTAGAATCTCTATTGTATTGTGTTCCATAACGGTTTAAGACGATATTAAAATTATCGGACGATAATTTTAATCGTCCTAAAACGATTCACATCCCTAGTGGACCACAGTTTGCTGCAGTGGTCAGAAAAATAAACAGAATGATAGGAATTATTAGGGAAGGAATGGTAAATAAAACAGAATTTCATAGTGCTTCTGTATCGCTTCATGGTGAGACCACACCTTGAGTACTCTGTACAATTCTGGTCACTGCATCTCAAAAAGATATAGTTGCATTGGAAAAGGTTCAGGGAAGGGTGAGCAAAATGATAAAGGGGATGGAATGTCTCCCCTGTGAGGAAAAGCTAAAGTGTTGCATGTGCCAGCCCTGGCAGGCCCACGGCCAGGCCCTCTTACCCTTTTCTGCCTGTTCCAGCGTCTGGCTCCACTGCCCTTTCGGCCATGGGCTGCCGCCTTCGACCTCGGGCCACCTCCGGTGCTCCTGTCTCCTCGGCGAACACCTATGATCCAAGACGGGCCTCCCCGCATGGTCCGCGGAGAGATGCCCTATCCCTAGGCGCGTACACATGCATCTCTTTTCCTTTTAAAGGGGCCGTGGCGGGAAACCAACCCACAGCCCCAGATGATGACATCACTGGGCTCTGGTATATAAAGCCAGGCCTAGCCTCAGTTAGTTGCCTTTGCAACAGGTCTCCATGCTGGACATGTACTTCGTTGCCTCCTCTGGTGATTTCCTCATGTTACTGGTTCTTGTTCCTTCTGTGTTCCTGATCCTGGTTTCGTTACTTCTCCTAGTTCCTGTGCCTCATTTTTATTCTACTTGATTTACGGACTGAGTTCTCCCTGGAACAGACCTCTGCTTTGCCTGACCACGTCATTGATCTTCTCCTGGACCTGACCTCTGCTTTCTCCGACCATAATACTGATCATCTCCAGGACCTGACCTCTGCTTTGCCCAACCACGCTACTGATCATCTCCTGGACCTGACCTCTGCTTTGCCCGACCACGCAACTGATCATTTCCTGGACCCGACCTCTGCTTTGCCCGACCACGTTACTGATCGTCTCCTGGACCTGACCTCTGCCTTGCCTTGCCACTGCTTCTTGCTTGCCATCTGTCCTGACTTCAGCCTGTTCTACAATGCCTCTACAGTCTCTATGCTGGACTTGGCATTTCAGGCTTCGGCCTGCTTTACCCGGGCGCCCTCTGTCTGACTCTCGTTCCTTTTGGCACCCGGATCTCCGGGATTCCGCCTCGTCCAGTACAGACTCTCCAGTACTACCATTGCTGGCCCCAGGCTGACCTCCTCCTCATCTACCAGAAGACCTCGGTCAGAGGCCCACCTAACTCCAGCCAGCCCCGGCACCCAAGGGTTCAACCTGTGGGGACCAAGGGCTGGTATTGGCGAAGCTCCAGCCGGCCTCTATCAGTAAGCCAGCACCACCTACCGATGGTGGGGACCCATAGGGTCTCCCCTACGGTGGAGCCGTGTGCCCTCCAGGCCTATCTTGGCCTGGCTTCAAAAGTACAAGAACAGCAATTATTCCTTGAGGCACTGTCCTCCACCAGCGAGAGTCTGCATGCCTGGCTTGATGCCCAGTCTAGTCACTCAGTTCCAGCACTGGTTTCCACCAACCAACATCCATCTCCCTCCACCCCCAGGGCTGGCCCTACCAGCTCTGCCTCACTTCAATGGTGACTCCAAGCTCTGCAGAGGGTTTATTAACCAATGCTATATGCAGTTTGCTCTGCAGCCATTCATCTTCCAAGATGAACTCACAAACTTTATCCTGTCTCGATTGGAGGGGAAGGCGTTGGCCTGGGCCTCGCCCCTATGGGAGCGCTCAGATTCACTCCTTCAAGAACTATGTTGTTTTGTGACCATCTTCCATTGGATTTTTGACAATCCAGGGCGGCATGCTGTGGCAAGTGCTAACCTTCTTCATTTGCAGCAAGGTCAGCGAAGCCTGTTTGATTACACTATAGAATTTTGGACACTAGCTACAGAGCTTTCTTGGCAAGAAGATTGCCTTCGAGGTATCTACCTGGACGGACTATCTCCTCAGCTAAATATGAACTGGCAGCTCGTGAGCTCCCATCCTCATTTGAGAACCTTATTGACCTGACTGGCCAAATTGACCATCACCTCCAAGAGCACCATTGGGAGAATCGGATGCCCAGTAGGTCCACCTTGGAACGTTCCTGCTCACCACCTACCATAAGCCCTGCCACCAGCAGGACTCCCTCTTTGGCTAAAGCGGAAGAACCCATGCAGTTGGGTTGTGGGCGGCTATCCTCAGAAGACCGCCTCCAGCGGAGGCAATCAGGCCTATGTCTATATTATGGAGCATCAAGCCATCATCTTCAGACCTGCTCAATCCGTCCGGGAAAGTTCCAGGCCTAAGTTCAGTAGGGGTCCTGAACTTGGGCGCTACCTCTCCGGCCCCTCAGTTATCCTTACCAGTTATGTTAACCTGGGGCTCTCGGTCCTTCCCTGTCCTTGCTCTGATAGATTCCGGAGCAGGGGGAAATTTTATTCTCAAGGACCTAGTTCAGCTTTTGGGTATTGATACCTGTCCTCTGGAAACTTCCTTGTGTATTACATCTATTTATGGTGAGCCATTACCCAGCCAGATCTCCTTGACTACAGAGCCAGTTTGTCTCTACACTGGTGCACTTCACGTTGAAGAAATTGAATTTCTCGTCCTAGAAAAATTGATTCATCCAGTAGAATTGGGACTACCTTGGCTCCAACTTCACTCTCCCCAGTTTGACTGGGGGCCTCTTCATCTGATTGAATGGAGCCCAGCCTGTCATCAGACTTGTTTGAAGAAGGTGGTACCACCTCCTGCAGTTGCTCTAGTGACCATTTCCTCTGGAATTCCAGCTCCTTATGCAGACTTTGAAGATGTCTTCTCAAAGCAGAAGGCTGATATCCTCCCACCTCTTCGAAGGTTCAATTGTCCAATCGAGCTTTTGCCTGGAACCACACCTCCTTGAGGGCAGACTTATCCTCTGTCACAACCGGAGACCCGTAATATATCCGTAATATATCCGAGAGAACCTGGCTAAAGGGTTCATTCGAACATCAGCGTCTCCCACCGGAGCGGGATTTTTCTTCGTTACGAAGAAAGACGGATCCTTAAGGCCGTGTATCGACTATCACAGCATAAATGCCATCAGTCATAAAGACAAGTATCCTCAGCCTCTGATCTCTGAACTGTTCGACTGCCTTCAAGGGGCCTCCATCTTTAGTAAATTAGACTTAAGCGGAGCCTACAACTCAGTACGCATACGCCCTGAGGACATCTGAAAACAGTCTTTAATACCAGGGACGGGCATTACGAATACCGGGTAATGCCCTTCGGCCTTCGTAATGCCCCGGCTGTATTTCAACAAATGATCAGCGAGATCTTCCAAGACCTTTTGTACGTCAAGGTAGTGGCGTACCTTGACGATATTCTTGTATATTCAAAGGATCTCGCTACGCACCATGCAGATGTTCACACGGTCCTCCAATGTCTCCGTGAGAACCATCTTTTCGCAAAGTTGGACAAGTGCCTCTTTGAACAATCCAGTCTGCCTTTTCTGGGATATATTATCTCGCAACAAGGGTTTTCCATGGACTCAGAGAAACTCAAGGGAATCCAAGACTGGCCTCAGCCTGTGGGCCTCCAAGCCTTGCAACGGTTTCTCGGATTTACAAATTACTACTGCTATTTCATTTCTAACTATTCTACTCTGGCAGGTCCCCTCACAGCTATGACCTGTAAGGGCCGGGACACTCGGAATTGGACTCTGGAAGCCCTTACAACCTTTCAGCGCCTTAAAGAGGCCTTCCTTGCTGGACTATGCCTTCGTCACCCAGACCCAAACCGCCCCTTCCTGATCAAAGTGGACACCTCTGCTATTGGGGCCGAGGCAGTCCTGAACCAGCATTCGACATCTGGGTCCCTGATCCCGTGCTCCTTCTTTTTTCGTAAGTTATCTCCTGCAGAACAGAATTACAGTATTGGGGACTGAGAATTACTCGCAATTAAGCTGGCCTTGGAGGAATGGTGCCCTTGGTTAGAGGGCGCCCATCACAAATTTACAATTCTCACCAATCACAAAAACCTCGAACACCTGAATCATGCCCAGCATTTCAATGCTCATCATGCCCGATGGGCCTTGTTCTTTACCAGGTTTAATTTTGAACTCCGGTATCGCCCAGCAGAGAAGAATCGCAGGGCAGATGCCTTATCTTGTTCCTTTGAACCCAAAGATATTCCTGAAGAACCAAGTCACATCATCGACCCTGCTTGTATCTGCTTGTCTATGACTTTCCCAGTCCCTGCTGGGAAAACTGTTGTGCCCCTTCGCCTCCACAAAAGAGTTATCCGATGGGCACACAATTCTAAGTTCGCTGGCCACCCAGGACAGGCGCGAACTCTTCCTTTACTCCAGCGATTCTTCTCGTGGCCCACTATGGTCTCTGACGCCAGAGTGTACATCAATTTCTGCAATATTTGACTCAACAGAAGCCCCCGCTCGGTCGACCTTGGTCTGCCTCAACCACTTCCTGCTCCAGAAGAGCCGTGGATACACCTTTCCATGGATTTTATTGTGGATTTGCTACCGTCTAAAGATCACACTGTCATATGGGTCACCATCGACAGGTTTTCAAAAATGGCCCATTTTATTCCACTGCCAGACCTACCTTCTGCTCCAGAATTTGCATGCCTGTTCTTCCTCCATATATTCCGTCTGCACAGCTTACCCAAGGACATAGTCTCGGACAGAGGTCCCCAGTTCGTCGCCCGCTATTGGCGCGCTTTATATTGCAAGTTCTGCATTAACATCAGCCTCACCACAGCTTACCATCCCCGCAGGCCAACGGTCAAGCCGAACGTATGAACCATTCCCTAAAGACCTTTCTCCGTGCCTACATAAAGGATCAGCAGGACAACTGCATAGAACTTCTTCCTTGAGCGGGGTTCTCCCACAACTCCCATATTGCCGCTGCCACAGGAACATCACCATTTTCCATTGTCTATGGTAAGCAGCCATGGCATGCACTACCTATCCCACTGTCCGTACCTTCTCCAGACACGCAAGCCACTGCGGATGCCCTCACGGTTCTTTGGAATCAGATGAACCTTTGCCTGCCCCAAGCCGCAATCCAGGCTAAGAAGTCCGCGGACACCCATAAACACTCTGCTCCTGAGTTTCTTCCTGGTCAAAAAGTCTGGTTAAGTACATGATAATCTGCCGCAAGATACCTTCTCAAAGGTTTACACCAAGATACATTGGACCTTTTCCATTCACCCATCGTGTTCAACCTGTTATCTACCAGCTCCGGCTGCCACTGACTCTGGAAGTTCACAACACATTCCACGTGTCGCTTCTGAAGCTGTTGATTCTCTCTTGGCCTTCTCCTAAGGTTCTTGAATCATCTCAGCTGGTTGCGGAGTCTGACACCACTTGTAAGGTCCATGAAGTCCTTGATGTCGACTGTAGGGATCGTCAGTGGGAATACCTCCTTTCCTGGGAGGGGTACGACCCCGAAGAGAATTTGTAGGAGCCAGGTCATATAATCCTGGATAAAAACCTCCTCCTGCAGTTTCAGCATGCCCATCTGAGCAAACCCAGAACTCCAAGAGGGGGGCGTAAGAGGGGGTAATGTTACATAAGAACATGCCATACTGGGTCAGACCAAGTGTCCTTCCAGCCCAGCATCTTGTTTCCAACAGTGGCCAATCCAGGCCATAAGAACCTGGCAAGTACCCAAAAACTAAGTCTATTCCATGTTACCGTTCCTAGTAATAGCAGTGGCTATTTTCTAAGTCAACTTAAATAATAGCAGGTAATGGACTTCTCCTCCAAGAACTTATCCAATCCTTTTTTAAACACAGCTATACTAACTGCACTAACCACATCCTCTGGCAACAAATTCCAGAGTTTAATTGTGCGTTGAATAATAAAGAACTTTCTCCGATTAGTTTTGTTTTTTTTTTTTTTGTTTTATTTTATATTTTATATTTTTATTGATTTTTCAAAATTAATACAAATACATCTCTTATGCATTTAAACAAAAATTACTTAACTTCCAGCATACAAATTTTTATACTGTTTTAAATCAATTGTAATATCTGATATCTATCAACAACAAATCAAAGGCCAATGAAATCAAGAGGAGAAATCATATAATAATTTTCCTTATTTCACATTTCACAGTTATCTGCAGATAACTTTCTCCGATTAGTTTTAAATGTGCCACATACTAACTTCATGGAGTGCCCCCTAGTCTTTCTATTATCTGAAAGAGTAAATAACTGATTCATATCTACTAGGGATGTGCAGAGCAAAATTTTATGTTCATATTTTTTATGTCCGAAAGGGGGTCCCACTTGCGGCCAATATGGACATAAAAAAAATCCAATGAGTTGGGTATATGTACATATGTGCAAAAAAAAAATTTAAACCCCCTCACCCTCCTTAATCCCCCCCCCAGACTTACCACAACTCCCTTGTGATCGAGCGAGGAGTGAGGACGTCATTTCTGCAATCCTTGGCGAGAAGCATGTGACGTCGGTGGCACGTCGAGTGACGCGGCGTCACGTGATTCCCAGCTCGTTCGCGCCGGACGGCTCGTTCGGCCCAAAAAGAACTTTTGGCCAGCTTGGGGGGGCCAAAAGTTCTTTTTGGGCCGAACGAGCCGTCCGGCGCGAACGAGCCGGGAATCACGTGACGCCGGCGTCACTCGACGTGCCGCCGACGTCACATGCTTCTCGCCAAGGATTGCATAAATGGCGTCCTCACTCCTCACTCCATCACCAGGGAGTTGTGGTAAGTCGGGGGGGGGGGATTAAGGAGGGTGAGGGGGTTTATATTTTTATTTTGGCTCAACAATCGCGATTTCCCACATATCGAACATATCTATGTTCGATATGTGGGAAATCCGATCGTTTATGTCGAATCAATTTTTTAAGTTAAAAAAAAATATGAGTTGCGTTTTACTAATGCGGTCAATCCGAATGCACACCCCTAATATCTACCCGTTCTAGACCTCTCATGATTTTAAACACCTCTATCATATCCCTGTTGCATGTGCCGGCCATGGCAGGCTCATGGCCAGGCCCTCTTACCCTCATCTGCCTGTTCCAGTGTCTGGCTCCACTTCCCATGCGGCTGTGGGCCGCTGCCTTTGACCTTGGGCCACCTCTGGTGCTCCTGTCTCCTCGACGGACACCTGTGATCCCCGACGGGCCTCCCCGCTCCTCCCTAGGTGCGTGTGTGTGCATCTCCTTTCCTTTTAAAGGGGCCATGGCGGGAAACCAACCCGCGGCCCCGGATGATGATGTCACTGGGCTATGGTATATAAGACCGGACCCAGCCTCAGTTAGTTGCCTTTGCAACAGGTCTCCATGCTGGACGTGTACTTTGTTGCCTCCTCTGGTGATTTCCTCGTGTTCCTGTTCCTTCCGTGTTCCTGATCCTGGTTTCGTTACTTCTTCTAGTTCATGTGCCTCGTGTTTACTCTACTTGATTTACGGACTGATTTCTCCTGGACCCGACCTCTGCTTTGCCTGACCACATCATTGATCTTCTCCTGGACCACTTCATTGATCTTCTCTTAGACTCGACCTCTGCTTTATCCGACCATGCTACTGATCATCTCCTGGATTTGACGTCTGCTTTGCCCGACCATGTTACTGATCATCTCCTGGACCTGACCTCTGCCTTGCCTTGCCACTGCTTCTTGCTTGCTGCATGCCCTGACTTCAGCCTGTTCTACGACCCCTCTACAGTCTCTACAACCCCTCTACAGTCTCTACGCTGGACTTGGCCTTTCAGGCTTTGGCCTGCTTTTACCCGGGTGCCGCCTGTCTGACTCTCGTTCCTTTTGGCACCCGGGTCTCCAGGACTCCGCCTCGTCCAGTACAGTCTCTCCATTACTACCGTTGCTGGCCCCTGGCTGACCTCCTCTTCATCTACCAGAAGACCTTGGATGGAGGCCAACCTAACTTCAGCCAGCCCCGGCACAGAAGGGCTCAACCTGCGGGGAATGAGGGCTGGTATTGGCGAAGTTCCAGCCGGCCTCCATCAGTCAGCCAGCTCTGCCTACCAATGGTGGGGACTTGTAGAGCCTCCCCAATGGGTAGCATCAACCCCACCTTGGCCCAAGGGTCCACCTCCTGTGCAACATAAGGAGGTTAGGGCTGTTCAAATTAGAGAAAAGATGACTGAGGGGGAAATAAGATAGAGGTCTATAAAATCATGAGAGAAGTAGAGAGGGTAAATGTCCATTGTTTTTTTTTTTACTCTTTCTGGAAGCCAAATTTAGGATTTTAGGTACAAAGCTGAAATATAGATCCTCCAGGGTGGCATTCTCTGAAACGTTCTCTGTTCCATGTGCAAGTCCCCAAAGGCAGGCAGAGCTCTGGAGACTCAATGTGTGGATAAGAAATGGTGAAGGGAAGAGGGATTCAGTTTTATAAAGAATTGGACAATCTTTGGGGGAAGGGGGAACTCCACCTTAACCAGAATGGAACCAGAATGAACAGATGTCATGAGACGAAGTCGTCCTGTTTGAAGAGACATTTGCCTTTTGACAAAGAACGTTATATTCCAAGCTCCTGATGAAGCAGCATAAGCTGCGAAACTTCGGCCGGTTGTTGAGCTAACATTGAAGTAACATCTGACTTTGTCAAAATACGCCCGACGAGGATCGAGCTCTGTTGCATTAGCACATTTTACTCTTGCAAAACTAGTGAAGATTTAATGAACAGTTATAATAATATAAGAATACAACAACAAGACTACCAAAGACTGCCGCAAATGATTAGAAGTCCGGGCGGCTTTCGTTTGAAATGTCATAAGAAAGCACGCCGACAGGCTTGCTGATGCGGCTAAAGATTAAAGATAAAAGATAAAAAATAAAAAATAAAAAACAGAAAAATTGAAAATTAAAAATTGACAACCAGCTTAACTGGGAAACGGCATGTAGATTGATATTTCCTTTTCTATTGTTGATTTGGTTGTGGTGGAAATTATTTTTGTTCTTTTTTGAGTCAAGTTAAATGTAAAACATTGATAAGACAGGCTGATAGAGAATTTGAAATGAAGTTGGCCATAGAAGCAAAAATTCATAATAAAAACTTTTTAAAATATATCCGAAGCAAGAAACCTGTGAGGGAGTGGGTTGGACTGTTAGATGACCGAGGAGTTAAAGGGGCTCTTAGGAAAGATAAAGCCATTGAAGAAGACTAAATGAATTCTTTCTTCTGTGTTTACTAATGAGGATGTAGGGGAGATACCGGTTCCAGAGATAGTTTTCAAGGGTGATGATTCAGATGAACTGAACCAAATCATTGTGAACCTGGAAGATAGTAGTAGGCCAGACTGACAAGCTAAAGAATAGCAAATCACCTGGAATAGATGGTATAAACCTCAGGGTTCTGAAGGAACTCAAAAATGAAATTTCAGATCTATTAGTTAAAATTTGTAATCTATCATTAAAATCATCCATTGTACCTGAAGACTAGAGAGCAGCCAATGTAACCCCAATCTTTAAAAAGGGCTCCAGGGGTAATCCAGGAAACTATAGACCAATGAGCGTGACTTCAGTGCTGGGAAAAATAGTAGAAACTATTCTAAAGATCAAACTCACAGATCACATAGAAAGACATGGTTTAATGGAATACAATCAGCATGGATTTACCCAAGGCAAGTCTTGCCTCACAAATCTGCTTCATTTTTTGAAGGGGTTAATAAACATGTGGATAAAGATGAGCCAGTAGATGTAGTGTATTTGGATTTTCATAAGGCATTTGACAAAGTCCCTCATGAGAGTCTTCTAAGGAAACTAAATATCATGGGAGATGAGGTGGTGTCCTTTCATGCAATACAAACTGGTTGAAACACAGAGAGTAGGATTACATGGTCAATTTTCTTTGTGCAAAAAGGTAAAGAGAGGAGTGCCTCAAGGATCTGAACCTGGACCAGTGCTTTTCAATATATATATATATATATATATATATATATATATATATATATATATAAATGATCTGAAAAGGAATACGATGAGTGAGGTTATCAAATTTGCGGACGATACAAAATTATATAGAGTAGTTAAATCACAAATGGATTGTGATAAATTGCAGAAGGACCTTGCAAGACTGGAAGATTGGACATCTAAATGGCAGATGAAATTTAATGTGGACAAGTGCAAGGTGATACATATAGGAAAAAATAACCCTTGCTGTAATTACATGATGTATTGTTAAGTCCTATATTAGGAGCAACCATCCAGGAAAAAGATCTAGGCATTATAGTGGATAAGACATTGAAATTTTCAGCTCAGTCTGCTGCAGCAGTCAAAAAAAGTAAACAGAATATTAGGAATTATTAGGAAGAGAATGGTGAATAAAACACAAAATGTCATAATGCCTCTTTATCACTCCAAGGTGAGTCCGCACCTTGAGTACTGGGTACATTTCTGGTTGCCTCATCTCAAAAAATATATAGTTTGGTGGAAAAGATACAGAGAAGGGTGACCAAAATGATAAAGGGGATGGAACAGTTCCCCTATGAGGAAAGACTAAAGAGGTTAGGGCTGTTCAGCTTAGGATACGACTGAGGGGGGTTATGATAGAGGTCTTTAAAATCATGAGAGGGCTAGAACGGATAAATGTGAATCGGTTATTTACTCTTTCGCATAACAGAAGGACTAGGGGGCACTCCATGAAGTTAGCAAGTAGCACATTTAAAACTAATCGGAGAAAAATCTTTTTCACTCAATGCACACTTATGCACTGGAATTTGTTGCCAGAAGAAGTGGTTAGTATAGTTAGTATACCTGGATTTAAAAAAGGTTTGGATAAGTTAAGAACATAAGAACATAAGAAAATGCCATACTGGGTCAGACCAAGGGCCCATCAAACCCAGCATCCTGTTTCCAACAGTGGCCAATCCAGGCCACAAGAACCTGGCAAGTACCCAAAAACTAAGTCTATTCCATGTTACCATTGCTAATGGCAGTGGCTATTCTCTAGGTGAACTTAATAGCAGGTAATGGACGTCTCCTCCAAGAACTTATCCAATCCTTTTCTAAACACATCCTCTGGCAACAAATTCCAGAGTTTAATTGTACGATTAGTTTTAAATGTGCCCCATGCTAACTTCATGGAGTGCCCCCTGGTCTTTCTACTATCCGAAAGAGTAAATAACCGATTCACATCTACCCGTTCTAGACCTCTCATGATTTTAAACACCTCTATCATATCCCCCTCAGTCGTCTCTTCTCCAAGCTGAAAAGTCCTAACCTCTTTAGTCTTTCCTCATAGGGGAATTGTTCCATTCCCCTTATTTTGGTAGCCCTTCTCTGTACCTTCTCCATCGCAATTATATCTTTTTTGAGATGCGGCGATCAGAATTGTACACAGTATTCAAGGTGCGGTCTCACCATGGAGCGATACAGAGGCATTATGACATTTTCCGATTTATTCACCATTCCCTTTCTAATAATTCCCAACATTCTGTTTGCTTTTTTGACTGCCGCAGCACACTGAACCGAAGATTTCAATGTGTTATCCACTATGACACTTAGATCTTCTTGGTTTGTAGCACCTAATATGGAACCGAACATTGTGTAATTATAGCATGGGCTATTTTTCCCTAAATGCATCACCTTGCACTTATCCACATTAAATTTCATCTGCCATTTGGATGTCCAATTTTCCAGCTCACAAGGTCTTCCTGCAATTTATCACAATCTGCTTGTGATTTAACTACTCTGAACAATTTTGTGTCATCTGCAAATTTGATTATCTCACTCGTCGTATTTCTTTCCAGATCATTTATAAATATATTGAAAAGTAAGGGTCCCAATACAGATCCCTGAGGCACTCCACTGTCCACTCCCTTCCACTGAGAAAACTGTCCATTTAATCCTACTCTCTGTTTCCTGTCTTTTAGCCAGTTTGCAATCCACCTATCCCATGACTTTTTACTTTTCCTAGAAGCCTCTCATGAGGAATTTTGTCAAACGCCTTCTGAAAATCCAAGTATACTATATCTACCGGTTCACCTTTATCCACATGTTTATTGACTCCTTCAAAAAAGTGAAGCAGATTTGTGAGGCAAGACTTGCCTTGGGTAAAGCCATGCTGACTTTGTTCCATTAAACCATGTCTTTCTATATGCTCTGTGATTTTGATGTTTAGAACACTTTCCACTATTTTTCCTGGCACTTGAATTCAGGCTATCCGGTCTATAGTTTCCCGGATCGCCCCTGGAGCCCTTTTTAAATATTGGGGTTACATTTGGGGTTACATATTGGGGTCTCCAGTCTTCAGGTACAATGGATGATTTTAATGATAAGTTACAAATTTTTACTAATAGGTCTGAAATTTCATTTTTTAGTTCCTTCAGAACTCTGAGGTGTATACCATCCGGTCCGGGTGATTTAGTACTCTTCAGTTTGTCAATCAGGCCTACCAGATCTTCTAGGTTCACCGTGATTTGATTCAGTCCATCTGAATCATTACCCATGAAAACCTTCTCCATTACGGGTACCTCCCCAACATCCTCTTCAGTAAACACCGAAGCAAAGAAATCATTTAATCTTTCCGCGATGGCCTTCTCTAAGTGCCCCTTTAACCCCTCGATCATCTAACGGTCCAACTGACTCCCTCACAGGCTTTCTGCTTCGGATATATTTTAAAAAGTTTTTACTGTGAGTTTTTGCCTCTACAGCCAACTTCTTTTCAAATTCTGTCTTAGCCTGTCTTATCAATGTCTTACATTTAACTTGCCAATGTTTATGCTTTATCCTATTTTCTTCTGTTGGATCCTTCTTCCAATTTTTGAATGAAGATCTTTTGGCTAAAATAGCTTCTTTCACCTCCCCTTTTAACCATGCCGGTAATCGTTTTGCCTTCTTTCCACCTTTCTTAATGTGTGGAATACATCTAGACTGTGCTTCTAGAATGGTATTTATTAACAATGACCATGCCTCTTGGACATTTTTTACTTTTGTAGCTGCTCCTTTCACTTTTTTTCTAACAATTTTTCTCATTTTTTTTTCTTTTTTTTTTTTTTTTTTAAGTTACAAATTATTGCAATTATCACATTCAAATATTGAATTCCCATAGCTTCTTCTCAACAATTATTTCCATTACATCATAAATGAAAATCTTCATTATTAAGAATAACTCACCATTTTTGAATGGAAAAACTATCCCTTTCTAACAAATATCCAAAAGAATAACATTACATCTGAGAAATATAAGACATATTCTATTTAGGGGTTAATATAGAAAATTTTTCACATATTAGAAAAGCTTAAATATACAGCTAGTTTACTTTTTAAACCTGAACATTAGGGTCTATCGGGGATGAAGTTAGTGGTTCACGTGCCTCAACAAATTGGCGTAATAAATCTACCTGAGCAAAAAAAATCTCACTAGTTTTTTGGAAAGTTCCGCCCTACAAGTATTAAGTAGTGATATATTGATTGTTTCTTTTATTACATTGTCAGATATAAGTAAACTGATGAAGGTTTATTTTCAGAAATTTCCAACTACTTATTGTGGATTAAATGTAAAGATTTTTCCGGACTTAGCTCCAGTTACACGTGCAAGGAGGCGTGAATTTTTGGAATTTAGACAAAGGATTATATCCTTAGGTTTTTCCTTTTTGCTAAAATATCCATGTCGATGTATTATAAAAAGAGGAACTGAAATTTTTCTCATTTTATCAAAGTTTCCCTTTTGAAAGTTTAGCACGATAGCCTTGGATTTGCACACTGTTCCTCTTCCAGTCATTAAATCAAATTTGATTATATTATGATCACTATTGCCAAGCGGTCCCACCACCGTTACCTCTCTCACCAAGTCCTGTGCTCCACTGAGAATTAGATCTAAAATTGCTCCCTCTCTCATCGGTTCTTGAACCAATTGCTCCATAAAGCTATCATTTATTCCATCCAGGAACATTCTCTCTCTAGCGTAAACCGATGATACATTTACCCAGTCAATATTGGGGTAATTGAAGTCTCCCATTATTACTGCACTACCAATTTGGTTAGCTTCCCTAATTTCTCTTAGCATTTCACTGTCCGTCTCACCATCTTGACCCGTGTGGACGGTAGTATACCCCTATCACTATAGTCTTCCCCGACACACAAGGGATTTCTACCCATAAAGATTCAACTTTGTATTTAGTCTCATGCAGGATGTTTATCCTGTTGGACTCTATGCCATCCCGGACATAAAGCACCACACCTCCTCCTGAGTGCTCCTCTCTGTTCATGGAGGAGAAGTCCATTAACTCTTATTAATCAAGTTGTCTTAATAGCCACTGCTATTACTGGCTTCAGTGGCATGGGATCTTCTTAGTGTTTGGGTACTTGCCAGGTTCTTGTAGCCTGGATTGGCTACTGTTGGAAACAGACCAAAGGTCCATCAAGCCCAGGAGCCTTACCCAGTATGGCAGTTTCTTATGTTCTTAAGTTACATAATAAAAGAACTCTGGGGGCACTCCATGAAGTTTATTACTTATTACTGGCATTAGTAGCATGGGATTAATATACAGTTTGGTATTTGCCAGGTATTGTATCCTGGATTGTCCACTGTTGGAAACAGGATGCTAGCTTGCTGGACACTCGGACTGACCCAGTATGGCTTATGTTCTTATGCAGATAACATGAGTTGAACAATAACATGACATCAGGTGGCAACATAATAAGAAAACATATATACATTTACATATGCTATGAAGGCAGAACAGCAACCAATAAATGATATGATATGAAGTAATATTTGCCACATTTTTTTTTATGTACTAAAATGCTAAGTGAACCAATGACAATGTTTTTATATCATTTATTCTTAATAATGGTCTTGCATGACAATTTTGGGAAACTCATGCTGCCTAGATTATCTCTCTCTTTTCCCACTTCTTCTCTCTCTCTCTCTTCCTGTTTCTGTTCCTCCTCCCAGATTTTCTCTATGCCCACATTTCTGTCCTTTCCTTTCAAATGATGCTATACTTCCTGCTGATAACCAATCCAGGTAATGGAGCACAAACTTGTATAATCAATGCAAGGTCTCCATGAAGGATTTACCATGGTTCTACCACAAGATAATTATCTGCAATCAGAGGTGTCCCCAGTGTATCTAATGAAACCAGGGGCAATTATCATAAGAAGAACCCATTATTAATGGGACTATCACTTGTAGAAAATGGAATTATAAAAAATGTAAGGCCTATTAACCTTAATTTTAAAAATGTTTGTTTTTCAGTTTTAAGTACCAGTGGGGTTTCCTTTCCATTTCAGCCCTGTTGAGCTCACAAATCATGAGCTGAAATGGATATATTAATACAAACTATAATGCCTACTCGTATCATTTTACTTCCTTATCTAAGTCATGAAAAACCCATTTTTGAAATGACTAAATAATGCAAAATAGTCCATTTTCTTGCCTAGTGCATATCTACTACATGACATCTGCTCACTCAACACTATTATCAATATATTATTATTGGTTAGTTCTGTTTTTACAAGTCCTACTACAAGGATTCTAGGATTTAAATTGATGGGATATTTTGTCTGGAAACTAGAAGCTCAGTTAATGGAATTCCTTCAGTTAGGTCTTAAAGCTGAACTATAGAATTAATCATAACAGAAAATTGTTGCTTGCCAGATTTCATTAGATTTAACACAATGATGGCATCAACTAAATACATGTTCATTTTTTTATTTTATGTTATGATAAATTGGAGGTACATTATTTGCAAAATTAACTTATAAATTAAAACTGTAGAATGGCAACCAGAAATATATGAACATTTTTTTTAAAAATGTGAATCGGTCTGGAATCACAATTGTCCAGGAGTCAACATAATCATTTGCATTTTTCTAAGTGAGAAATCAAATCATTTAATAATGAATATTTATACTATTTTTTTCTGTGAAATATTTCCTTGTTATTCCTGAATTTACACCTTTTCAGTCACATATTATTACCTTTTGTTCTACAACTTCTTTTACATTGACAATTGCTTGCTTTTATATATGAGATATTTAAAAGCCTCAATCATACCTACATTTTCCCTTCTTAAGTCTCATTATAAAAGGCTTTTGATGCATACTTTCCACCATGTTTGTAGCTTTGCTCTTGATTGACTCTAATCTGTTATTCTTCTGGAGACATGACCTCAAATAGTTTCTAAATCATTTTCCCACCTTAGGAGCCACTTCTGAAGCTTTCTTGATCTTTCATCAGTAAAAATCAGCAAAGTGTACATTGTGTACCACATGTAACACAATATGGGCCGGATTTTATAAAGTTGCACGAACGCGTACTTTTGTTCACGCACCAGGCACAAACAAAAGTACGCAGGATTTTAATAGATACGCACGTAGCCGCGCGTATCCATTAAAATCCGGGGTCGGCGCGCTCAAGGCTGCCTAAAATTGGCAGCCTGAGCGCGCCGAGCCGTGCAGCCTGGCTCCGTTCCCTCCGAGGCCGCTCCGAAATCGGAGCGGCCTCGGAGGGAACTTTCCTTCAACCTCCCCCCACCTTCCCCTCCCTTCCCCCCCCCCCCCGGCCCTATCTAACCCCCCCCCCCACCTTTGTCAGCAAAGTTACGCCTGCTGGCAGCAGGCGTAACTTTGCGCGCGCCGGCCGGCTACCCCGCTCCGAGTTCTGGTCCTGGGGGCTGGTCCGGAGGCCGCAGCCACGCCCCCGGATCGTCCCCGGGCTGAAACCACGCCCGCAGCGCCGCTCCAACACGCCCCTCCATGCAAGCCCCGGGACTTAGGCTCGGCGCGCGCAGGGGGGGTTTGGGGTAGGTTTTCGGGGGGTACGCGCGTATCCTATGCGCGTACCCCTTTGAAAATCTACCCGTATTTGTGTTTGTCACAGTCCTCCCTGACTAGAGGATGTAGACGTAGAGGGAGAAGAGAGAAAGATGAAGAAGGAAGTTGAGGCTAGAGAAGGAAGGATAACCGGTAAGAGTAATGTTCCAGAGAAAAGTGTACCAATACTTCTCTAGGCAGGTATGTGATGCAAAACAATGACTGTGACACCGCTGATGAGGATTTTAGATGTTTAGGAGGCAATTTTCACAGAGATATGCAAGGATTGCATGCACACAACTGGCAAATACTTTATTTTATTAAAACATATATAAACTGCTCTAGCTGGCTTACAAGATGACATCCATAAGTAACAAAAAAACAGTACACATTTACTGGAACTGACAGAAAAAAATGCCAAGCCTCAGGGTTTATGCTGCTCAACAAAAAAGATTCCACTAACTCACTACTTAATTATCAATAAAAATAACATCTTGGAAGCCTAGTCTAGATGTATTCCAAGCATTTAAAAAAGTGGAAGGAAGGACAAATGACTGCTGGAATGGTTAAAAGGTGAGGTGAAAGAGGTTATTTTAGCCAAAAGAAATTATTTAAAAAACTGGAAAAAGAATCCATATAAAGAAAATAGGAAAAGTATTAGCATTGGAAAGTTAGATGTAAAACATAAGGCAGGCTAAAAGAGAATTTGAAAAGAAGCTAGTCATAGAGGCAATAACTCTTTTAAAAATATATCTGAAGCAGGAAGCCTGCGAGGGAGTCTGTGAGACTGATAGATGATTGAGGCATTAAAGGGGCACTACCACATGTAAGGCCCCTTTATGGAAGATAAGGCCATTGGGGAAAGGCTAAATTAATAGAGGTATATAGGGCAAAAATATAATTTCATTTTTCTCTTTATTTTTTGGGGGGTTTCCACATGAATTTCATTTCATTTAATATTTATTTTGTTTCTGTAATTTTAAAAAAAGTTAAATAATAAAAAAAAAAACCCCAGAAAAGTAAAAGAAGTGGGGACTCATATGCCAACCACATAACCTCCCATCCAGAAAAATGCCAGGGTCAGGCTCCCCACTGGCCCCCACTTACCCGGAGCAATGTGGGGGGGATCCACAGACAAAGCCTAGGCCATGGTAGTTTGCTGTGACCTCAGCCCAGGCCCTTTGCAAAGCCCAGGCTTGGAGGCCTGATCCCGATGCCTGGGCCTCGACCTAAGCCAGGTTCTGGCCAAGAGACCCAATTCCAATGCCTGGGCCTCAGCCCAATCCAGAGCCCAGGCCCAGTTCTGGTGTAGATACATCCTCCAGAGCAGTCACCATCATTGAAGAGTAAAGAAAGAAGATATCAGAAGAGGCACACGGAGACCTGGTCATGACCTTGGGCCAAGGCCCCAGCATCACGACCAGGCCTGGGCTCAGGCAAGGCCTTGGCATCAGGACCAGGTCTCCAGCTGGGCCACAGCACTGGGTCGGGGCCTATCACAGACAAGATAAATGGGGGTCAGGAAATTTCCCAACCCCAGCAAAATCTTTTGAGTATGGTTCTTTGCCCGGGTCTAAGCCAAGACCATGGCATCAATCCTGGGCCTAGGTCAAGACCCTGGTGTTGTGCTGGGGCACAGGTTATGGTCCCTGTGTCAAGCCGATGTTTATACCTAGGCTAAACCCCAGGCCTAGGCCGAGACCAGGCCCCGCATTGAAACAAGATTCTGATGACATTTTCATTGGAATTTAAATTGTTTCATTTTGAAAAAGACCCAAAGTAAAATTGGAAATTACGTTGTCATTTCCTATTTTAGTTCTCCCAAATGTTCATTTCTATAAATTAATTCTTTGCTTCATTATTTACTATTTCATTGACTACTTCTTAATTTGGCACATAATAAGTTCGGGACTATATTTTGTTTTGATGGGCTTTTTATCATTTTTATTTTTATTATTGAAGTGCTTTGTTGTGTATTGTTATTTTTTTATTCATTGTCTTTGACTGTTTTGAATTTTGTGTATGTTTATTGTGAACCATTTTAATTAATTCTTTGAATTGTAAAGGTGGTATCTAAACATTTTTAAATAAATAAATAAAATACTGAAGAGGATGTTGGGAAAATACCCATACCGGAAACTGTAATCAATGACGATGATTCAGAAGAAATGGAACAGATTACCGTGAAGCTGGAAGATGTAAATCAGGCAGATTGATAAACTAAAGAGTATCAAATCACCCAGACCAGATGATATACACCCCAGAGTTATAAAAGAACACAAAAATGAACTTGCTTTTCTATTACTAGTAATTTGTAACCTATCATTAAAAGTATCCATTGTATTAAAAGACCGGAGGGTTGCCAAAATAACCCTGATCTTTAAAAAGGGCTCCAGAGGTGATACAGGAAACTATAAACCAGTGAGTGACTTAATTGCTGGGAAAAATCATGGAAACTATTCTAAATAAAAACAAAATCACAGAACTTATAGAAACATAAGAACATAAGAAATTGCCATGCTGGGTCAGACCAAGGGTCCATCAAGCCCAGCATCCTGTTTCCAACAGAGGTCAAAACCAGGCCACAAGAACCTGGCAATTACCCAAACACTAAGAAGAACCCATGCTACTGATGCAATTAATAGCAGTGGCTATTCCCTAAGTATAATTGATTAATCTCCATGGTTTAATAGTGTGCAGCCAACATTGATTTACACAAAGGAAATCTTGCCTCACCAATCTGCTTCACTTTTTTGAAGGGGTTAATAAACATGTGGATAATGGTGAGCCTGTGGATATAATGTATTTAGATTTTCAGAAAACATCTGACAAAGTGCCCCATGAGAGATTCCTGAGAAAATTAAAAAATCTCGGGATAGGAGGCAATGTCCTATTGTGGATTAAAAATTGGTTAAAAAGATAGTAAACAGAGAGTAAGACTAAATAGTCAGTTTTCTCAGTGGAGAAGGATAAACAGTGGAGTGCCTAAGGAATCTGTACTGGGAGTAGTTTTTTTAAAATATATTTATAAATGATCTGGAAAGGGGAACAATGAGTGAGGTGACCAAATGTTCAGGCAACACAAAATTATTCCAAGTTGTTAATGATATGTTTAGCAGCTCACAGGATTGCCCTGCAAGTTGCCACTCTCACCCCAGCTGCTGCCCCAATACTGCCAGAGGCCTGTTCCGTCATTGCACGCTTCCATCTGCCACTAACACTGCCATTCCAACCAGGCTGCTGTTTCCTCTTAAGGGCATATGTGAGCGCATAATATAGGGCCCGTGGTGGGAAATACTGAGCAGCGCATCCCGATGACATCAGTCCCACTAGGCCAGGGAGCATTACCTCGCCTCAACAACAGGTCTCCTGCCTAGAAGCAGTGCGTGTTGCTCCTGTTTTCCAACATTCCTGTTGTTTCTGAGTTCCTGGTTGTTCCTGTGCTCCAGCCTTGTCCTCAGCCCACCTCGTCCAGCCTTGCCTTACCCTGTTGTCTCATCCAGTGATTCCTGTGTGTCTTTGTCTATCCTTGGCCTGATCCCTTGAACCTGACCTATTGCATTGGACCTTGCAATGCTTGCCCATCACCTGGACCTCACTTCTTGCATTGGACCTGACTACACGTGCCTGCCGCCTGCAACTGACCTTTTGCATTGCACCCTGTCTATGTTTGTCTGCTGCCTACCATGACCATTGCCCTGTTCTGGGTCTCTCCAGTCTACTGCTTATCCTGACCCCAGTGTGCCTCTGGACTCTTGTTCACTGCATTGCCCTAAGGACCCACCTAAGTCCTGCCAGCTGCCAGAACCCAAGGGCTCAAACTGCAGGGGAGGCAGCTGGTAAATGCAAATCTCCAGTCTGTCCTGCATCAGGGTGCGTTTGCCAGCTATTGGCATAGGCCTAGTAAATTTGCCTATGAGTCTTTGTCAACTATGTCACAGCAAAAAGGGCTCACTCTCACACTACTCATCACAGTTAAATCGCAGGTGAGAAATTGCAAAATTGCAAAAGTACCTTACAAGACCGAAAGACTGGGATACCAAATGGCGATGAAATTTAATGTGGAGAAGTGTAAAGTGAGGCACATGGGAAAAAGCAACCCAAATTATAGCTACTCAGAAGAATGATCTAGGTATCATTGTGAATAATATGTTTAAATCCTCTGCTCACTGTGAAAGGTTCAGAGAAGGGCGACCAAAATGATAAAGCGGATGGAATGGCTCCCTTATGAGGAAAGGCTAAAATGGTTAGGGCTGCTCAGTTTTGAGAAGAGCAACTGAGGGGGGATATGATAGAGTTCTATAAAATCATAAGTGGAACAGAATGAGTAAATGTAAATTGGTTATTTACTCAAAAAAAACATGCAAAGACTAAGGGACACTCAATGAGGTTAGAAAGTAGCACATTCAAAACAAATCAGAGAAACATCTTTTTCACTTAACGCACATTTAAGCTCTGGAATTCATTGCCAGAAGATGTGGTAGGCGGTTGGCATAGCTAGGTTGAATAAAGGTTTGGACAAGCTCCTGGAGAAGTCCATAAACTGTTATTAAGCAACTAAGGAAATAGCCACTTCTTAACACTTATCAATGCAATAGCATCATAGTATCTGTTTACTGTTTGGGATTTTGTCAGGTTGTCTGGCTGCTGTTGGAAACAGGGTACTGGGCTTGATGAACCCTCAATCTGACCAAGTATGGCAAATCTTATGCTCTTATGTAGGGAAAAAAACAAAGCAAAGTGGTTAACAAGTCTGCTAGAAGGTGGTATAAAATCACATAGTACCAGTACTTTGTACAATGCAAGAAAATAACAACAAATTACAACTGGCCTCATGTGAAACTAATGTCATAGGCCATTGTACAACAATGCACAGACAAGAAAGTAGCATGTATCTGCATATATGTGTAACCCTTAGTGGGGTGTTTAGTCGCAAGGGCACCAAACTAATTCATTCTTCTTCAGGGTTGTCCTGGCTAGCACTCCTTCCATACACAACTCTCTTTCTCTCATATCTGTACTCTCTATTATGTTTGGTGATCTGCAGACTGTTCCTTGGACCATTGCACTCATCTCCTCAGTTGGGGCTCCCTACCGACTCCCAACGCACTGCTTGTGCTTTAAGTGGCGGCCCACTGCACTCCAACATGGGTAGACACCACCAACTCTCCATGTGGCCAGACACTACTGGCCTCAGCTGACGCACCTCTCATTATGCGCCCTACCTCTGCCTACTTAAAGGACCAGTGATGGGAAAAGCCCGATTGTGCCAGATGATGATGTCACTGCCAAAGTCCTATAAAAGGCTCACTCGCCCCTGCCTTCAATGCCTCAGCAAGAGGTCCACCTCAGTATTGTGTTGCTACAGCATTCATGTAGTTCTTCAGCTCCTTCCTCATTGCCTGCCTAGTCTTCTCCTTACCTACCTTCCCTGCCTATCCGTCTCTCCTTTTCTCTCGAACCAATTCCCTGGTTTTGACCTCTGCCTGACCACTGCCTGCCTCTCACCACTGCCTGATCATTAACATGCCTGACCACTGCTTGCCTCTGACATTTGCCTGATCGCTGCCTGCCCCTGACCCTGCCTGATCACGGATATGCCTGACCTCCACTTGCCTATGATCCAAGCAATTCTAGGACCTCCCCTTCTGCCATCAGCCGAGACCCCAACCTAAGTCCTGCCAGTCCCGGCACCCAAAGGCTCAACCCGAGGGCAACGAGAGCTGGTACAAGCGAAGCTCCTGCTGGTCTCTGCCTTGTGTGGGTCTGCCTGCCAACAGTGGGACCCTACAGGGCTCCTCCCTGCAGCTAGCACCAATCCTGCCTTGGCCCAAGGGTCCATGAACACAACACTCTCTTTCTCCCAAGGATGGATTCTTTTTGTGGGGTGGAAGCTCTCGCTTATGGCCCAGACAGTGGTTTGTGTATCTCTCTGTGTTGTTAGTTGCTGCACCCCAGGATGTGAGATACTGGGACAAACCAGGAGGCACTGGGTGTTAAATTAAATGTTTACTGATTCTTTAACAATTAAATTCAAGTCCATATTCAATAAAGATGAAAGAATAGCTGACTGATATATAAAAGTATGTTTTCTCTTCTGGGTAGGTGTCCTTTATCTCTCGGGTATCTGGGCAAAGCTTCCCATGGTTATTTTTAAAGTGCACATAAGCTTTCCCTTCGGGCCAAATGGAAATCCTATTGGAGAAGTCCCCTTAAACATAGAAATGTCCAGTTTATTCACGATTACTCAGTCTGTCCAAGTTCCATGGGGTGGAGATCCGAGTAGGAACTCCCAGAATATTGATCCTTTACTGCTCAATGTTAATCTGGTTACTTATCTTGGAGGAAAAGTCTTAGAATGTGAGAGGCTATGCCAGCCCTGGAACCCTGTGGAGAGGGTGAGTCAAAAACCTCCCACAACAAAGTCCGAATACTTGCTTTCTGAAAAAAAAATCTCTCGGTGGCTGCTGCTTTACTATCACTAGTGCTTGCCCCATCTATAGGCTAAGGCAATATCGGGCACTCAGGTCAGCATGCAGCTTAACACGTGGTTGAATGCACGTTTCAGACTCACTAGACTTACTGCTGATGCAATACAGGGATCAGCGCATCCAAAACGCGTGTCCAATCGAGCATGTAACTAATAACACTCATCACATGCAAATTCCAAGTACATGAGGCTATTAGCTATTACCCTGCAGTGCCAAAAATTGCTGAGTAGCCAAGGTACCCATTTTAACGCAGCAAATTTAACACCTGCCCGGGAGCAGGCATTAAAGCAGGCCGCACTCAATGGCTTACAAAAAAACTCCCCAAAAATCCTGCTTTCTGTGATTCCTCCTATTAGTATACTAAATAGGAGGAACCACAGAAAGCAGAATCATGATGCATCAAGGGCTCAACAAAAAAAATCCTGCTTTCTATGGTTCCTCTTTTAAGTATTGTCATGATACAGTAGAAAGAATCACAGAAAGTAGCATCCCCAAGTTCTAGCCCGGTTGAAGGAGTGAATAAATTAATAGTAAGCATCTTAATATTAATTTATTCACTCCTTCATTTACTGCTGATTGATCCATTCACTGTCACATGTCAGTGAAAGGACCAATCCCCTTTCAGAAGGCTGCCCTGAAAAAAGATTGGTGTCAGTGTCAGTGAAAAGGACCAATCAGGAGCAGCCCTGATAGGGGGTGGGGTGGGGAGGGAGCTCTGTCCAGGCTGTTATGGATGCACAGCCACTCTCCTGGGTGCCTGAACTAGAGTCATGGGATGCACAAATTATCCATTGAGCATCCCTTTTAGCACAGCAGCTCATTTGCCTATTGCATCGAGCACCCAGGAGAGGTGGATGTGTGCGCATTCAAATAATGTGCACCCAGTTTGGACGCACATTTTTTACACAATGATATTGCATCAGCCTGCTGGGGTTAGATTAAGTCTCACAGGTCTTTAGCCCTTGTCCCTTGTGTCTGGGGGGAACCTTCTCTAAAGGGTGCAAGATTGAAGCAGAAGTCCCTTGTAAAAAATGTCAGGATACATCTTGGCCATCAAAGATTTCACTTAGAAGGATGTGTGACTGGTGCTTGCTCCAACTAGGGAGTAGATGGGCTCACAGGTCTTCAGGTCTCTGGGATGAGAGCCCTATTGCCCCAAAGAGAAACAGGCAAAAATCTACCTCTGTTATAATCCATCTGCCTTCCCAGAATCACTGGCTTCGGAAGCTCACTGACAGGCCAATACAGTAAAGTTTGCGGGAGAGCGGGCGAATGCCCGCTTTCCCGGCACACGCACAGGCCAGTGTCCTGTGCGCGTGATACAGTAAAACAAAATATTTAAATTAGGGCCCGCGGTAAAAAGAGGCACTAGGGACACTAACGCGTCCCTAGCGCCTCTTTTTGGACAGGAGCGGCGGCTGTCAGCGGGTTTGACAGCCGACGCTCAATTTTGATGGCATCAGTTCTCAAGCCGGTTCTCAAGCTGACAGCCACGACATGCTATTACCCCTTACTGAATAAGGGGTAATGCTAGCATGTCGAAAACGCGCATCCAAATGCGGGTTAACAGTGCGCTCCACCGGAGCTCCACCGGAGCGCACTGTACTGTATCGGCCTGTGAGTGGCAAAGAACTGTCAGTGGGAGCCCTGACATGTCTGCGACTATGACCTGGCGGAGGAATGCACAGGCATAAATGTGCATTGGCACGCATGTTTCTGCACACATTGGAGGGAGAGCTGGGCACTCTCGCCGATGAAGATGTCACATGCTCCAGATTACTTAGCCTGCCTGAAGCTGGACTCTTTGCCTTGGCAACAGGTTCCTTAGCTTGTTCCTTGCCTTGGATTGCTATGTGCCTGATTTGGGATTCTGCCTGCTGCTACCTGCCTTTTCCTTGGACTGTTCTGCATTCTGCCTTCCTTGCCCCTGGCTTCTCCTTGCTCGCTGCCTGCCTTGACCCTGGATTGTGTTGGATCATGCTTGTCTTCCACCTGTCGGACCCTGGACCTTCTGTTCAGCTTGGTTCTTGTCCTCAGCTTGGCCTGGCTCCGGTCCTCAGTTCTGCTCCAGAACAGCTGTGCATTGTGCAAGCCATCAGCTTTGTTACAAGACATCAGTCTTGTCTCAAGCTATCAGCCTTTCCCTTGCTGGTTCTCTGCTTCAACTTGTTTTTGTCAAGCCTTCAGCTATATGTCCCGCCTTCATACAGACTCATAGACTCTGTCTGGTCCACGTCAGAACATGCTCGCCTGCCATTGGTGCGGGCTTTGGGCCTTGCCTTGTGGTTGCACCACAGCACAGGGGTTCATGCATTCACTATTCCTGTTTGTCAGTCCAAAAGGGCTTCAGAATAGCCAGATGACTATCTCCAGGAACCACTAGAGTGCTACCTGGCCCTGACAATCTCACTGCAACTAAATACAAGCCAATCCTCTGTCAGGGTGTGCACATAAAGGCATCTCTTAAAAATATAGAGGACCATATTTGAAAGCCATTTAGATGAATATCGTAATAACTCTCAGCCGGATTTTAAATTCCCCGCGCACATTAAATCCATTCTTTACGCGCGTGGCCAGGCCTGGCGCGCGCGCAGCTTATTTTCAAAATGGCCCGGCCACGCACGTAAAGGCCGGTACATGCCTGGAGGGGTGTTCTGGATGGGGAGGGGAGGGACAGAGCAGGGGGCGGGCTGGGACATCAGCATCGATTGCTCTGCCGGCGCACGCAACTTACTTCAGGTCAAGCCCTGAAGTAAGTTGGGAAAAAAAAATGAAAAAAGGTAGGTATTAAGGGTTGGGGAAGGGAGGTTAGGATAGGGGGGTAGGTAAGTTCCCTCCCAGAACACTCATTAATTGAAGTGGATTGGAACTGGGGAAGGCCAGGATGTGTTGTCATGTGAAATTTGCAGAAGTGTACCCCCATTGCACGAGCCGCACACACATGCGCACATGGATTACAAAATCTGGCGCGCATGTGAGTGCGGCCCAACAATTTTATAACAAGTGCGCTGGGAAGCACATGCCCATGGATGCATGTGCGTACCTTTCAAAATCTACCCGTATCTGTCTAAATGAGTTACCTGGCTATATTCAGCCGGCTATATTTAACCGGATTTATCTGGCTAAATTCTAGCCGGCTAATAAATTCGGCAGCTAGACCTTAGCCAGATAAGTTAGGGGTGGTCCAGGGGCATAACTGGGTGGAGTTGAGTTAGCTGGAGTTAATCAGCTAACTCTAATATTTAGAGTTAGCCGGGTGACTTAGCCAGCTCAATCTGGTCAAGTCAAACAGCTGTCCTAAAGTTAGCTGGCTATTGTTAGCCAGCTAACTAAGATAGCTAGCTATATTCAATAGTGTGCCTGCACTGTTGAATGTACCTCCAAAGTTAGCCGGCTAAGTTTATCCAGCTAACTTCGCTATCCAGACTGTGTCTGAATATATACCTCATAAAATTCCTGATGAGGCAGGGAGGCCTCACCAGAGAGTGAAGAAAACTACATCCTCACTGCTTTCAATCAAAATCAAACTGACTCCAAGGAACACTAAAATGGCTGCTCTAAATAGGAGGAGGCGTCCAATCCAAGCTCTCCATGTTGGGAAGGGCTGAAAGGAATGGAAGGTTCATAGATGGTGGGTTCTATGCAGGGACTAAGTGACATCTAGTGGCCAACCTGTAGGGGTTCCACATATGCTGTATTATTAACTTCAAGAATATACATTTACTTGCAGTGTCAAGCATAAATGGTAACAAGGATAAAAGTGGTATCGAAGAGTGTTCTGGGGTGAAGTTCATAAGTACATGCTCAAGTTACTAAGGTGTAAGTAGTATATGCACATACTTTACCAAACTTGTCCAAACATTTCTACATCTGCTAAATTTCTCGCACAATTTAAATCAGACTTTTCTTTTATCTGCAGTTTTTGGGTAAGATGTCTGGATTAACTGATGGGAACTGAGGGGGACGTACTGAAGGGCCTTTATGAACTGGTGAAGGTCTTTGTGAACTGATAAACTAATGAATCCAAGTTTGGGGGCAAGTAAGTATTTTCAGAAGTGGAGTGCACTTATACATTATAAAATATCTCCCTCCGCGTTTAATTCTGGATCACTAAGTATGCACTGTTCAACTTATGTGCATAAAGTATGTGCATATTTTTAAAAAATGAGTAAAGAAAGTATGCTTGTTCCTGCATTATAAATATACATGCATACTAAAGCATACATTTCTTTTGGGGCAGAAGTATGTTCTATATAATATATTGTGCCGCCCCCTCCACACAGTTTATAAAATACCAGCATAAATCTTTGTGCCTCCACTTACACGCAGATGCTATACCATGACAGTTTTGAAAGCTGAACTCCCCGAGTGTATTTCTTGGTCTGCTATGACAATGCTGGCTTTCTTTTTCAGGAGTTTTTCCTGTTGAAAGTGACTGATGGCTCGTATCCTTCATGTGCGGTTTAAACCAATTTTCACTTATAAATTCCTGGATTTTTTCCAAAAGCGACAATTTGATTAAACCGATTTTCACCCTAATTTTAGGCTGATTTAAAAAGTCAACACCAGTGAATGTGCTCCCTCTTCTAATTCCTGCGGACGAAGCACGTCGAGCCCCGACCCTTCTCCCCTAACCAGCCAAAGTGCCTGCTTGCCGCTGTCACCGAGGCAGCGTTTGAAGCGGGCCCTGCACCAGAAGCTCTTCCAGGCAGGATGTGGAGCGTAGAAGAAATAGAAAGCATTCTGCTGAAACTGGGAAGGATGAGCCTGGAACTGCTACCAGTGCGGAAAAATGCTCTTGCAGTTGGAGAGAGGAAGAGGGACATTCTTGGCAAAGGGGGGGGGGGGGGGGGGGGGGAGGGAGATTCTTGGTGAGGAGCAGGGAGAAAGAAGGACCTGCTATGTAGGGGATGGGACAGAGAGGTGGATGCTGCTGAGTGAGTGAGTGGGAGAATCTGCTTAACTGCCCAGGCTTCTGCCCACCAAAATAAACTCTGATATTTACTCAGAAAAGTAATGAGTCATTTTTTCCAATGATTTTCCTCTTTTTGTCATAATAAACTCTGATAAATTCCCATGGAGAATTACAAAATACAAATTGAAAATGAAGGTCCCTGCCCATCCTGTTTTATATCTTCCTAAGCCACTCATAGTAATGTATGCTTGTATTGTTCCTGTATATTTTTTTAAATGTGCATGAAAGCAAGTCTTCCCTATTGAATCTTGCTGAGTAATTTCGTAACTGCTGGAGAGAGTATGTAAATGAGAGAGGCTTGCGACTGAAGGTTAGAAAACCATGTTTTGTTTGTTGCTTTGCTGTCAAAGTCGGCACATGTTCACTGCCATTTCCTTAGCTTTTTCTATGAATCTGAATTTTATTTCTTGCCTTCCAAACCTAAATTCAAACGGGCCGATACAGTACAGTGTGCTCCGACGGAGCGCACTGTTAGCCGGCATTTGGACGTGCTAGCTTTACCCCTTATTCAGCAGGCAGAATCCAAAATCAGGAGTGGCTTAGTGGTTAACGCAATGGGCTGCAAATCAGGAAGTCAGTGTTCGTATCCTGTTTCTTCCTCTGAACTTGGGCAAGTCACTTAAACCCTCTTGCCTCAGTTATTAATGTAGACTGTAAACCCTTTGAGGCAGAGAAAATATGATCTGTGTCTGAATTGTAACTCACTTTTGGGCCGATACAGTAAAAACGCAGGGAGAGCGGGTGTGCGCTCGATACAGTATCTTAATTTATTTAAATTAGGCCTGGCGGTAAAAAGAGGCGTTAGGGAAGAGGTGGCTGTCAGCGGGTTTGACAGCCGATGCTCAATTTTGCCAGCGTTGGTTCTCGAGCCCGCTGACAGCCACGGGCTCGGAAATTGGATGCCGGCAAAATTGAGCATCCGGTTTTGGACCCGACAGCCGCGGGCCTCGAGCAGGCGTAACTTGTAAAATAAAGGTGGGGGGAATTAGGGCTGGGGGGTGAGTTCCCTCCGAGGCCGCTCCGAAATCAGAGCGGCCTCGGAGGGAACGGAGGATGGCTGCGCGGCTAGGCGTGTGCAGGCTGCCAATTATGCACAGCCTTGCACACGCCGACCCTGTATTTTATAACATGCGCACGGCAATGCGCGCATGTTATAAAATCGGGAGTAGATTTGTTCACGCCGGGCTGCGCGAACAAATCTACTCCCTCGCACACCTTTTAAAATCTACCCCACTTTGTTTATCCCATATATATTTTTAAAAGCTTCTCTGAAAGTTGCTGTAAAATCCCAGTTCTTTACAATTCAAATATATCCTCACTACTGTGCCACTAAAAACAGTAGGGATCATGCAGTGCTAAAAGGTTTACAGATTCTCAGTACATCAAAGAAGGTTCAGAAGGAAGGTAATGCTATGCAGTACTGTGCATGTCTCCTATTATTTCTATTATAAGATTCTGGACTTTAAGTTTCCCCACTATCTCCATGTGTTTGTCATATGAAACCCAATTGCTTTGTTGTTAAGCCTCTTAGTGATATGTTAGACATGAGAAGAAAAGAAATACTTAACTCCTGCCAGTTGTACAAGTTTTCTGTGATCATTATGATGATTTGACAGAATGCACTTAACAGTTTTGTGCTGAAAGACAATCCCAAAGGTCTGATCCTTTGGATTCCTGTTGATTAAAACAGCTGCTTATATTTAGCTTTGAAGACCGTTGGGTCTTCTTAATCACCACTAGGTTCACAAATGATGTAACTAGGATTTTGATTTTCTTAATCCTCACCTAATGTTTATTTGATAAGCACAACCAATAATTATCTTTTCAGCTAAAAGTTTGATTCAGTAAATAAATACACATTTAATAATGTACTGAGTACATCACAATTTTACTGAGAGCAGTTGCCAGAAGCACCATGGTGGAAAATGAGATCAACCTTACTCTGAAGAGGGTCCTGTAAACAAACCTCCTGTAAACAATCAATTTTTCAAGAAGTACAAGAGTTGATCAAGTGTCTTCATGGCAATGCTGTGTACATTGGCTCAGGATATGGCAATAATTGTATTTCACTGCTCCCTTGGGAAATTACAACTCAAATGAAGGAAGTGTGTCAAAAAAGGAACAGACAACAATGCATATACACTAAGTGCTGAGGTTTTTTAACCACAAGTATAATAATGAGAATTACAAGTTCTTACCAAGATACCCTTGTTTAATTGAAACCAATCTTTGCTTATGCAATTAAAAGAGTATAAATTAAACTGTTTGTCTTGAGACAAAATAATGTACAAAGTGGGAACAACAAGACAAATTCAGAATCAGTGTGTGTGTGTGTGTGTGTGTGAAATAGTAGATGAACCCTTAGTTTCCTTAGCACAATTAATTGGCAGATTAGAATCAAGTTTCTTAAATAATTGGGTAACAAATAAACTACTCTAAATAGTAAATCTATATGACTAAGTTTGGGCAACCTGTCCTATAAGAGGCCAATATTCAGCATTAATTAACCAAATAAGTAGGGACTTATCCGGCTAAGAGGCAGCAACTGAGTATCTGATTCAGCTATTAGTAGTTAGCCAGCTAAGTGGTGGGCAGGATATGGGTAAACAGGGAGGAGTTACTTATCCAGCTAATTTAGCTGATATTGTAGATATTGGAACTTATCCAGGTAAGGGGGTCATTTATCAAAATGCGATAAGTTGTTTTCGCATGCGTTAAGGGCTTATCGCATGAGAAATGGAGAGATTACTTACCTGATAATCTCGTTTTCCTTAGTGTAGGCAGATGGACTCATTACAAATGGGTATAGTGTGCTCGTGCTAGCAGTTGGAGACGGATCTGATGTCAGCACGTAGTACATATACCCCTGCAGGAAGTGCAGGTGTTCAGTAATCTTCCTTGCAAAAGCTTTATGGATATATGTGTGACTGACCGATCAATTAACTGAACATGATTAACCTGACCGATTGACAGTAGCTGGAGACCGCCAGTGTTCTCAACCGGAAGGCGTCGACACCCGGCAGGGTGGATGCCCAATGTAAGGAAACATAGCTTACCTTGAAACGGTGAAGCCCTATATATATCGGCAGCCGGGCGGGATGCTGAGTCCATCTGCCTACACTAAGGAAAACAAGATTATCAGGTAAGTAATCTCTCCATTTCCTAGCGTGTAGCAGATGGACTCATTACAAATGGGATGTACAAAAGCTACTTCCGGACTGGGTGGGAGGCTGCCCGAGGTCCGTTTAGGATTGCCCTTGCAAATGCTGTGTCCTCCCTGGCCTGAACGTCCAGACGGTAGAATCTGGAAAAGGTATGGATGGAGGACCACGTTGCGGCTCTGCATATCTCCGCAGGCGACAGCATCCTAGTTTCTGCCCAGGAGGCCGCTTGTGTTCTGGTAGAGTAAGCCTTGACCCGTAAAGGTGGTGGTTTTCCCGCTTCTACGTAGGCCGCCTTGATAACTTCTTTGATCCAGTGGGCAATAGTCGCCCATGTGGCCGCTTCACCTTGCCTCTTCCACTGTGAAGGACGAACAGGTGGTCCGTCTTTCGTACTGTTTCCGACATTTCCAGGTATCTGGACAGCAGCCTGCCGATGTCAAGATGATGCAGTATTCGACCTTCTTCCGACTTCTTCAAACCGTCCATGGTTGGCAAGGATATGGTTTGGTTGAGGTGGAAGTGTGAGACTACCTTGGGTAAGAAGGAAGGAATCGTGCAAAGATGGATAGCCCCTGGGGTGATTCTGAGAAATGGATCGCGGCAGGACAGCGACTGTAGCTCTGAGATGCGACGAGCCGAGCATACGGCCAGCAAGAACACCATCTTCAAAGTTAAGAAACGGATGGACAGGCCTCGGAGAAGTCTGAAGGCGGGTCCTGCTAGGAATTCCAAAACTAGGTTGAGGTTCCACAGGGGCACTGGCCACTTCAGTGGCGGGCGAATGTGTTTGACTCCTTTCAGGAAACGTGAAACGTCTGGGTGTGTGGTAATGCTGTTGCCATCACTCCTGGGGCCATAGCAGGATAGCGCTGCCACCTGAACCTTGATTGAATTGAGGGACAGACCCTTCTGAAGTCCTTCGTGCAGGAAATCCAGAATGATGTGGATTTTAGCGGCATGCAGATTGGTGCTGTGAGTTTCGCACCAGGCTTCAAATACTCTCCAGATCCTTATATAAGTTAGTGATGTGGAGAACTTGCGTGCTCGGAGAAGTGTATCTATTACTGGCCCCGAGTATCCCCTTTTCTTCAGTCTAGCCCTCTCAATGGCCAGACCATAAGAGAGAATTGAGCTGGATTCTCATGGAGGATGGGACCTTGTCGCAGCAGGTCCATGTGAGGGGGCAGGGGTAGAGGATCCCCTGCCAGCAGTCTTCTCATGTCTGCGTACCAGGATCTTCTTGGCCAGTCCGGAGGGACTGGCCAAGAAGTCACTCAGGAAGGAAGGAATTCTCGTCCATCCCTAGCTAGACGATTGGCTGATCAGGGCAAAGTCACCGGAGGAGAGCCACCGGGCAACCAACAGAGTTATCTCTCTTCTGGAAAGCCTAGGATGGGTAGTCAACATAAACAAGAGTTCCCTACAGCCTTCGCAGTCGCTGGAATACCTAGGACTCCGATTCGACACCCAGGAAGACAAGATCAGCCTGACCTCCAAGAGGAAATCAAAACTCCGGAATCATTTGTGGGGGTCAGGAGGCCCACCCAAGCTGGCCAAAAGTCCCTGGGGGTCCAGCGGGGGTCCGGGGGTGATCTCCTACGCTCCTGACGTCGGGGGACAAAAAAACAAAATGGCGCCGGCGCTACCTTTGACCTGTCATATGACAGGTCAAAGGTAGCGCCGGCGCCATTTCTACAACGCACGGAGGTCCGAGAGTAAAAGATCACACCGGGACCCTTCCTCTGGACCCTAGGTAATTTAAGGCATTTTGGGGGGGTTCGGCATTTTGGGGGGGTTCGGGAGGGTGGGGGATTTATTTTAAAGGGTCGGGGTGGGTTTTAGGGTTGTTTTAGTGTGCCGGTTTTCCCGCCCTCCCCCTTCCCCTCCCCCCCCCACTGGACCCCAGGTAATTTAAGGCATTTTGGGGGGGGTTCGGGAAGGTGGGGGATTTATTTTGAAGGGTCGGGGTGGGTTTTAGGGATGTTTTAGTATGCCGGTTTTTGATTTACACGATTTACACGATATTTAAAAAACCCAAACTGCGACGATCCGATTCCCTCCCCCTCCCAGCCGAAATCGATTGTTAAGACGATCGATCACACGATTCACATCTCTAGTAACCAGTGTAGTTTCATCAGTATCGGCGTTATATGAACCCTTTTTATTGTTCCAGTTAGCATCCTAGCAGCAGCATTTTGTAGTATTTGTAATAAGCGTATTGTATGAAGTCTGCGAAACAATGCGACAAGGCGATAGCAAAAGCCAGAAGAATGCTGGGATGCATAGAGAGAGGAATATCGAGTAAGAAAAGGGAAGTGATTATCCCCTTGTACAGGTCCTTGGTGAGACCTCACCTGGAGTACTGTGTTCAGTTCTGGAGACCGTATCTACAAAGAGACAAGGACAAGATGGAAGCGGTACAGAGAAGGGCGACCAGGAAGGTGGAGGATCTTCATCAGATGATATACGAGGAGAGATTGAAGAATCTAAATATGTACTCCCTGGAGGAAAGGAGGAGCAGGGGTGATATGATTCAGACTTTCAGATACTTGAAAAACTAATGATCCAAAGACAACGACAAACCTTTTCCGTCGAAAAAAAATCAGCAGAACCAGAGGTCACAAGCTGAGGCTCCAGGGAGGAAGACTAAGAACCAATGTCAGGAAGTATTTCTTCACGGAAAGGGTGGTGGATGCCTGGAATGCCCTTCCGGAGGAAGTGGTGAAGTCTAAAAATGTGAACGACTTCAAAGGGGCATGGGATAAACACTGTGGATCCATCAAGTCTAGAGGGCGTGAATAAAGTGGAGGCAGCAAAACACTGCACGAAGTGGCAGTAGCCACAGAGGCATTCAAACACTGCACAGAGCGGCAGTAGCCACAGAGGCATTCATGGAGCGGGATGCCAGTGGCCAGTAGTTGGTGTTCCACCTTCACGGAGCGGAAGGATGGAGGGATGCTATCTCAAAAAAAAAAAAATAAAATAAAAACAGGGGTGGGTAAGAGTATGGGGCAAGGGTGTGGCCTGCTTGTTACAGCGGTTGCTACCCCTAATTGAGCTGGATGTCACTTGGATGCAGATACGGCGCTGCTCTCTAAATTGGTGGTGGGGTGGAGGGGAATTAGGGCTGGAGGGTACTGGAAGCCAATAGTAACAGGTGGGAGAGAGAAAAAGGGGAAAAAAATGGATAAAGTGCGTAGCTTGCTGGGCAGACTAGATGGGCCATTTGGTCTTCTTCTGTCGTCATTTCTATGTTTCTATGTTTCTATGTAGAGGCTGGTAGTCCTAGTAACTGAGTTACAATAGTCTGTACTAGAAAAGATTAATAACTGTAGTACTGTTCTAAAATCTTCTTCAGTTAATAATGGCTTTAATCGTCTCAATGTCAGTTTACTGTAGCCTTCTTTTAGTTTCGCAGAGATGTGTTTTTTAAAATTGAGCTCCTTGTCGATAATTATACCAAGATCTCTAGCCTGGTCTGTTGGCTTAATTGTTATGTTGTCTTGGAACGATACATTAGGAAGAGGTACATCTCTTATTTTCCTATCTAATAAAATAATTTCAGTTTTGTTGATGTTGAAAACTAGTCTCATGTGTGTGAGTAATTGTTTAATAATGTTTAAATACACAGCCATTAATTTATATGTTTTTTCAAGTGTATCATTTACTGGGATTAAAATTTGAATGTCATCTGCATATATAAAATGTGTTAGGCCTAAACCGGCTAGCAGATGACACAGTGGCAACATATAAACATTGAATAATGTTGCTGATAAAGCCAAATCCTGCGGTACCCCTGTGTCAAGGGTAAATTTGTCTGCCCATACGTTATTGATTTGTACTTGATATGATCGATTTTTCAGAAATTATGTGAACCATTGTAAAGTTGTTTCTGTTATTCCAATTTCTTCTAATCTGCTGAGTGGTATTGTATTGTTTACTGTGTCAAATGCAGCCGAGAGATCTAGTAATATTAGTAGGTAGCTTTGTCCACTGTCAAAGCCTCTTAATATAGTATCTCTTAATGCCAATAATACAGTTTCTGTACTAAAATATTTCCTGAATCCAAAGTGGGCAAGGAAAAGAATATTATTTCTTTGAAGATGCTCTGTCAATTGATCTTGGACCACTTTCTCCAATAATTTGGAAAGGAATGAAAGATTAGATATGGGTCTGAAATTACTTAAAATAGTCGGGTCTAGATTTTGATTTTTTAGTATGGGTCTGATGATAGCACAGTTTAGTATCTCAGGTACCGTATCTTCTTTTAATGAAAGGTTAATTATGAAGATCATGACAGAAGCAATGGTGTTAGCAATTTCTTTTAATGAAAGTATTGGGACTGTGTCCAGAGGATAACTGGCAGGATTGAGTGACATTATGAGTTTTTCCATTTCTTCTATTAAAATTTCCTCAAAGCTTAACCATTTATCAATTTCTTTAGTTTGCATGTATATTCCTTGAGTTGTGGTAGGATCAGTGCTATCTATTAAATTGTTTATTTTATTCTTAAAAAAATAAGCTATATCATTACATCTATTTTCTGGAAGATTTGTATTATGAGATTGCTTTTTTGTCAAGTCTGTGACTATGTTGAACAACGTTCTTGGGTTGTGGGTGAACTTCTGAATTTTATATACGAAATATTCCTTTTTTGCATTATTTATAAGTTTTTTGTAATATGCTAAAAAAAAGAACGGTAGTCTCCCAAAGTTTGGTCCGATTTATTGGATCTCCACTGTCTTTCCTTTTTTCTTAGCCTCTTTCTAATTTCCATGATTTGTTTATTATACCAGGGGTTTTGAGTTTTGGGGTTTTTTTTAATAGGATTTAGGCCTGGATTTATCAAAATGCGATAAGTATCGCATGCAATAGCAAAAGGGGTGTGTTTTATGTTAATATACAGTTTATTGCAATTTGCACTAATTACCTATGCGAAGAGCTAAGTTAGTGCAAATTGTGATAACAGTTTCAGACTTTGCAATAAGTGCCATTCCTGTATTCAACCACTGGGGGACCATTGTTAATGGAGAGAGAGAGAGAGAGAGACTAGCCATAGTATCCTCTCCCTAGATAGGTATTTGTATCCCGATGTTACCAAGGTAGAGAGTCCATCAAGCTAGGTTGAGAGAACATTGCCCAAATCTCATCTTGGAGTGAGTTTTCTCACTCCGAAGGCCATCAAATCTTCACAAGAGACCACTGTTCGGTTCGTACGTCTCACATTGAATGTCAAAGTGGCCCCTAACCCCCTACACTACTACCTAAACCTCACCTCGAGTTACTAGGTGGGCCTATCATAGGGATACAAATACCTATCTAGGGAGAGGACACTATAGCTAGTCTCTCTCTCTCTCTCCCCCCTCTCCCTCCCCCCAGGAGCTTGAAATCTACTCAAACAGGCCTTTCCAGAGACATCACAAAATGTGATAAAACCTTACCACCCGGTAACACAAGCTATCACACAGCTTAATGCTATTGAAAAAGGTGTAGTTAAAATCAGCATTAAGTCTGTGCAATTGCATTTCACAGACTGGCAAACCCAGCCCACCCCTAACTCCTCCTCTTTTTCAAATTTGCATCACACCATACGATATGGTGCTATCGCATGCGTTAAAGACATTTTCACATGCGGTAAAGGCCTATCGCATGCGTTAATGGGGCTTTTCGCATGCGATAAGCCCTTAACGCATGCAAAAATGCCTTAGCACATTTTGATAAATGACTCCCTTAATTTGTTAGCCATAATAGTTGTTTTATCAAACCAGGTACTTATAGCATTGGTTGTATTGGAAAGATTGAAGTTATCTATGTTATTTTCAAACTCCTTATGAAGCTCTTCAGTATTAAATGGAGGGCGAAAGCTAAAGGAAATCGGAGTACTATTTGCTTTCTGATTTGTCTTAAATTTTAAACTGGTGTTCATTAAATAATGATCCAACCATAGTCCAGGGGTACATTCTATATTCCTAGCTAGGGTTTCTAAAGTATATTTCCCTCATGCTATACCTTGGGAGTCTTTCTGACACTTAGCCTTGCTACCATACCCTAGACTCCACCTTGGGGTGTTCTTACTACAGTGGGCAGCTGCTTTGCACCTCTCATGGTGTCTTGTGTTGATTCCACTCCTTGTTATGTTTTATCCCTTTATCAGTGTTTTGGGGTTTTTTCCTAATACCTTTGCTGCTTTGCTCCCTTTTCATGATGCTTTAGAATATTGATGTTACTCTTGGTGCCATTGTGGGTTCATGCCACTGTTGTTGGTGCCTTCTTTTGAAGCCTTGGGGTGTTTTTCCTCCTCTTGCTGCTGATGTGCTCCTCTGATGGTGCCTTGGAGAAATCCTGCCACTGCAGATATCCCTTTACTCCTTTATGGAGCCTTAAACTATTCATGCCACTTTTGGTGCCATGTTGACATAGGCTTGATTCATCCTCCAGCCTTCCAATGTCATCTATAAAACAGTTTTATTAGAATTGATGAGAAACACCAATTTTGGCAACCAAAATTGGCTGTACTGCTTCTCCCATAGACATTAATTGTGAATTAATGAATGAATGAATTAAACAAACTAATGACTTTTTTTTTTCATTTTAAACTAATAAGCCAAATGGAGATGCCCTACAAAATGAATGAACAAACTGAAATAAAATGTTTTCCTCTGCGCACCCCTAATTATACAGTAAATCAAAAACATAACATGGTCATGAGGATCCTTCTTGCTGAACTGCCAAAAACATTTGATTTTCACAACCAGAAATACATATTATTTTTTAAATCAAAAGTTCAGACTGTAGGTTATAGAAGCAAGGGATAAAAAAATGTGGATGTAACTGAAAAAAATGTTGTTTTACTTTGCTTTCCATTTCAGGTTTTTTTTTGTTCCATTTGTTGATTGCAAAATGAAATTTAAAAAGGAAAACAAAATGAAAAGAAATAGTGTTGGGTTGAGGCCCTTCCTCTTCCTCCCTCACCTACTCACCTAGAAAAAATAAATAGCCACAGATCCCCCACCACCAGCAACCTACCCCCTTGGCCCCCACATCTTATACCATCTATGGGTCAATGTAACATTGGGCCGACCACGAATGTCATGACATGGCTGGTCTGCACTCATCCTAGATGCCATTGATGATTTGCAGCAGGATGCCACCAGGAACACACCTACGCTGACCTCCTCAGTAATGGCCACTGGCCATATTTGGAGCATACGTGCAACACTACCAGATAAAGATTCCATGGTGAGAACTTGGCCATGGTGCCTTCTGATTATATCAGTCCAAATGGGGTATTTAAACCTTCTGTACTCTTCAGCTGGTGCTTCAGCAACAAGTCTCCCTTGTTCCAGCCAACCTTGTCCTGTCCTACCTTTCTGTTCAGCCTTGCTCCTGCTTTGCCTCTACCCTGCTTTGCTCAGCCTTGCCTCATTCTTCCTTGTCTCATCACAGGCCTGCCCTGCCCTTCCTCAGACTGATCTCTCTTGCCTTCACCTTAGAGTGGACCTTGACTATGCCTGCCTGCCACCTGCCATTACCACAGCCTGACTGCTGCCTGCCCCAACCTCAGCCTGCTCCTTGGCTTCTGCCTGCTATCTATGGGACTTTCACCCAAGTTCTGCCAGACCTCAAATCCAAAGGCTCAACCTGTGGAGGAAGGGGCAAGTATAGGTGAAGCTCAGACCTGAAACCATTTCCTACAAGTCTACCTACTGTTGGTGGGGGCCCTGCTGGGTCTCCGGTTGGGCTGCATCAACCTCACCAAAGTGCAAGGGCTCACACACAATGACAGTCAAAATAGGGTATGAACAATCCTCAGTTACTCCTGCCTTGCCCATGCCATATAATAAAAATTATAATAGCTTACCTGAGGCCAGAATTATTTTGGAATATGGCACCAGCAGGACAGGAGCAACTGGAGATCGCTTCTGCCCCTTTTTTCATCCATAGATGGGGTACAAAGTGGCAATTGTGGGGCACTTATTTTTTTTAAGTTTAAGGTATTGATCACCCAGGGACCATTTTAAAATAAAACAAACTATTTCAGGAAGGCTATGATAAACAGCAGTAAGTAATAGGAGTATACTGGAACTTTCAAACAGAATCTACATTTTCAACAGAGAGAAATAAAAATGATATATATGGTAAGTGTTACTCTGGAGCTTAAATAATTTTTCTTGTGAATAAAAGTAGTTGTAACCACATCCACTGCAGTTGTCAGAAGTCAATTTGATCTAGACTATTTCAAAACAGTGCTGGCACAGAAAGGACTTGGTCACCAATTCATTTGAGTGCTTTCATCCATGGTCCACTATACTATGTGATTGACCATTTACTAAAAATCCCATATATCATCAGGAATTGACTTCCTTAACACCCCCAACCCCACCAAGTAAATGGTCACACCATCACAAAGAGGTAGGCAACAATCCTCAATTGCACTAAAATATGCCTGCTTCAGTACAGTATCAATAACTTGCCACTTCAAACACTAAAATGGGGAGTTACTTTCCAAAAGACAAAGGTGATACTGGCATGGATTTATCATTAACCGCATCTGGCAGGTTAAAATCTCCCTCTTCATTTTCACTTTTTGGATGTCTTTGACTAGATCCCTGTCTAGATCTTCTACATATTATAGCGCTATAAACTACAACAGTGTAGATGGAAGCGCCATCTCCTTCCCCACGGCACTTGCATTTCAGTTGTTTTGATGATATTCTTTTCATAATAAGCTCCTCCCACTCTTTCTAGCACCCCTAGCCTTCTTTAACATATTATAGCCCAATATGGCCATATCCCTTTCACGGGACTCATTGAACTATATATCCATGATAACAATATTATCTAGACCTGTCTCCATGATCAGGGCTTGCAGATCTGGAAATTTATTGCCTAGACTATGAGCATGTGCACTCATAGCTTTCCAACTATTTCTCTTCATGTTGTCCACACTTCATATAGCCTCATACCTGCTCCTCTTGTCTACCTTGATGTTCAAGGGTAGCTTAATGAGCTCATCATCTTTTGTGCTTTAGTACACAATCTTAGGGGGTCATTCATCAAATCGCATTATGGCATTATCTCGGGCATTACAACCCTAATGCCCGTGATAAATATTGCATCGTGAAATGTGTATGCAAATTTGAAAAATGTATTCAAGTGGGAGGGGTTTGGGCAGAGTAAATGGAAATGAGGGCTCTAACATTGTGTGCACCTTTTTTCTTGGCATTATGCCTTTGATAGCTGTGTGTTACAGCCAAAACAGGATTTATCAGAACTCTTGTTGTGTGTGTCTGTATGTGAGAGTGTGAGTGAGAGAGAGAGAACATCTGTGGAGGACCACTGATTTTTTAACTATTTAGGACACTGTAAGAGGGGACACTAGTAACTCGGGGTGAGGTTTGTGGGGTGAGTTGGGTTTTAGGGGCAGTTTAAAAAGCACAGTCAATCATACAAACAGCACAGTTACCATCAGAGAATATTTAATGTGATTTGGAGGGCTGAAAGGTGAAAGAAGAGTACATTTGTAACATGTTCTCTCTATCTAGCTTGATGCACTATCTAACTAGCTGCAATCAAGTAAGGTAGAGGGAACACGGTACAAATCTACTCTTCTTTCATCTTCCATCCCTCCAAATCACATTAAATCTTCACTGATGGTAAATGTGCTGTTCGAACATATGACTGTGCATATAAAATTGCCTCCCAGAAACCATCCCACCCCACAGACCTCATCCCAAGTTACTAGTGCTCCCTCTTACAGTGGTATAAATAGTTATCTTTTTTCTTAGCCTCTATAGAATCTCTCTCTCTCACTCACTCACCAGCAGCAACCCAAAATGCAATAAAAGCATTTCCAGGCATTTCTCAGCTTGTGTTGTGTAAATATCACAGGTACTATTCTTGCTATATTTATTGCAAAATGATGAGTCTAGGTCTCTATTTGTTCCTCAGGGGTGGCAGCCTAAATCAATCATCTTAAATACACCACATCCCTCCCCTAGTTTAAACAAAGGTCAAAATATGATCTGAATGCCTCGCCTAGTATCCTTTTTCCTCTCAAAGATAGAGGTAGATCATCAATATGATATAGCCTTGTACTGTTCCATATACAGCCCCAGCCCCAATATACCTAAAACCCTCTTCTAGATTTTGAGCTATGTATTGAAGTTGATGACATGACATAGTCTTTCCTCTCCCTTACCATGAACAGATAATTCCTACAAAAATACTATGGTCTTTGACAGTTTTCTATATCCCTTCCCAAAAGTCTTGAACTCTCCTTGCACTAAACAGACTCCATGTCTATCCAGGTCACAGGCCCTCAAGTGGACTACAATAACCACCAGAATACTTTCTTTTTTCTCCTATAATACTAAGAATCTGGTTTGTATTCCTGCTAACCAAGGATTCCAGTAGACATTTCATCAGTTGTTTCCCTGCAAAAGTGCACCCTAATTAATAGGGATGTGAATCGTTTTTTGACGATTTAAAATATCGTCCGATATATTTTAAATCGTCAAAAATCGTTAGGGCCACGATACAATACCAATTCCCCCGATTTATCGTCAAAAAATCGTAAATCGGGGGAAGGGGGAGGGCAGGAAAACCGGCACACTAAAACACCCTAAAACCCACACCGACCCTTTAAATTAAATCCCCCACCCTCCCGAACCGCCCCCCAAATGCCTTAAATTACCTGGGGGTCTAGCGGCACACTAAAACACGGCACACTAAAACCCCCTAAAACCCACCCCGACCCTTTAAATTAAATCCCCCACCCCAAATGCCTTAAATTACCTGGGGGTCCGTAGCCTTAAATTACCTCCGTAGCGGCGGTCCGTAGCTAAATCGGGGGAAGGGGGAGAGCAAGAAAAACCGGCACACTAAATCGTGTAGTCTTCAGCCGGCGCCATTTTGCAAAATAGCCGCCGCAAAATGGCGGCGGCCATAGACCAAAACGATTCGACGCAGGAGGTCGTTCCGGACCCCCGCTGGACTTTTGGCAAGTCTTGTGGGGGTCAGGAGGCCCCCCCAAGCTGGCCAAAAGTTCCTGGGGGTCCAGCGGGGGTCCAGGAGCGATTTCCTGCCACGAATCGTTTTCCGTACGGAAAATGGCGCCGGCAGGAGATCGACTGCAGGAGGTCGTTCAGCGGGGGTCCGGAACCCTCGCTGAACGACCTCCTGCAGTCGATCTCCTGCCGGCGCCATTTTCCGTACGGAAAACGATTCGCGGCAGGAAATCGCTCCCGGACCCCCGCTGGACCCCCAGGAACTTTTGGCCAGCTTGGGGGGCCTCCTTACCCCCACAAGACTTGCCAAAAGTCCAGCGGGGGTCCGGAACGACCTCCTGCGTCGAATCGTTTTGGTCTATGGCCGCCGCCATTTTGCAAAATGGCGCCGGCTGAAGACTACACAATTTAGTGTGCCGCTTTTCCTGCTCTCCCCCTTCCCCCGATTTAGCTACGGACCGCCGCTACGGAGGTAATTTAAGGCTACGGACCCCCAGGTAATTTAAGGCATTTGGGGGGGGGGGGGTTCGGGAGGGTGGGGGATTTAATTTAAAGGGTCGGGTGGGTTTTAGGGGGTTTTAGTGTGCCGGCTCACGATTTTAACGATTTTCACGATACTTTACACACCCAAACGGCAACAATACGATTCCCTCCCCCTCCCAGCCGAAATCGATCGTTAAGACGATCGAGGACACGATTCACATCTCTACTAATTAATACCATTGATTTAGAGTCCCCAGAAGGAGAAAATTTCTATTCTGGGACTTTTTGACAGTTCTTTTGGATTTTTGTTTACATGATCATTGACTATATTCCAATGTTATGAATGTTTCCAAAATGTTGATTAGATTCATTGATTTGCTTTTCTTTATTTTAATAGGTAAGTTTCTGCTGGAGTATATACTTCAAGCAAATTGTAAAACAATCTCATGTTTCTGGACTGAGAAAAAAAACCCAACAAATTAACTGAGAATGTTGGCAATTCATCTGTCCATTATAAAATTTTTGATCATTGCCATCTCATTTAAGAACTGATGGGATCCATCTAAGCAAGAATTATATCTCCTCCACTTAACTATTATATTCTTCCAATTTGTGTTTTCTTAATTATCCAAATTAAAGAAGAAAGGTAGGGGATATAAGGTGTTTATCACAGGGTAAAGCCATTTATAATACAGTAAATGGTTTGTGCCCAGGAAATATATTTTTACATCTCTAAAAATACAAAGGTGTCATCATAACAGCAATAATATTTATTGTAGTTTTCTATGTAAACATGATAAATTATGCAAATGATGAATAATGAATTGATTAGGAGTACAGTAATAAAGATGAAACAAATATAATAAACATAAAACAATTAGTATCATTTTTTCAAGAAAGAAAAATACCATACATTTGATACCATGCTATGTTTCTTTACTGACTAATGGAACTTCTGAATGTGATTTATGAGAATTATCTGTGGCTACTAATGGAGACTAACCATCCTTTAATTCAAATCATTATACAGAGAGAAGCAGTAGCATCAGTGACCATGACTTATGGAAAAAAGAGAGGACATCCAATCACTCCAGGCTAAAAAGGATATACTGCACCCAATCCTGTTTGGCCCCTTTAAATGTATGGACTTGCAGTTTTGATTTTCCTAACTAAAACACTCCTATTTGAGTTCCAGGTAGGTTCAAGGATGTCTTTCATATATGGGCAATGCTAAAATGCACAAATCTGTCACAAACAAGTCATTTTAGCAGGCTGATTTATTATTTTTCCTGTACTGCTTATCCTTAAATATATTCTTATGGGACACTAGGTTAGTTTCATGTTGGTACTAGGGTTGCCAATTGTTTGATCCAGTCCTGGTTTTACACCTCTGCGCGCAGGTACTTATAGTCTTGCTATTCTTAGACAATGCAATAGGGAAATCAGAATAAGTCCCAGCCTGCAATGGGGTAAAACCAGGACTGGCTCAACCTGTCCTGAAAATCTGGAACCAGTGTGCAACCCTAGTCATTATGGTGATACACTCGCTACTGTTGAAGATTCATCAGTTATACACAACTTGAAGATCTGCAAGGTGTACAGAAATAAATGTTAAAGTGCAGAAACAAGATTCAGAAGATAATAAAAACTGGCACTCTTTAGTGAAAATACTGCAATAAAACACATTTTACAATTTTAAGAGAGCCATGGACAGCTGCCAAAAACCATACAGCAAGCTGCTAAAGGATTAAGCAATTTTTTCTATAATAAAAACTAAATAAAGCCAACAATTACCGAAAAGGGAAATGGTCTGGCATTATATGGCATTGCAAGTGCCCACTTGCCCAATGAAGTTAGTGATTTAGTACTTCCCAAAAGTACATCTCATTAATGTTGTTGAAGACCAGCGTGCAGACTACAGTAGTTATCCTTGTTTGCCAGCTGTAATTTCCATCTGCTGCTGTGATGAAATACAACCCTTTAAGTTTTAAAAAAAGACTAGCGTCACAGTGAGAATATCTCTGCTAAGAATGCGTGGCATAGTTTCCAGCACCATAAGCCATCCTGTCTCTATTTAAATCTCAGCGCTGACTGCATTCAGTAACCACAGTTCTTCCTAGCAATCATTATTCCTTTCCTTATCTTCATTCACTCTGTAGCTCAGATAAGAACAGGATAAAGTACAATCATGCCGTCTGCAGAAAACCAAAAGATTTCACCGGCAAAAAGGGCAATTAAAAAGATCAGAACAGCATGCCTGGTTTCCAGCTTGACTCGAGGCTGGCAACAATGGGCAACAGAGAATGCAAACAAACAAGCCCAAGAGCCTCCTGGTTGGTCGCCTGACAGCACAGATGATGAAAACACCAAACCTAATAAAACGGAAAAGCAAACCTGGAAGCCCAAGCCTGCCACAGTACCTGCTGCAAAAGAAGACCTGCATAATTCAACTAGTTCTGCTGAGGATCTTGGCGAAGCATTAATTAGAAGCAAAGAGGTAAACAAAACTGTGATCAGTAAAGTCTATGAGAGAGGAGGAGACATTAGTTACTTAACCAATAAGTATGAGATAAGTCCAAGTACTTCTGAAACAAGTAGGGATGTTGAGAACTTACTTGATGGCAACATTTCTCCAACACGAAGAAGAAAGTGCTCAAATTTGGTGTCCCAGTTAACCAAAGGCTGGAAACAGATAGAGCAAGGGACAAATGATTTGGCATCAAATGAGGCTACTGGTATAATGGTACAGCACTTCAGGAGTAACAGTATTGATGCAGAGGACAGTGGGTATGGAGAAGGTGAAGAAGAGCAACAGGGTAATTTAGGCAAAGTGCTGGAGCTGCCCGATAAAACCACAGAAATCATCGCAAGGATTAAACGTCCCGTAGCATCATTGTAAGTATACAATATCCTGGGTCTAAAATAATGGTAAAATGCAAACTATCATTATTCATATCATATTCACTAAAAGTAGGTGTCTATTGTATCCAAGTTTGCTTTTTCAAAACTATTTTATATTCCAGAAAAATGTGACAATGATATAAATTGGGTAAGCAACAGTGTCCTAAACAGTGTAGGGGGGGATTACTGGAATCAAACAACAAAGACCTACATACACATATGGTACAATGTAGATGACTTATAGACCTTCATAACAGGCACTACCGGCTCAAACATATACAGTCTTCATTTGCCTTATGCTTAACCATTGGTCTAGTCTTTCTATGAATTACCTTTTGAGATCACCTTGAGAGAGAAGTTTTTACCTGCAAAAATTAAACATTATTTTCAAAGAAATATTGCAGATAATTACATTAATTGACTAGACCAATGATTAAGCATAAGGCAAACATAGGCTGTTTAAGTTTGAGCTTGTATGAAGGTCAATAAGTCATCTATATTGTTTCATATGTGTATGTGGGTCTTTGTTGTTTGAATGATTATAAATTGATCAATCTTAACACAAATCAGTATAAGTTGGTTACATACTATAGAACCTGACATTTTTATTCCTAAAGATAATTGTAATTAAAATAAATCTGAATCCTCTTAGATGTTGAAGATTTGGGTATTGTTCCTTACAGTGATTAAAATGATCTACAAATAGGTTTGTTGCATCACATCATTTCCTGGAAAAAAAATGTGTCAGGGACCATTCATGGAACAGAGTCAGAAAACATCACAGCATTATAACGTGATCCACTCTGCATAGAAATACCTTTAGGATTAGGTAATTCTTTAATTTATGATGAGAACCCCTAAGCAGTATGGGATGACAGTAGAATTTTAACAGATCCATAAATAGAGAATGGACCACTCCTAAAATCATGTACACATGGGGAGGGCCACGGATCACACGAGGCCCTGTGACCTCCCAGAGTTTCATTACAGGGGGAAAAGATGTAGTTTTCAAGGGCCTTAGGATTTTGTTCATTCTGGGGCTTTTCTTGCTCACCAGTCAAAAAAGACTACAAAATCCTTTACTGTAACTAAAGGCAGGGTAAACTAAATACAAAACTCTGGCACACTTCAAGAGAATGTACCAGAACTAACACAATCCATAGCACAAAAAATAAAATCACAGTCTCCCTTCACCAAAAATAGGTCAACTCCCTGGGTTGAGTACCCTTTCCCTGAGCTGGGATCAGCTTATTCTGCACTTGGAGAAGTCAATATATTCAGAATTATGCTCCCCCTTCCCTGACTTATCAGTGGATGCTCCAGTACAGCATTTTCTCCTTTGGCAGCAAAGGAACAGCTGTACCTCTTGTAGCAGCAAACCTCCCCCTTCTCCTCCTACCCAGCATCCCCATCTTTCTCTTCCCTTACCCTTTTGCTCAGAATCCCCCTTTCTCTTCCTCTCACTCCATGCCTTGCATCCACCTTTCTCGCCTCTCCACTGCCTGCCCTCCTTTCTCTTCCCCCACTAGTCTTGTACACTCCCCTTTCACTTCTACCCACTCCTTAACCTGTACTTCCCTTTCTCTCCCCAGCCCTCTGCTTTCTCCCCTTCCACTCCTTGTTCAGCAGGATTTCTCCCACTTACCTGCCCAGCAGCACCCCCTACCACCTATTCCTTGCCTAGCAATTTCCCCCTCTCCTCTTCATCCCCTGCCCAACCACCTGTTCAGCAACAGAAGCACCCTGTCTCCTATAACTCCATGCCTAGCAGCATCTGCTTCTCCTCCACCACCCCTGTTCCCAGCAGCAGCTGTCCCGCTCTCTCTCTCTCTCCGCCCTAACTTCCTGCCCAGCAGGCATTCCTCTCTTTAGCTCTGCCTTCAGCCCTTGCCCAGCAGCAGCTCCCTCTGCTCTCCCCCTTTGTCTTAGTCTCTGTTCTCTTATGCCCCCTAGGCTGCAGTGCTAAAGATCTTTGAGTAGTGCCAGCAGAACTAGCAGTAGAAACTTAAAATAAAATCAGCAGTGGGGGCCTGTGAGTCATAACACACCCACAGAGCCTGAGGCAGTCCCAACCCCTTCTCCCATACAAGCTTATTCCTTGCAGGATCCTGAAATCTTGACTGCTTGGGATTTCCCAGGATAGTTTGGAGCCACTTCCCTAGGTCTTTCAGCCTTGCATCCCCCACCCCCAACCAAATTAATTTTCAGGCCTATAGTCTCCCCTCTGAGATTCTGATAATTAAACTCAACAATCCTATATATACACATACAAAACAAAGTTTCATATTTAAAAGTGTGATGTCCAATTATGTGATTTTACAGGATTATTCTGGGAAGGGTGGTGGGAGCATAATAGTTATTGAGTTTAATTTCAAAATCTCAGGGGGTGCCTTGGAGGAGGGGGATACAAGACTGATGGACCTAGGGAAGTGGCTCTCCAACCAGTCCTGGGGAACCCCAAGAAGTCAGGTTTTCAGGATATTTCAATGAATAAGCTTGTATATGTTTCAGAAATTGTGTTACAGTATCTGATGAATGTGTTACCTGTGATGTTTGGAGATAGACTATAAAAAAAAAAAATTCCCAAGAAATACTTAGATTTATCACTTAAAAAAATTCATACTACATTACTTGAAAGTAATCTGTGAACTAGCAGGCTAAGCTGAATTGGAATGTTTCTCCTTACTACATAGGACAAATATTCAAATTGTATTGTCACTTCAAATCAAATCAATTAGCTTCAAGACCTCTGGTCCAGCTCATCCAGATTTTTTTCTCAAACCACATGTCACCCACGGCCAGTGAGACATTGAGCATAAGTTTGTAGTAAACATCTCCTTGATAAGTATCGAGGCTCTGATAGGTGGATTTATGTAGATAGGCCATAAACTCCAATCTTACTGGAACCTCGCAAGGTCTGCTTTTTACAGGAAAACTGTCTTTTATTATCTTTGTTTTCCTATATAAAGACTTCTTTGTTTGCATGTTGCTGTGAGAATAGTCTTTTATTCAGAGAAAGATGTCAAGCCCCAAATGTCCTTGCGAGAGAGATTCCAATTTGTCAACATATCCACAGTTAGAAGGCCCTATTCCTATACATCTGTTAACCAGATATGTTGTCTCGGGAAGTGTGTTGTCTGCTGGCTGCCAAAATCTAGACATTACAAGCCAACTGATTATTATCTGATGATGGTTATCCATGTTGGCATGAATGATACTGGTAGGAACAACACTGATTGTATCAAAAGTTACTTCATCGCTCTGGGAGAAAGGCATAGGTGGCTTTCTACTCCATCCTCCCAGTCAAGGATAAAGGCATAGGCAAGAAAGCTTGCATTCTAGATATGAATGAATGACTGTGTAGATGGTGCCAATAAGCACGGCTTCCTGGATTATAGGATGCTGTTTCAAGGACTGCTGAGCAGAGATAGGGTCCACCTGTTGAAGAAGTGGCATGGCATCTTCTTGCTCAGACTAGAAAACCTACTAAGGAGGGCTTTAAACTAGGCTTGTCGGAGACAGATAAACAAATACCTAAGGTAAGTGAAAGTTCTTGAGTAAATAAAACATTAAACATTGGTATTGAAATGGGAATAAAGGGAAACATTTGAAAGCTATGTGCTCGAATGCTCATAATATGGGAAATAAAGACAATCATGGAAGTGGCTGATTTGTGAGTAGAGGCTATCACAGAGACATGGTATTCAGAACACCATGACTGGGACATAATTATACAATTTTTCAAGAAGGACCATAGAAGAGGAGTGACACTGTATATCAAAAATAATATTAAAGCAATTTGGCAATTGGCCTCTGTTGGAAACAGGATGGCAATTTCTTATGTTCTTATGTGGAGGTACTATGGGTTAATCTGAAAAGAAGGCATAGTGTAATATACAGACCTCCATTGTAAACAGAAGAAATGGATAGAGATTTAATGGAGGATATTCGCAATATTGCTATGAAAGGGAAGGTGCTATTGCTAGGGGATTTCAATCTGCTGGATGTTGATTGAGACATCCCACTATGGGGGTCTTATAGAAACAGGAAGATCCTAGATTCTTTGCAGGAAGAACTGTTCTGTCAACTGGTAACAGAACCCACATGGGAGGGAGCAAGTTCTCATGAATTTTCTTCAGGTCCTTAATCCTCCCAAGAAAGGAGGTATTCCCACTGGCGGCCCCTACAGCGGACGTCGAGGACTTCATGTACCTTGTATGTTGTATCAGTTTCCGCCACAAGTGGAGGTGGTTCAGGAGCCTTCCGGGCAGGCCAGGATAGGACCACAGGTTTTAAGAGCAATACATGAAATGTATTATGTATTCCCAGCGTAGGAGGCAGCCGAAGCTGGTATGTAACGGGTCCAATGCTTCGGGTGACTGTAAAAGGTCCAATATACCTTGGAGCGAACCTTTGGGACGGTATTCGAAGTCAGATATACAGAGTACTTAACCAGACTTTCTGCCCATGGAAGAATTCAGGAGTCGAGCGATGTCGACTGTCAGTTCTCTTGGCCCAGGAAGCGGCCTGATGTAAGCGAAGATTCATCTGCTCCCATAAAGTCTTGATGGCACCCGCAGCAACCTGTGCTGCAGGGGACAGCACTGATAGAGGTATGGGCAGTGGTGGCCATGGTTGTTTCCCATAGACAATAGAGAATGGTGACGTGCCTGTTAGCAGTGGCAATGTGGGAGTTGTGAGAAAACTCCGCCCAGGATAAAAGTTCGGACCAATTGTCTTGGCGGTCATTGATGTAAGCATGCAGGAAGGCCTTCAAGGAGCAATTCATTCATTCGGCTTGTCCATTAGCTTGGGGATGATAGGCAGTTGTTAGGTTGATATTAATACCGAATTTTGAGCAAAGAGCACACCAATGTCTAGTAACGAACTGTGGACCTCTGTCTGAGACAATGTCCTTGGGTAGGTCATTCAATCTAGATATGGTATAAAAATAGGCGTGCTAATTCTGGAGCAGATGGTAGGCCCGGTAGAGGGACGAAATGGGCCATTTTTTAAAATCGACCTATGGTTACCCATATTATGGTATGATCCTTCGATGGAGGCAAATCCACGATGAAATCCGTAGACAGGTGGGCCCACGGTTCCTAGGGAGTAGGAAGTGGTTGTAAGAAACCCCAAGGTCGACCGACTGGGGGGTTTTGCTGTGCACAAATATTACAGGATTCGACATATGCTTTAGTGTCGGAGACCATAGTAGGCCACAAGAAGAAACCCTGGAGCAGTGCCAAAGTCTTTCAGACTACATACACACACTGGGAGCAGCACAACATTGTCTGGACCATAAGGAAGGCTTCCCCCCATAAAAGGAATCCCCCCTCCCAGGGATTAAGAGTCAAGCATAAATTTGCTAGTTGGAGCAGATCCTGAAGAGAAATAAATTAGTTTGCCTCGCCTTGGGACTAAACATCCAGCTAAGCGTTAGATGTGCATTTAGTCATGTAAAACCCAGTTTTACATGTGTAAATCCTTTTTAAAATTACCCCCTAAAGAGTTAATTTTCAATAGGATTTACACGCATAAAACAGATTAAGTAGGATTTTGCTACGATAGTATGTTATATTTACACGTGTAACTCCTTTTAAAATTACCTATGGTCCTGATTTTAAAAAGCATTTACTTGAGTAAAACAAAATTGCTACAATATTTGCCATTGAATTGTTCATAGGACTTACTCGAGTAAATGCACTTTACTAGAGTAAATGGCTTCTGAAAAATTGCTACAATAGTAGTTGCATTTACACGCATGACTTTTTGAAAATTACACTTTTAGTGCGTAAATGGACTTTTGAAAATTGCTACACTAGTAAGTCGATTTTGAAAGGCCCACATGCGTAAATACCAGGGGTTACTTGTGTGGCCAGCATCTGTGTGCGCCGAGCGCATTTTAGAAAGGGCCCGGCTGTGCACATAAATCCCAAAACATGCAGAAGTGCCAGGTCTGAAGAAGGGGATGGGCTGGGGGGTGGGGGGGGGGCCGACGTCTAGGCAGGGAGGGGTGGGGGGGGGGGGGCCGGGACCGCGCCATTAGATGCTGTCCCGGGGAAGCGCGTGCCAGCAGCCGGCCAGCACATAGAGTTTACTTCTGCTCCGGAGGAGCAGTAAGTATAAAAACAAAAAAATTGGGAATATCTAGGGTAGGTTTAGGCATCGGGGAGGAGAGGGGAAGGAAGGATAGGGCTAGTGTTAGGGAATTTCCTTCTCAGTCCATTTCTTTATTGGAGTGAAGTGAAAGGGGAGGGAACTGGGCAAAGACCCGATCGCGTCGTCGTGCGATTCTTTTAAAATCTCCCCCTGCGTGTGGAGGAGGCCACACGCCCGCACATGTGCGCATGGATATTAAAATCCGGGAGCCACACACACATGGATGCAAGCATGAGTCTTTTAAAATCTACCCCTATATGCCTTTATGCATGCAACCCCTTTGAAAATTCACTTCATTGGATTTTACTGCTTTATAGTTAATGTTCTTTTATTCTAGTGAATTTTTTTTATGTTAAATGTGGCTGCTTTCAGATAATAACTTGAAAATATTCACTTTAAATTTTAAAATATTCACAAATGCAGTTACATAAAAAATAAAGATAAATATGGACTGCTTACATCTTTACATAACTATTAAAATCTTTCAGTGGGTAGAAGCAATGAAGCAAATGTTATAATAGTAATAGATATACCTTAGCTTACCTACATGGAAGAGCTCCTGGCTAGCTGAAATAAAGTACTTAACTGTACATACCATGTAGCATATTTGCAACTAAATCCATTACTGCAATAGTCTGAAAGGGTAAATATGCTTTAGGCTAGATGGAATTGTTAGTTGATGTTAATATGTTGAATGTCAATACAGTTTTTGTTCTAGCTATACTAAAAAGCATTATCACAAATATTAATGGAAATTTGCCACCTAGAGGATCTCACTAAAATATAAATTTGGGGGTAGATTTTAGTACATGCATATGGATATAGTACATGCATATGCATATAGATTTTAGTACAGTATATGGATGTGCTGATTTTCTAACATGCGCCGAATTTAGCAATCTGTGCGCACAAGGGGAGGGTAGATTTTTGCAAGTTTTGCACTGCGACGCATTGCGGCCTTCCCCAGTTCCCTCCCAGTCCGCTCCAATTAAGAAGCAGACTGGGAGGGAACTTCCCTACCCCTTACCCTAACCTCCCTTCCCTCCCCCTATCCTATCTACTCCTGTTTTTTTTTTAAATTTTCCTGATGCTCCTCCAAAGGAGCAGCAGCAAGTCTCGTGCACCGGCACACTGTGGCAAATGGCCGTTGTACCAGCGCCTCAAGCCCCGCCCCCCCATGCCTCCGGAGCACCCCTTTTCTTCGGCCCGGCTCTTGTGCGTGTAACAAGGGTTACGCATGTGGCCGTGCCCCTTCTAAAAATGTGCGTGGCCCTTGCAAGGCTCAGCCGCATGCGTAACCCCTGTATTTTACGCGCATGGGCAATTTAAAATTCCCCCATTTATGTTTAAGACCAATAGGAAATAATTTTACTTATAATTTAAATATTTCTTTACTTCTTTGTTTCTCTAGTGCAAAGAAAGCTACAGATGAAGTCAATAGCTTCAATCAGGCCTATAAGAGATACAGTCCTGTGGAAAACATTAAAGGCAGATGGCAGACATGGGTTGACCAGCATCTTATAACCCAAAAGCTGAATCCTTTCAGTGAGGAATTTGACCATAACTTAGCGATGGCAACTCGCCTCCACAAAGGTGACGAGGGGTATGGCTACCCAAAGGAAGGGACCAAAACAGCTGAGAGGGCTAAGAGAGCTGAAGCACACATCAATCGAGAAATAAAGGACATGTGCTTTATCATCAGAACGATGGCGGAGCCTGGACCTGAGGGCAGTGTCCAGATCACTTTTGGCGAGCTCTTTGAACGATACGTGCGTATTTCGGATAAGGTCGTCGGTATTCTCATGAGGGCCAGGAAACATGGACTCGTCCATTTTGATGGAGAAATGCTCTGGCAAGGCAGAGATGATCATGTAATAATTACTTTACTGTAAAAGATACAGCCAATCCATTCTGAGAAGGCGTGTAATGACACTTAGTTTTACCTAACTGAAGTTTTGACAATATGTGCACTTAAAGACATTGAAAATACACAACACATATTTTGTGTTAAAAAAATTCAGTAGTCAGTGTTACATCAAGTAGCCATCTGTGATATTTGTGAACTGTTATGTGAGTAGCGTTCAATTAAAAAATAGCTGATATGCAGAAGAATAAAAACCATAGGCGGTGATCACTTATCTGTAATTAGTTACCTACATAAAATACTGTCAAGTATAGTGAATATCATTAAATATGTACAGTATATGCTATATTGTATTAGGAATTAACATTCAAACAAAACACAGAAGCATAAAAAACTGATGCACTTATCCAGGTATTGTTTCATATGTAGAAATAAAGACAATTGCAAACTGCTAGTGAACAGGTGTCATGTTCCCCAGCAAGCAACACACAAGGATAAAGTAATAGAGAAAGGAAGTAGAACAATAGTGAAATATAACAATCAACCAATAATTTAACATCTTTATCAGATATACAGAGAAAATGAATTCTACAAAGGCAGTTTTAACCTGTATTTGTATTGTCATAACTCAACCTCCCAGACACTGATTCAGTGGTGTTCTGCAGTTGTAAACCATGGCAGCCATTTATTATCTCTATCTCTGGTGGATGTATCTATTCTAGCATTGTCATGCATCTGAGAAATACTAGAACGTTCCTTCATTCAAATTAAAGCACTTCTCCAGTCATCTGTTGCAGCCTGACAGTTCTTGATGCAACATTACTACAATGAAACTCGAATCATTTCCAGTGACCTATATCATATACACGCATATTATAAAATATGCACATCTCTACTGTGCAACCTATGTGCCTATGTAGGCTTACGCATGAATACATGCAATACATGCATTGAAACTACGCATATGAATGTATTGAATGTACATACTTTTTTTACCTTTTTAAAAAATATGTACACATGTATAATTTACATGTAAAAGTAAAGTAGGACTTGTGCCCCCACTATCTAGGTAGAGAGAACATGGTACAGATCTATTCTTCTGTCACCTCTCCAAATCACATTAAATCTTCACTGATGGTAACTGTGCTGTTTGTATATATGACTGTGCATGTAAAGTTGCTCCCCCAGAACCCACCCCACCCCCAGAAACCTCACCCCGAGTTACTAGTGCCCCCCTCTTATAGTGGTATAAAAAGTTTTAAAAAACAGTGGGCCTCCACAGAGGCTCTCTCCCTTTCTCTCCCCTCCTCCCTCATGAAACAAGGTTTACGATAAATTCTGTTTCAGCCGTAAAGCACTGCTAACGCAGGCATAACATGAAGAGAAAAGGTGTAGTTATTTCCAGAGTTAAATCCTGCAATAGAGTGCTGTTGTCAAACCTTCTGTGTAAGATACAGAGATATACAGAGAAAATGAAGAGAGTGATATTAATACTAAAATAAAGCAATAGATTCTAATCTAGCAAATTCATTATTGAACTTTTGGAAGTTTGTTCTCAATTTTCTTTCCATGTTCTTCACTATCAGAGACGGGCAAAATCCTGGATATTTTCTGTCTGCGCCAAACATTTTTTTTTTTTAGTTCGGATATAAATTTTACAAGTTTTGCTGCTCCCTACCCCCCCCCCCCCCCCCCCAAAATGGTTTTGGTCTTAGATTAATAAACTATAAGACATGCATGGACTATGGTTTAAAGTTGTCTTTGAATCAAACCTGGTCTCCCATACAACAGTGAGTAGGGCCAGCAGACCAATCTTTAATAAAATATATATTTTTTAAATGTCTTAAAATAGATTTTCCTGCTCTGAGATCCACCAATGGTTTGTTTGTTTGTATATGTCCCAGAAGGAACACATGGAATATTTGGGTTCAGCAGCAGCAGAAGCCTAGAAAGCACATTGTTTAGTGATAACATAGATTGACCATAATCTTGTGAAATATTTATATGGAAGCAATTCAACTTTTTTTTTTTTAATAAAATAAACAAACAAGTTTTCTAATCTGTGTGTTCATGACTTCAGTTTATTTTGGCCATGTTTCATCCATTCACTCTCTTTTCAATATCTTTTTTGTAGCTGATTCCTACATTATTTTACAATTAATTTTCACCTTTCTTTATACTAATCTTCTGCCGTTTTCATTTTACACTTTTTTCTCTATTTTCTGCAGTCTTTTGCTTAAGTAGGCCAATGCGGGATCTTACTCTTCTACTGTCATCCCTTGGCTCCCTCTACTGGTACTACGGTACTTAGCTGGTGTGACACAGACAGATGTATGCTTTTTATATGTTGCAGCTAATGCTTAGTTTTCCAGGTCAAAATCTATTGCTTGAAGATGCACTTCTGTGACAATTCATGCTAACTATTGAGATCCAACAAAGTCGGAAGCTGAAGGAAGCTGGGAAACTACTAAATTTGCTAACATAAGCATAAAAGAACGGTCAACAATGTCTGAACTGCAGACTGTGCAAGATATGCAGACTTCCAAGAACTCAAAACTTATGCCTATTAATCACTGACAATACTATAAAATGAACAAATCATAAGAGTGAAAAATAGACAAAAGAAAAATAAAAGAATTCACTCTGAGTTATGCTGAAACCACTCTAGTTTAAGAAACATACAGCAGAGGGCGACAACTGCACATTTACAAGTGTGTCTGATGTCTCTTGTATGCATTAGTGATTATCAACCTAGGTCATACAAAGAATTTTTTGGTGCAAATTTTGCAATGCAAATAAAAACTTCTCTCTATGGATACCTTCTGAAATTGTTAGTGCAAATTCCTTGGCCTGATACTGCCCAGCGTTTCAAAGTATGCATCAGAAGTACATGAATAAAACAGATATTTCAGCAAAGCATAAATGCTAAAGGAGCATAGCTGACTACAGGGATGAATGAGCTACTGTATCATTTTTTACCAAATATGGAGATATCTTCCAAATGAATAACTTATGCAATATGTTTCACTTGAACTTCTCTTATGATCAAACATCTTACACATGAAAATGCATTCAAAAATCATTTATATGTATATCTTTCACATGACAATACATTCGACAAAAGCATGAAGAAATTAGGTGTCCATCTTACTAAATATAATACTTGGAGGGATGATATCGGTCTTCATATATATAAGACGTATTTTCAAAAGCCCATCTGAATGTCAGGCATGTGATATGTATGAAGACACTTGCTACACTTGCTCCCTTCCTGTGTTCAGCCTGAAGATATCCTCAGGTGGTAAGTAAGCTCTGTTCTGTGCCCTTCCATGCAGGCCTGGGCAATGGCCTTGGTTGCTGCCCCCTAATGTCAGCCCTGGGCAGGGTTCCGTCCCATGGTTGCCTCTCCAATAATCACTGCTGGTACCACTCTCAAGTTCAAAACTATGGAACATGTACTTCTGCTGGTGTTCTCGCAAGATCAGCAGAAGTGTTGCCCTTCAGATTTTGAACCTGATTGTAGTACCAGCAATGGTGCAAGACAGTGCAGAAGAGCAGGAAGAAGAATTTTTGCCACCATGCCTTTCGACTGGCCAGGCAAGGTGGAACAGAGAAGAGAGACATTGCTTGCAGAATGGGGAAGGAGGGATAGGGAAGAGGAGGAAAGGGAAAGTGAATATTACTGGGTGGGGGGGGGGGGGAGGAGAAAGGAAGCTTCAAGAGGGCAGTCATGACTGTGAGTGGTAGCTTATGAACCTCCTGTGCCAGCAGCCCCTACTGTGGATAACGACTGTATGCAGGGGGACTGGAAATGTGGTGCCCTTTTGATAGTGGCACCTATGGCCAAGGTCAAATTGGCTGTTTGCAACTGCTCTGGGTGTTTTAACAACGTTAAATAATTTTGTCAGCTGCTAATTTGATCTCCTCACTTGTTCCCTTTTCCATATCATTTACAAATATGTGAAACAGCATAGATCCAATAGACATCCCTGTGGTCCTCCACTAATGACCTTTCTCCAGTTAGAAAAATAACCATTTTTGGCATTTAGTCCTATCCTAACCAGTTACCAATCCATGATAAGACACTGCCTCCTATTCTATGACATTTAATTTTCTCTCATGAGGGAATTTGACAAATGCCTTCTTAAGATCAAATACACTATATCAAACAGCTCACCTTTATCTACATTTATTCACACCTTGGAAATATCTAAGATTCGTAAGGCAAAATTTCCCTTTTCTAAATCCATACTGTCTTCCTTATTAAGCCATGTCTATCTATAATGCCAGTGATTTTGTTCTTAAGAATAGTTTCTACCCTTTTGCCTGCACCAGTGTCTATAATTTCCTGATCGCCCCATGAACCCTTTTTAATGATTAGCATTATATTGGCCAACATCCAATATTCTGATACAACTTTTGTCTAATTAAGACACAAGCACAATAGGCTCACTTCATCCGCAGTTTTAATGAAAAGAACATAATCAAAGATAAGCTGTGCTTCCTGTCTTACAACAAAGCAGGAGAGTAAAAAAAGATTTCCCTTACTGGGCAAACCACGAGTGAGGTCCAAACAGCTTGAGAAAGTTCAGACCCAGCTCTTAGGGAAAAACGTTGTGCCAGCAGAGAGAGAATGCTCTGATGGCTAGAACTTAAAATAGCTGAGTGAAAAGAGTGGGTCTACCTTCTGGCCAATAAGCCTCTGGTTGGACATAGCCCAACCCACAACACCTGAAAAATTACAGCAGTACATCTTTCCCAATTTTCCACCATAAATATAGCTCACTTGGGAGGGCTGCAGCCTACCTTTCCCAGAGTCAACAGTTTAAGACCCGATATGACTGTACATCTTATTGATAGGTTACAAATTACAAGTAGCATGCTGTTCCACTCCACTCATAATTTTGAGATTTTTATTATATCTCCTCTCAACTGTCTCTTCTTCAAGCTGAAAAGCTCTGATCTCTTTAGCTCTTCCTCATAAGGGAGCAGTTCCATTCCTTTTATCATGTTGGTTGCCCTTCTCTGTAACGTTTCTAGTTCTGCTATACCTTTCTTGAGATGCGGTGACCAGAATTGAACACAGAACTCTAGATGTGATTGCTCCAAGGAGCGATACAGAGGTATTATATTTTCCATTACTTTCCTACTAATTCCTAAGATTCCATCTGCTTTTTTGACCAATACCGCACACTGAGCCCAGGATTTCAAATTGACGGGGTTGATTTTAAAAGGAGCACGTACGCATCCATGTGCGTGCAGTTCCCGGAACACGTACATGGACACTCTAATTTTATAACATGCGTGTGCCGGCATACACATGTTATAAAATCTGATGACCAAGCACACATGTGAGCTGGATTTTAAAGTTAGGTTACGGGGGCAAATTTTCGCTAAACACGCATAGCAACGCAATTGGGCCTTCCTCAGTTCCATCCCAGTCCGCTCCAATTAAGGAGTGGACTGGGAATGAACTTCCCTTCCTCCCCTGCCTAACCTTCATTCTCTTTCCCTTTCCCTCTCCCTCTCCCTTCCCACCTCCTAAACCTAACCTAACTTTCCCAAAATTATTTATTTTATTACTTACTGTTCCTCTGGAGCAGCAGTTATCTCCGCACGCTGGCCAGCTGCCGGCATGCGTTTCCCCAGAACAGCGGCTAATGGCCGATGCTGCGGCCAGCCTCTATCCCACCATGCCCCGCCCAGACCCTGGCCAGCCCCTTTCCAGAAGCTGGCACTTGTGCTCATACTGGGGTTTATGCGTGTGACCGGGCCCATTATAAAATGCGCGCTTCACAGCCACACGCGTAGGCCTTTGAAAATTCGGCCAGACTTCTACAATGATGCCAGAATGCCTTTCCTGGGTAGTAACTCAACATTGTGTAACTGTAGTTTGGATTATTTTTCCTTATGTGCATCACTTTGCATGTCTCCTCATTAAATTTCATCTGCCATAAGGATGCCGTTTGTTCCTGTCCTACAAGGGTCCTCCCTGCAATTGCTCACAATTTTGTGTCATCTGCAAATTTGATCACCTAACTCATTCCTTTTTTCAGATCATTTATAAATATGTTATTAAGCACCAATACCAGTACAGATCCCTGGGACATTCCATTATTTACCTTCCTACATTGAGAAAATTGACCATTTTGTCCTATTCTAATTCCCCACTTTTCTCAAGTTTGCATTACCAAATTTGATATTAGCTCCTATAATATGACTTTTTAATTTTCTAAGGAGTATCTCATGAGAGACTTTGTAAAATGACTTCTGAAAATCCAGATACATTATATCCACTGGCTCATTATTATCCACGTTTATTAACTTCTTCAAAACAAAATGTAGCAGATTTGTGAGGCAAGAATTCCTTTGGAAAAATCCATGTTGGTTTTCTCCTATTAAACCATATGTATGTGTTCTGTAATTTAATTATTTAGAACAGTATCCACAAATTTTCTCGGCCCTGACATCTGGATCACTGGTTTATAGTTGCTGGATCACCTCTGCAGCCCTTTTAAAGATTGGAGGATGGCCAATGTAATGCCAATCTTCAGATACAATAGTCGATTTAAATGATAGGTTACAAATATCTAGTAATAGGTTGTAATTTCATTTATAAATTACTTTAGTTTGTCAGTTTGTCCTATATCATCTTCCAGGTTCACTGTGATTTATTTCAGTTCCAGCAAATCATAATTAAATACTAGGGATGTGAATGTTTTTTGACGATTTAAATATCGTCCAATATATTTTAAATCATCAAAAATCATTAGAGCCGCGATACAATAACAATTCCCCCGATTTATCGTCAAAAAATCGTAAATCGAGGGAAGGGGGAGGGGAAGGGGGAGGGCGGGAAAACCGGCACACTAAAACAACCCTAAAACCCACCCCGACCCTTTAAAATAAATCCCCCACCCTCCCGAACCCCCCCAAAATGTCTTAAATTACTTGGGGTCCAGAGGAAGGGTCCCGGTGTTATCTTTTACTCTCGGGCCTCCGGTATGTTGTAGAAATGGCGCCAGCGCTACCTTTGACCTGTCGACAGGGCAAAGGTAGCGCCGGCGCCATTTTGTTTTTTGTCCCCCGACGTCAGGAGCGTAGGAGATCGCTCCCGGACCCCCGCTGGACCCCCAGGGACTTTTGGCCAGCTTGGGGGGCCTCCTGACCCCCACAAGACTTTTGGCAAGTCTTGTGGGGGTCAGGAGGCCCCCCAAGCTGGCCAAAAGTCCCTGGGGGTCTAGCGGGGGTCAGGGAGCGATCTCCTACGCTCCTGACGTCGGGGACAAAAAAACAAAATGGCGCCGGTGCTACCTTTGCCCTGTCATATGACAGGTCAAAGGTAGCGCCGGCGCCATTTCTACAACGTACCGGAGGCCCGAGAGTAAAAGATCACACCGGGACCCTCCCTCTGGACCCCAGGTAATTTAAGGCATTTTGGGGGGGTTCGGGAGGGTGGGGGATTTATTTTAAAGGGTCGGGGTGGGTTTTAGGGTTGTTTTAGTGTGCCGGTTTTCCTGCCCTCCCCCTTCCCCTCCCCCTTCCCCCGATTTACGATTTTTTGACGATAAATCGGGGGAATTGTTATTGTATCGCGGCTCTAATGATTTTTGATGATTTAAAATATATTGGGACGTTTTAGTGTCCCAGAGAGTGGAAGATCACACCGGGACCCCCCCACTGGACCCCAGGTAATTTAAGGCATTTTGGGGGGTTCGGGAGGGTGGGGGATTTATTTTAAAGGGTCGGGGTGGGTTTTAGGGATGTTTTAGTGTGCCAGTTTTCGATTTACACGATATTTAAAAAACCCAAACTGCGATGATCCAATTCCCTCCCCCTCCCAGCCGAAATCGATCGTTAAGACGATCGATCACACGATTCAGATCTCTATTAAATACCATTTCCAGCAAAAAAAAATCTTCCGAGGGAAAGCCATGTTAGTCTGGTGTTGCAAAAATGAGAAGAGTCAAGTGGCACCTTATAGACTAACCAATTTATTAAAGCATGAGCTTTTGAGGACAGAGTCCACTTCATCAGATGCATGAAGTGATGTACAAGAGATGGACAAAATATATACAGAACAGAGAGAATACATTGGATTAGGCAGGACATGGTGTGGAGAGAGTGTCAACAGAATTATAATATAGCCTACTGACAAATGAGGTATAGTAAGTGTGAAAAGATAGAATGATCCGGTAACAGTTAAGTTCATAGATGGTTGTAGTGAATCATGAAGCCATTGTTTCTCTTCAGACCTAGGGTGATGGTATTAAGTTTTTTAATAAGTTCCAATTCAGCAATTTTACACTGAAGTGCTCCTTTGAAGTTTCTCTGTAAGAGTATGGCAACCTCAAGTATAGATAGAGAATGTGTTTTGTCCCCAGCAGTGGACACATGTTTGTATCTGTACATATTGTAGTTTAACTGTGTTTAGTGCAGTCCTGCCTTCTGAGGATTCCTAATACTGAAACACGTTTTGTAACCCATGATAAAAGTCTGTGAGCCTTTGCCTTTAAGAGGAACCTTTGCCCTTAAGAGAAGCTCCCTCTCCCCTCCACTTTCTCTCACTATCGGAAGAGCTTGAATGCCCCTCAATCTAACTTGAGTCTTCCTAAGTGCCTTATAGGCTCAAGGGACTGCCCTTCATTCTCCCCCTGTGTCACATGGTTCTTAGGCTCACTGCCATTGGACCTTGCCCTCCTGCCCCCAGCTTGTGGAGGCATTTACTTTAGCAGCACTCAATAAGAGTTCAGTCTTGCCCATGCTTGCTTCTGAGCCAGCAGCGCTCTGTAAACCTCCCTGAAATGATCGGGTTTTTTTTTTTTCTCTTACTGCCTTCGTCTGAAGACAAAATCAGCCTCATATCCCTCAAATTTCCTACCTCTACCATAAACTAACTCCTGCAACACAAGAGACCTCCTTCTCCCTCCTGCTAACCTGTCTCCAGTTATCAAAGATCTTTGCCTAGGAGCTCACGTTTGAAATGCAACAATTGAGTAGAATTTACTTGTACAATAAATAATTTCAAACTTAAAGAATCTTTGTCTTGAGGACTGATTGGAGAAAATGTTTAGCTGCCTGAATAGGAAAAAGCATGGACATTTAGCTGATTCAGAACAGAATGTCCTCGAAGGCTGAAATGTTCTCCTACTGGTTTCAGGATGTTGCCATTTCTAAAGTAAGACTTATGTCCATTTATTCTTTTCCTTAGGGATTGACCTGTTTGTCCTATGTAGACAGCAGAGAGACATTGCTGGCAAGTGATGGCATATATTACATTGGAAGAAGAGTGGGTGAATGAGCCCCAGATGTTGCAGTTGATGTTCTTTGGTCCTGTGATGGTGTTGTCTGGGTTAATGTGTGGAGAGAGATGGCATCTGGGTTTCTGACAGATTCTGGTCACTGAATTGGTATCATTCATGTACAATTTCTGGTTGCCTTTGAGTATGCGTTGGAGGTGGGGGGGCTACCAGTAAGCTAGAGTAGGCTTGCCACCCACCGCCTGTGAGAGGGTGGTATAATTGTCCAGGAATGGTTGTAGATCCTTAATGATATGTTTCAGTGGTTTCAAATAGGAACTAGAAGCAACAACCAGAGGTTTTCTGTTTTCTTTTTTGTGATGATCCTGTAGTAGAGTGTACCTGGATAATTGTCTGACTCTATTGATTTTTCTTATCTCTTTGGGTGGATACAAGAACATCCATTGTAATTTCTCCAAATGGGATAGCTGAGGGGTCAGAATAGATGTGATTGTACAGAAGAACATAAGAACATAAGATATGCCATACTGGGTCAGACCAAGGGTCCATCAAGCCCAGCATCCTGTTTCCAACAGTGGCCAATCTATGTTTCTATATGTTTCTATGTTTCTATATGTAGATCTCAAGCTGTTCCTTACTGATCAATAGCAGCTTATGGATTTTTCCTCTAGGAACTTATCCAAACCTTTTTTAAACCCAATTATACTAACTGCCATAACCACATCCTCTAGCAATGAATACCAGAGCTGAACTATGCCCTGAGAGAAAAAACATCTTTGTTGATTTGTTTTAAATGAGCTACTTGCTAACTTCATGGAGTGCCTCCTAGTCCTTCTATTATCTGAGAGAGTAAATAACCAATTTACATTAACCTGTTCAAGTCCTTTCATGATTTTGTAGACCTCAATCATATCCCCCCTCTGTCATCTCTTCTCCAAACTGAACAGCCCTAACCTCTTTAGCCTTTCCTTATAGAGAAGCCATCCCCTGCCCCTTATCATTTTGGTCATTCTTCTCTGCACTTTCTCCAGGGCAACTATATCTTTCTTGAGATGTGGTGACCACTGGCACAAGTACAGATCCCTGAGGCACTGTAAAAACTGACCATTTAATCCTGCTGTCCGTTTCCTGTCTTTTAACCAGCTTGCAAGCCACAAAAGGACATTGCCTCCTATCCCATGACTTTTTAGCTTTCTTAGAAGCCTCTGATGTGGGACATGTTTTAATGCCTTCTGAAAATCCAAATACACCGCATCTACTGGCTCACCTTTGTCCACATATTTATTCACCCCTTCAAAAAAAAAAGTATGAGATTTGTGAGACAAGGCTTCCCTTGGGTAAATCCATGCTGGCTGTGTCCCATTAAACCATGCTTATCTAAATGCTGTTGGACATTCGATGCTCATTTGAAGGCTTTCTTAATAGTCCCTGAAGGATTTGGCTGTTATTGGACAAGGACAATAATATAGAAGACACCCCATTAATATGTACGCTGAGATTTTCCACCAAATCATCTCACATTGCTGCTGTGATTCAAAATTATTGGCACATCTTAAAAATTCATCCAGTCTTCAATGAGAACCCAATTATTGCATACAGCCGGTGTAAAAACCTGTAAGATATTGTGACTCATTCTTTTCTACGTCCAGAAGCCCCTCTGCCTACAACACAATCCATTAGCCTTGTCAAAATTGTTCTGTGTGTGCTCAAACGATTCCAGGCTCTTCCTGGACAGATCAAGCAGGCAATATCTATACAGTAAAAACACATTCAGCCTGTACTTCCACTAATGTTATCTATTTATGTTTAAACCATTTATTAATTTTCCAAATAACAAACAGCAAAATACAATCGTCTGGGCGCGGTTTGTTCTGCCGCCGCCCCCAGCAATACTGACAGCAATCAAGACAATAGCATCCCTGAAACCCTGTAGCCCACCCCCCCCCCCCCCCACATCGTCGATCTAGTCCAAAAAGTTCTTTCACGAGAGTCCAGACCATCACTGGGCGAATCCACGTCCAACAGTGTAAGTGAAGCCAGAAGAAACTCCGTCAGTTCATGGCTGCCTGCATCAGTCGTTTAGAATCCGGCTCCGAGCCCGGTGCGGTAGCGTTTGGATATATGGTTCCCAGACGGCTAAAAATCTCCGACGCAGCTGTGGAGGTCCTTTAGAAGAGAGAGATTCCATATACATCATATTAAACAAAAGATTTCTCCACACCCAAAAGGAGGGTGGATCCACCTCTCGCCATTGCCCAAGGATTACCTTCTTCCCTACCAGGCTCGCCTTTTGTATAAAAAGGCGAGTACCCAAGTTACAGAACCGCAACTCCGGGATATAACCAAACAGCAGCCACCGAAAATCTATAGGGATAGAGACCCCCAGTATCCCAGCTATATATCGGGCAAGGCGGTGCCAAAACCGCAAAACTGCAGGGCAAGACCAAAAAACATGGGTCAGCGTTCCCAAGCTGCCCGGGCAGCGAAGACAGCATGCTGTAAGCGCAATATGCTGTTGATATGCCCGTTGCGGTGAAATATATACCCGTCCCAAAAATTTAAACAGCAGTTCACGATAAGCACTATTACTCGTGATCTGGGATATCCCCCGGTAGCAGGTCCGCAACACTATGGCAGTCATCGGAAACTCCCCATCCGCAGTCCAACGGGCTGCCATGACCTCAAAAAAATCAAAGCAGTCGGTCCTAGTTAAACATTTATAATAAGTTGAAAGGGAAGGGGCTTTAAGCTGAGATAAATGCAACAATTCCTCCACCCGCTGGAAGACCCTCAAGTGCAAAAAAGCTGGCGGTAGAGATTTAATGTAATGGTCTAGTTGCATATAGGGAAAAATATCTTTACTAGCCACACCATATAACTCCCGGAATTCGGGCCAGGTAAGTCTACGCCCCTCAGTATGGTAGAGGTGCCCCAAGTAGATGACCCCTAGGGAGAACCATCTCCGGAAAGCCTGCGACTGTGTTCCCGGAGAGAAATCAGGATTCCCCACAACTGACAATAAATAGGCACAAATTCGGGGTATTTGCAATAGTTTAGTAAGTACCTCCCACGTTCGCCGCAATGGAGCAACCATGACAGAGTTCGTGAACAGAGAGGGTAAGCTACGCCCCTCCATCTGCAAAGCACAAGGGAGGGCAATAGGGAATGTGCTCACCCGATCCGCCTCCAAGGACGTATACACCGCGTCGCCAAGCAGCCAGTCCCGAATAATACGCGCATTACAGGCCAAATTATAGAGCCGCATGTCCGGGACCCCCAAACCCCCGGCCCCCCAGCGCCGCTGCAGCCACGTCAGGGGCAAACGAGCCCTGCCCCCCCTCCAGAGGAAACGTCTCAGGGCCTTATCTAACTCTCTCCTATCTAAACGGGCAAGGTGGACGGGCAGGTTCTGCAAAACGTATAGCCACTTGGGCAAAACCACCATTTTATACAAGTGCACCCGTCCAATAAGAGACAAAGGCAACGGCCCCCACCGCTGCAATAAGTCATTCGTCAACCTAAGTAGCTGGGGAATATTCTCCGCATAAATATCTGCCGGGTTCGCTGATAAATGAATGCCCAAGTATCGAAGCGTAGGGGAGGCCCATTGTAGGGGAAACGTACCAGGCCAAGTCTCTCGTACCAACCCCGGGCCGGCAAGCGCCATGGACTTCCCCCAATTTATCCGCAGCCCTGAGAATTCTCCAAAGCTGCCCATGACTTCCAATAAGATAGAGAGCGAAGTCTGCGGGTCTGTTAAATACACTAATAAGTCATCTGCAAATGCCACACATTTAAAGATGGTATTATTAAGACGAACCCCACGAATTCCCCTCGTTCTCTGAATAGTCAACAGGAGAGGTTCCAATTGCAAAACAAATAACATGGGGGAAAGGGGACACCCCTGCCTCGTGCCCCACAAAATAGGGAAGGTAGCCGAACAGCCCCCATTGGCCACTATAGAAGCCTGAGGGTCCGTATATAGCAACTGCACCGCCCTGAGAAAGAACCCTTCAAATCCCATACGGCGGAGAACATAAAACAGGTATGGCCACTCCACCCGATCAAACGCCTTCTCTGCATCGAAGCTTATCGTGAGGGATGGAGTCGTCCAACAATGACCAATTTCAAGGGCCGCAAGAATTTTCCGAACATTAGAGAGGATATAGCGCTTCCGTACGAACCCCACCTGATGAGTCCCCACCAAATCCGGAAGGACGCCCGCCAGCCGATCAGCCAAAATCTTAGCCAACAACTTCTGATCATAGTTAATCAAAGAGATCGGCCGATACGACTCTACCCTCTGGGGGTCCCTCCCAGGCTTCGCAATCATTGTGATATGGGCCATATTCATCTGCGGGGGGTAACCACCTTTTGTAATTAAGTCCAGGAAAAACGCCTTCATGGGGCCACTAACTTTATCAATCACACAGCGATAAAACTCAGCCGTAAATCCGTCCGGACCTGGGGCCTTCAGACGCTTGGAATGTAGAATACCACCCCTAATCTCCAGATCCGTGATTGGGGCATTAAGCATCCGTCTCTGCTCAAGAGTGAGCTCCGGGAGGGCGATAGCGTTACAAAACCGAGAACATTGGTCCTCATTCCAATCCCCTGCGCTATATAACTTAATATAATAATCCCGGAATAGACGTAATATAGTCTGAGTATGGTTCTCAACCTGACCGGACGTATTTTTCAAACCCGCAACGTAGCGCGCCCCCTTGGAAGCCCTGATCAAATTAGACATCATTTTCCCTGCCTTATTCCCATATCTGTACAGTTGAAATTGATAATACAATATACTCCGTTTTGCTCGAGAATGTAAAACACTATTTAACTTACATTGTAGAGAATAATATTGGTCACGAAGTGGACCAGTATTGTTACAAAGGAGCTGGGTTTTCACCCGTCTTAATTGAGCATTGAGTTGTAAAACCTGCGCATTGATGGATTTCCGCCTATGCGCCACATATGAAATGATGTCCCCACGAAGGACGGCCTTAGCCGTATACCAAAACAAAGAGGGATCGTCCGCATGTTCTTGATTGAGAAGAGCATATTCGGACCATTTGTCTAAGAGATAGCTTTGGAATTTAGGGTCCTCCGCTAAGAAATATGGAAATCTCCAAGCCCTTTGTTCCTGATGGGGAGACGCTAGTTGGATATCCACCCATATCGGGGCGTGGTCTGATATTATAATGTTTTCTATACCGGCTTCCCCCACCCTTGGGAAAGCATGGCCACTCAAGAAAAGGTAGTCTATTCGGGCAAAAGACGCATGCACCCGAGACATATGAGTAAACTCTTTTACACCCGGGTGAAGCGTCCTCCATACATCCACCAACTGTAGTGAGGATTCCAACAACTCGAGGCCTTTCCCCATTCCCTTCTCCCGCCTAGTGACTTGCGATGCATCAACTTGAGGATCTTTTACAGTATTAAAATCCCCTCCCACAATAATGATATCAGTCAAATAAGGCAGGAGAAGCTTATGAATCGTCCGGAAGAACTTAGCATTATAGGTATTTGGTGCATAAACATTACAGAACACCACTTGCCGCTGATAAACCTCAGTCACCACTATAAGAAAACGCCCCTCTGGATCTTTAATTTCCTTACTAATTTGCAGCGGCAAGGTTTTATGAAACAAGATAGCTACACCGGCAGACCGGGACGTCGCCGAGGCATAAGTCACCTGGCCCACCCAGTGCTTACAGAGCTTCAAATGCTCCCTATCGGTGAGGTGAGTTTCCTGTAAAAAGCCCACGAGGGCGCCCTTCCTATTGAGGTGAGATAAGATTTTAGTACTTTTGACAGGGGAGTTTATTCCACTAACATTCCAGGACACGACACGTGTTAAGTTACTAGAGGCTCCTACTATGAGCAACCATACACAGCAGAGCAAAAACAAGTGCACAAACCTGGACTCTCCCAGCCGGAGCCCAGGCACAGAACACTACTACAGAGGACATAAGACAAGAACCATGACAGTACAGTAAAGGAATGGACTCCAGGAAAAGACAATCGACGATGTACCCCCCCATCCCCCTCCCCCCTCCAACCCCCCCCCCCTTCCCCTCCCCCCCCCCCCATGTGTTCCCCTTGGACACACAGCACCAAGCCAAATATAGGCCAGTGCCGTATGAGTAGAGATCACGTAGCCTCCCCCCTACGCGGGTGGGCTCCTAATGTTCCGCCCCCCCCGCCCCGCCCCCAACCCTGCCCTACTATTGCCCGTTACTTAAAGAGCTGGGCACCCAGTGAGGCCTTTCCGGGAAGACCTTGCCCCTTGGGAATATTGGCAAAGAAGATAAAGAAACAACAAAAAAAAAACCCCATACGGTAGACATGGGAACCCCAGAGCATAAAAAGGGTGAACAGCCAGATGTACAACCAAGGAAATTCGGTCCAGTGCCTGGAAGTGCAAGTATGGTAGGGTGGGAGTAGAAAAAACCAGTGCAGTCTCCCAACCAGGGGTCCCCCCGTCCCCATCACAGAAAACAGCATGCTGAGCTCTAAGAAAATCCAGAAAGGCAACCACCAAAAAAAACAAAAAACGATGGGCATCGCCATACAGTACATGCATCCTTATTAAGATATGTCCCAGTCAGTATTTATACAAACAAACAAAAAAATTCTCATGTAGAACATCCAGTGAGGCGCTCAGTTAAGGCACAGAGAGGAGGAAAAAACCAACAAAAAAAAAAAAAAAACCACCATATATCTGCCTGCCTCTCACCGAGTTATATCCAAGGAGAGGAGAGGGAAAAACAACAAAAAAAGAAGAGGAAGCACTTAGCTGCAAAGGCCTAACCCTCGGTGCACGGCCTCTCTGTGTTGGCACGGGACTACCACCTACTATGCAAGACCCAGAACGGTCCCGGGCAGCTCCAAGGCAGACTCCACGTCGCAGAATCGCAGCAGCAGTTGCGGTCCAACAGCGCCCCCGCCACTCCACGCTTCAGCTGAGCCCCCGAACATCCCCCCCATCATGTAAAGTAGTCCAACAACTAGGAACATGGAGGAACTTTAGTAAAAAAAAGATGAAACAGTTTGTAACCGTAATTCTGTCCAACATCCTCCTAATCAAAATGGCAGCACCCCGGCTCCCCGGGCTCTCGCGCGCCCGCTCACCCATTCACCGGAGCTCCCGCTTTAGTGGACTCGATGAAGGCTTTGGCGTCCTCTGGAGTCTCCAGCCACTTAACTCCAGTGGCAGCCGCCACTCTCAGCCGCGCAGGATATATGAGGGTCGCCCGGAGGCCCTGGTTTATGAGCTGTGAGCAGTACGGGGCCATAGCACGACGACGTTGGGAGACCCCGGATGAAAAATCCTGGAACAGGAGAATCTTGTGCCCGTCCGACATCAGACTCCGGCCTCCTCGCATGGCCCTCAGGATCTCAATTTTATGCGCGTAATTTAACAATTTGGCGATCACGGGGCGCGGTCTTGTCTGTTCCAGCGGTCTTTGGCCCAAGCGATGCGCCCTCTCCACCCTCAGCGGGCCATTTTGGGATGACAAATTTAGCTGTTCCTGGAGCCATTTCTCCAAATAGGCTGGTAAGTTAGCATCTGTAATCGACTCCGGGAGACCAATGAGGCGAATATTCGACCTCCTTGATCTATTCTCAAGATCTTCTAATCATTGGGCTTGTTGCGTCACCGCGGTCTGTAGGGCCCCGATATCCTTTTTTGCCGCCACGAGGTCGTCCTGTGCCTCAGACACCCGCGTTTCTAGCTCCCCAAAGTGCGCCTCATAGCCCGTTAACGATTGCGTTAATTCAGCAAGTTGGTCAGCTATGGCCTTAAGTTCCGGGCCAATTGCCGCCGTGACCGCCGTCTTGATCTGTTCCAGATCAGGACCCACCACCGGCGAGCCCTGCTGCGGGCGATCCGGAGAAGATGGCGGCTCGGCGCCTCTCACCTTCTCCCTCTCCTTGTCCTTACGGATCATTCTGGTTGCCATAATCTCGTGCCAAGATTGAACTGTGGGTTGTGTTAGCTTCTTTGCAGATGTGTCAGTTGTGCCAAGCGGTTAAGCGGGCCAGGGATGGGTTTGGATTAGGGATCGGAACCCGGAGCTAGGGCACCCACATCCGCCTTCCCCGCTGGCTCACGTGATCTCCACTAATGTTATCTATTTAATTGTGTGCCCGTGCAACAAATTTTATGTTGGAAGAACAAAATGAACCATTCGCACAAGATTGACTGAACATCATAGTTACATTACCACAAACAAAATGCAAGCACCCATTGTGGCACACTGTGCAGAGAAATCACATACCTTTGTGAATCTCAAGTGGCGGGTAATAGATAGAATCTTAATGTCGAGTGGGGGGGGGGGGGGGGGGTGGGTGTGATCCACAAACGTTGTTGAATTTTCATGAACAAAGATGGATTTTTCGTTTGAACTGTGAACATCCCGATGGTTTAAATGCATCCATAGAGTGGTACACCATTCTGTAATTACTTTTTCCACCGCACATATGTTGATCATGTGATGTCAGCATCATTATCTTATGCTGTGTTCTCACATTGACTAAGAGCCCTTTAAAAATGGCGCTCATGCGGGGCCCCCCCACCACCTCTGGTGGAAGAAACACACTACTGGATGACGGAGATAATGGACGTTGAACCTAGTCAATCGTTAGTACCCTTGACTATTGTGCCTTATAAATCTTATTTTTCTATTTTTGATAACATGCTGTGACTGCTCTCTCATATATGGCCCCATGAAGAAGGTTTCAGCCGAAACATGGACCGTGTCGGGCAGCTTGTCAAAAACCTCTAGATACTGGGTCTAAAAGTGTTTCTCGATTTCAAAGCTAAGTAGCTGGAAAATGTGTAAATAACAATGCAAAATGCAAAAAGATAACCAAACGACTTTATTCACATGAATGGTGTTAATGTCACAAGTCACTAAATAATTTTGACACAATGAGCAAAAAAAAACATTTAATGACCAATGATTAAATATAGCGTGGCGGAAGTGATTAAAAATATGCTATCCCGTATATAGTGGCCAATTACCGTGCGAATATGCACCTCTAAGCCCAGTATGAGGTCATTAAATAACAAAAATTTGTTTTGTTCTGGAAAATATTATTGCTAGAGGTATTTGAGCCTTCCTTTTTACCAGTTTATATTACGACAAATACCTCGTCAAAACTTTTGTGAGAACATTATTAAGTTTATGTTCATATGACCAACAACATCCACACGAGGATCTTTGTCCTTATGCATATCAGATTTGAGGGCTCTTCCCAACTTATTCAGAAATCTGCAATAGGAAAAGTCTTGTTGTGGAGATGAGCAGTCCAGAGGCTCCAAGAGGAGGTTGGAGGGGATTCCTGCCATCCCTCTTCAGGACTTAGAAATGAGGGAACACTAATCTAGTACCCCAGTGATGAAGGTGGTGACTGTGGAAGGGTCTCTTGGTCACCTTGGAGGGGTATACTACTGATGCACATCCTCTGATTGGCTCACCTCATAGGGGTTCTGATGGAGTATCCGTATGTACTGGGGATACCAGGGCATTTTTTGTGGAAGCAAATCTGATATCCTGGAAAGGAGAATTTGAAAGATATCCTCCTTATCCTTTGCCACTAAAGAGGTAAATCCTTCACCAACTATGCTACTTGGTCAAGGAGCTGATGTGCCCTCTGTCCTGGTGTAGGTAGTGGGAAATGTTTCTTCTGATACTAGAATACAAACCTGCACATCTGGGTTTTGCAAAATTCGAATTGGAGGCTGATTAGATGTGAGAGGTACCAGAGAACAAATTGGATCTGGTGCCTCATTTCATTAATTTTATTGGTATAAGGGCTCTGGTAATTGGTAGGAGTATCATATCTGCCCTGTCAAAATTCTTAGCAGGCCAGCTGCATTGGAAGCACCACAATATGATAATGGAGCAGCCTGCTTTAATGCCAGATATGTTGAGGATCAATGAAATTTATGTTCCAGGGCTTAAAACATTGAAAATTTATGTTTTGATGGACCCTGTTGATGGTGCCAATGCACCATATGTCAATGCATCAGGGAGTTCATTGACTGTGCCAAAACTCAATTTTATGGCACTGGCATTTCCAGAGTGGTATCTTTTTCTTTGATGTATTCTACTTATGTTTACTCAACCCTGAGGATTCAGCCTGTTCTGTTGAAGGGAGAGAAATTTTTGAGGAGCTCCTGCTCAACTCCATTTCCTGGGAGGCAGACGAGGCTAAGCTTTGAGAGCAGGATAGACTGTGGTTTCTCACAAACTCATGAAGTTCCCTTTATGTTCCAGGCCCTTGACTTTTGGAAATGTAGGGACATTCATCACATTTGTAACAGTTGGCCTAGTCATAGCTTGGTCAAGATCAGCAATAGCACAGGTCATGTCTATTACCAATGGATATTTTCCTACCACAAATTCAGTCCTTAAAACTATTCCTGGAGGCTTTCTTCTTGATGACATCCTGAAGAAAAAAAACATCTTTTTTTTTTTTTTTTTTTAAATAGCACTTAAAACTATTGTTAGGGGACTGCTGAGGCAGCCAGGGAACCCTGAAGAAAAAGTTATAAACGTTATCAGGAATTTTATATAAAGTCAGAGAAAGATAGAGGTACATATCCATACTGGTGCTTTTCCAAAAAATATTAAGGGGCAATGCCTGTGTGTGAATTTCCACACAAGCTCATTAGACCAAAAGCAAGGTTGTCAAAATGTTTCACAGGAGAGGTTTCACTGCAATTTTTTTTTCTGACACACAGGAGCTAGTGAGCATTTTTTTTGCAAAGATATTACTTAAAACAAAAAAGTTACAAATTTTTGCATATTAAATATTGTTATAATATAAAAATATCTTCCAATCTTGTTTGTATAAATTGAGTTATTAAAGTAAGGAAAAGGGACCTCAAGTATCAAAACAGGAGGGAATCTTGGGGATAGGGGAGCATAGTGAAATGAGAAAGTAAGACTAAGAATTGGTAGAAGGGAAAGGAGATGGGGGCAGGGAGGAAGAAGGAATAGGGATCTAGGATCCTAGGGGATGAGGCAAAAGGGTCTTGGAGAGGAAATTCCAGAATCAAAGAGGGAGGAGGCCAGAGGGAGGAAGGTTCCAGGATCCAGGGAACAGATTCTAGAATTAAAGGATGGGGGATCTGAATTTGGAAAGAGATGTGTGTGTCCCTATCCCTATTCTGTTCCTTCTCCCATCTCCAACCACTTCCTCTCCTCCGGTCTTGCATTCTTTTACTCACAACTCCCCGTTCCCCTCTGACACTTCCCCTGCCATTTCTTTCCCTCTCGCTTCCTCCAGCCTGTTACACCAAGTGAATTCCCCTCTTCACCCCCCACTCTCAGCTCCCCTGATTCACATTGGCAGGAGATACTAAATTAAATTCAAGCAGAAAGATATATTGTTCTGTCCCTTCTCCCATTTTATCTATTTTATGGCAGAGCACGGACAGCACCAATGAAAGGCACAGAGACTAAACTTAAACAGCAAGCTCCCTTTCAGTCGATCCTCCAATGTATTTGCAGCAGCAAGTGAGCAAGGACTCAACTCATTGGTTGCAGTTAGAAATCACAGGAAGAATGCAGAGGGAAGAGGAGTTCTCCCATCTCCAACTAGTACTGCAGTAAGTGGGAAGAAAGGGGGTGGGATCTCTCTGAAAATTGTCTAAAGCTTCCTTTTCTGATTTAGATAGATTATAAGCAGTGAATGATTTTTTTCTGCTCTAAATTTTTAATATCCAGTAAAACTGATTCCTCGAAAGTATGTATTATGGGATCTAAAGGACCTGGCACTATCCAAGCAGATTTTGGGTGAACAATGGAAAAATCATTTTCTTACAATTCTTTCTTACCAAAAAAGGCCTTCAATTGTAAACGTTTAATAAATCGCTTCATGTCAGTTCTCATCTGAAAGGGATCAACTGGGGGAGGGACCGAATGGTATCACCGCAGGAGTGCGGGGCTCGTCTTCAGGTAGGTTCTTTCTCTGAATTTAGTCGTTAGAATTTGGAAACACGCTCAGCGAGCGTGAGGTAGCTCCAAACTGGTTTGGAGACAGAAATTACTGAATTGCTACACTTCCTGTGGGGGTATATGTACCCGTGCTGACGTCAGATCCGTCTCCAACTGCTAGCACGAGCACACTATACCCACTTGTTTTGAGTCCATCTGCTACACGCTAGGAAAAATGGGATTTATCTAAATTTGGTGCTGGGAAATGTGAATGTGACTCTTCTTAGTAATCAGGCAAAGTAAGTCTCTCTCTTTTAACCTTTTGGCAGAAGCCAAAATATATACCAAATGTTTGTGCTTCTTGCAACTTGATTCAGTCCAGTATTCACAATAGGAGTGAGGCTGGAAGAGGAAACTGTATCACTTGGACCCACAAGGAGGGCAAGAAGGAACAGTGTCGGCCTACACCCCTGGAATGCAGAGACCTTCAAAATTTGGTACCAGTGAGCCTGGACTGGCCCATCCCTGGCACAACAGCAGCACCTGTCCAGTCCTGAAAACCCCCCAAGCACAGCTCTTCAGCCTGGTGCCAATCCACTCCTTCCCACTGCTCTGGCATAATTGTCCTCTCTCCAATGCTCCCAGGCATTCCCCGCACCCCCAACTAGGCAGCAGCAAGTGGGACCAATAAAACCTGATATGCGCCACAGGCTCACCTTCTCTTTATGGTGCCTGCTACAGGGCCCCAGGCCACATTCTAAGCCGCATCCTAACTTGCTGCTTCTCGAGAAGAGGGGCAGAGCTAGAAGGAGAGAGTTCCTGTCTCCTTCAGCTGGTGTAGCTAGCTCAAGGACAGAGGCATGCAAATAAGGAGGCAGCCTGCCTCTTGTTATTACTGGCATCAGTAGCATGGGATCTTCTTGGTGTTTGGGTAATTGCCAGGTTCTTATGGCCTGGATTGCCACTGTTGGAAATAAGATGCTGGGCTTGATGGACCCTTGGTCTGACCCAGCACGGCAATTTCTTATGTTCTAGCGGGTAGATTTTCAAACAGCGCAATTTGGCGTACTTTTGTTGGCGCATCAGGCGCCAACAAAAGTACGCTGGATTTTAGTAGATATGCGCGTAGCCGCGCGTATCCGCTAAAATCCTGGATCGGCGCGCGCAAGGCTACCGATTCCGTATAGCCGGCGTGCGCCGAGCCGCGCAGCCTACCTCCGTTCCCTCCGAGGCCGCTCCGAAATCGGAGCAGCCTCGGAGGGTTCTATTGCTCTGGACTGGAGGAGGAGGGAAACCTCCTGCTCCAGGAGATTTTCCGTGAGGAAATTTGTGTGAGAATTCTCACAACCACGAGGCAAACTGCAGCATGGAAAAAAAGAGACTGAAAGGAGACCCCTGTGTCTCGAGGGATCATGGCATGCTGGGCATGCTCAGTGTGCCAGTCAAACGTTGCTAGAAACTTTGACAGAAAGTTTTCCGTGATAGGGCTCCGTCTGGTGATGTCACCCATCTGTGAGCCCTTCCATACTGCTTGTCCTGGGAGAATACCTGTTAAAGATAAGCAACTCTGTTTTCTTCAAGAACAAGCAGGATGGCATTCCTCACACATGGGCGAATTCCTAGATACAAGTTGCCCCCAACATAAAAGGGGACCAACAAAACATCAAATAAGTGCCAATGGGCACAATAGCTACTTTTGTTAGTAACAAGTGTTGGGAAGCCTGAAAAGAAAATGGGCCGTAGGCGAGAACAGAGTTGGGTTCTATACCTCAAACAAGTTCCGAAGGACAGATTGGCCAAAACCTACTGTCACATTGGCCATCCCTATCCAGACAGTAATTGTATGTGAATGAGTGGATGGAACTCCACGTTGCAGCCCTGCAGATCTCGTGCATGGGCATTGCTTGCAAGTGGGCCACAGATGCTACCATGGCTTTAACAGAATGAACTTTGACATGGCCCCCAAGATGCAATCCCACCTGTGCATAACAGAAGGAAATGTAGTCTGCTAGCCAATGGTAATCCCTAACTTGTTCATGGGCTTCTTTCTGCTCCAGACAGAAGGCTAAGGCTCTTTTGCACTCCCAAATATGCAAGGCTTGTTCATCGTGGTGCAAATAGAGCCTTGGGAATAAATGTTTGCAGGATGATGTACTGGTTAAGATGGAAGTCCAACACACCTCAGGCAAGAACTTAGGGTGTGTATGTAAGACCACCCTATCATGAAAAAACTTAGTGTAACGTGGATAAGTCACTAAAGGCTGGAGCTCACTGATCCTGCATGCTGAAGTGACCACCACCAAAAATGTGTTGCTTTGGTGGTCCATGGACTGGCCCTGCAAACCTCTGCACTCCTCTCCTCTTCTGAAGCAGACTGCAGACTCTGGCCCCCTGTGGGATAGGATGCCACTAGCCTCACATGCTGCAGGATGGCGCCGGCTTCACATGTGGCAGAACACCACCGAGGCATCTGGATGCACCTCTCCTTAGTCGTGCGTGTGCCCAGCATTCCCCTATTTAAAGGGCCAGCAGCAGGAAAGCCCTGATGGCACCAGATGATGTCACCCCCCCTCCAGGACTATAAAATGCCATTGCTGGAATTCTCTCACTGTCTCAGCAACAGGTCCACCTATGCCTCAGTAGAGCATGTTACTACCACTGTTTTATCTCCAGTTCTTCAGTTCCATCATTCTTGTCTTCGGTTCCTTCCTCGCTGCCCACCTGTTCTTCTCCTTGCTTACCTGCCCTGCCTATCAGTCCTTCTCCTCTCAGACGGATTCTCTGGCTTTGACCGTTGCCTGCTCCCAGACATGCCTGACCATTGCCTGCGCCTCTGACCTCAGCCTGCTTCTGGATACACCTTACCGCTGTTTCATTCTGACCACTGCCTGATCATGGATATCCCCTGACCAATGCCTTCAGATCTTTTGCCTGGACCTCGGACTCGCCTGACACTGGGGACAGGGTTGGTACTATGCCAATGAGCATGTTCAGGGATTCCAGAGGTGGCTCAAGGAATGATGGTGTTGCCATGCTGCAACGCTGATGCCCCACATTGCCTTTTCCACAGCCTGCATGAGCCTCAAGGTCCTTGTCAAAAACCGTGATACCAAGACAAGCTGGGACCCAGGAGGTATACCCAGATTCTTTTCGGAATTGAGAGATGGATTGGTGGCAGGTATCGGTACCTTGGCTTACCCTTGGCATTGATAGAGGATCACTTTCCTCGCCACGGGGACCTTTTGTCTTCCCTCGGATACTTGTATTGGTCCTTCCCCAATGCCAAGGTCAAATGAACCTGACCACCTTGACTTGGAGGAATTAGACTACTGACTATCTCCAATGTCCCTAGCAGCCGATGACCTTAATGGAAATTACGGTCCCACAGATGTTGATGGCTCGGTATGCACTGGTGTGACTCCGGGGTCCCTTGAAGCTGATGGTTTGATCTTTTCCGGCTTGCTGAGGCACTCTATCTTATCAAGCTGAATCTTTCATTCTTTTGGGATCATCTTGATACACTTCTGCAACCCTGGATATCGTGCAATGTCCCAAGGCAGAAGGCATCTATCAAGAGGGTCCATGTTAGACATGGCCCTTGCACACCTGGGGTACTGCTTAAAACCTGATATAGACATATCATCAAAAATAAGAGGGACGTGAGATCAAAATAGATAACAGCGGAAGTCGATGGCTGGCAGACACCGAGTGCACTACTGCCACATGGGGGTGGGGGAAATAAACAATGAAAATATACTTACCCAAAAACCTCAAAAATTATATTTATAATGTTAATGGAAGAATCTGGGGTCCCCATGTAGACCATGCAAGGAAATGTGTGATAAAAACCAATCGTGAAATGTGAAAAAGTGTGAGGTTCACCCAACCAGAGATGCTAAGCTCTGTTTATGCATAACAGGCTTAGATGTCCCCTCTGATTCACCTTCCATAGGGGTAGAAATTTGCGAGATCTGCCAGTTCATTCTGAATTACCCCCTCTATCCCCTCCCCTTCTGTTTACAGTGGTCACAACCCCTGTGGAGGTTGTTCAGTGTGCACCTTATCGTTGACTTCTTTTACCTATCCTAAATCCAATAAAACATATCCGTTCTGTTTTAGTTCAAATTGTTCAAAAACAGATGTGATTTACATTATTCTGTGCCCGTGTCAGAAGATCTATATGGGCAAAACAACAAGGGCTATTAAACTTAGATAATCGAGCACAGATCCTGTCTTCACAACCTTCGTGAAAACACTCCTTTAGTCCCACATTGGATTGACCAAGCACATGACACTTCAGATCTACGGTTCTTTGTAATTGATGTGATATCTCCTCCACTTCGTGGGGGCAATTTTTCAGAAATTTTGATCCGGAAGGAACAAAGGTGGGTTTTTAATTTGAACAGTCTGATACCTCAGGGTTTAAATAAGGAAACTGAGTGGCACTACTTCACTTACTCTGTCTTGTTTCAGGTCCTCTCTTTCTGCTTCTAATCCTTCTATTGGTTCTCTTTCACATACGTTTTACCTTTACTCCTTTTGATTGATTGCTGAAATTCATGCCAATTTTTTCATGTTAGATGGCCACCTGGTACATGTTACTTTTGCATTCCCAGTTACTCTCTAGGTTGAAAACATCACAGGTATGCTTTAAGGTTATGTTATTTTATGTTGTTAAAATATACCGCCCATCTGTTTTTTGTGTCCACGCTGTTTATACTTCCCACATCTAATGCTTGTATTTACTCTTTACTTCTTCAGAATTGATAAAGTTTTCCTCTGTCCCTCCCGACACAACCTCGCGGCGAAACATGGGTCTGTGTTGGGAGACCAGTTTCTTTACAAGATTGTCTATGAAAACACTGTGGAGTTACCATATTAAGTAAATATAAATTATTACCATTGAATTCTGCGTGGACATTCAATATATCCTGCACATTTTCTTGGATTATTTGTATATTGTGTGCAGTTGTGCTCCCGTTGTGGTTTAAGTTTTTAGATGCCATAAATGACTGCTTCATAGAATAGCTGGTCCTAAAATTGACAAGAGGGGCAGCTACTTTAGATCTAGTCCTCAATGGAATGCCTGACCTGGTGTGAGGGATTAAGGTGGTGGAGCCACTAAGCAATAGTATCATAATGCAATTAAGTTTGACTTAATCACTGAAAAACTGAAAGGAGCAGCTGCAAGGGTTAAAAGTTTGCATGAGGCAAGGACATTGTTTAAAAGTACAATAATGAAAGCCCAGATAAAATGCATTCCATGCATTAAAAAAGTCAAAGGAAAACCAAATAACTGCCAGAATGGATTAATGGTGGGGTAAGGAAGGCAGTTAAAGCTAAAAGGACATTGCTCAAAAAATGGAAAGCAGGCTCAAATGATGAAAACAGGCAAAAGCCTAAGCATTGACAAGTTAGATGTGAAACAGTAATTAGACAGGCCAAGATATACTTTGAGAAAATGCTTGCCAGTGAGGCAAAAACTAATAAAACCTTTCTCATGTACATTCAAAGCAAAAAGCTGTGAGGGAGGCAGTTGGGCTGCTAGATGACCTAGAAGCAAAATGAATGCTCATAGAGAATAACAAAATAGCAGACAAAGTGAATAAATTGTTTGCCTCTGTCCTTACAGAAGAGGATTAGACACCAACATAAATAAAAGGTTATTTTTGGACTGAGTGGAGACACATAATCACGCAAATGCCCGACTCTGGCCGAGTTTCGCCCCACCTGGGGCTGCCTCAGGGGCTACAACAATAAATACATAATTTAAATACACAAATATAATACATCACTAAAATGAATTAAAAATTTTTTTTTGATCTAAAATGACATTAAAAGGGTACCAAAGATTAAAACTCAAATTTGTAGTCACACTAGGTAAAAAACATTATTTGTACCTGTATGAAGGGATTCTTTTTGTTATTTTTGACAATTCTCTTTATGGAAAATACTTCATATATTAAACATCTGAAAATCAATAAATGATATTACTGAATGCAGATTAATTAACATCTTACTTAATGAATGCGACTACAAAAGATCTTTTGTTTTGGACCTATTTTATTCACATTTTTTGGTTGCATATGTATACTTTGTTGCATTCATTAAGTAAGATGTTAATTATTTAATCTGCATTCAGTAATATCATTTATTGATTTTCAGATGTTTAATATATGAAGTATTTTCCATAAAGAGAATTGTCAAAAATAACAAAAAGAATCCCTTCATACAGGTACAAATAACATTTTTTACCAAGTGCGATTACAAATTTGAGTTTTAATCTTTGGTACCCTTTTAATGTAATTTTAGATCAATTTTTTTTTTAAATTCATTTTAGTGATGTATTATATTTGTGTATTTAAATGATGTATTTATTGTTGTAGCCCCTAAGGCAGCCCCAGGTGGGGCGAAACTCGGCCAGTCGGGCATTTGCGTGATTACGTGTCTCCACTCAAATAAAAGGTTATTTTTGGACTATTTTGGTGTCTAATCCATGCTGTTGCCCAGAAGACGTTCTTAGACAACCTACCCTCTTGTTTCATCAATCCTTACAGAAGAGGATGCTGGGAACATATCCACATTTGAAACACTTTAATGGTGGAGATTATAAGCAGCTAAAACAAATCTCTGTGACAATGGAGGATGTAATGGATAAGAATTCCAAAAGAACAAACATGAAATTGCAAAATTGTTACTAGTAATCTGTAACCTTTCATTTAAAACAGACACTGAAGACTCAAAAGTGGCCAATGTGATGCCAATTTTTAAAATGTGGCTCCAGGAGTGATCTGGGAAATTACAGATCGGTGAGCCTGACACCAGGCAAAATGGTAAAAGCTATTCCTATAAATAAAATCACTGGCCATACAGAGAGATGTGGCTTAATGGGGAAGAGTCAATGTGGTTTTAGCAAGGAGAAGTCTTGTCTTAGAAACCTTTTAGAAATTTTTGAAGATTTAAGCAAACATCTAGATAAAGGTGAGCCAAATGTTATAGTGTATTTGGAATTTCAGAGGGCAGCTGACAAAGTCCCCCAAGAGACACTCCTCAGGAAATTACAGTCATGGGATAGGAGGCAGTGTTATTTTATGGTTTAGAAATGGGTTAAAAGGCCACAAACAGAGGTTAGGTGTAAATGTTCAGTTTTCTAAATGGAGAAAGGTCGTTAGTGGAGTACCACAGGGATCGGTATTGAGATCTGCACTGTTTAACATTCATAAATGAACTGGGACAGGAAATGACAAGTGAGGTGATCAAAGTTGCAGATAACACAATTATTCAAATTTGTTAAAATGGCAAAAGGACCTTGTAAGACTAGGAAACTGAATGGTAGATGAAATTTAATGTAGAAAACTGCAAAGAGATGCACATAGGGAAAATTAATCCCAACTACAGGCACATAATGCTGAGTTCTATATTGGGAGTCACTACCTAGGAAAATAGAAAGCAGAGTTGCTTACCTGTAACAGGTGTTCTCACAGGACAGCAGGATGTTAGTCCTCACATATGGGTGACATCATCAAGATGGAGCCAATCACAGAATACTTTTGTCAAAGGCAGAGAGAGAGAGAATGAATAATGCCCTCACACTAGATAGGTATTTATATCCCTATGGGAGGCCCACCTAGTAACTCGAGGTGAGGTTTAGGTATTAGTGTAGGGGTTTAGGGGCCACTTTGACATTCAAAGTGAGATGTACGAACAGAACAGTGCTCTCTAGTGAAGATTTGAGGAACCTCGGAGTGAGGACACTCATCCAAAGATGAGATTTGTGCAATGTTCTCTCAACCTAGCTTGATGGACTCTATACCTGGTAACATCAAGCTAGGTTGAGAGAACATTGCACAGATCTCAGCTTTGGGTGAGTGTCCTTAGCACATTTTGATAAATGAGGGGGAAGTTTCTAGAACTTTGACTGGCACCTACTGTGCATGCCCAGCATGGCACTAACTCTGCATCCAGCATGGGTCTCCCTTCAGTCTTATGTATAGCAAAAAGAGCGTGTGAAAAATAAAATAATAAATCACAAGTATACCCAACTCCGCGGGGTGGCGGGTGGGTTTCGTGAGGACTAACAACCTGCTGTCCTGTGAGAACACCTGTTACAGGTAAGCAACTCTGCTTTCTCACAGGACAAGCAGGATGGTAGTCCTCACATATGGGTGAATAACAAGCTGAGGATGCCCGCGCATGTACCAAAAACACCCAAAGACGTGCAACAGGCACAACAACAGGGTGATTCTTTGAATAACGGCAGCCTGAATATCCCAGCGGGTGCAGAAGGAAGTTGGATATTACGCCGAGAATAGATTGCATAGATAGAATCTTGTGTACGAGCTTTGTCTATGCAGTAGTGGGCTGCAAAGGTATGGAGAGAACTCCAGGTTGCAGCTTTACAAATATCAATAAGAGGTACAGAACGAAAGTGTGCAACCGACACTGCCATTGCTCTAATGGAGTGCGCCTTAACTCGTCCCTGGAGCAAAAAGCCTGCTTGTTGATAACAGAAGGAAATACAGTCCACAAGCCAGGAGGACAGGGTCTGCTTTCCGACCGGGAGTTCCAACTTAAGCTTATCAAAGGAAACAAAAAGCTAGGTGGATTTCCTATGGCCTGCAGTGTGTTCCAAATAAAAGGCAAGCACACGTCTGCAGTCCAAGGAATGCAGAGCCCACTCAGAAGGAAGTGAGTGGGGTTTTGGAAATAAAGTAGGCAGTACTATGGATTGATTTAAGTGAAACTCAGATACCACTTTTGGTAGAAATTTAGGATGAGTGCGAAGGACCACTCGATCATGGAGAAATTTCGTGTAAGGGGAATATATGACCAGCGCCTGTAGCACACTGATCCTGCGAGCAGACATTAACGCCAGAAGGAAAAGGACCTTCCAAGTGATATGCCGCAACTTGCAGGAATGCAGAGGCTCAAACGGAGGTTACATGAGCTGTGCTAAAACCACATTAAAATCCCAAGACAGGGCCAGTGGACGGAGAGGAGGCTTCAGGTGAAGCAATCTCTTCATAAAGTGCACCACCAGGGGTTGTGTCGAGATAGAGACATCCCCCGTACCTCTATGGAAGGAGGCTACTGCACTGACATGCACTCTGATGGAAGAAGTTTGTAAACCTCTGAGAGATGCCAGAGGTAGTCTAAAAACTGATTTGTGGGGCAAGTAAAAGGATCTAACTCCTTTGAAGTGCACCTCAACAAAAATCTTTTCCATTTAGAACGATAAGACCTTCTAGTAGAAGGCTTTCGTGAAGCTACCAGGACCTGGGATACAGAGTCCGAAAGATTGAGGGGTTGTAGGATCAACCTTTCAACATCCAAGCTGTTACTGACAAGGCCTGAAGATTGGGGTGGCACAATTGGCTGTTCCTCTGAGATAGGGACAGATCCGATCCTAGGGGAATCTGCGGATGCACTGAGAGATCCCGAAGGATGGGAAACCATGCTGACGTGGCCAGTAGGGGGCAATGAGAATCATTAGACTCTTGTCCGTGTGCAGCTTCACGAGAGTCTTGGTGATGAGAGGAAGTGGTGGGTAGGCATAGAGGCCTTCCTTCCAGGACAGGGCGAACGCATGCTGAGGTGGAACTTGGCGACTGCGATGTAGGGAGCAGAAGTTGTCCACCTTGCGATTCTGAAGTGATGCGAAGAGGTTGATGATCGGGTGCCCCCACTTCCAAAATATTCTGTCCGCAACTACAGGGTTGAGGGACCACTCGTGGGGCTGAAATTCCCAACTGAGATTGTCCACTAGAACACTGTCCACACCTGCCAGGGAGGTCGCTCTGAGAAGCATGGCCTGAGATAGAGCTGGAAGAAAAGTGGAAGAAAGGTGGAAGGAAGGCAAAACGATTACTGTCATGGTTAAAAGGTGAGGTGAAAGAGGCTATTTTAGCCAAAAAAACATCCTTCAAAAATTGGAAGAAGGATCCATCTGAAGAAAATAGGATAAAACATAAGCATTGTCAAGGTAAGTGTAAAACATTGATAAGACAGGCGAAGAGAGAATTTGAAATGAAGTTGGCCATAGAGGCAAAAACTCATAATAAAAACTTTTTAAAATATATCCAAAGCAAGAAACCTGTGAGGGAGTCGGTTGGACCATTAGATGACAGAGGGGGTTAAAGGGGTTCTTAGGGAAGATAAGGCCATTGCAGAAAGACTAAATTAATTCTTTGCCTCCGTGTTTACTAATGAGGATGTTGGGGAGATACCAGTTCCGGAGATGGTTTTCAGGGGTGATGACTCAGACGAACTGAACGAAATCACTGTGAACCTGGAAGATGTAGTAGGCCAGATTGACAAACTAAAGAGTAGCAAATCACCTGGATCGGATGGTATGCATCCTAGGGTTCTGAAGGAACTAAAAAATGAAATTTCTGATCTAATAGTTAAAATTTGTAACCTATCATTAAAATCATCCATTGTACCTGAAGACTGGAGGGTGGCCAATGTAACCCCAATATTTAAAAAAGGCTCCAGGGGCGATCCGGGTAACTATAGACCAGTGAGCCTGACTTTAGTGCCGGGAAAAATAGTGGAAACTATTCTCAAGATCAAAATCGTAGAGCATATAGAAAGACATGATTTAATGGGACACAGTCAACATGGATTTACCCAAGGGAAGTCTTGCCTAACAAATCTGCTTCATTTTTTTGAAGGGGTTAATAAACATGTGGATAAAGGTGAATTGGTAGATGTAGTGTATTTGGATTTTCAGAAGGCGTTTGACAAAGTCCCTCACGAGAGGCTTCTACGAAAACTAAAAAGTCATGGGATAGGAGGAGATGTCCTTTCGTGGATTACAAACTGGTTAAAAGACAGGAAACAGAGAGTAGGATTAAATGGTCAATTTTCTCAGTGGAAAAGGGTAAACAGTGGAGTGCCTCAGGGATCTGTACTTGGACCGGTGCTTTTCAATATATATATATAAATGATCTGGAAAGGAATACGACGAGTGAGGTTATCAAATTTACGGATGATACAAAATTATTCAGAGTAGTTAAATCACAGGCAGACTGTGATACATTACAGGAGGACCTTTCAAGACTGGAAGATTGGGCATCCAAATGGAAGATGAAATTTAATGTGGACAAGTGCAAGGTGTTGCATATAGGGAAAAATAACCCTTGCTGTAGTTACACGATGTTAGGTTCCATATTAGGAGCTACCACCCAGGAAAAAGATCTAGGCATCATAGTGGATAAAACTTTAAAATAGTTGGCGCAGTGTGCTGCAGCAGTCAAAAAACAAATAGAATGTTAGGAATTATTAGGAAGGGAATGGTTAATAGAACGGAAAATGTCATAATGCCTCTATATCGTTCCATGGTGAGACCGCACCTTGAATACTGTGTACAATTCTGGTCGCCGCATCTTAAAAAAGATATAGTTGCGATGGAGAAGGTACAGAGAAGGGCAACCAAAATGATAAAGGGGATGGAACAGCTCCCCTATGAGGAAAGGCTGAAGAGGTTAGGGCTGTTCAGCTTGGAGAAGAGACGGCTGAGAGGGGATATGATAGAGGTCTTTAAAGATGATGAGAGGTCTTGAACGAGTAGATGTGACTCGGTTATTTACACTTTCGAATAATAGAAGGACTAGGGGGCATTCCATGAAGTTAGCAAGTAACACATTTAAGACTAATCGGAGAAAATTCTTTTTCACTCAACGCACAATAAAGCTCTGGAATTTGTTGCCAGAGAAGGTAGTTAGTGCAGTTAGTGTAGCTGGGTTCAAAAAATGTTTGGATAAGTTCTTGGAGGAGAAGTCCATTAATGGCTATTAATCAATTAGGGAATAGCCACTGCTATTAATTGCATCAGTAGAATGGGTTCTTCTTAGTGTTTGGGTAATTGCCAGGTTCTTGTGGCCTGGTTTTTGGCCTCTGTTGGAAACAGGATGCTGGGCTTGATGGACCCTTGGTCTCACCCAGCATGGCAATTTCTTATGTTCTTAAATCTGTGCTACCTCCTGACATAGGAGTTAGGATCCGGTTCACCCCTGCTTGTTGATGTACCACATTGCTACCTGGTTGTCTATTTGGATGAGGATTGTTTGTTGAACAAACAATCCTGAAATGCAGAGAGAACATATCTGATCGCTCGGAGCTCAAGAAAATTTATTTGATGTTGTGACTCCTGGGCCGATCAGGTTCCCTGAGTCTGCAGGCTGTTGACATGTGCTCCCCAACCTGGAGTGGAAGCATCGGTCGTTAAGATTATTTGAGGTTCTGGAGCTTAAAAGGGTAGACCTTGAAACATAGAAACATAGAAGCGACGGCAGAAGAAGACCAAACGGCCCATCCAGTCTGCCCAGCAAGCTTTCACACCTATTTGTTTTCATACTTATCTGTTACTCTGACCGCGGAGGTCAGGGCCCTTATTTGTAAAATTTTGGTTCCAATTCCCTTGCACCCCCACCATCGATGCAGACAGCAGTGCTGGAGCTGCATCTAAGTGAAGTATCTAGCTAATTGGCTTGGGGTAGTAACTGCCGTAATAAGCAAACTACTCCCACGCTTGTTTACCCTGCCTGTGCAATTCAGTCCTTGTTGGTTGTCTGAATATAAATCCTCTTTACTTCATTCCCCCCTGCCGTTGAAGCAGTGAGCTGAGCTGAATATGTATTCCACGTGAAGTATCAGGCTTAATTGATTTGGGGTAGTAACTGCTGTAATAAGCAAGCAACACCCATGCTTGTTTACCTAGACTATGTAATTCATTCCTTGTTGATTGTTGTCTGAATATAAATCATCTTTTCTTTATTCTCCCCGCCACTGAAGCAGAGAGCTATGCTGGACATGCATTGAAAGTGAAGTATCAGGCTTATTTGGTTTGGGGTAGTAACCGCTGTAACAAGCAAGCTATTCCCCTGCTTTTTTGTGGATGCAAATCCTTTTTTCCCCACATTTCCTCTTGCCATTGAAGCATAAAGCCATGTTGGAGTCACATTAACTGTATGTATGTTTATTGAATAAGGATATTAATCTCCAGGTAGATGGGATTCCAGGATCTACCATGCCAGTGAGAGACAAAGTCGCCTGGTGATGCGGACAATGTTGGACATTGGATAATGTGCCTGTGACAACTGGGACTTTAATGTCCACTGTGTTACTTGCATAGCCATTGGGGTAACATGGACCGAGGACACCATAAGCCTCAGCAAGACTAGTAGATGACAAGCCATTGTGGTTTGACGAGACTGTACATCCCGCGCCGACGCCAGTGTGTGAGCTCGGTCCCTGGGAAGAAAAGCCCTTGCGTGGCTTGTGTCGAGATCCGTGCCGATAAAGGAGAGGAACTGAGATGGAATCAGGTGAGATTTCTGATAATTGATTAGAAATCCCAATGATAGTAGTAGCTGCACTGTAAGGTGAAGGGAGTGAAGAACTCCTTCCGATGACTGAGCTCTCAGCAACTAGTCATCCAGGTAAGGATAGACATGAGTGCCCAAGTCTTAAGTATGCGGCTACTACTGCCAGGCATTTTGTGAAGACACGAAGGGCTGACGCAAGACCGAATGGAAGGTCCCTGTACTGGAAATGTTGGTCTCTGACAAGGAAGCGGAGGTATTTTCTGTGAGACAGGGTATTTGCGATGTGCATGTATGTGTCTTTTAGGTCTAGAGAGCAAAGCCAATCCCCCTGTTGGAGAAGTGGAAGTAAGGAGCCCAAGGTTACCATCCAAAACTTCTCTCTCCGAAGATATTTGTTTAGAGCCCGAAGGTCTAATATCGGGTGAATACCTCCTGTCCTTTTTGCGATTAAAAAGTATCAGGAGTAGAATCAGAGTCCCCTCTGGGAAAGAGGAACCGGTTCTATGGCATTCGCTCGCAGAAGGGAAGTTACTTCTTCCTGCAGATGATGACAGTGGTCAGATGAGGTCCACCCCAGCCGAGGTGAACTGTCCGATGGGACGGAGAGGAAGTTTAGATGGTAGCCTTGAGCTACGACGGACTGTACCCACCGGTCTGTGGTGATTTTTAGCCATATGGTGGAGAAGTGGCACAGCCGTCCACCAACAGGCAGATTTGGCAGAGGCGGATGATCTTCGCTTTCGAGTTGAAAGTCAAAATCCCGCTGCAGGGAGTAGGCTGGGCAGGAGGTTGAGTTTTTTGAGCCCGTGGCTGGCATGGTGCAGACGTCTGGAATGGCTGGGACAGGTGAGCCCGTGTCGATGGTGGATAATATTCTCTGGGCTTTGTGGGCTGTTCGTTTAGCTTCTCGTCTGAACGGGCGCTTGGAGGGAGCCGAAAATTCAGCATGGGTGGCCGAGAGTTGACGGAGTGTTTCATTGTGGTCCTTCAGTTGGGTCACCATCTCCTGGATATTTTCACCAAAGAGGTTATCCCCTGTGCATGGGAGGTCAGCCAGCTGTACCTCCGGGCGGAAATTGGAGGACTTCAGCCAAACCCAACAGCGAGCGCTGATACCAGCCGGTGATAATCGGGAGGCCGTATCGAAGACATCATACACCGATCTGACCTCATATTTTCCAGCATTAAAGCCTTTTTTAATGATGGGAGTTCAGCTGTTCTTGAAGCTGCTCTGGGAGGGACTCACCAAAGTCTTATAGTTGTTTAAACATGTTTCGGTTGTACTGTGTCATATATAGCTTATATGACACAATACGTGAGATGAGTATAGCCCCATGAAACACCCTGCGGCCTAAAGTATCAAGAAACTTCTGCTCCTTCCCAGGCGGTGCCGAGGAATGGGGCTTTGGACGCTTGGCCCTCTTCTGGGCAGACTCCACCACCACCGACTGATGTGCCAATTGTGTCTTTTGGAATCCCGGGGAAGGTTGGACTAGGTAGACTGCGTCCGTCTTACGGTTCACTGGAGGAACCATTCCAGGATGCTCCCAGTTTTGCTACATCAAATCCCATAGAATCTCATGGACAGGGACGGACAAGATTTCTTTTGGAGGATCTAGGAACTGAAGTACTTCCAGCATTTTATTCCTGGAATCCTCCTCCGTCTGTAGTGTGAAGGGAATAGTCTCCGCCATCTCCTTGATAAAGCTAATAAAGGAGTGGTCTTCCAGCGGAGACTTGTGTCTTTCCTCTGGAGGTGATTGCTCCGAAGGGACCTCAGTTGAGTCCTGGGATTCAGATGAATCGTCTGTCCATGGATCATAAGGTTGATCCCCTGCATCCATTGGTGGTCTTATTGGACCTGCCCTTGGCATCGGGAACTTCATCGGTGTCCTCGGTGCGAATACTCCTGAAGGCCCCGGAATGGGCTCCGGCCTCGATGTGTCCTCTTCTCCCGATGAAAGTGGGATGGGCATCGATGGAGCCATAGGGATTAGTGATTTTCTCGGTGCCCCCGGCAGGGCACAGATAAGCAAATCAAGCTTATCCAAGAGAGGAAGCAGCATCGGTGAATCAGTGCTGGTTCCAACACGGGAACCGTTGCTGGCGTCGGTGGTCTCGGGAGGCTTTGGACAACATGGACTACTGCCTCTTGCACCATCCGGTGCGATTCCTCTAGGAGCGCTGGGGTGATGAGCCCCAGGTCCGGTGTGGGAGGCATGGCAGGCAATACCGGAGGGACCACCGGTCCCGGTGGAGTCTCGGTGGCCGTGCCCACCGAAGGCGAGGGACGCCTCGGTGCATCCGGCTTAGAGTGCAATTTATGCTCCTCAGGGTCTTCTTCGGTGGCTCGCTCAATGATGCCACCGGTGTTGTGGAAGTCGAAGGCACCGGTCTGGAATTTGTTGCCAGAGGATGTGGTTAGTGCAATTAGTGTAGCTGGGTTCAAAAAAGGTTTGGATAAGTTCTTGGAGGAGAAGTTCATTAATGGCTATTAATCAATTATACTTAGGGAATAGCCACTGCTATTAATTGCATCAGTAGCATGGGTTCTTCTTAGTGTTTGGGTAATTGCCAGGTTCTTGTGGCCTGGTTTTGGCCTCTGTTGGAAACAGAATGCTGGGCTTGATGGACCCTTGGTCTGACCCAGCATGGCAAGTTCTTATGTTCTTATTTGTGTCTGTGCTTCTCCCGGTGCTATGCTTTACCCGACTCCGGCATCGATGAAGGAGATGCCAAAGATTGAGACACTGATCGGGACTCTTTGGCCTCGGAGCAACGCCGATGCTTCACCGGGGCTGGAGTCGATGGCGCCTATGGAGACAACGCTGAAATAAAAGCACCATTTTTTCCAGTCGTGCCCGACGGCCCTTCGGGGTCATTTGGGCACAATTGGTACGTCTCCACGTCGTTTGACGGCCCGAGACATAATACACAGAACAGATGAGGGTCCGTGATTGACATAGACCTTGGACAGTCAGGGCACCGACGAAAACCCGTCGCCATCGTGGCCATCGAAAAAATTTAAGCCGGTTGCAGATGGTGCTGACAAGGCCCACAGCGGTCCCCGCTGGGAACAGACCGAAAAATGGTGCAAACTTACCGTACGACTTGGCAATCGATGGCAGAGAAGGGAGACCCCTAGGGAGTAGAAACTTTTGCAAGTTTTGAAGTAAATTTCCCGAGGAGAAAATTCCTGTCAGGAACTGTGAAGAACTCCAAAAATCCACGTGGCTATAGCTGCGTGGAAAAAAAGAGACTGAAGGGAGACCCCTGCTGGATGCAGGGTTAGTGCATTGCTGGGCATGCCCAGTAGTTGCCAGTCAAAGTTCTAGAAACTTTGACAAAAGTATTCCGTGATTGGCTCCATCTTGATGATATCACCCATATGTGAGGACTACCATCCTGCTTGTCCTGTGAGAATGATAGGAATGAAGAATAAAATGGAAAATATCATATTGCTTGTGTATTGAGCTACACTGTGACCACATCTTGAGTACCATGTGCATTTCTGGTCGCCTCATCTCAAGAAAGACATAGTGGACCAAAATGATAAAGGGGACAGAATCTTCTTCCTATGATGAAAGGCCATTCAGCTTGTAAAAGAAATGGTTAAGAGGGGACATGAGTTGGGTGGAACGGATAAATAAAGGATGGTTATTCACCCATTCAAACAACCACCATCAGATTCAAAACAGATTGTAGAAAGTACTTTTTCACTCAAATGCACTATCAAGCTGTGGAATGTGTTGCCAGAGTAAGTGATCAAGGCAAACATATTGGGGTTTAAAAGAGGTTTGGACAAGTTCCTGGAGAAAAAGTCCATAACAGTATTAGCCAGGTAGACTAAAGAAAGTTATTACTATCCTTGGAAGTAACAGGAATTAGTTCTATTTTATGGTATCTGCCAGGTACCTGCAACCTGGATTGACAAGGGTCAGAGGCAGGATGCTGGGTTGAATGGACCTTGGTCTGACCCAGCATGGCAATTCTTATGTTCTTACATCTTATCTCAATACTTCTTTTGTTTTTGTGTGCCATTTGTTCATCTGGATTAGATTGCAATCTCTGGGGAGTAAGGACTGTCCATTCCGTGCATCTGTACAACACTGCATATATTAGGTGTGCGCTATATAAATAATCATAGCACATTCATTACACTTCAAATTTGTGGAATAAAATTTCCCTTCTTCTATTCACGCTACAGTTGTTTGCAATTTATTTTTTTTCACATGTGAGCTCTGTGATGTCTGCATGAAGCGGAGTAACACATATTTAGATAATAACACTGGGCAACAAATTTTCACAAAAGTCATGTTACTGAAATGAAATTAGTCAATTCTTATAAATTTCCATGTGCTAAACATGAATGTGACTGTGAAAATGCAAAATTGGCTCTAGTTTTTTTGTAATATGCAATATTAATTACATCTTGAATTGTATGCCAATAGTAGGAGACCTACGGTTAATACCGTTTGAAAAATGAAGTCATAGACTACGTCTTAGATTTCTTTGCTTGTCTCATGTACACCTGTTCGGGAGCATCTCTGCGGAGTGTCCAGCAGTAGTCAGCCAGCATGAATATTTCAAATGCTCACCCTTTCTGACTGGGCTTCATATAGTACACTGCTGACATCAGCTTACTCAGCAGCAGCATGGCAGTAGAACTGCTTTGCATCAGAAAATGATGTAATAAACTCTGGATGATGTGTGCATGATGGTATGATGCAATATTACATCATTCTAGGCTTATTTACAGTCCTACTGGATAAATTTACTAGGGATGTGCAGCCAAAAAGTTTTCGTTGCATTCGTGATTCGGATTCGTCGGGGCGCAAATGCGTTACATTCAGCCGTATGGCGCCCCAATGCGTTAATACGGCGAGTTAAATTCGTGTCCCAACTAAAATTAAAATTAACTACAACCCCCCACCCTCCTGACCCCCCCAAGACTTACCAAAACTCCCTGGTGGTCCAGCGGGGAGTCCAGAAGCCATCCCTGCATTCTCACACCCTCGTTTGCCGGTTTCATCATGGAGCCGATAGCCTGTGTCACAGGGGCTACCGGTGCCATTGGTCAGCCCCTGTCACATGGTCACCGGCACCATCTTCTGCTCCTACCATGTGACAGGGGCTGACCAATGGCACCGGTAGCCCCTGTGACATAGTATGGGCAAAGGCTATCGGCGCCATTTTGAGTCCTGGCATCGGACGGCCGGCGTGCAGGAGGTCGCTCCGGGACCCCCGTTGGACCCACTGCAGTTTACATTAATACATCAGTACGAAAATCAAAGCTATTCTGGAAATATGAAGAGGAAATAAATGTAGTATCATTTTTGTCTCATTACTTACCATCATTAAACTAACAAATATTGAAGTTAACCTATAGTTGTGGGCCACAAATTATTTCTTAGCGCACATACATAGAAATGAAACATAGAAACATATAAATGACGGCAGAAGAAGACCAAACGGCCCATCTAGTCTGCCCAGCAAGCTACGCACTTTATCCATTTTTTTCCCCTTTTATTCTCTCCCACCTGTTACTATTGGCTTCCAGTACCCTCCAGCCCTAATTCCCCTCCAGCCCACCACCAATTTAGAGAGCAGTGCCGTATCTGCATCCAAGTGAACGTCCAGCTCAATTAGGGGTAGCAACCGCTGTAACAAGCAGGCCACACCCTTACCCCATATTCTTACCCACCCCTGTTTTTATTTTTTTTGGTTTTTTTTTTTTGGAGATAGCAGCCCTCCATCCTTCCGCTCCATGAAGGTGGAACACCAACTACTGGCCACTGGCATCCCGCTCCGTGAATGCCTCTGTGGCTACTGCCGCTCCGTGCAGTGTTTGAAAGCCTCTGTGGCTACTGCCGCTCCGTGCAGTGTTTTGCTGCCTCCTCTTTATTCACGCACTCTAGACTTGATGGATCCACAGTGTTTATCCCACGCCCCTTTGAAGTCGTTCACAGTTTTAGACTTCACCACTTCCTCCGGAAGGGCATTCCAGGCATCCACCACTGTTCTGTCCCCATTAAATGGGTACATATTTGTGTTTATGTAGTGTAGCTCACCTGTTTGCCACAGCCCCTTCCTTCCTAGTAATGGGACACCTTATGTAACCCAACTCAGAAGTCTGAGAGCCCTGCTTTAAAAAGGGAGTATGCCTTAAACAAATGCCCCCTCCCTTCAGGTTCCCTCCTGAGTCACTGGGTCCAGGGCTTTCTGCTATTGGTTCACGCCCTTAGCTCAGCCTGAGGAGAATTTCTCCGTATTCATTTCTATGATGGTGGTTAGTTCCAGACAAGCAAGGAGCAGACATACATGCCTGAAACCGTTATCCAAGAACAGCTTTTTACGTTCTGCCTACTGCTTCATTAGAAGACTAATCAGCCTCAACCCCACGTTCTTTTTCCCTGCATTCCTCGAATCTACACCTTCCTTCCCCTGCCTTCTCCACTTGCAAGGATCTCTGTCAGTGTCACAGAAGTTTGAAGCATCTCTTGTAAGTAGTTATGAATTAGCTTTACAATAAAGATTTCAAACATAAAGATCTTTGTGTGAGGACTGATTAGGTGGAACGTTGGCTGCTTTGAATGAGGGAACTTAGAAGTTTCTGTGAAACAAAACAGTAACAAAGCTGTACAGTGAAAGGCTGTACAGTTCATAACTGTACAACCACTCTTTCCATGAAGAAATACTTCCTGACATTGGTTCTTAGTCTTCCTCCCTGGAGCCTCAACTCGTGACCTCTGGTTCTGTGATTTTTTTCTGACGGAAAAGGTTTGTCGTTGTCTTTGGATCATTAAAGTTTTTCAAGTATCTGAAAGTCTGAATCATATCACCCCTGCTCCTCCTTTCCTCCAGGGAGTACATATTTAGATTGTTCAATCTCTCCTCGTATGTCATCCGATGAAGACCCTCCACCTTCCTGGTCGCACAAGAGATTAGTGCATAAATAATGGTTTGTATAAAACTGAAAACTCAACTTCTGTTATACATGTATTTAATTTTATTTGCTATATATCACTATGAGCTTATAGTACTTAAAATCCATTACAGGATTGTTTATAGTTAGTCTTATATCCACAAAGACAATAATACTGCTGTGGAAGACCAAAGGGGAGAAATGCTGCTTGTTTATTTACAACTCAATTTTCCTAATGTTGTAAACATTAAATATATACTATATTCTAACAGGGATAAAGAGCTACAAAAAGACAATAAATGAAAATAAGGCCCTGCATTTTTATTCACATTCAGCATTAGCATATTAGATTATCTGCCCTTTTGTAACCATAGCAGTAAGTTTTCTTCATTTAAAGTTTGTTTGTTTTTTAACTCATTAAAGAGCTAAAGTACTATACAACTACAACTACTCAAGCCAACCCATTTGGCTTTTATTCCATTTCTAGAATAATTTAAAGTGCTATAAGCAACCCGTCAATCAACACTTTTCTATAAGAACAAAACTACTTTTAAACATTAATTTACAAGATAATTTACAATGCTCATCTCAGATAGCTGAAACTCCAGCAGAAAATAAGTCACTGTCACACTTATAACAGCAATTTTGTCTGCATAACATAAAATGTAAGCTGTGCAACTGAAAATAATTAGTAGAACTTTTATTGCCACAGTGGCTTATCAGTTTTTCTATTGATAGTCTAATCTGTCATTTGTTTGAGGTCATATGACAGTAATTTTGCATATTCCACAAATCTACTGATTTACAATATTGTCTATTTCTAGCACACATTACTCCATTTTCTCCAGAGTTGGTATCAACTGTAATTTACAACATATAACCACTCAAGAACATCACAATTATTGTTTTTTCATTTGGATAGGAATAAGCTATGTTATTGGAGCTGATGTGCTATAAGGCTAAACAGTAGACCTATAAATAGTTTATCTGACACTAAGCATATTAAAGAAAAATGTTTCTTTTTCTTAGACTGTTTATAATTCTGGTAATGCCCTGCTAAAGCTACATGGAACATTTTTACATCACCTTTTATTAACTGTATATATATATATATATATATTACATTTTATAAAACTGTCAAACATTTTTTCTTAGCATTTTAACCAGAATCCAAACAGCAAGATTTGTCCCAAACCTGCTGTTTTATTATTAACAGCATGTGCAAAGCAAAGCTTTTTTCCCTTTAGCTCAATCAGTATCCATGCTGCTACATTTAGTTTATTTTTCAAAGTGTAACTGTCCAGTAAATAGCAACGTACTGCAGCTTAATTCATATTTGTGTGTTTTGAGTAAACATTTTAATCAGTTTCCAAATTATGCCTGTTCTTAATGGTGATGCTCTGAACTTTGGCAAATACAAGTATATTTGATATTCAACTGCTGCTCTTAAGATATTAGACCTAGGTTTGAGACAATATCCTGCAAACATTTACAGGTGTAGGTAAAACAGAACTATTCAAAAGCCCAGATTTCAATATCTTGTACAAAGAAATCTTCTTTCTTAGAAAGTATAGGATTCCCAAATGTTTTACAAGAATGGCTTCTTCCATGATACAGATCTCCATCCAACCACAGAGCAAATTCTCCTCTGGAAAACAAAAGAATGACGACAATTTATCTAAATGTACTCTTCAACATCACACACAGTTTCATTTATACTTTGCAGAACATGCAAATTGAAGAGTATTAAATTCAGTAGGACTTAACATGAGAAATACCTGTTTGAAGCAACACAATCATGGAGCTGTTTTGAATTACAGTTTCTTTTAGAAACTATTCAATTGCCAGAAAAGTACAATAAAATGAAGCCATTAAAATATACAACATAGAAAAGATTTAATACAACTTTTTTTCTTCTTCTTTTTAATGGGTCTCTTCAGGAAGCTCATACTTAAGAAATGTGTACCTATGAACTAGGGATGTGCAGAGGGACGCCATATGTTGCATTCGTGATTTGGATTCGTCGGGGAGAAGATACGTTGCATTCGGCCGTATGACGCCCCGATGCGTTAATACGGCGATTTCTATTTGTGTCCCAGCTAAAATTAAAATTAACTACAACCCCCCACCCTCCTGACCCCCCCAAGACTTACCAAAACTCCCTGGTGGTCCAGCGGGGAAGTCCGGGAGCCATCCCCTGCACTCTCACACCCTCGGTACTGGTTTCATCGTGGCGCCGATAGCCTTTGTCACAGGGGCTACCGGTGCCATTGGTCAGCCCCTGTCACATTGTCATCGGCGTCATCTTGTGCTCCTACCATGTGACAGGGGCTGACCAATGGCACCGGTAGCCCCTGTGACATAGTAAGGGCAAAGGCTATCGGCGCCATTTTGAGTACTGGCATCGGACGGCCGGAGTGCAGGAGGTCGCTCCGAGACCCCCGTTGGACCCCCAGGGACTTTTGGCCAGCTTGGGGGGGCCTCCTGACCCCCACAAGACTTGCCAAAAGTCCAGCGGGGGTCCGGGAGCGACCTCCTGCACGCCGGCCGTCCGATGCCAGTACTCAAAATGGCGCTGATCGCCTTTGCCCTCACTATGTCACAGGTACCGGTCGGCCCCTGTGACATAGTGAGGGCAAAGGCGATCAGCGCCATTTTGAGTGACCATTTTGAGTGACAATGTGACCCCTGCACTCTCACACCCTCGGTACCAGTTTCATCGTGGCGCCGATAGCCTTTGTCACAGGGGCTACCGGTGACAATCAGCGCCATTTTGAGTACTGGCATCGGACGGCCGGCGTGCAGGAGGTCGCTCCCGGACCCCCGCTGGACTTTTGGCAAGTCTTGTGGGGGTCAGGAGGCCCCCCCAAGCTGGCCAAAAGTCCCTGGGGGTCCATCGGGGGTCTCGGAGTGACCTCTTGCACGCCGGCCGTCCGATGCCAGTACTCAAAATGGCACCGATAGCCTTTGCCCTTACTATGTCACAGGGGCTACCGGTGCCATTGGTCAGCCCCTGTCACATGGTAGGAGCATAAGATGGCGCCGATGACAATGTGACATGGCTATCGGCACCATGATGAAACCAGCACCGAGGGTGTGAGTGCAGGGGATGGCTCCCGGACCCCCCGCTGGACCACCAGGGAGTTTTGGTAAGTCTTGGGGGGGTTCAAGAGGGTGAGGGGTTTGTTTAAATTTTTATTTAGGTGGCCGTATAATTCGGGGAAGATTCGTGTATTCGTGGGGAATCGCGATACGTTTCGCTTCCCCACGAATACTACGAATAGTGTAATATACATTGCGGATCGCCAATACGGCAAAAACGAATGCACACCCCTACTATGAACACTTGAACAAGGGAGCTCTAAACTGTCTGAATGTTTAGAGGCAGATAAATGGTACTGAAATTTCTGAATTCCTTGCTGGCATAAGCATGCCAGTGGATGACAAGCCACTGCTGACATGATATTCAAATAAGCTATAGAAAAAAATGACTTGGGGCAATTTAATAAGTTAAAAATGAACTGTCCCACAACTATTCTATATTTTTTTCTTTTTTGGCTTTAATGTCCTCAAAGGTTTTTGCTTTCATTGTATGCATAAATAATCCTGCTTTACAAAAAACCTAAATATTACCACTTGCCACATTTTACACCTGGTAGACAGATAAATGGCACTTCTTCACTTTTCCATGTGCTCTCCAAGTGCTTCACACTGCTCTAAACTAGACTTATAATAAATTTGATTTTATTTGCAATTCTTTTTTTGCAAGCCTGTAATCTCTCAAATGTGAATGCATAACAGAGTCATTTATGATTTTTAAACTTGTACTTTCAAAACAATTAATGGTATTGCATCCCATCTGAATTGCCTATGTAGTGCTGGCAAAAACAAACAAACAAACAAACCAACCAACCCTATGAAGGACCTACTTAAAACTGTAGAGCCCACAAGTTAATGAATTGGGATGGGATAGTTAATTATTCTCACAGCTACACTTCTGGGAACAGTTCCCCTCCTTGCAAATTGAAAATGTGATATTGCTTTCTGCTCTAATAATCTACAAATGCTTTTCTCATTACAGAAGGTTTTGTGGTTCACTCCATTGAATACTAAGTTACAAAGGTTTCAGTCAGTCAGCAAAAGGAAGTCTGAAATAATAAAGCTAATGGACCACATTTTAAAAGCAGAAAAGGGGTGGAGTTACAGATGGGGCATGGGTGTTCCGGGGCAGAGCCAGCAATTACACACACAACTTCATTTTTCAAATCTGAGCCCACAACGCGACATGTAAATTTACTTCTGCTCCTGAGGAGGAGAAAATTAGCAGAAATTGCGTTTTAGAGCTTACAAGACAGGACAAGGGATTCGGGTCAACTGGGGGATGTGCAGACTGAACAATCAGAGAGGTCTGGCTGACACAGATACACTGGGCAAGTGGTAAAATAGCATCTGTGTGCATTAAAGCTGACATTTTCTTAAGGAAGATACTCGAGCTAACTTGCTGGGGTAGATTTTCAAATAGCGCGATTTGGCGTACTTTTGTTGGCGCTCCAGGCGCCAACAAAAGTACGCTGGATTTTAGTAGATATGCGCGTAGCCGCGCGTATCCGCTAAAATCCGGGATTGGCGCTCGCAAGGCTATCGATTCCGTATAGCCGGTGCGCGCCGAGCCGCGCAGCCTACCTCCGTTCCCTCCGAGGCCGCTCCGAAATCGGAGCGGCCTCGGAGGGACCTTTCTTTTGCCCTCCCCTCACCTTCCCCTCCCTAACCCACCCGCCCGGCCCTGTCTAAACCCCCCCCTTACCTTTGTCGGGGGATTTACGCCTCCTGGAGGGAGACGTAAATCCCCGCGCACCAGCGGGCCACTAGCGCGCCGGGACGCGACCTGGGGGCGGGTCCGGAGGGTGCGGCCACGCCCCTGGACCGCCCCGGGCCGTAACCACGCCCCCGGGCCCGCCCCCGAAACGCTCCCGGCCCGCCCCGAAAACGCCGCGCGGATCGGGCCCGCCCCTGACACGCCCCCTCTGAAAACCCCGGGACTTACGCGAGTCCCGGGGCTCTGCGCGCGCCGGTAGGCCTATGTAAAATAGGCACACCGGCGCGCAGGGCCCTGCTTGCCTAAATCCGCCCAGATTTAGGCGGATTTATGCGAGCAGGGCTCTTAAAATCCGCCCCACTATGTGTAATGGCTTAAAATTACGAGAACACATACATGCGCTAGGCATATTTTAAAACTTACATGCATAAATATGCACAATTTAAATTTCCAGCATGTTTGCTCGGACGTCCATACATGCGTCTATAGGTGTCCATGCGCTTGTTTTAAAATTTGAAATAAGAATCAGAAGTGTCTGTGCGGAACTAACTTTCAGGCCGATGCAATATCGGCATGTGTTAAAAGGGCGTTCATGATTGAGCACCCACTCTCAATATGCGCTGATCCACCTCTCCTGGCCGCCACCTTAGGACAAATTTGGGAAGCTGCTATTCCACGATCCTTAGTTAACCGCGTTTCCATAATGAAGACCAGATCTCATTTTCTTTCCACAATTAGATCATGTATCCCCAACCAGTTTTTCTGTATGGATCTATCATTTATCTGTCCACACTTCTGTTACTAACAGATTGTGGACCCTCTGCCTCAGATGATAATTTCTACATTGAGGTCATCCTGCCATGAAGTCCTCAATACCCCATACCATAGCCAGTGGGGCCCTGTCATTCTGTTCCTTTCCCTAAGCCTGGCTGCCAAGAATGAGTTGCATCTGCTTGCATAGGCTCAGAGGGCTTCTCAGAAGTTTTGGGTGAGGGGATTACATAAGAGAACCTGGTCACCCTGAAACACCTCTATGATCTCCTCGATGTTCTCCCAGTCGTAGATCTATGCATATGCTGGTGTTATTTGAGCCAACTCATCTTCAATCTCTTCTTGTAATCCTATGAGGACTTGGTGTCACAAAGCTTGTTCATTCCAACATATGTCCAACTTAACCAGAATTGAACCAGGCTGCTGCCGCTAACGTTTAAAAAGGAGATAGAGCAGCTTTTAAACTAGAACAAGGGGGAAAGCAGATACACAGTAGTGCATGGTTCAGAGGGAGAAACCTTCAAAGGATACTAATGAAAAAGAAAAGTTAGGGCATCCCAACAGAGAGGATCCACTGAAAGCAAAAGTAGTCAATGTGCTTATAAATAAAGAATCACCTGAGCTAAAGGATTCCAAATTATCCCTATCAACTGAAAAGAGGGTTGTTAATACAAACAAAAAACACACTTTGAAATGTCTGTATTCCAATGCCAGAAGTAAGATGAAAGAGTTATAATAGTAAATGATGAAATAGCATCTCAGAGTCCTAGTGGAAAGAGGTTAACCAATGGGACAGTGCTATATAAGGGTACAAATTATATCACAATGATAGGGAGGATCAACTTGGTGGGAGTGTGGCGCTTTATGTCTAGGCGGGCATAGAGTCCAACAGGATAAAGAGCATACAAGAGACTAAATGCATAGTAGAATGTATATGGGTAGAAAGCTCATGTATGTTGCGTAAGAGTACAGTGATAGGAGTATGCTATCATTCACCTGGCCAAAATGATAAAACAGATGATGACATGCTGAGAGATCAGGAAAGCTAACCAAACTGGTAGTGAAGTAATAATGGGAGATTTTAATTACCACAATATTGACTGGGTAAATGTAACATCAGTTCATGCTAGAGACAAAGTTCCTGATGGAATAAACGACTGCTTTATGGTGCAATTGGTTCAGGAATTGATGAGAGAGAGACCTATTTTAGATTTCTTAGTGGAACGCAAGATTTGGTAAGAGAGCCACTTGGTGATCATAACATGATCAAATTTGAACTACTGACTGGAAGGGAAACATGTAAATCTACAGCTCTAACACTACATTTTCAAAAGGGAAACTTTGATAAAATGAGGAAAATAGAAAAACTGAAAGGTGCAACTGCAAAGGTTAAAAGTTTACAACAGGCATACACATTGTTTAAAAATACCATCTTAGAAGCGGAGTCCAGATGTATTCAATGCACTAAGAGGTGGAAGGAAGGCCAAATGATTACCAGCATGGTTAAAAGGTGAGATGGAAGAGGCTATTTTTAGCCAAAAAGAGTCCTTCAAAACTGGAAGAAAGATCCATTTGAAGAAAAAAGTAAAAAGCATAAGTATTGTCAAGAGTAAAATATTGTAAGACAGGCTAAGAGAGAATTTGAAATAAAGGAGGTTGTAGAGGCAACAACTCCTTTAAAAAAAACAAACAAAAAAAAACTTTTAAAAAATATATCCTAAGCAGGAAACCTGCAAGGGAGTCAGCTGGACCATTAGATGACCAAGGGATTAAGGGGATCTTAGAGAACAAAAGGCCATCGCGGAAAGACTAAATGAATTATTTGCTCCTGTTTTTACTAATGAGGATGTTGAGGAGATACCAGTTCCGGAGACAGTTTTCAAGAGTGATGATTTGGACGAACTGAACCAAATCACAGTGAACCTGGAAGATGTAGCTGGCAAGATTGACAAATTAAAGAGTAGCAAATCATCTGGACTGGATGGTAAACACACCAGGGTTCTGAAAGAACCAAGATGAAATTTCAGATCCATTAGTAAAAATGTATAATCTATCATTAAAATTATCCATTGTACCTGAAGACTGGAGAGCGGCCAAGGTAATCCCAAAGGGCTCCATGGGTGATCCAGGAAACTATAGACTGGTGAGTCTGAATTCAGTGCCGAGAAAAATAGTGGAAATAACATTGAGATCCGCTAATTGTCAGCACCCATGCCCCTCCTTCCCCAGACCCATACCCCTTGACAAAATGAAGCAGAGAATCTAATGGATAAAGAGGCCGCAGCTTTTTTGAAACATCATCATAAACTACTGTACTCTGCACGAGCCGCTTTCTACCTTCTGACACAAACAGTGTCCCGGTGTCGCCCGCTGTGTCTCCTAGCAAGGCAGCCCATCCAGCCCAGCCCCCCACCGAAGCCTTCAAGCAAGGAGGCCCTCTCAAGGCATACCAATTCGGCCCACCGGCTCGTGTACCCACCTACAGCTGCGACAATTTCTTACACATATGCACCACAAAAACGGGGTTTCTTATATATAAATGCAATAGTAACTGTGAACACTGACTAACATAACTCATCTGTCTGTCAACAAACATAAGTATTAGGCCTAACTTCGGTCACGGATGGAGTGGTGGGGAACTCGACGGAGGTGCAGGGAAAAGGAAGGAGCAAGGTGGGGGCCAGGCTTTAATAGGAGTTGTGATGCATGACTGTGTGCGCGTTGCACTCCTATGACATTGTTCCCGCTCCAACAGGATGGGAGGGGGTGCGTGGCCTAAAGAGATCGCCGCTGTGACGTCTAGGCGAACGCGCCTAATTGCGGCCTCGATGTTACTTGTGGGCCTTTGGGCATGGAGCGCGAGCACTGGTAATAACATAGAGATCCGCTAATTGTCAGCACCCACGCCCCCTCCTTCCCCAGAACCATACCCCTTAACAAAATGAAACAGAGACTCTAATGGACGAAGAGGCCATAGCTTTATTGAATCATCATCATAACAATAAACTACTTTATTCTGCACGAGCCGCTTTCTACCTTCTGACACAAACCGTGTCCCGGTGCCACCCGCTATGTCTCCTAGCAAGGCAGCCCATCCAGCCAAGCCCCCCCACTGTGGTCTCCAGGCAAGGGGACCAACCCAAGACCTACCAATTCGGCCCACCGGCTTGTGCACCCGCCACCTCCATGAGGTAGTGACACTTGCCTCATGTGCCACCAGCATGAGGTAGGGACACTTGCCTCATGTCCCCCCCCCCCCCCAAAGCTACTGCCTCTTCAACTTAGGAAAGTTTTGAGAGCTTCCTGTATCACCTTATTGAAGAGGTCATAGTCAATCTCTAAAAGGTGAATACAGTCAAACATGTACAGCCCTTCGGAAAGATAGCCCGTTCATATGATATGTGGCGCTCTCCCAACCTCTGGGCCCATCGCCCCACTTGGCGGTTAACCTTCTTATGACCTCTTTTCCATAGTTTACTATCGCGCCATTTTAATCGATGGATGATCGGACCACACCAAACATGTATTAGGGAACCAGGACACTAGTTCCCTCAAATTGTTCTTTATGTGGCAGATTAATTTTTTTATTTTAATACTTACTGCTCCTCCAGCTTGTGCTTCCCCGTGTCAGCGGCTAATGGCGCTATCCTGGCCCACCCCTTTTCCCTTCGGCCAGCACTTCTTCGTGTACTGGGGTTTACGCGTGGGGCTGGGCCCGTTATAAAATGCGCGCAAGACCCGGCCATGTGCATAAACCCCAAAATTTACGCACATACCCCTTTTAAAATCCGGGCTTTATTGCGCAAGTGGTGTGAAAAACTTATGTTAAATTGAAAATAGTAAGACAACTTAGGCCATATTTGGAGTATCAAATATTAAAATCTCTTAATCGTTAGTGTTCTCCCTTGCAGATTATTTCAACACAATTTTTCTGGGGCTTCCTGGTAAACTAATTAAGTTACAATTGATCCATAACACAGCAGCTTGTATTATTACAGGCAGCTCCAGAACTCTGGCTTCTCTGCTGCTGTTGCACTTACATTGGTTGACTAAAGTGGAATGATGTAAATTTAAATGTTTGGTTGTGGTGTTCAAAGTGTTGAGAGGACTGGGTCCTCCTCATTTAACATGGTATAAGGTAGGTAGAAATCTGAGATTGGCTGGGAAACATTTACTGCAAGTTACCATCTAGATTCTAAACATAGTCTGTCATTCATGGCTATATAATAGATCTATTTCAACTGCCATTCTGAGTTTGTAGAATAGTCTCCTGCTTGAATTAAGAGAAGGTGATTTCAGGCAGTTCAGGAAGAAGCTAAAAACATAGCTTATTTCAACGGCCTATAAAAAGTAATATTTAACATCACTGCAGTGGAAAGATATTGGAAATCAGTTTCTTAGGTAGTAGACTGAGGTGTTGTATATTGTTTGCACTGAACTTCTGTATTTTGGTAATTTTCTACATTGCTTAGAGTGATTCTTAATCAGTAAAGAGGCTTACCCTAGAGGAATGAGGAGACAGGGTAGGAAGAATTATTCCTATACTTTGGTGTAAACTGAGGTGGTTAGAGTATGCACACTAGATCAGTTCTGAGTCACAGAAATTTCGCCATCATACTCTCAACTCCTAGATAAGCGAGGCCATGAGGCCCATGATTTCTACCCACAATAACTCAGCTGGGTAAAACAATTGCAACTGTCCAGAAGGACCTATGGGAGTTAGCGCAGGGTTTAATGGGGGAACATGGGCACAGGCCCTGAGGAAAGTACACTATGTTACAGCACATGTTTAATTTGTAATCTATACCAATTATAGTTTTTTCTTATTGTGCCTTTCTGTGAACCGTTGTGATGGTGAATTAACTTAACGATGGTATAGAAGAGTTTTTAAATAAATAAATAAGCATCTGTGGAGAACCCTTAGAAGATACTATATGTTGTAAATACTTTTCTCCAACGAAAGAAAAGTTGCTGTCGGTGGGCAGCTCTGTCTGGGGCATATGACGCTAAACAAGCAGAGGCAAATCCAGAAGAGGTAGTTGCTGTAACCGCGTCTCAGAAGATCAGCTACAAGAGACAGCTGAGAGCCAGAAACTACAAGCAGCTTCTAGTCCAGGAGCTTCCTTGAGGGATTTAACCGATGAGAATTTGGATGATTCCAGTGAAGCAAACCTCGAATTTGAGGATTCAGGAGAGACAGACCTGAATTTATCAGAGAAACCTCCCTTGGATTAAGCAAAGTTTGGGCTGTGTCTTTAGGTCAGCAGTTCCATTACCTGCATAGCCAACCCTGGGAAAACAGAACCTAATCTCTACAGATCATGCTCTTCCCCCATGGGTGTATGATTAAGGCAGCTAGTCCATGGCCTAAACAATCACCCTCAGACAAGAAGAACTTAAGATACTTCCAAAACAAAACTTTGCTACTGACAAGCCAAAGGTGGAATATGCCCTGAATGTAACAGTCCCATTGAGGCCATCAAGAGAAACATTACCATAATAGTTTCTGATTTTAATTGCAAGTTTTAACTGCTGTGACTAACACTTATTTTATATTTTATTCTTTTACACATCAATGCGGAAGCATGGATAAAATCAGACTGAGGGGCTCACAAGGCAGCGTGTACATGGAAACCACCATGTATGTTCAGTGTAACCCTCTCTCTGGTGGAGGGTCCCTGATGCAGGGCCTATAGCAAAGCTCCAGGGCTATCTTTACTCTCCTGGACCTTTTTCACTCTCAAACACCAGACTTCAGTTCCTTGGCAGGTCCTTGTTCTTTGTTTGCAGAGTATAGGAAGGGGAACCCTTTGGCTGAGTGGAAGTTGGCGCAACCTGCAGGGAAAAGCGCTGCAGGTTCCTGCAGGCGGAACTGACTGGATCAGAGACCCAACTGGAGCTTCACCAATACCAGCCCTCATTCTCCTTAGGTTGAGCCCTCGGGTGCCAGTGCTGGCTGGACTTAGGTGTGGGCCTCTGGGAAGGTGGAAATCCGTAGTGATGAGGGTGTGACGGGCCAGCAGAGAAAGAGCAAGTTGAGTCAGGTTCAAGCTGAGGTCTAGGCGAGCGGCATATAGGCAATGTCGTGGTTCCAGAAAAGGCAATCAGAAGTGAGAGCAGGCCGAGGTCAGGGACAGGAGGAGATCAAGCAGCATCAAAGTCCAAGCCAAGGTCAAAGCCAGAAGGTAAATCCGAGAAGAAGCTAGGAGCCAGTCCAAGGTCAAAGCCAGAAGTACAATCCAAGAGATGAGGCATGAAGAAGAGCGGAGAAGACAAAGGACCAGAGGAGCAACACAAAATGCTGGAGACAAAGAAGGAACTGACCACGAAGGCATGAACTCAAGACAAACCAGAATGCACAGAACCAGGAACAGACCCAGGAACTCAGGTATACACTCAACAGAATCAGGAACAAGAACACAGAGGCAATGTACTTCTCAAGACGATACGACCTTTTGCCGAGGCATCTGAGGGGAGTCCAGGCAGGCCTTCTATACCCTAGGAGCTGTGATGTCATCCAAAGGTGCTTCTTGTGGGCTTCCCGCCACTGGTCCTTCCTGCTACGGTGCGTGCACATCTAGAGGAGGCCCGAGAAGCATAGCACAGGGAAGAGCTTCTTGCAGAAGCAGAGACACCCACCACACTAGCGGTGCATGCGAGACTGGAAGCCCTGGAGCGGAGACCCTCCCCTGACATCGGGAAGAGCTACGTTGGGCCAGGAGCCGACCGTGCTTCCGGCGTGGCGCTTAGGAAGCAGTCCCCCTGTGACGGGACATGGCACACCCACGCAACCTGCCAACAGGTGAGTGCGGTGATCTTTTGGACATAACTCGCGGACCACCAAATGTAACAGTACACCCCTTTTTGAGGCCTCGAGTTTGCAGGGGTGCCGATCATAAAAGGTCCTTCCAACCCCTACAGGTCTTAGTTTGGGCAGTAGGTTCCAGAACCTGGGTCATGCAATTCTGGGGACTGAACCTTTGCAGCCAGCGTCGGGATGGTTACCTCTGAGATATTTTGACAGAGAACAGGCCCTACAACTGGGCTACGGAAAGCTTTTGCCTTCTCAGGATCCGGACAGGTGGTTTCAAACAGAATTGACGGTCTCCTTCCTGTTGCTTAAGGGCATGCAGGGTCTGTATTTTTTCATCTTTTTTGGTAACTAAGGACATAAATCCTTTCACAGTCCAGTTGTGTTCCTTTTCCATTTTTTCATGTTCCAGTCTCTCTTGAGCTAACTGTTCATTTAGTTGTGTGAAAACTATCTTAAGAGTATTCTCCCAGAGGGACCTTTGGACGGTTTGAGTCTCTCAAGACTTCTTGCCAGGGGTGAGAAGGTTCGGAAGGGTGGTAGCCATGATCAGCGGGCAGGGAAGCTCCTCAGACCTCAAACAGGATTCTCTGCACCCCGGTCCCAATGGGTAAGTTTCGTCGAGACCAAATTGTTGTTGGTGCTTCTGCAGCTATAGCAGACCCAGGATGACTGGATTCATGGCTCTTGGAAAAACGTGGAAGGTGATGAGTTCCTTGTGTGCAAGTTCTACTCTTAGCGTGAGTGGTAGTGTGGTACGGGTCACCAATCCGGGAAGGGGATCCCCATGGATGGAGGAAAGTGCCAAAGGTATTGTCAGGGGAGTCGTGGAAATTCATTTCTTGTAGTTGAGCTCCTGTTGCACAAAGTTCCCCCCGGTGCTACAGTCCACCAAGGCTTGGAAGGTAAAGCCTGGAAGATTGTTCCAGGGAGACAGGTAACAGGAACTGGGCGATGGAGTAGCCAGACCAAGGGTCACTTGCTCCAGTGCCTCATGGCATAGAATAGTTCCCCTTCTCTCCAGGCACTGAGCCAATAGGTGCTCAGAAGTTCCATAATAAAGGCAGAGGCCTAGTTGGCGGTGTCAACTCCTCTCTTCATTCATGAGATGAGAATGACCTAGTTACATGGGATCCTCCGGTAAACCCCTGATGGGGTGAAAGGGTCAACTGTAGAAGGAAGTGATACCTGGGAGAGACCCTTTTGAACTGAGCGGGTTTTTCTGGCTCGCTCCTGGAGTCATTTGTCAATTTTTCCCGTGAGATTGATGAGACCTTTGACAAAGTGGGAAGGTCTCGCACTGCGAGTGCACCTTTAATTTTGGTAGTTAAACCCTTCAAGAATATTGTGTGTAGACTATCTCCCTGCTAGTTTAGTTTCGTGGTCAGGGTTCGAAACTTGATGGCGTAATCTCTTAATGATAGATTTCCTTGGTGCAGGTGCAGCAGGTCTGAGCCCATAGAAGGCAGCCGGCCAGGCTCATCAAAAACCTGCTTGAAAACAGAGACAAATTGTTGGAGGTTCGAGAGAAGAGGATTAGAACTCTCCCAGAGGGGGGAAACCCAGGCCAGAGCCTTATCATCAAGGATGGAGAGAATGAATTTCATTTTAACAGAGTCATTCGGGAAGAGTACTGACTGGAGGGAAAAATGCATATGACATTGGTTCAGGGAATCTCTGGCACCACTTGGAGAAGGCAATGAAATTGTTGCCCATCAAGTGTCAGGAACCAGCACTGGAACTGCAGTGGGTGGCGGCGGGGCAGTGGGTAGGGTCAAGGAATCCAGGCATGTAATGAGGCGGTTCATGTCTGCCACAATGTGTTCTAAGGCTGGCTGGAGGGTCTGCAGTTTCTGGGCTAGGCTAGGAATGGCTTTCAACACATCGAGATTCTCCGGGTCCATGGCCTCGGCAATCTATAGCAGAAGTGGACCCTTGGGGCTGACGGGGGAGTTGGAGCAACCTGCAGGGAGGAGCCCTATGGGTCCCTACCATCGGCAGGCGAAGCTGACTGGAGCAGAGACCCAACTGGTGCTTCAACAATACCAGCCCTAGTTCCCCTTAGGTTGAGCCCTCGGGTGCCAGGGCTGGCTGGACTTAGGCGAGGGCCACTGGGCAGGTGTAAATCCATCAAGATGAGGGTGAGACAGGCCAGCACAGAAGAGCAAGCGGAATCAGGTTCAGGCTAAGGTCTAGGCAGTTGGCATTTCAGGCGATGTCGTGGTTCCGTAAAGGTTCTGGGCAGGCAGACTTCAGTTAACGTCAAAGTCCAAGCCCAGGTCAATGCCAGAAGGTAAATTCGAGAAGAAGCCAGAAGTCCAAACCAAGAGATGATGAACTAAGAAGGGCAGAGAAGCAAGGGACCAGAGGAGTGAGATGAGACACTGAAGACAGAAAAAAAAGAAACTGACCATTTAGGCAGGAACTCAGAATACAAACCAGACTGCACGGAACGAGGGACATTCACAGAAACACACTCAACAGGATCAGGAGATAGGAACAGGAACACAGAGGCAATGCACTTTTCAAGATGAGACTATCTATTGCTGAGGCATTTGAGAGGAGTCCAGGCAGGCCTTATATACCCTGGCAGCTGTGATGTCATCAGAAGGCGCTTCTTGCGGGCTTCCCACCACTGACTGGCAGTTTAAGGGAACTCCGACCACATGCGCATCTAGGGGGGCCTAAAGTGCAGCACAGTGAAGGGCTGCCTGCAGAAGCAGGGGCAGCTGCGACACTGGCAGCGCCTGGTGAACCGACGCCTTGGAGCGGGGACCCTCCCCGACACTGGGAAGTGCTGTGTCAGGCCTGGAGCCGATTGTACTTCTGGCTTGGTGTGCAGAAAGCAGTCCCTTTAGCTCCTCCTACTGTGTCATCAAGAGTACCATAAGGATTTTCTTTTTTTCTCCTCACCATCATGGACAGGAATATCTTGGTTACATTATACTCTATGGGGACATTTCTTCTAAAGTCACTGAACAGTTACAAAGTTCAACAAAAGTTAATTTAAATTTTACTCTTCACCCAAAATGCATAGTATTCACCACAGATGCACCAAGTTCCTGTTTGGGTGCAATCTGTAATCCCCTCTCTGGTGGAGGGTCTCTGATGCAGGGGCTACAGCAAAGTACCATGGTTGTCTTTACTCTCCTGGATCTCTTTCACTCTTAAACGCCAGACCAGCATTGGTGGGGCGGGAGTTCTCTGGCAGGCAGAAGGCCTAAGCCTCTGGGGCTCTATCTTCTGTGGTACAGTAACTAGTCTACACAGTCACTCTCACTCTTATTTTATCAATACTCACAGTGAGGGTGTAGGTCGATCCAAAAGGATACACAAGAATAAAAGGCTCGGATCCTTAACCAATTATCTTATACAATTTTGATACATGGAGATTACTACCCTTAATGAATTAGCATTATTCTCTGCTTTGACAGCGGTAGTGGTGGTGGGGTGGGGTTGTAAAGAATTTGATGCAGACGAAAACCAATGATGGGCCCTGACTTTTTTGGTCTAGGATACTGATATGCAGACATTAGGGAAAAAGCACAGTACTACTTCTATGGCCAAGTCCAAAAGCAAAGCACATTCAAGCAGCAGCATTGTATGAATTATCAGGAAAGCTGCTCATTCTGTAAAAATGTTGCTAGTAGTAATTTTGTTATGGGTTCGACCATTGCTTGGGTTTGATTTTTAATATTACTATCTTTATCATAAGGCTTGGGGGTAACCTGCACAAAGCGGCAATTACTACCATAAGAAGCTTGCAGGGCAGACTGGATGGTCCAATTGGTCTTTTTCTGCTGTCAATACTATATTACTCTGACTTGAAGGTTAGTGTTCAAATAAAAAAGGTTTAATTAAGCTTGAAAAATAATATCCAGTCAACCATTTCAAAAACAACAAATGAAATGAGTAAAATATAAATCAAGAAAAAATAGGTTTCTCTGTCCATAGTGCTTTTTTGATGACTCTCCTGTTTTTAACTGTGTCCTGCTCCAAAATGCCTTTCCCAATAAGGGAATAAGTTTTCCTCCAACTCCAGCATATACCAGGGATAATGGGAAAACATTCCTCAGCTTCAAAAACAGAATCTCCATAACACTTCTCAAAATGTTCAAAATTTCAATGGTTTTCTACCTTGCTGTTAACTGGGAGCAAGTTGAAAAAACAGGGATCCAGCCTTTCCTTATAAGGGGTCCTCCCTCTCAGTCAGGACCTGATCCAACATATCCAAAAACCACTCAATCTTCTCAAAAACTTATTCTCCATAAAACCCTTCACTAGACTAAGTCTTCAGGACCTGCTCAAAGCCTCCTCTCCAACACTTCTCTTCACTGTGAAATCCAGGATTGATCTCTTCATTGCATCACTAACCCACAGATTTCTGCAGACTAACCTTCCCTCTGACTACTGCATGTGCTCAGTGGCAATTTATATCACTGAGACCCATCCCAAAAAAGGATGTCCCAAAAACTAGGGAAGTGCAAGATATGCAAAACCCTACCTACAAAATTCCAAGATGACCACTGAGAAAAATATTTGTGTGGGTTCTTCACCACTACATCAGTAAGAATTTTACTGAGCTTTAAGAGATGAGTTTGTTCAGTGCTGTCTGAAATTCAGTCCTGCTTGTTGAAGAACATAAGTGGACAAGAAGCTAGGAATGTAGAGGCCAGATCTAGGCAAAGTCAGTGAAAAAATGCTGGTATGTATTAAACATTGAGAAAAACTAATAAGTAAAGACAATCTTTTCATCATCCAAAACTTGAGAGCATTAATGGAACTGAATAACCTTTGAGATTAAAGAGATATACCTTTCATTAGCTCTAATGAGTGGTAAACCTATGGGATATGCTCCCAGAGGAAGTTGCCTGGATTACATCTATGGACCTAGTAAAGTGGCTGGGTACGTTAAAGGAGGGGAAAGATAAATGGACATGATGACCTGTTTTTATTTTAGTTACTGACCTAAAGAGATGCCGGGGTCCATATTCAGAAGCATTTAGCCGGATCTCTCTCCTGAACCACAACTCCTGAAACAGATTCAGCTGGAGATGATTAAATGGAAGATTTTTGGTGTCCCTTTAATCTAACTTACATTACTAAAGTAAAAAGTCACTTGGAAAAAGTTTAAAGCAAGTTTTTCATCTTTGTATATAGGGATCCAGAAATACATATGGATATCTGGGTTGAGCATCATGTCCCAAACTGATCTATCTGGAGCTTATCACAAGTCATTGGGTTGCATGATCCAGATCTATTGTTGGATAGGTAACTTACTAACAATGTATGTATGTATGGATTTGGATTTACTCGCTCACCTTTCAAATCTGAGCTCAAGGTGAGTTACGCACTCAGGTACAATTGGTAGGTCCCTGCCCTAGAAGGTTTACAATTTTAAAGGTAGAATTTAAAAGCACTACATGCGGCAAAGCCAGGAGATATGCACGTGTCTCAGGCCGGCGTGCTGCGCGGATTTTAAAAGGCACATGAGTATGTGCAAAAATTAAGAAGTCAAAAAAGCATCAGGGAATGGGCGGAGTCTGGGTGGGGCATAGACATTCTGGGTGTGTAGCCTGAAGTGTGTGCCTAAGTATTTACATGCACAAGTGCACGCTGGGGTTCCCATCGCATAATTTTACTTCTGCTATGGAGGCATATAAGTTTTGAAATAAAAAAAAATCAGGGCTAGTCAGCACGGTTTAAAGGGTCAGGGATAAAAGGTTAAAAGGGAGGCTATATAGCTTGGAGGGTAGGAAGTTGGCTGCCTTTACCTGTGCGAACTGGGGAAACTGATAATTATATCAGCACACTTATCTAATAAAATTCCCCCACTTCTGCGGTAGAGCCGGCATTTGCGTGTATCCATACAAAATTGCGCACACATGTACGCGTGGACAGCCAATTTTATATCATATGTGCGTCTATGTTATTAAATGGCTGCATCCATTCAAGTGAGCCGCCATATGCGTGTACATATACGCCTGCATGGCTGTTTAAAAGTTAACATCCCCGGGGGTCATTTACTAAGCTGCATTAGGTGTACAGTAGCATGGTATTTTCAATCCCAAATATTGCTGAATTGGTAATAAGCTGCTTTTCAAATGCATGCAAAGCAGCTCATTGCTAAGCAATTTAATGTAAATAAAATAATGCAGCTTGCCTGAAAAATTGCAAGCCACGTTATTTTCTCCAGGAGCACTGGGATGCTAACATGGTCCTGATGCGCCTGCGACTGCCTTTTAAAGAGTCATAGTGGCCCGAACCAACCCTCCCCTTCCAAACATGAGGCCCCTACCCCTCTCCTCTTTATTTTGAGGTGATTGTTAGGATGGTACGGGGAGGAGGAACAAAGTAACTTCAGGCCAATTGGCACTGGGGAATTTCTCAACAGCATACCCTCTAAAAAGTTAACCCCTTTGTTGTACCTCCAATTAACCTTTTGGTTTTAATGAGCCATGTTAAACTGTGGGAGGAAGTCAGAATACCACACTATTTACTGTGAGTTGTTAAAGCAACATTTGTATATTTATTTATTTAGGGTTTTTATATACCGATTTTCTTGATACAGATCAAATCAACTCGGTTTACATAGGACGATAGTACATTAACAATAACTAGTCAAACCTCAAAAGAGGAGACAGATTGGGAGCAGAAGGTATATGGCGCTCCCAATCTGGTATATGGCGCTCTCTCATTTACATTCAGGTATGCACTCATTTTAGAGCATAAACTTTAATATGCTGGTGACTATTTTAATGTACACATTAAATGCTATGCAATAAAGCCTTATTTTTCAGTGTTTAAAATGGCATTAATACGAATGATGAACTTTATTGTATAGGTCCCCAGTTTTGAGCCGGCATAGATTTTACTATACAAACAATTCACCATCTTAGCCTTGGAAATACATCTTCCTCCAAAGTATTAACATTATGATTGGTGAAGAATGCTTTGCAGTCTTTTGAATCAATTTACATTGCTTCTGTTAAAAATAGAATACAGAGTTAAAGTTTATTTTGAAGGCAAAATGCACATTTAAAAAAAGATCATGGATATTAGAAATTTGCATTAGAACATGACAAGCCCTGAGATATGGACCAATGGCCCAACAAGGCCGTTTATTGCCATGCAATTGAATTAGACTGGATTCCCATACCAGGGCCAAAGATGCTATAAATAAAGCATTCCAATTCCCCAGGATGGAGTCCCAGCCCTCGCTTAAAGAAAATATAAAATGTCATGCTGTGTCAGACCAGTGGTATATTAAGATCAGAATTCTGTCTCTGACAGTGGCCCATCTGGGTCACCTGGAAGTACCCAGAGCATCCTGTAAGTCTAAGTTAGTTAAAACTGTAGGGTTGTAGGAAAATATCAACTTTTTACTGTTAAAATATATTTTAACAGCTAAAACAATATTTATAGTTAAAACTGTACATTTAAAAAGGGAAATATTTGTGTACATTAAGGAATATAAACAGTATGCAAATGTGCCAAAGAACTGCTGCAAAATCTCAAAACTGGGACATGGAATCTTTTAAACCTTGTCACAGAATTTATACTTGAGATAACACAGAAATCAGGAGCTTGTTTCTATTGCTCTGGCAGTATACTTTGGAAAACTTACCCTCCACCACCAAATGCTAGGGAGTCCATATCTCCTTTGATAAAGAACATATTGTCTCCTGTCCACTTAAAAACCTACAGAAAAACAAGTTAACATCTAATTCAGTAATTTAAAAATTGAATATGGTGAATAAAAAATTCAAATTTATTTTTCTGTAATAAACACTAGATTCACAGATGTCTGTTACATGCAAGCACTTAAAAAAGCTATATTCCAAAACACATTTGAGCGGTGCTGTATATTGGAAAAGGGAGTAATAAATTTAAACAAACTGAAAACCAACTGGGGATGATAAAATATTTTATTATAAAACAATTCATCAACTGTAAGTGGTTTTGTTGTCCATATGATTAACTACTTCCATAGAAAGAAATATTTTGGGAGGAAAAGTAAACAGCTAAAAGTATATATTTAAGTGTATGCACCTATGACTCAAAAGAAAAGCAGGAGATATTCTGGAGCCCAACATTTTAATGATGAGAATGTAAGAAACCTAAATTAATTTTGCAGCTTTGGAAAAGATGGTTATTATGAATATGAAAATCTTGGTTACAAAAGAAAACTTTGGATTTCAGAATTTAAAATGTTGATCCCAGACCTCTTAAAAAGGATATTCATTTTTCTCCTCTAACGAAAAACATAGCATAGAATCATTCATTACAGTTTTTAAAAAATACATCGTAATTTGTTTTATTTTTTGAGCAAATGTGTGAATCTACCTATTCCATGACTGGTTTGTTACTTCCCATAGGGAATTTTCCTTATGGACAATGTTGCTATTGTACATAAGTCAAGAATGAAAAAATAATAAATGTCGCAGAATCACAACCAATTACAGTAATGTGCAACGGGGTTTCAGCAAGATACCATCTGACTGTGATATACAGCCGATGCTGGTCTTCTCTATTATAACCCCCTCTCCCCCCCCCCCCCGAGTCTAATTTTTTAAGAAACATTTTTATAAAATGCCAGAACAAACTCACATCCCACTCATAAATGTCAAAGATCAAAAGGAAACAAATCTCAGACTCCCACAAGATAAAATATAATAGTCTCCCAAACATCATGTGCTAAAAAATGTCCCGACACCAGCCGGTGCTTCGTAGCCAGTCTGCATCAGGGGAAGAATTGTTCAAAAAACGTATCTGACGGAAGCGATCAACACTGAGTGCACATCTCACTGCTTCGAGAACATGGCTTCCTGAGTCAACTTCTCCAAACGGTAATTATAAGGTAAAAAACCGTGATAACGCCAAAGGCACAGGTCGATATGACAAAGGATAGAAAACAGTTGATTTGAAGATGTGGCATAGCCGCTGGTGACTTCTTGCTGACATCAGTATGTAAATCAGCAGTGTCTGTCAAATATAATAACAAGTCAATTCTTGAATTCACCAAATACCTTAAAAAATCATCTATAGATAACAAGACAGATCCAAATCAGCATTCAGTCCGGTTGGTATGAGGGTATTCAAATATGTGCAGGATTGTTCAATTTGTAACAACCTCGTAGAAAAAACCCCCTCCCCCACCAATCCTGAACAAGGCAGTCTAAGACACAAAATCTCAAATCATTAAATGAATGTTGCAATTACAAACAATGAGAGACACCTAGCGCAGTTGTTCATTATCTATTCATATAACTTATGTTTGACCATCCTGGTACCCACACTATGTGTAGTCTTGTGACAAGGATAAACAATGAGGTATATCACCTCAGCTGTTTTGCAACTGGTACGGTGCCATAATATAATACGTTGTGTAACAGAAGAAATGTACTCTGAGTATGTCTGTAGAGATACACTGCTCGCCAAACAAGTGCTACATGCAGAATATCCCACTATAGAGGCATCAACTTTAGCTGGTGTATAAAAGTTAGAGCAAACCAGCTGATCATAAAGATTATGCCCCTGTGCATAGGTGATGTTGGGTGTATCCTGAAATTCTGCATATAATTGAAGGACATGCCAATTTTTCAAGATAGAATCACAGATCACATGGACTCTAGCTCAGAAAGGAAGTATACAAGTGAACTTTTGATCCTTCTGACAAGGTTCTGGCAAAAAAAGCCACTATCAATGGCAATGCTTGGTTCACAAATAACAGATTGCAATTGTTTGCTGCGATTCGATGGTGCTCATCTGCGGCATTTGAAACAATTTTCCTAGCAGTTAATTTCTATGTCTTTGTCGGATATGCACCAATCAAGGGGAGTTTAGTCTTCGAGCAAGTATTATGAAAAAGACGTTTTGTGACCAGGGGTACCCATCACAATCCATTTGTAGAGCTTATCTGCAAAACAACTGGGGTGATATACCTCATTGTTTGTCCCTGTCACAAGGGCTATATATTGGGAAGACTACATGCAGTGTGGGTACCAGGATGATAGAACATAAAAGTTGTATCAATAGACAACGAACAACTGTGCCAATTGTCTCACATTTTTTGGAACTGTAACATACATTTGATTATCTGAGATTTTGTCTCAGACATCCCTATTTAGGAGTTAAGGGGAGGGGGTTCCATGAGGTTGGTACAAATTGAACAATCCTGGATATATTGTTTAATCACTCTCATACCAACCAGACTGAATGCTGATTTGAATCTGTCTTATCTATAGTTGTTCTTTTTAAGGTATTTGGTGATTTCAAGAATTGACTTGTTATATTGTATTCGACTTACAGTGCAAACTATGGCCTGTGGGCCACATACAGCCCATAAAGATTTTGTTCCAGCCCACCTATCACTTGGACACACTTCATTATCGGGCAAATTTTAAAAGGCCCACGCATGTAAAATTCGGGGGTTACATACATGGCCAAGCTTTGTGCATGCTACGCGCATTTATGAAAGGGCTTGGTCACGCAAGTAAGCCCCGCTACGCGCAGAAGTGCCAGGCCAGCTAAAAGGGGCGGGCCGCGGGGGATGGCATGGACAGTAGCCATTAGGCCCTGCCCTGGGGAATCGCACTCTGGCAGGCGTAACTTACTTCTGCTCTGAAGGAGCAAGTAAGTTAAAAACAACAACAACAAAAAAAAAACACTAGTTAGGGTTAGTTTAGGGATTGGGGAGGAGAGGGGAAAAGGGAGGATGGGTAGATAGGGGTAAAGGAAATTTCCCTCCCAGTCCTTAACTGGAGTGGACTGAGAGTGAACAGGCCAAAGGCCTGATCATGTCGCCATGCATAGATTACAAATTCCCCCACCCTGCTTGCGCGAGTCCCGACCCCTCTGCACATGTGTGCGCAGGAATCGCGTCTTTTAAAATCGACCCCTATGTGCAGCCCGCCAATGCCTGCCTGCCCAAATATGAGACCTCATCAAAGGCCAAGTTATTGCCCTTGATTGACTCTTGCTGCTTGAGCAGGCAGGTTGGAGTACTGGTGTGGTTTAATGATGTGCTGAAAGGGTTCCCACCCCCCGCCACTGAGGAGAAACCCCATTCTCGGCACGTTAGAGTTCCCACCACTGTCGGCAAGAAAAGGTTCCATTCATTGAAGCACTGGAACCCGTTCATCGGCTCACTGGCGGGGTTTCCACCCCCACCAGCAAGAAGAGGCCTCTAGAATGTCAGGATGACTGGAACGAAAAAGTTTTCAGGTACGGCGAGAGGGGGAAATTTTTTAAATCCTTATTAATTTTAATTACTGGGTGTTTGAATTGTTTGCTGTTATGAAATATTTGATTTTGGAGAAATGTGTAAATTTTGGAAGTATTTTTTTTATCTTTATTCTTAATTATTAGGTGGTGTTCTGTTTGTCATCTGTTTGGAAATAATTTTTTTTATTAGTATGGTTGCCTCACTTATAATTGATTTATATTTTTTTTATTTTGTTTTAAGAGGAATGGTGATATTTCTGTCTCTGCATTATTGCAATGCATATGAGTCTGACTTTTAGTGGATTCCAGTCCAGTTTACTGTCTGAACCTTACTATTTATACTTTATGGCCTGCATTTGTGACTGAGGTGAGTAGACTGCTAGCTGGGAAAACACCTTGTACCTGTTGGGTTGAAGGTTTTTCTGATTTTGGCAGAGGCTGGGATCCATGATTTAAGGGGATCCTTGGGTGCTAAAATTGATGGCGCTTAAGCCTGCTGGATACTGAAATGCCTGCAGCAAGTGGTGGGGATTTGATTGCTGTGTCGAGGAGCTCCAAGTGGGACCCGCCCTGCCCTGCTCTCCAGTCCTTGTTGCACTCGTTAACTTAAAATGAGGCCCCAGCACAAAAAAGTTTGCCTACCCCTGGTTTAATGGGAAAAAGCCAACATGGATTTAGCCAAGAGAAGTCTTGTCTCCCCAATCTGCTACATTTTTTTGAGGGCATAAATAAACATGCTAACCAGTTGATTTAGTGTATCAGGATTTTCAGAAATCATTTGACAAAGTCCCTCATGAGCGAATTCTTAGGAAATTAAAATCATGGGATGGGGGGCTGTGTCCTATTGTGGATAGGGAATTGGTTTAAAAGATAGAAAACAGAGTAGGGCAAAATAGTTAATTTTCCCAGTGGAGAAAAGTGAATAGTGGAGTGCCCTAGGGATTGGTTCTGGGACCACTGCTTTTTAGTATATTTATAAACGACCTAGAAATGGTAACAAGTGAGGTGATCAAACTTGCCAATGATACAAAATTATTCAAAGATGATAAATCATAAGAGGATTGTAATAAAATGCAAGAAGACCTCGCAAAACTAGGAGTCTGGGCATCCAAATGGCAAATGAAATTTAATGTGGACAAGTGCAACGTGATGCACTCAGGGATGAGTAGCCGATATTATAGCTAAACAATGCAAATGTTCCACCATTAGGAGTCACCATTCAGGAAAAGGATCTAGGCATCATAGCTGATAATACGTTGAAATCTTCTTCTCAGTGTACAGCAGTAGCCAAGAAAGGAAACAGAATGCTAGGAATTATTGGGGAACAGGGGCGGATTGTGGGAAAGTAGTGGCCTGGGGGATTTTTTATCCATACTGGCCCATGGGTATCCAATTACACATACAATATAATTTACATATATATTCACCAGTGGTGGATTGCAGGAAAATATAGGCCTGGGAGATTTTTTCAAAAGCAGCCTGTGGGGTAACTGATGCACTCATGTACTTTCCCTGCAGCGCATGTGTCAACAGGTCCCAAAAGCACGCCATGTTAATTCTGGAACCTGATGGAATTGAGCTAAAATATCTCCAAAATAAATGTCTTGTGAGGTAAAAATATTACTTACAACATGTATATTATACTTGTATGGAGTGCTGAAAAACCCAACCAAAAAGTAAAAATGATTCTTGGAATTGGTATTAGGTCTGTTGTAATGTGTGTTGGATATGGGCTTTGCCCTCAGAAAGCCACAAGTAAACTCGATTACAATTTCAATATAATAAATCTTCATATCAAAACTGCAATAACTGCCAGCACTCAAACACTAACAACCCTACTTATGAAAAGGCAACACTGTGACCATTACACCAGTCCCTAAAAAGCCAATACACCCACTATTAGGAAAACAGAAAAAGCCAAGCTGCTACAGATCCCTACACAGAACCTCCACACTAGCAGAATACGTCAACTCAGTCACAGATGAAAAATACAAACAGACCCTCACAAAAATGCAGAATAAGGTAATCATAAATTATTATTACAAGCATTCACACAAAAATTGAACTGTTAACTGCAAAAGGTCAGACTATTATGCAGTGCAACAATGGAAAAACAGAAATATTACAATACCTGAAAAACATCAAAATCAGTAAATATAAATGATCAATAGAAGTAAAACCATACTAATAGAAAGAATATTTCAAAACAGCTGACAAACAGAACAACATTCAATAATTGAAAACTCAAATTTTCCAAACCAATAAAATATTTTAAACACTATACAATACTTAAAACTTAAAAAGGATAAAAAATCCCTAGTTGTTCATACCTGGAATCTTTTGATTTTCAGATGCCCTGAGATTGTTGTGGATTAGCAGGGGAGAGGTGAGGGGTTGTTCCTCCCAATCTCTCTCATATAAACACACATGCTCAATCAAAGAACATGCTCTCACACACAGACACAAACATGCTCTCAACACACAGCAACACACACACACAATCTCACAGACACACACACACAGACATGTCTCAGACATGCAGTCATACACAGTCATATATGCCCTCACACACACACTCACAGATATGCTCTTTCGCCCACACATGCCCTCACAGAGACATATACACACACACACACACACACACACATATGCTCTCATTCATTCACTTCTTCCCCCCCTCCCCAGTAGAAGTACACCAGCAGCCTCTTCTTTCAGACCCCATGGCAGAGGACCTCTTTATTTTTCTTGAAGCCAAGGGGGCTGATGCTGCTCTGTTTTCTGCAAGGGGGGGGGGGGGGGAGGGAGGCGAAGCTGTTGATTTTCCTCTGGCCCTTGATGCCTCTTCCTGCGACAGCCCGGGGAATGCACTTGCGTACAGGGGGAGGCTGAGGTGGGAGAGCTGTTACTGCTGCTTCTTGGACGCCGCGCAAACTTGGAGCCAATGCTGCCTCTTCCTGCAATGGCCGGTGCTTTTCTTTTTCCTGCATGGCCTCTTCTTCCCGCCCATGCGGACCCACCACTTCCTCTTCCGGGCCGTGCGGTCAGGAAGAAGGAGGAGTCATACGATCGCTGCCCCCAGACTGGTGGCGCACCGGCCCTGCATGCCGATCTCTCTTCACGCCGCGGCAGAACGAGCTGTGATGCAGCCCACAAGCCTGGCTTCATCTGCTGTGCAACGACTTTGTAGATATATTTTCGGGCCGCAGCAGCCCTTCTCGTTTTCTTTGGTGGCAATCCTTAAAAAAAAAAAACCCAACAAAAAAAAAAAACCAAACCAAAAAAAAAAACCAACACATGATGGAAGTGACCGGCCCACTGGGGGAAGCCCGATCCCCCGATAGGCCAATCCGCCCCTGTTGGGGAAGAATGGAGAATAAAACAGAGAAAATCATAATTCCTCTGTATCACTCCATAGTACAATCCTGAGTACTGCATGCAGTACTGGTCACCACATCTCAAAAAAAAGATTTAGCAGAAGTAGAAAAGGTAGAGATTGTTTAGAATCCAGGTTTGGATTCCCTTGTTAATTTGGCTGACATCTGTCTTAAAGATTTGAGACTGCATTGTAGAATTAGGATAAGATGGCTGATGTAAACTGCTAAAGGCCAGAGAACCAGAGATGACGTATGACTATTGCATACTAGATTTTAATTATATATATATATATATATATATATATATATATATATATATATATATGGTTATTACCATGAAGGTCGGTATAGAAAAGTGTTAAATAAATAAATATATATATATTTCTTTAGCGGCTAAACTTTTGCCTTATAGAGAAATAAGTTGTTTACTAGTTAAGTTGTCTGTTAAAACACGAAGACAAAATGTAAACTTATGTATATGTATTAGTTACAAGAATTAAGTATAAATTATATGACTCAAATATAGAGATATTTGGTTGCTGATTGATTGAAAGCTTATCAATGTTTCTGATTCATATTTAAAGTATTAACTTCATCTGTGACACTCAGAGCTCTCCAGGTTTGGTCAAGGACTGTAACCTATTTATTACTTTGCATTTAAATTGATAAAAATCAATAAAATAGGAACCTTAAGTAGCCTCAGCTGATTGCATGGTATTATACATTTTTCTTTAAATTTTAATACAGACTTCAGTTGAGGTAAACAAAGCCACTTTAGAGGCCTCTGGGAAATCCTGTGAGGGCGTTTCCCTTGGAATTTTCCCACAATTTTGGTGCACTGGCCTGCTTTTTGGCGGTTTTAATTCCTCTTGATTCTTTTTCCTTTTTACCCATGATACAACGGATGCTGAGGATTTTGGGGAATTTCTGCACCTTGGGTTGATAGTATTATTATACTTTGCTACCACCAAATTATTTTTGGCTATGTCATAGTGCTCTTGGTCATACAGCTGCATTTTCTGCCCTTCTCTGGCTTTCTTCAATTAGGCTCTAGTAATTGTAGCTTTGTTTTTTTGCTTTCCTTTTGTCTACCACCCCTTTGCTCTGGTGTGGGGTCTCTGACCTCTACCATCAGAAAGTGGGGAGAGGAAGGATCTCATAAGGGTTGTTATTGTATACACTTTGGTTTTAGTATCGATCTAGGTTTTATTTATTTTGAACTTTTATATACCAACATTCATGTGCAAACAGTACATATCATATCGGTTTACAGCGAAACAAGGGAAGCATAAAACGAAAGCCTTACATCAAACAAGGGTTACGGGAACTGGGATCAAATTTAACACATAAATACTATGGTCTTCCTGATATATAGCAGGCAAAAACTAGGAAAGATAGTAAAATGTCATGAGGGAAACTACTCCTCAGTGACCAGGAGCTAATGGACTGAGGTAAAAGTGAGAAGCAAGACCTGTCTACGAGGTAGCGTCTGGTTTAGAGTTCGGAAAACTTGACTGAAAAGGTGTTCCTGTTATAATGGGAAAGTCAGATGGATCCTATGAATTTACTGAAAAGCTTGAGAGAATAGCCAGGGTTTTGAGTCTTTTTTTTAAAGGTTGTCAAAGATCTTTCTTGCTGGAGGTCTGGCGGGAGAGCATTCCAATGCGAAGGGCCAGCTGTGGAAAGAGCTTGTTTTCTTAAGGAGGATTTGATAGGGGGGGGGGGGCGTAAAGTGTGTCTGTATAGGCAGATCTGATCTGTCTGGCGGAATTGTGGTGACGAAGGGGGATATTTTGATCCGCTGGGGTGAGGTTGTGTATGGCTTTGTGTATAATCATTAGCACTTTATACTGGATACGGAATTTGATTGGAAGCCAGTGAAGGTTACGCAGAATGGGTGTAATGTGCTCTCTTTTGTTGGTCTTGGTTAAGATCCTCGCCATAGCATTCTGAATCATCTGCAGGGGTTTGATGGTGTTAGCTGGTAGACCGAGCAGAAGCGAATTGCAGTAATCTATTTTAGAAAAAATGGTTTGAAGAACAGAGCGGAAGTCTTGAAAGTGTAGAAGGGGTCTCAGTCATTTTAGGACTTGTAGCTTGAAAAAACAGTCTTTTGTGGTGTTATTGACACATTTTTTTAGGTTCAGTTGGTTGTCCATGATGACTCCGAGGTTTCTCACATGGAAGGAGATGTTGAGATTACTTACCTGGTAATCTTCTTTTCCTTAGTGTAGACAGATGGACTCAGAACCAATGGGATAGTATCCGCGTGCTAGCAGTTGGAGACGGATCTGACGTCAGCATGGGGTATATAGCCCCACAGGAAGCGAAGCGATTCAGTAATCTTCCTTGCAAAAGCTGTTATGGATGTGTGTACTGACGCTCAGTGAAAAGTGAAAAGTGAAAACAGGATTCCCCTGACCGATTGACATTGGCTGGAGACCGCCAGCATTCACAACCGGAAGGCGTTGACACTGGTAGAGTGTACGCTCGTATGTAAACAAATACCATGGCTTACCTGGAATCGGTGAAACCCATGTACACAGGCAGCTGGGCAGGATGCTGAGTCCATCTGTCTACACTAAGGAAAAGAAGATTACCAGGTAAGTAATCTCAACATTTCCTGGCGTGTAGCCAGATGGACTCAGAACCAATGGGATGTACAAAAGCTTTATTCCCTGCCCGGGCGGGAGGCTACCTGAGGACCGTGTAGGACCGCCCTCGCAAAAGCCGAGTCCTCCCTGGCCTGGACATCCAGACGGTAGAACCTGGAAAAGGTATGGAGGGAGGACCACGTCGCCGCTTTACATATTTCTGCAGGCGACAACATCCTGGATTCAGCCCAGGATGCCGCCTGTGCTCTAGTAGAATGAGCCTTAACTTGCAGAGGTGGAGACTTCCCCGCCTCCATGTAAGCTGCTCTGACAACTTCTTTAATCCAGCGGGCGATGGTGGGCCGAGAGGCCGCTTCCCCTTGTCTGTTCCCGCTGTGCAGGACGAACAGGTGGTCCGTCTTTCGCAGGTCTTGTGTCATGTCCAGATACCTGGGCAGCAATCTGCCGATGTCGAGATGGCGTAATAAACGGCCTTCCTCAGATTTCTTCAAACCTACCGTAGTAGGCAAAGATATGGTTTGGTTAAGATGAAACTGTGAAACCACTTTAGGGAGAAAGGAGGGAACCGTCCGAAAATGGATAGCTTCCGGAGTGATCCGTAGAAAGGGCTCACGGCAGGACAGTGCTTGTAACTCAGAGATGCGCCGTGCGGAGCACACTGCCAGCAAGAACACCAACTTCAAGGTGAGAGACCGGAGAGATAAGCCCCGAAGGGGTTGAAAGGTGGATCCCGCGAGGAAATCCAAAACAAGATTAAGGTTCCATAAGGGCACAGGCCACTTTAGTGGCGGAAGAATATGCTTGACCCCTTGCAGGAAACGAGAAACATCTGGATGCTTGGCGATGGTCTTGCCATCCCTCCTGGGACCATAGCAAGACTGAACTTTGATGGAGCTGAGGGAGAGACCCTTCTGAAGCCCATCCTGCAGGAAATCCAACACTATAGGTATGGTGGTGGCATGTGGATTGGTGCCATGAGTGTCGCACCATGCTTCAAATACTCTCCAGATCCGTACATAGGTGAGGGATGTGGAAAACTTGCGAGCTCGGAGGAGTGTATCAATCACGGGCCTCGAGTAACCTCTCTTCTTCAGTCTAGCCCTCTCAAGGGCCAGACCGTAAGAGAGAATTGAGCTGGATCCTCGTGGAGGATGGGACCCTGACGTAGGTGGTCCCGGAGAGGAGGTAAAGGAAGAGGCTCCCCTGCCAGTAGTCGTCTCATGTCCGCGTACCAGGGTCTTCTTGGCCAGTCTGGTGCCACTAGAAGAACGAGGCCCCGGTGCGTCTGAATCTTGTGGATGATGGCGCCCAGCAGAGGCCACGGAGGAAAAGCGTATAGTAGAGTCCCTGGAGGCCATGGCTGGACCAGGGCATCGATTCTGTGTGAGAACGGGTCACGCCTGCGGCTGAAGTAGCTGGGGACTTGAGCATTGGACTTGTCTGCCAGTAAATCCATGGCCAGAATCCCCCAGTGATCGACAATCATCTGGAAAGCTGTGGGGGACAGCTGCCACTCTCCTGGATTTAGGCGTTCTCTGCTGAGGAAGTCTGCTGTGGTATTGTCCTTCCCGGCAATGTGTACGGCGGAGACGTCCTGCAGATTCGCTTCTGCCCAAACCATCAGTGGGGCGATCTCCAGAGAGACTTGTAGGCTTCTGGTTCCGCCCTGCCGGTTGATGTAGGCCACCGTGGTGGCGTTGTCGGACATCACTCTGACAGCTCTGTGCCGCAGTCTGTGAGCGAATCGCAGGCATGCCAATCGGACTGCCCGGGCCTCCAGGCGATTGATGTTCCACGTGGACTCCTCTCTGTTCCACCGCCCTTGCGCGGTGAGTTCTTCGCAATGTGCTCCCCAGCCGCTCAGGCTGGCATCCGTGGTGAGCAAGGTCCACGTGGGCGAGGACATCTTCGACCCCCTGCTCAGGTGGTTGGACTGCAACCACCACCGCAGCTGGGTCCGAACTCTGGCCGGTAGAGGAAGGTGCGTGGAATAGTCCCGTCGACGGGGGCTCCAGCGAGAGAGCAGGGAATACTGTAGAGGTCTCATATGGGCCCGCGCCCAAGGCACCACTTCCAGGGTGGAGGCCATGAGACCCAGAACCTGCAGATAATCCCAGGCTATGGGCCGACTGGCACCCATCAGATACTGGATACGTTGTCGAAGTTTCAACTGTCTCTTGGTCGTAAGACTGACCGTGTCCGCCTGAGTGTCGAACTGCACTCCCAGATACTCTATTGACTGGGAAGGCTGTAGGCAGCTCTTGCTGAGGTTGATTACCCAGCCCAAGCTTTCCAGAAGGGCGATCACTCTGTCGGTTGTCCGCAGGCTCTCCGCTCGAGATTTCGCCCTGATCAGCCAGTCGTCTAGGTAGGGATGGACCAGAATCCCTTCCCGTCTGAGTGCCGCTGCCACCACTACTACCACCTTAGTGAATGTCCGTGGGGACGTGGCCAATCCGAAGGGAAGCGCCCGAAACTGGAAGTGGCGGCCCAGAACCTTGAAGCGCAGGTAGTGCTGATGATCCGGATGGATCGGAATATGAAGATATGCTTCGGACAGGTCTAATGCCGTGAGGAATTCTCCGGGCTGGACTGCGGCTTTGACGGAGCGCAGAGTTTCCATGCGAAACCTCGGTACCCGTAAGTATCGATTAACTGACTTGAGGTCCAGAACAGGCCGAAAAGTGCCCCCTTTCTTGGGTACCATGAAATAAATGGAATAGTGTCCAGAATTCACTTCCCAGGCAGGTACTGGGATGATGGTGCTCAAGGACAGGAGCCTCGCCAGGGTAGCTTCCAATGCTGCCTTCTTGTGTATGGGACAGGAAGACTCCACAAACTTGTCCGGCGGAAGATGATGAAAGTCCAGATAATATCCTTCCCGGATAACGGCGAGGACCCACTGGTCCGACGTGATCGCGACCCATCTGGGGTAGAAGAGGGTCAACCTGCCCCCTATGGCTCCGTCCCCCAGATGAATCGGCAAATTCTCATTGTGGGGCACGACCGGGACCCGAGCCCGGACCAGCCCCTCGCTTGCGCTGCTTGGTCCGAAAGGACTGATTCCTGGCCGGAGGACGTGGCGCCTGATAGCGCCCCCTATACGGAACAAAGCGCTGTGAACTCCTGCCCCTAGAGGGCCGTGGAAAAGAGCGCTGTCCCCTCCTGGATCGATCTTCCGGCAGTCTCGGCACAGGAGAGGCACCCCAGGTAGTGGCTAGCTTATCAAGACCACTGCCAAAGAGAAACGAGCCCTGGAAGGGTAACCTGGTGAGGCGAGACTTCGAAGGCGCATCAGCAGCCCACGGCCGGATCCAGAGTTGCCTCCTGGCGGCTACGGAAGATGAGATCCCCTTAGCTGTAGTTCGAACCAAATCCGAAGCGGCATCTGTGAGGAAGGAAAGAGCGGACTCCATGTCAGCCGCTGGAGCGTTGTTCCTGACCTGGGATACGCAGGCACGAGTCACCACAGTGCAGCAGGCCGCAATCCGCAAAGAAAGAGCTGCCACCTCAAAGGTTTGTTTCAGAATGGCGTCCATTCGCCTGTCATGGGGCTCCCTGAGGGCCGTCCCCCCTTCCACTGGAATGGTAGTGCGCTTGACCACAGCGCTAATTAAGGCGTCCACCTGAGGACATGCCAGCAGGTCCTGGAGAGCCGGAGCCAATGGGTACATACCTTTCAGGGCCCGGCCCCCTTGAATGAAGCCGCCGGCGCCGCCCATTCCAAATCTATTAGTTGCTGAGCCGCCTGCAAGAAAGGAAAATGGCGGGCTGTAGGACGAAGACCTTCCAGCAGAGGGTTCTGCGCAGAAGGTACCGAAGCACTGGGTCCAGTAATATCCAGCTCCGCCAGACACTGAGACACGAGGTCAGAGAGGTCCTCCTTAGGGAAGAACCGCCTCATGGTTCTATATGGCTCAATCCCCGGGGGGAGGTCTCCTTCGTCCGGGAGTTCGGACTCGTCCGGCGAAACCTCCTGGTCCGATTGATCTGGACTGTCCAGTGGCGGGAGGTCCCGCACCCGATAAGGCTGTGAGGGTCCAGGAACAGGATCCCTAGGCGCCGCCACCACAGCGGCAGCCGCAGCAGGCGCCGCAGACATAGCCACCGCAGGAACCGCAGCAACAGCAGGAACAACAGGAGCAGCAGGGACAGTAGGGCCGGGACGGGAAGCCGTCTGCATCTGGACGAAGGCATGAATCCCCTTAAAGAGATCCACCCAGGAAATGGAAGCAGCCTCTAATCGCCGGGGTACAAGATCCCCCGGGATTCCCGAGTGGTCGAGACTGCCCCCCAAATCCGGGGTAGCTGCAGGGGAACTGTCAAGAAACTGCGGCTGAGATTTGTCCTGGCCGGAGGGTCCCCTGGCCGCCTCACATTGGGCACATAGGGAGTCTGGCTCAGTACTGCGCGTGGCTCTTAGGTGGCATGCAGAGCAGAGGCCAAGAGCTGAAATGCCTAAGACAGGCGGCGGCGCCGCTGAGGCTGCGGCCGCGTGCTGATCCATACCAAATATAGCAAGCGCGCAATAATCCGCGGCAGCAATAGGCGCTGAAGAGAACAAGCGCACAATAGCAATAATATGCGGCAGCAATAGGCGCTGAAGAGAACAAGCGCACACTAGCAATAATATGCGGCAGCAATAGGCGCTAAATACAACAGGCGCACAATAGCAATAATAAGCGGCAGCAATAGGCGCTAAATACAACAGGCGCACAATAGCAATAATAAGCGGCAGCAATAGGCGCTAAATACAACAGGCGCACAATAGCAATAATATGCGGCAGCAATAGGCGCTAAATACAACAGGCGCACAATAGCAATAATAAGCGGCAGCAATAGGCGCTAAATACAACAGGCGCAATAATAAGCGGCAGCAATAGGCGCTAAATACAACAGGCGCACAATAGCAATAATAAGCGGCAGCAATAGGCGCTAAATACAACAGGCGCACAATAGCAATAATAGGCGGCAGCAATAGGTGCTAAATACAACAGGCGCACAATAGCAATAATAGGCGGTAGCAATAGGCGTGTAATACAACAGGCGCACAATAGCAAGAATATGCGGCAGCAATAGGCGCGTAATACAACAGGCGCACAAGAGCACTAATATGCGGCAGTAATAGGCGCTCAATACAACAGGCGCACAATAGCAATAATATGCGGCAGCAATAGGCGCTGAATAAAACAAGCGCGCAACAATAAACAATAGGCACTGAGCCCGAAGCAGTTAGCAACATACGCTCTATGGTATGCAATAGGCATTCAGCAGTAATATGCGGCATAAACTCACAGTGGCAGCCAATATGCGAGAACAAAGCAATATACGCACAAGGAGGAAGAAAGCTGCGCCTATTACGGGCGCGGAATACCTGAATAAGGCCACAAAATGGTGTCCTCAACGGCTTGCCACGCCGCCGATCCTCTACTTCGGAGACCTGGGCGAAGAGACGTACGCCTTACCAGATCTTCGGCGCTTCCGGGCAGGAACACAGGCGGTCTCCGGCTGCGGGGGGAAAGGGCCGGTACCTTTCACCGCCGCGATTGGAGGAACTGCACCCGCTACCTCGTCCACGCCGGGACCGAGGGCCTCAAAGCCACACCCGAGTCTCCCCCGGGGGGGCTATGCCCCTGCCGCGGTTCGGCCGGACCGAGGACTTTCACCTCCGGGGGACCACGGCAGTCACCCCGGGAAGCTCAACTGGGGGGAGTGACAGAAACGTCCCCTGAGGAGCGCGGGGCTCAAAAGTCGTTGAAGAAAGGTAAAGTAGAATCTAGAATGAGAAAAAAGAGAAAAAATTAAAGTAGTCTTGGAAAGCATGCTGAACCAGCGTGCAGGCACTCCAAACTGCTTTGGAGACGGAAATTACTGAATCGCTTCGCTTCCTGTGGGGCTATATACCCCGTGCTGACGTCAGATCCGTCTCCAACTGCTAGCACGCGGATACTATCCCATTGGTTCTGAGTCCATCTGGCTACACGCCAGGAAAAGATAGGTTGAATGGTGGGCTGATTGTTGGGGGCTGTTTTAGTGTCGTCCATGGAAATGAGGAGGAGTTCTGTCTTATTGGTGTTAAGGACTAAGTTGAGGCTTGTGAGAAGGTGGTTAATAGATTGAAGGCAGTTGTTCCAGAAACAGAGGGTTTTGTGGACTTAATCGAGATGAGTATTTGCACATCGTCAGCGTATATGTAGTGAGTTAATTTTAGATTTATTAGGAGCTGGCAGAGAGGGAGAAGGTAGATGTTGAAGAGAGTTGGGGAGAGAGAGAAACCTTGGGGGACTCCCATGGTTGAGGGAACAGGGTGGGATTCCTTGTTGTTGATTTTGACCTTGTAGAATCTTTTGCAGAGGAAAGACTTGAACCAACTTAGTGCGGTGCCCTTGATGCCGAAGTATATTTTATGGTTTTATGTTGGAAGTACTGAGCTGAGAGGATCATCTTGCTGGTGGCTGAAGAGAATCACTTAGTACTGCTTTGGGAAATTTTAGAACTTAAGAAGTTTGAAAGAGGTAAACTATTGGGGTATATTCTTTAGTGTATGTATATGTATCTTAGAAAAAGAAATCCAAAAGTAGGAAAAAGATTAGAATTTGTGTGTTTCATATAAGAAGAAAAGCTTAGAGTTTGTGTATTTGTTTTTCCCTTCCTCTCACCACTCTCCCAACCACTCCTAGCTCATCCTTTGATTTACAGGCAGGAAACATGTTGACATTAAAAATCAATCAGTTTTTTATCTAAAACGTAGGATTGTCCCAGGCCTTATCAAGAGTTTAATTATCCCATTGCAGGTCACTATGAGATTAATCAGTAAATATACCAATACATTTAAAGGACTATAATTTACACATTCCTACTCCCTTAGCAACCTATACTTAGCTAAGAACTAGACAACATTTAAGATGAAGGCAGCAATCCAGTATCAAGAGGAAAGCCTTCCAGTCTTCTGCATGGAATGTCAAATTGACAACTTTTTACCTGCCGGTGAGAAGTTATATGTGTGCACCCGGTGCAAAGAGCTCCTGGCTTTTAGAGGAGTCGTCCGCTATCTAGAGTGGCAGACCTGGAGGAGCTGAGGTAGAGAGTAGGGATGTGCACAGCAAAATTTTATGTTCATATTTTTTATGTCCGAAAGGGGGTCCCACTTGCGGCCAATATGGACATAAAAAAAATCCAATGAGTTGGGTATATGTACATATGTGCAAAAAAAAAATTTAAACCCCCTCACCCTCCTTAATCCCCCCCCCAGACTTACCACAACTCCCTGGTGATGGAGCGAGGACGTCATTTCTGCAATCCTTGGCGAGAAGCATGTGACGTCGGTGGCACGTCGAGTGACGCGGCGTCACGTGATTCCCGGCTCGTTCGCGCCGGACGGCTCGTTCGGCCCAAAAAGAACTTTTGGCCAGCTTGGGGGGGCCTCCTGACCCCCTCAAGCTGGCCAAAAGTTCTTTTTGGGCCGAACGAGCCGTCCGGTGCGAACTTGCCGGGAATCACGTGGCGCTGTGTCACTCAGACACGGCGCCACGTGACACTCAGACACGGCGCGGGAATCACGTGACACGTGTCACTCAGACACGTGTCACTCAGACACTCAGACACGTGTCACTCAGACACGTGTCACTCAGACACTCAGACACGTGACACTCAGACACGTGTCACTCAGACACGTAGACACTCAGACACGTGTCACTCAGACACTCAGACACGTGTCACTCAGACACGTGACACGTGTCACTCAGACACTCAGACACGGCGCGGGAATCACGTGACACGTGTCACTCAGACACGGCGCCTCCTGACCCCCCCAAGCTGGCCAAAAGTTCTTTTTGGGCCGAACGAGCCGTCCGGCGCGAACGAGCCGGGAATCACGTGACGCCGGCGTCACTCGACGTGCTGCCGACGTCACATGCTTCTCGCCAAGGATTGCAGAAATGGCGTCCTCACTCCTCGCTCCATCACCAGGGAGTTGTGGTAAGTCGGGGGGGGGGGGGGGATTAAGGAGGGTGAGGGGGTTTATATTTTTATTTTGGCTCAACAATCGCGATTTCCCACATATCAAACATATCTATGTTCGATATGTGGGAAATCTGATCGTTTATGTCGAATCAATTTTTTAAGTAAAAAAAAAATATGAGTTGCGTTTTACTAATGCGGTCAATCCGAATGCACACCCCTAGTAGAGAGGTATATAGATGAAACCTTCAGGGAGATAGTAGCCAAGTTCTAACTCCAGTCTGGCAGCCCTGGTGCTGCCTTGAAGGATGAAGGTCTCCTGGTAACAGGGCATCAACCTGGTGCAACAGAATATGATCCTGTAGCAAGGACCTGCTCTACAGGTGATGCACTGTACTATCACCCAGAGGATGGGTCTCCCAGGATTACTGCCCAAGAGGGAAGGGTTAGGACAGCCATCATAGCTGGTGATTCAATTATTAGGAATATAGATAGCTGGGTGGCTGGTGGATATGAGGATCGCCTGGTAAGATGCCTACCTGGTGCGAAGGTGGTGGACCTCACAAGTCACTTAGACAGGATTTTAGACAGTGTTGGGAAGGAGCTGGCTGTCGTGGTGCATGTGGGCACTGACATAGGAAAATATGGGAGGGAGGTTCTGGAAGTCAAATTTAGGCTCTTAGGTAGAAAGCTGAATTCCAGAACCTCCAGGGTAGCATTCTCTGAAATGCTCCCTGTTCCACGCACAAGTCCCCAAAGGTAGGCAGAGCTATGGAGTCTCAAAGCATGGATGAGACGATGGTGCAAGTAAGAGGGATTCAGTTTTGTAAGGAACTGGGGAACCTTTAGGGGAAAGGTGAGTCTTTTCTGAAGGGATGGTTTCCATCTTAACCAGGACGGAACATGGTTGCTGGCCTTAACCTTTAAAAAGGAGAGCGAGCAGCTTTTAAACTAGAACAAAGGGGAAAGCTGACAGTCACTCAGCAGTGCATGGTTCGAAGGGAGATAACTTCAAAGGATACTAATGAAACAGGAGAGTTAGGACATCCCAACAGTGAGGTTCCAATAAAAGCAAAAATAGTCTATAACTATAAGTAAAGAATCACCTGAGCTAAAAGGTTCCAAGCTGTCGTCTGAAAGGTAGAATGTTAATACAAACAAAAAACACTTTGAAATGTTTGTATGCCAGTGTCAGAAGTCTAAGAAAATGGGAGGGTTAGAATGAATAGCAGTGAATGATGAGGTAGATTTAATTGGCATCTAAGAGACATGGTGGAAGGAGGATTATCAATGGGATAGAGCTATATCAGGGTACAAAGTATATAGCAAAATTGCTTACCTTTTAATAGGTGTTATGCCAGGACTGCAGGATGTAGTCCTCACATATGGGTGACATCACTGGATGGAGCCCTATCACAGAAAACTTTCTGTCAAAGTTTCTAGAAATTTTTGACTGGCACACTGAGCATGCCCAGCATGCCATAATTCCCTGATCCACAGGGGTCAACCTTCAGTCTCGTTTGTAGCAATATGCTTTAGCCAAAAATAAAATAATAAAATGAATCGGACCCAACTCCGCGGGGTGGCGGGTGGGTTTCGTGAGGACTACATCCTGCTGTCCTGGGATAACACCTATTACAAGGTAAGCAATTTTGCTTTATCCCAGGACAAGCAGGATGCTAGTCCTCACATATGGGTGATTAGCAAGCTACGGCTGAATCATTTTGTAGTGGACCAACAGGGAACAACTTGTGCAACAGGCACAATAACTGGTGAACTGTTGGAAAAAACAAATGAGGCAGCCTAAAATCACGGCAGGTTGGATGCAGAAGGAGTAGGGATTATGCTGGAAACAAGTTCTTTAAAACAGATTGTCCATAGGCTCAATCCTGTCTTCCTTCTTTGTCCAAACAGTAGTGAGCCGCAAAGGTGTGAAGAGAAGTCCAAGTTGCAGCTTTACATATGTCCACTATTGGCACTGAACGATAGTGTGCTACTGAGGTTGACATTGCTCTTACTGAGTGTGCCTTTACTCGCCCTTGGAGAGGAAGGCCTTCTTTTCCATAGCAAAACTCTATACAATTTGCTAACCAATTGGAGAGAGTTTGCCCACTGCTTTGCCCAGTTTGTTTTTATCAAAAGAAACAAAGCGTGGGTAGATTTCCTATTGACTGCAGTGCGGTCTAGATAGTATGCCAGTGTCCGTTTACAGTTTAAGATGTGCAAAATTCTTTCACCTTTGTGAGAGTGAGGCCTTGGAAAGAATATGGTCAAGACTATGGACTGATTCAAATGGAATTCCTTAGGAAGGAATTTTGGGTGAGTACGGAGTACCACCCGGTCATGTAGGAATTTTGTATAAGGTGAGTATGTGACAATGCTTGTAATTCACTAACCTTTCTAGCAGATGTAATAGCTACTAGAAAGAGTACTTTCCATGTAAGAAATTTAACATTGCAGGAATCAATGGGTTCAAAGGGAGAACGCATGAGTCTTGTTAGTACTACATTAAGGTCCCATTGCGTGATTGGTGGCCGTAACGGAGGTTTTAGATGAATTAAACCTCTCATAAATCTACTGACAAGGGGTTGCGCTGATATAGGTGCATCCCTGATTGTATTATGGTACGCTGAGATTGCACTGAGATGTACCCTTACTGACGAGGTCTGGAGATCTGAGTCTGAAAGGTGCCAAAGATAGTCTAATAAAGATGACGTGGGGCAGGGAAAAAGGGTCAATTCCTTTCTGTGCACAACATGTGGTGAATCTTGTCTACTTAGAATGATAGTTTTTTCATGTGGAAGGTTTACATGAAGCTACAAGCACTTGAGAGACATTAGTTGAAAGATTGAGTGGTTGCAAGATCAAGCTTTCAACATCCTGGCTGTTAGAGATATGGATTGAAGGTTGGGATGGCGCAACCGGCCCTGATCCTGAGTTATGAGAGTGGGTGCTGTGCTCAGGTGAATTGGTTCCCTGATCGAGGAGTATGGGAAACCATACTTGTCGAGGCCAATACAGGGCTATGAGTATCATGGACCCCTTGTCCTGTTGTAGCTTCACTAGAGTCTTGGTTAGTAGCGGTATCGGGGGATACGCGTATAGAAGGCCTGAATGCCAGGGGCGAGCAAAGGCGTCCCTGGCAAACTTGTTTGCCTGATGGTATAGGGAGCAAAATTTGTCTACTTTGTGATTCAGCTCGGATGCAAAGACGTCCACTGTTGGTTGACCCCAATGTTGAAATATCTTGGTCACTACTAGAGGATCCAGGGACCACTCGTGAGGTTGCAACTGACGACTGAGGTGGTCTGCAATGACGTTATGTATGCCTGCTAGATACGTGGCCCAGAGAAACATTGAACGTGTCAGAGCCCAGTCCCAAATTTGTGCCTCTTCTTGACAAAGGAGATACGAGCCTGTACCTCCTTGCTTGTTCAGGTACCACATGGCTACTGTGTAATCTGTCTGTATCAGAACAGTCTTGTGGGAAAGGCAGTCCTTGAAAGCATGTAGCGCATAACGTATAGCTCGAAGCTCTAGGAAATTGATTTGAAATGTTGATTTGAAATGTTGCTTCGTTCAAGTACCTTGAGTTTGGAGATTTCCTATGTGTGCTCCCCACCCTAAGGTGGACGCATCGGTAGTCAAAGTTACTTGCGGAATTGGCTGTTGGAAGGGTAGGCCTGTGAGCAAGTTGTTCATGTTCGCCCACCAGAGGAGAGAGGAACGTAGTTGTTGAGTTATTTGAATTGGAGATGACAGTGGTTGAATGGCTTGTATCCACTGTGCCCTCAACATCCATTGGATGATCCTCATGGCTAATCTGGCCATAGGAGTAACATGAACTGTGGAAGCCATGTGGCCGAGCAGAATTAGGAACTGATGGGCTGTCGATTGTCCTTGTGCGTAGAGATTTCGCTAATGAGGAGAGTGTTTCTGCACGGTCTTTTGGAAGGAAAGCTCTTGACGTTATGGTGTTTAGTTCTGCTCCAATTAATTGCAATAGGTGAGATGGTATGAAATGGGATTTCTGGTAGTTGATTAGGAATCCCAACGAATCGAGCAGATTGATTGTGAGCTTGAGAGAGTTGACAGCTCCTTGTCTTGACTGGCTTCTGATGAGCCAGTCATCCAGGTAGGGAAAAACGTGTACACCTTCCTTGTGTAACTGGGCCGCTGCCACCGCCAGGCACTTTCAGAACACTCGAGGTGTTGAGGCAAGTCCGAACGGTAGACCTCGGTACTGGAAATGCTGATGTCCCACCATGAAGCGTAAATACTTGTGATGAGGAGGGAATATTGGAATGTCAGCGTAAGCGTCTTGAAGATCCAGAGAACAGAGCCAATCTCCCGTTTGAAGTAGAGGTAGCATGGTGCCCAAGGATACCATCTTTATCACAATGAAATTATTCTAAAACAGTGATATTATTATTTTCTTCAGGTTAATGACTGTTTTTCGCATACCCCTGAGGAAGCTAACAAGCAAAACATTGGCCGTGTTGGGCTATGTAAACAAATTGCTTTCAAGAGTCTGGGACATCGTAATCTCTATGGATGGAGGACTTTTTTAAGTAAAAAAGGAAAAGTTATAAAAATGATTTTTCAAGTATTAAAAAATGATGAAGGTGAATGATTGAGAAGACCGGTTGGTGTCTTTTTTTTTTATAAGTCACACAACGTCAGGCTTGCTGACACCTTCTTAGGCTATTATTTATAATATTTTGGGTTCCACATTGTTTGGACTTAGATTTCAATTACCCCAATACTGACTGGGTAAATTTAACATCAGGACATGGTAGAGAGATAAAGTTCCTGGATGGGATAAATTACAGTTTTATGGAGCAATTGGTTCAAGACAAGATGAGAGGGAGCTATTTTAAATCTAATTCTTAGTGGAGTGCAGGATTTGGTGAGAGAGATAATGGTGGTGGGGCAGCTTGGTATCAGTGATTATAACATGATCAAATTTGAATTAATGACTGGAAGGGGGACAATAAGTAAATCCACAGCTGTAGCATTAATTCAAAAGGGAAACTTTGACAAAATGAGAAAAATAGTTTAAAAAATAAAATAAAATAAACATAAACATCTGAAAGGTGCAACTATAAAGGTTAAAAGTGTGCAACAGGCATGGACATTGTTAAAAAAGTACCTTCTTAGAAGTGTAGTCCAAATGTATTCCAAGCGTTAAAGGTGGAAGGAAGGCCAAACAATTGCAGGCATGGTTAAAAGGTGAGGTGAAAGACTATTTTAACTAAAAGATCTTCCTTCAAAAATTGGAAGAAGGATCCATCCGAGGAAAATAGGAAAAAACATAAGTATTGGCAAATTAAATGTAAGACAGGATAAGAATGTGAAAAGAAGTTCGCCGTAGAGGTAAAAACACATAAGAACTCTAAAATATATCTGAAGCAGGAAGCCTGCGAGGGAATCAGTTGGACCGTTAGAACATTGAGGATTCAGGGGTTAAAGGAACACTTGGGGAAGATAATGTCATCGCAAAAAGATTAACTGAATTCTTTGCTTCAGTGTTTATGGATGAGGATGTAGGGGAGATACCCATACAGGAGACAGTTTTCAAGGGTGATTATTCCAATGAACTGAACCAAATCACTGGAAGATGTAGTAGGCCAGATTGACAAACTGGAGAATAGTAAATCACCTGCACCAGATGGTATATACCCCAGGGTTCTGAAAAACTAAAATGAAATTTCAGAACTATTACATGTCATTAATAACTTAACATTGAAATCATCCATTGTACCTTAAGCCTGTAAGGTGGCCAATGTAACCCCGATATTTAAAAAGAGCTCCAGATGTGACCCGGGAAACTATAGACTGGCAAGCCTGACTTCATTGCTGTAAAAAATTGTGGAAACTGTTATAACAGGTAGTATTTCCTCTGGCAGCAGGACTTGCGAGGACCGTGATGGAAGGACTTGCGCACGGAGGATGGTGGGTCCGAGGTGCTGGCTGAGAGCTGCTGCAAGGTCTCGTGATGGTCCTTGAGCTGAGCAACCGCGTCTCTGACGTAGTCCCTGAAGAGATTTTCTGCGGTGCAGGGCAGGTCCGCCAGCCCTTCCTGGATCTCTGGCCAAAGGTCAGAGACCTAAAAAGCCAGGCCATACGTTGGGCGCTAATGCCCGCAGCCAATACCCTGGCCACAGTCTTGAAGACATCGTAAGTTGACGTGACCTCATGCTTCCCAGCCTCCAGGTCCTTTTGTACCACTCCTCCAGCACATCCTGCTGCTGAGGCAGGTGCTCTGCCAACTTTTGAACTTGTTTCCACAAGTTTCTTTTGTATTGAGCCATGTACAATTGGTTGGAGGCGATATGGGCAATAAGCATTGCCCCTTGAAAGGCCCTCCTTCCAAGGGCGTCCAGGGCCCTATGCTCTTGGCCTGGAAATGCGGAGGAATGGATACGTAATATCTTGGCCTTTTTTAAGGCAGACTCCACAACCACGGACTGGTGGGGGAGTTGGTGTTTTTGAAAGCCAATGTAAAGGGCATGTCTACCGGTTGACTGGCAGGACAGAGCCCAGGTGTTCCCACATCCTGTATAGAAGTTCCAAGATAATTTCATGGTTTGGGATGGCTACTACTGCCTTCGGGACATCCACAAACTAGAGAACTTCCAGCATTTTGTGGCGGGCGTCGTCCTCTGTGAGGACTTTGAAAGGAATGGTTTCCGCCATAGCCCGGACAAAGCCTGCAAAGGAGAGGTCTTCTGGGGGAGAACACTGCCTCTCATCCAGCAGAGAAGGCTCAGAAGGCAAGTTGCCAGAGTCTTCGGAAGAGGATTCAGATGATCATCGCCCCAGGGATCATATGGCACATCCTCCTAACGTTTACAGGAGGTCGGCAAGGGAGGCCAGCGCCCATGCCCATCGGTAGCGACATCGAGGGTTGTCTCGGCAACCTCTGTACCGGGAGACTCAAGGGCATCCACGGTTCTGGGGCCACTGAGGGCCCCAAGGGAACAGATGGGTCTTGGGACTCCCAATGGCCCTAGAATGGGCTTGAGGAGTGGAGGCGCCTTCTAGGGCTTTGGGCGCGGTTGAGAATCTTCCTCCTCGGAGGATCCAGGAAACAGTATTGCTCCAGAGGGGGACCTCAGTGGCTGATGGGGAGCTGAAGGAGCCCCGGGCACCAGTTGTGTCAGTAGGATGCCCAACAGGACATCGAGATGCTCCAGCAAGGGCGCTTACAGTTCAGGCGCTGGCTTCGTCACCGGTTCAAAGCTCAGGAGGGCTCAGAGCACTACCTGCTGCACCCCTGCGGTCCAACTCCTCCTGAAAGTCTGGTGATGAGAATGTGGATGACTGAGGAGGATGACGAGGAGGTTCAGTACCCAGCACTGCACTTGGTGGGGAATGCCTGGGACTCCCGGGTTTTGGAGAGGATGGGGCCTCTTCAGAAGAGGCTCGTCATGGGCTGGTGCTGCTCTGGAATCGGTACCTTACAACGACTGCTGGTGTCTGTGTTTCCCTCGGTGCTAGGCCTGGTCCTTCTCCAGCACCTAAGGATGCCAATGATCCGGATGCCTTGGAACGATCCAACGATGGAGTGGGCTGGTCACCGGAGGCCCTCTCATCATGAAGAGGAACCACGAGGGATGTAGAAGGCGATGGTGAGTCTGAGGGGTGTTCACGGCCCCTTGGTGTCAAAGTTCCCGTTGCCGGGGTCGATGGAGCAGACCTCTTGGCACCAATAAGCCGCTCCATGTTGGCCAGACGGGAATGACGGCCCTTGGAGTTCATCTGGGCACAGTTTGGGTACCCGCAGACATTGTGGGAAGCCCCCAGGCAGAGGATACAGACCTCGTATGGATCTGAGAGAGACATGGTCCATGGGCACTGACGGCACTTGCGAAACCCGGATGATGCCATGAAAACAAGAGGGCTAGCGGTCGATGGCCGGCCGCCACCGGAAGGCGACATGCTCGGGAATAGGCCACAAGGAAAGATAGTAAAAACATCTACTGAGAAGCCGGAGGGCCAGACAGTGGAGAGGGAGCCCGTGCAGATGATCCCAGAGGGAAAAAAAAGCTTGACGTGAAAAGTTTTTGAAGAAATAAGGAAAGAGCTCTGAGAACCGTGAGCTAACTGCTTTGCAGACAAAACGAGACAGAAGAGGGACCCTGCGTGGCTGCACGGATAGTGGCATGCTGGGCATTCTCAGTGTGCCAGTCAAAGTGTCTAGAAACTTTGATAAAAGTTTTCTGTGCTGGGCTCCATCTGACGATGTCACCCATCTGCGAGGACTACAATCCTGCTTGTCCTAGGAGAAAAATGCTTTGCATGCTGGCTACCTTCCAAAATTCTCCATACGAAGCAGTCCAAAATGCCCTGAAAATTTGCTCCCCCCAACAAACCTACAACATGTAAGGCTTGACTGTTTCCACCCCCCCCCCCCAGCTGGTGAAGTCATCCCCAGATCCAGAAAAAGTCTCTCCTTTAGGGCATACCTCTTCAAGTCTGAAGAAGTCCTCCTTCCTTCTAATTCCTCACCCACCCAACCTCGGAAAAGAACCCTTGTCAGCCAACTCAAGACAGCACCCCCATCTACCCCTCTGCAATTTTCTATTCTCGAGGCCTCATCTATAACAAAAAGAGGGGCTGCTAAGCCCTTCTACAATCTAATTGCCAAACTCAGAATAATTACATCCAGAAAGAGCTCTTCAGACTTTTCAGAGTGAAGGAAGAGAGAATGGGAAGAGATCCCACTTAGGTAGCGCTTTCTTTTGGACCTAGGGGATGAAATCTTTCCTGGGACGAGGCCAGGGCTTGTGTATTGGGTGTTTTGGGGAAGATAAAATCACCTGTGCTAACTGGCGCCTATATCTCAGGTCAGTAAGTAGGGGATTTATGAATGCAACAAGGTACTTTTGGCCGTATCCTGTAGATCTAAATTTAACAACTAGTCTGAAGCAGGTTTTACATTTTCTGGTTGCACCATGTCCATGGAAATAGTGGGCATGAAGAGTATTCCATGTTATTTCTTGTGGGCCTGGTAAAGTCTCATTTGCATAAAACCCTCCCTCATTTACATGTGAGGGTAAACTAATTTGGGCAAGTCTCTGCTATTGTGTCAGGATTGTGCTAACATGCACAAGGCCTTAGTGCACAGCATGCTATTTTAACATGAATGAAACAGTTAACATATATGCATAGGTCCCGGCCTTTACTTGTACTATTCTTTGAGATATATCTGGTTACATTTAAAACTATTTCTTAAGAACATAAAAAAATTGCATGCTGGGTCAGACCAAGGGTCAATCAAGCCCAGCATCCTGTTTCTAACAGAGGCCAATCCAGGCCACAAGAACCTGGCAAGTACCCAAACACCAAGATCATCCCATGCTACTGATGCCAGTAATAGCAGAGGCCATTCCCCAAGTCAACTTTATTAATATCAGTTAACTGACATCTCCTCCAAGAACCTATCCAAACCTTTTTTTAACCCAGTTACACTAACTGCACTAAATCACATCCTCTGGCAACAAATTCCAGAGCTTAATTGTGCGTTGAGTAAAAAAGAATAACTTCATGGAGTGCCAGCTAGTCCTTCTATTATCCGAAAAAGTAAATAACCGATTCACATCTACTCGTTCAAGAACTCTCATGATTTTAAAGACCTCTATCATATCCCCCCTCAGCTGTCGCTTCTCCAAGCTAAACAGCCCTAACCCCTTGCCTTTTCTCATAGGGGAATTGTTCCATCCCCTTTATCATTCTGGTTGCCCTTCTCTGTACCTTCTCTATTGCAACTATATCTTTTTTGAGATGCAGTGACCAGAATTGTACACAGTATTCAAGGTGCGGTCTCACCATGGAGCGATACAAAGGCATTATGACATTTTCTGTTTTGTTAACCATTCCCCTTCCTAATAATTCCTAACATTCTGTTTGCTTTTTTGATTACTGCAGCATACTGAGCCGACAATTTCAAAGTATTATCCACTATGAAGCCTAGATCTTTTTAATGGGTGGTAACTCTAATATGGAACTTGTGTAACTACAGCAAGGGTTATTTTTCCCTATGCAACACCTTGTACTTGTCCTCATTAAATTTCATTTGCCATTTGGATGCCCAATCTTCCAGTCTCGCAAGGTCCTCCTGTAATGTATCATAATCTACTTGTGATTTAACTACTCTGAACAATTTTCTATCATCCGCAAATTTGATAACCACACTCGACGTATTCCTTTCCAGATCATTTATAAATATATTGAAAAGCACCGATCTAAGTTCAGATCCCTGAGGCACTCCACTGATTACCCTTTTCCACTGGGAAAATTGACCATTTCATCATACTCTCTGTTTCCTGTCTTTTAACCAGTTTTTAATCCACGAAAGGACATTGCCCCTATCCTATGACTTTTTAGTTTTCTTAGAAGCCTCTCATGAGGGACTTTGTCAAATGCCTTCTGGAAATCCAAAAACACTACATCTACTGGTTCACCTTTATCCACGTTTATTAACCCCTTCAAAAAAATGAAGATGATTTGATAGGCAGGACTTCCCTTGGGTAAATCCATGTTGACTGTGTTCCATTAAACCATGTCTTTTATATAATCTACGATTTTGATCTTTAGAATAGTTTCCACTATTTTTCCTGACACTGAAGTCAGGTTCACTGGTCTATAATTTCCCAGATCGCCCCTGGAGCCCTTTTCAAATATTGGGGTTACAGAAAAGGTATTTAAATATATGCAAACTAACACAGCAAGGAAATTCTCTTTTTGATCATGCAGAAAAGATCTTCACTAATATGTGGTGGTAATTTTCTTTAAAAAGAAAAAAGTACTGGGTTATAGGACAGCGGTGATTTTCACGTTCCATTTTTTTTCCCCAATGGGGAAAAGACCCAAGCTCAAAAAGGTTCCAGGAGAGCAACCCTGCAGAAAGTCACTATAAATATGTAACTTGTTAAGCATTTCATAAAGGAAAAAAACCCAAACCAACAGAAGGAAGTTGTTCTGGAATGCAATTATAGAGACAACCATCTTACTAATTAAAGGAAAAAATAATATTTAATCTAATCATCATGCCTGGTGCTTTTTGGTGGTCCGAAACGCGATCGTGTCGGGACTGAGTTTGGATGAGTATCACCATTATAATTTTGTGATTACAATTGAATGTGTGACATCATTATTACTTGTACTGTGACAGTGTTTACCAGTTCAGCTGGACAAAAGAACGGTTAGACTCATTTATGTTTTGAAAAACTTTGGAGTTTCCATCTTGTTTCAAGTTTTGGGACTTTATATAAAAAAGTAAAAATAGAAAATTGATAAAAATGATATAAACAAAGTAAAGGGACCCGATACCACAAGAAGAGTCTGGTATATTATATTAACTCTATGAGTAAGGGTCCTACAAAAATTGTATATATTTTCTTCTGAAGTTTGACGGCTGGAATATGATTGTATGAATGAGATACCAGTCTTAACCATACATTGTGATTTATTGTTTACAACTTTGGTTACTGGAATACACAGATTGCGTTTGAGGGCTTTTTTTGGTGTGATTGATATCGTAAATTATGGCCCACATGGCAACCCTGGACGTGGAATGGAAGAACACCTTGAGTTTTTCGGATTCACAAATAGCGGCTATAGCAAAACAGACATCTTTGTTCGATTCAGGAGAGTTGAATGAGACTGGGAACACGTGGGCAGATTTGACAACGGCTTCGAAGAAGCTGACTCGTGCTGAGTTGCTTCAAGCAATTATAGTAGAATACATCAAGCAACAGATGATACCAAGGGGTCTAAGGATGCAAAAGGGCCCCTTAATGTTTCAGGATGATCAAGAGTTTGTGGCTCGATGGATTGCCATTCTAAACAAGTGTTCCCTAGACCTGATGGTCTTAATTTACGAACGTATAGCCATTTCAGTGAATGAGTGTCGTAAGGAAGTTGAAGACAAAGACATATTTAGCTACTATCAATAATACGGATATTGTGGAAGCATCTACAAAACAATTGGAACAAACCATTTCTCAATTTAGGAATCAGTTGAAACAGTTCAAGGTTCAGAAGTTTCGGCGCGATGAAAATGACTATAAGAATGACAATATATACTTTTGGAAAAATAAAAAAAAGAGTCTACTAAACGTCCTCATGTCACCTTTCAAGACAGCTCTGATGAGTCAAGTGGCAGCAGTGGGGATGATGATAAAAGGAAACAGAAACAGTCTTTTTTAGGCCCATCAAGAGGAGCGTACCATTCTCGCCCGTACAGGGGCAAGATAGGGTCCAAACCACCGGATTGGGAAGGTCCTATAACAAGAGCCCAGGGAATAAGGGCTCAACAACAGCGGAATCCGCAGCAATTTTGATGGATGATCTGATGGTGGAGTCTATCAGTGGTGAATCTGTCCCGGGTGGACTTGTTGGCAGCCACCATCACTGCGTTGGATAAAGGTCTCTCATATGTTCCCTGTTGTAGATACGATCCATTTCAAACACGGATCGATTTGTATAGATTCTTTAGACTGTTATAATTGAAATTATTTTTTTCTGATAGGGATGTGGATGACAGCTCTATTATTACCCCACGATCAACCTGGGTCCCTCCGGGACCGGTGGATTCAGCTATTGCTACGTTTATACAGCTGGTATTGAAGGACCTTTCCCGTCTAGAGGACTAAAAGGTTTTGGATAAAAGATGTTTCTCTCCAGATTGGTCTCAGAGTCAATATTGAGCGATTAAGCAGCTATCCAACAACCAGGAGATAATAGTAAAACCTGCCGATAAAGGCGGAGCTATTGTGGTTCAGGATGTCAACGACTATTTAATGGAGATCCACAGACAGTTACAGGATCCTGTATATTATCAACTTTTGGTAGAAGATCCGACTCAGGACTTACAAGATCAAATTGAGGCATTGGTTGAGGAAGGGGTACAAAAGGGGTTTATAACATTGAGGGAGTCCAGAGCTCTTAAAGTGCAACACCCTGTACACCCGGTTCTATATACCCTGCCTAAAATACATAAAAACAAGTCGAAGCCGCCTGGCCGTCCGATTGTAGCCGGTAGAGGTTCAGTGTTGGAGCCCCTGTCGACTTATTTGGATTTTTTTCTGAAGCCTTTTGTCATGGATTCTACGTTGTTTCTACAGGATACATCGCACATGTTGCGATTACTACAGGAAATATCGGATCTTCCGGGTGATTGCTGGTTGGTAACTTTGGATATTTCATCTCTATATACGAATATTCCCCAACATGAGGCGTTTACATTGATGAAACAGGTTTTACAATCGCATCCCCGTCCACATAAAGTTACGACTTATTTTCTTCTTGAATTTTTGAAGCTGGTATTGTTTTAAAACTTCTTTAAGTTCGATGATAGATTCTATCTTCAGACTCAGGGCGTTGCTATGGGGGCCACAGTAGCCCCTGATATTGCTAATCTATATGTTGCGTATTTTGAGGACCTCTAGTTGGTTCTCTAATATGTTATTATATAGACTATATATAGATGATGTATTTTTCATTTGGCTATCATCATTAGAAAGGCTTCAACAATTTCTGCAATGGCTTAATAGCCAAAATTCGCATTTACAGTTTACGGCCCAGTATGATCAAAGATCTATACCTTTTTTGGATATTCTAATGGTACGTGAAGGGAGTACCATTAGTACCATACAGATCGCAATAACTATTTGCGATATTCAAGTTTTCATCCCACCAGATTGAAGAATGGGTTACCAATATCCCAATTTTTACGACTACGTAGGATATGTTCTACTACGGAAGAGTTTCGGATATAGGCATCGGGATTGTTTATGAGATTTGTCCAGAGGGGATATCCAAGATCTATATTGAAGAGAGCTTTTAAGAGGGCTCTCTTTGCAAATAGATCCCTTTTGCTTCAATATCAACAACGTCTGTTTTCACAACAGCTTACATGCACTCTAAAATATTCTGCCCAAATTAATGCAGTAATAAATGTGGTGCGTACCTATTGGCATATTTTGGCACTTCATGATGTTTTTCAAACAGGACCAAGATTTGCATTTTTTAGGGGGCAAAATTTACGAGATCTGGTGGTCAGGTCTACATCCATTTCCACATTAGGGCAACCTGTGTGTGGTGGACATCGTACTTGCGGACATTGCGATATGTGTGCTTTATCTTTAACTGGAGACTGTTGGCAGGCTCCTCATTCGGACATTGTAGTGCATTTACGGACCTTGACCACATGTGACTCTGAAGGCGTGATCTACGTCATTCAATGTCCCTGTAGATTGATCTATGTTGGTAGAACGAAGACAGATCAGAACGAAATTGATAGAGCATAGGAGTTGTATAAAGACATCGAAGGTTACTGCCCCATTAGTACAGCATTGCATCCAACATCAACATATATTCACTGACCTACGTTGGTTGATTGTGGAAACGGTACAATTGAGTCACAGGGGTGGAGATATACATCAACAGACAGGAACATCATTGGATTTATATGTTGAACTCTATGGATCCTTTTGGTCTGAACGAAAAGATCAACTGGTACTCTCTGATCTGAAAAATATACTGTGGGGTTTTAGTTAACATCAATGCTTGTGCGCCGATTGGTTTGGATATTAGAGACAACCTGTTTGGAAACTGAAGAGGTGGGCCGTCATCTCTGGCTTTCTGGTTTTTTGGATTGTTGGGCTGATGTAGTTATGACAGTGTAAGTGTTTGAGTACAGTTTCATATAATAAGATATCTATACATGCTGGATCTTAAACATAGTTTTTGTGCAAATAAAATAAAGTCCGGAGAACGATTTGTTTACAAACCTGGGATGATCGGGTTGGACTCTTTGAAGGACGCGCCGTCACTTCCGGGATTTCCGATGCGCGACCTGATAGAAGACTAGTGTGGTGAGGAAGCAATGTCAATGTACGACCTGGTTGAAAACTAATATAACCTGATTGGAAACCCAGGTCGCTGTCGTAACTTCCGGCCTTTGGAGTTTAAAGGGTCCAGTTGGTTGCCGTGTTTCTATAAGCAGTACGAGTCTAAATGTAGACAGTGAAAATAACTTTGGACTAAGGAATAGCTGTCGGTTAATATGAATTGAGCAACGATGGATTCTTTACTGGATGTCACTGATGAATAATCGTGAAGGAGTTACTCCTCTGAGGCAGGACCCCTTTTTTGGTGGTCCGAAACGCGACCGTGTCGGGACTGAGTTTGGATGAGTATCACCATTATAATTTGTGATTACAATTGAATGTGTGACATCATTATTACTTGTACTGTGATTGTGTTTACCAGTTCAGCTGGACAAAAGAACGGTTAAGTTCATTTATGTTTTGAAAAACTCTGGAGTTTCCATCTTGTTTCAAGTTTTGGGACTTTATATAAAAAAGTAAAAATAGAAAATTGATAAAAATGATATAAACAAAGTAAAGGGACCCGATACCACAAGAAGAGTCTGGTATTTTATATTGACTCTATGAGTAAAGGTCCTACAAAAATTGTGTATATTTTCTTCTGAAGTTTGACGGCTGGAATATGATTGTATGAATGAGATACCAGTCTTAACCATACATTGTGATTTATTGTTTACAACTTTGGTTACTGGAATACACAGATTGTATCTGAGGGCTTTTTTGGTGTGGCTAATATTTTAAATACATGTCTTAAAGAAAAATTAATGGGTAATGTATGCTAAATGATCTCCCCAATTCTACAGCAAAAGGAAATAATTGATAGAGTGCTTTGCCTTTTGTGTTTGAAATCATACTACCGATAAAGCCAGAAGAAAATATATTTTCATGAATTTCCATATAACTTGGTCCTACAGATTTGTAATGTTATAGTTTTCAGAGGCCTATTTTGTACCATTATCTCAATGAAAATGATGTCAATTACTTTTTCTACAGATTTTTAAAGAAAGGAAAAAAACTCATACTTTCCAGAAAATGGTGGTGACCATGAATTACAATCATATTCAGGTTTGTTACATTTGCAATTGACAATTTTCTACTGTATGCTTACCTCAAACTCTGGGTAGAAAGTAAAAAGGAAGGTTTCTCCAGTGCCATAGAAACAGTCACTCACTTTAAAAGGTTCAGATGCCAATGCACCGAAGACCTAAAGGAGACAACAGGCAATGTTTATGTATGCTACACTGATCAGTCTTATTTGAGCAACAGATTCATTTCTCAGAATAACAAACCAGGCTGGAAAAGGGGCAGTTTTCACACCACCATAAAGGATTCACCAGGTGACAGCAGCATTTAGTGTATTCAGAGTCTACAAGATCCCATGCATGCAAGCTGGTGAGTGGATAATCCCGTCTGCCACTAGATTTAAACCTGAGATTCTGACCTCAAAAGCAATCAGATATTTCCAACAAAAGGTTTGTTGGGCTTTTCTTTTACACAACCTTGTCAAAAACTTAATTATGTACAAGTCAGAAAGCACTAATAAAATTATACTGTGTGCAACTTTCCAGTCTCTAACAAACTGCCTTACATAATAACTAAAGATATAAAATTACAAGAAATACCTTCAAGTTGATTACTTATTTACCACCACTTGATTACTTGCTTTACTGAAACTCATCAAGGCAAGGTACAATTAAAAAAACATCCTAAACATAGTACACATAATATATCATATACCTTACAACATAGAGTGACACTAATATATTCTTCATTCTCTCTCCTTTGCTAATTACTAAGCTCTACTGAAATGCTAAACAAAAACTTTCAAATTATATGATTTTTTAATTTCACACATGCATAAACATACTCCCTACATAGGCTCATACAGTGTAACTATACAAGTTCCTAGTGCAGCCATTTCAAGATCTTTACAATAGCAGTCTACAAAAGAAGCAACAAGAAAGACTATATCATAAGAATTCACTTTACCTAAGCCCAGTATTCAAACTCCTCTGCTTAAATGAGCTGGCAAATAATGTCTGCATTTACCAGAGGAGGTATTAGTTACAGAAAATAGAAAGCAGTGATCCGTGTAATAAAATTGGCAGCTGGTTTAAGTATATTTGTTTTGCTTGTTTTAAAGATTATGAGTGCCACTGTAAACCATTTTTAGTGTTCATATACTGATTATGCATGATTTATAAATATAATAAATGGAAAAGCATTAAATAGCAAGAACAAGCAAATGATAAAATAAAATGCAAAATAAATGATAAAAAAAATGATAAAATAAAATGCAAACCTTGTTAACAACATACAGAAAAAGCTGGAAAAAATCCAGAGAAACAATGGACAAAACAGAATGGAATATTGTATGCAATTCTTGTTGCCACATCCCCTAGGCGGGAATACTTATTTCAATCTCTACCTAAACATATATCCAATGCAATTCCTAAACAATGGCAACGGAAGATCTTCTCCTATATTTGGAGACGACGTCCCCCGAGGGTATCTCAACTAGTCATGTTTCACCCTAAGTTGACGGGGGGGGGGGGGGGGGGGGGGGGGCTAGGTGTTCCTAATCTCAGATGGTACTAAGTAGCGGCCCAGCTTCGGGCGCTCTTCGATTGACATCAAAAGGGAGAGCAAAAACAATAGGGTGCTGTCGAACAGTTCATGGTGGGTAAAATGCCACTCCACATGCTTTTATGGTTACCCCGGGAAGCGTGGACTCCATTACAACATATTCCTTTATCGGTCCAAACCACTCTCACAATATGGGAGTCATGGTAGTCACAGCTCGTGGGGATAGGAAGTATTTTTATAACTTCAGTATTGCAGCTAATGCTCTTTTATATAAAGGGGGCCAGGTGAAATCTCTCAGACTTTGGGAGGCAAAGGGAATTGACAGCTTGGGGAAGATCTGGGCGGGAGACCAAATAATCCCCTTTTCCAACTTGCGGGAACAATACCAGTTGCTCTCAACAGGCGTATTTGCTTGCATATAGGTTCGTCACCTTTTCCACGCGGAGCGGATGGATAAGGATATGGCATTGGGGAAAACCCATTTTGGGCTGTGATAATCTTTGGTGTGAAAGGGCAGATTATTTAAAAAAGGGAATATCTTGATCCTATAATTTACTAAATAAGGACCCTAGCCTAATGCCGGCCCATGTGAAAGCGTGGGAGGCGGACATTAGTCGATTAGCCACTGAAGACCTATGGGGCGATGTGTATGTGGCCACTAAGCAAAGTTCCCCATTTACCCCACTAGCTGAAAATAGCTATAAAGTATTGCTGCGGTGGTACATAACTCCTGCTCGGATTCATATATTTAAACCTTTTGAGAGCCCCTTATGTTGGAAGGGGTGTGGACATATAGGAACATTTTATCATATGTGGTGGTCCTGTCCTCGAGTAGCCACCTTTTGGGCCAATATTACGCACACTATAACCCAAATTGTAGAGACCCCAGTTACGTTGGAACCCGAGAACACCCTTTTGAATTTACCAATAGACATTTCCCCAACCCATTGGAAATTAGTACGCCTCATTATTATTGGGGCCTGTTGCGAACTAGCTACATTGTGGAAATCTTGTGATCTACCCTCTGTGGATAGTATTAGACGGCGATTGCATAACCTGTGGACTCTACACACCGGTATAGATTCATTAAGGCATAGTACACGGGGGACTGCACAGATATGGGCTCCATTGGAGCGCTGGCTATTCCATGGGGGATCTCACTCTTGAACTGTTGCTCTTATTTTAAGACTTGTGAATTACTGGCTGATCGTTATCTCATGGTTTATCTCTGTATTATATATACTGTAATATCTTATCTTGTCTCTTACTTGTGATGAGGGTCTTTCTTTAATATGACCAATCCATAAGCCAACTATTCTTTCCGATGAACATGCTTGTCCTTGGAAGGGCTTAGGCTCTTTCTTGTTACTATCTTTTGTTAAAGCAAATGCCAATTAGGGGATGGGGGGGGGGGAGAGGGGAGGGAGGGATAGGGAGTACACCGGGAATGAGAAGACAACGTGTAGTGATTGTTGAATTTTGGGTGTGTTCACTGAAGCACAGTCGTAAGATGAGACATGATACCAGTTGTATTAATTAATGTTCACTGTATATTGTTTATTGATGACAGTTATTCTGTTGTACACCACATTGTGGAGATTACTTACCTGATAATCTCGTTTTCCTTAGTGTAGACAGATGGACTCAGAACAAATGGGTATAGTGTGCTCGTGCTAGCAGTTGGAGACGGATCTGACGTCAGCACGGGTACATATACCCCCACAGGAAGTGAAGCTCTTCAGTAATCTTCCTTGCAAAAGCTGTTATGGATAGATGTGTGCTGACAATCAATGAAATAGTGAAAAACAGGATTCCCCTGACCGACTGATAGTAGCTGGAGACCGCCAGCATTCCCAACCGGAAGGCGTCGACACCTGGTAGAGTGGATGCACTCATGTAAGAAGTGAGAAGGCTTACCTTGAATTGGTGAAACCCCTGTATACAGGCAGCTGGGTGGGATGCTGAGTCCATCTGTCTACACTAAGGAAAACGAGATTATCAGGTAAGTAATCTCCACATTTCCTGTCGTGTAGCCAGATGGACTCAGAACAAATGGGATGTACAAAAGCTTTACTCCCGGACTGGGCGGGAGGCTGCCTGAGGACCGTGTAAAACTGCCCTTGCGAATGCTGTGTCCTCCCTGGCCTGGACATCCAGACGGTAGAACCTGGAGAAGGTGTGGAGGGAGGACCACGTCGCCGCTTTACATATTTCTGCAGGCGACAGCATCCTAGATTCCGCCCAAGATGCTGCTTGGGCTCTGGTAGAATGAGCCTTGACTTGTAGAGGCGGAGACTTCCCGGCCTCCACGTAGGCCGCTCTGATGACTTCTTTAATCCAGCGGGCGATGGTGGGCCGCGAGGCCGCTTCTCCTTGTTTCTTCCCGCTGTGAAGGACGAACAGATGGTCAGTCTTTCGTACTGGTTCTGTCATTTCCAGATATCTGGGCAGCAATCTGCCAATGTCGAGATGGCGTAGCAAACGCCCTCCTTCTGATTTCTTCAGGCCTGCCGTAGTTGGCAAGGATATGGTCTGGTTGAGGTGAAATCGTGAGACTACCTTAGGCAAGAAGGATGGAACTGTGCGAAGATGGATAGCCTCAGGAGTGAGTCTGAGAAAAGGATCCCGGCAAGACAATGCTTGTAGCTCCGAGATGCGGCGTGCTGAACATACAGCCAGCAAGAACACCATCTTCAAAGTGAGAGAACGGAGAGACAGACCCCAAAGGGGTCTGAAGGTGGATCCCGCGAGGAAATCCAGAACAAGGTTGAGGTTCCATAAGGGCACAGGCCACTTCAGTGGCGGACGAATATGCTTGACTCCTTTCAGGAAGCGAGAAACATCTGGGTGCTTGGCAATGGGCTTGCCATCCCTCCTGGGACCATAACAAGACAGCGCAGCCACCTGAACCTTGATGGAACTGAGGGAGAGACCCTTCTGAAGTCCATCTTGCAGGAAATCCAACACAATAGGGATTGTAGTCGCATGTGGATTGGTGCCATGAGTGTCGCACCATGCTTCAAATACTCTCCAGATTCTTACGTAGGTGAGGGATGTGGAAAACTTGCGAGCTCGGAGGAGTGTATCAATCACGGGCTCCGAGTAGCCTCATTTCTTCAGTCTAGCCCTCTCAATGGCCAGACCGTAAGAGAGAATTGAGCCGGATCCTCGGGGAGGATGGGACCTTGACGTAGAAGGTCCCAGAGAGGAGGCAGGGGAAGAGGCTCCCCTGCCAGTAGTCTTCTCATGTCCGCGTACCAGGGTCTTCTTGGCCAGTCTGGTGCCACTAGAAGAACTAGGCCCTGGTGTTTCTGAATCTTGTGGATGATGGCGCCCAGCAGAGGCCATGGTGGAAAGGCGTAGAGCAGAGTCCCTGGAGGCCATGGCTGAACCAGAGCATCGATTCCGTGTGAGAACGGGTCGCGCTTGCGGCTGAAGTATCTGGGTACTTGAGCATTGGACTTGTCCACCAGTAAATCCATGTCCGGAATCCCCCAGTGATCCACAATCATCTGGAAGGCTGTGGGTGACAGCTGCCACTCTCCCGGATTTAGGCTTTCTCTGCTGAGGAAGTCTGCCGTGGTGTTGTCCTTCCCGGCAATGTGGACGGCGGAGATGTCCTGCAGATTCGCCTCTGCCCAAGCCATCAGTGGGGCGATCTCCAGAGATACTTGTCGGCTTCGGGTTCCGCCCTGACCGTTGATGTATGCCACTGTGGTGGCGTTGTCGGACATCACTCTGACTGCTCTGTTCCTCAGTCTGTGAGCAAATCGAAGGCATGCCGATTGGACTGCCCGAGCCTCTAGACGGTTGATGTTCCACGCTGACTCTTCTCTGTTCCACCGCCCTTGTGCGGTAAGTCCCCTTTTGAAAATAGCATCCGGGGCACCCCACTCAAGATCAATCAATTACACAAATAAATCAAAATGGGATCTTTCTTTGGTTCAGACATGGATTCAGCCCCAAGGATTCCCAGTATCTTTAATGTCTGGGAAATCAGAGCCGGTAACTCATAGTCCTAAACAGTTCCAATCTCGGAGGAATTTCCCCATCCTCCGGGGAGTAAGGATCGGCTTCATCATCTGTACCATCCAGGTCCCTATCAGGAAGACTGGCTGCTGATGTGTGTGTACTTCGACACTTAACCACAGCACCAGGCATGTGGGAGATCACACACCTGCGACTCTGACCTGGCAAGATTGGTCGGGGCCGAGGACTGTGCCTAAAGAAAGGATTACAATTGTTGAAAAAATTCCACCCAAGAAAAGGCAGAAGGATCCATGCCAAAACCAGGAGGAACCTGTTCTGTGCCTACTGAACTACCTTCCCCCGAACCAGTTAGGGAAGTTCCAAGTCAGGCACCCCTTCTGACACAACTTTACCCAGGTCCGAATCAGACTGGGAAGAACCGGGCTTAGTAAAATCAGATTGAGGCAATCCTCCTTGAGCCTCCAAGCAGTGCTGATACAAGTTAGAGGGAATGCCAGGCTGAGATGAGCGAATATAACAAGCAGCACAAAGGGTAAGGCACTTAGGTATCTTAGCTATAGGCACCATCATTCTATCAGTATGCTTAACAGATGACTGAAAGGTATGTATCCAGCAATATTCTTGCTGCAAAAAATAGGTATCCAAAATTTAAGCATACAACCCTGTGCCTTGATGAAAGCCCCAAAACTGAGTGGCCTCAGTACTGCTCAGATTGTACATATAGGTAAGTGCACGCCTCAAACAGACATCGCTACCAACTGGATGCCCAAGCAGGCCCAACCTAACATCCAAAAACTGGGCGCACAGCTGGACACACAACCGCACACATTTGCATGAACAGACAGTTCTGAAGAGGGCAGCCTAATGTGCAGGAAAATACGTGAAAACGTGCCGATCTACCACGCGGGCCACAGTGATAAGCCTAAGAGCGGGGCCTAGCCCAAAAAGGCTGCTCAACCCACCAGGTTGTTCATTTATTTATTTGTAGAGTTTTATATACCGTTATTCGGTAGAGCCATCATAATGGTTTACAAATCTGCAATTATCATCCAACATATGCAATTATCTTACAATCAAATGGAGTTAACATAGTAGTTGGGAACAGTAGAGTTTTGTGAACAATCAACATATTTTCTTAGTCGTTGAATAACAATATTGCGGAGAACATTTTCAAAGAACTTAACGGATCAAAGGAGTGAGCAGGGAGGGGTAGAAAAGGAGGGTACATCAGGAGAGCATGAAGGAGGAGGATTATGCTTGCGAGTTCTGTTGAGTGCTGGGATGATCAGGTGTCAGATCATGAACCCTAAACTCCCTCGGAGGCAGGAACAATCGTTGGATTGGTGTCCCGAGCACAAAGATCGGAGGAAGGAGAAAACCCTCCTCTGTTTTTTTGCTTTACCTGAGCTCAGCCCATCCTGGCTGAGTACAAAATTGGTCTCCGGCTGCGGGAGGGAGAGGGCATATACAGTCACAGCCACGCTTTGCCTTTCAGCTGTCTTTTACATCTAAGTCGCCTCAGGCTGAAAACCAGCTGAGAGAAAATCTGAGAGAAAACTCATCTGAGTCTCAGGCTGAAACCAGCTGAGAGAAAATCCACTATGTATCTTCTCAGGAATTCTCAAGTGAGGGAGGGACCATATAGTATCATAGGAGAACGGGGTGAATTTTCTTTCTTTTTTTTTTTCTCCTTCTGAAAAATGTAAGCAATCCCCAGCAGGGAGATGCCACGTCCACCATCTGCTAGAGCCTGAGAATACTGGTGGGCTGATGTCATTGCAGGGGTATATATACTGTGATGTCAGCTTTGCTCAGTCTCCATCTGCTGGTAGAGGTGCATTCTCACAGGACAAGCAGGATGGTAGTTCTCACATATGGGTGACATCAGGATGGAGCCCAATCACAGAAAACGTTTGTCAAAGTTTCTAGATCTTTGACTGGCACCTACTGGGCATGCCCAGCATAGCACCAACCCTGCATCCAGCAGGGGTCCCCCTTCAGTCTTCTTTTTTCCGCGCAGCAGTAGCCACGCGGGTTAAGGAGCTATTCAGATATTCCTGACAGGAACTTTCCTCACGGAACTTCAAGAAAATTTCAAACTTTTACCTCACAGGGGTCCCCCTATCGATAACTTTCCTCCGCGGTCGAACGGTAAGTTTTTACCTGCTTGTGGTCGATTCCCGTCGAGTTTTTCCCTTGAGGCCTACCAGCCATCGACCGCACCGCAGCTAAATTTTGTCGAGACCATGGCATCGGGTTTCCGTCGGGGCCCTGACTGCACTTGAACAATCACTGACCCTCATACGGTTTGCGTGATGTGTTTGGGGTCCGACCATGATGTCCTAACTTGCGCCAAATGTGCCCAAATGACACCAAAAGGTTGCAAGGCTCAGCTGGAGAAGACGGAACTTCTCTTTCTGTCTAAAACCCCGACTCCATCGATAGCCTCGACGTTGTCCGAACAAGTGCTGTTTACTTCGCGCCAGCACCGTGAAATCGCTGCTGCCCGACCAACTTCGACGACTCCGTGGTTGTCGACTCCTTCTGTCTCTCTGCAGGAAAAGGACCAGGGAGAGCACAGAGAAAAACGTCGACACCGCCATCGAAAAGCTCAGGCCACCAATACAGGCAAGCCCTTGGCATCGACCAGGGCTCCATGCTCCATGTTTCCATGAGGAATTGGATCGGATGATCCAAGAGGCCATTGGAAAAGCACTCCAGGGGTTCAAACCTCATCGATACCGGTACCGGTTCCTGAGCTGGTCACCTACCTGATACCCATGGCTCTTGCACCACTATTGGCCAGAATGGACGCTTTAATCGGTACCTTTCCACCAGTGGATCCGAGAGAACCGGTAGCCCCGATTCCTTCCACTCCAACACCCTTATCATCAGATGAAGAAGAAACACCTATCTCCATTCCGCCTTCCGGAGTGCTGCCGCCGATGGGTCCAATGTCACCGATTCCATCGGTGCCTCCGTCGATGCCATCGATGCCTTCAGTGACATCTCAGATTCCATCATTTGCCTTAGGTGCCTAGGCCTGTACCTTCAGGATTAGCACCGTTTCTCCCATCTGATTTATTTATTTTTATTTATTTATTTATTTAACTTTGTATACCGACTTTCAAATTAATATCAAGGCGGTTAACAATATTAGAACTCGCAGTAGCAAAATTCACAAAAATCCATAACCCATAACACATATATCTCACTAATGATTTACATAGTTAAATCAAATACAAAATATAATCTCATTAAATTTAAAAAAACATAAAAAACAAAATAAAAGTCTTAATAGCTAAAATTTTTACAAAATTAAAACCCTTCTGACTTCATCACCCTTCTTTAGCCTGGCCTATACCTCCCTTATTCTATCATTTTTTACACTTTTCAGCTCCTCTAAACACTTAGGATTTTTTATGTCTCCTTCTAATTACCCTTTAAGTGAAATGAATTACCCTTTAAGTGAAATGAAGAGAAAGAGAAGAATCAGTTGGCCTAATTAAAAGCCTGTTGAAAAAGCCAGGTCTTTATCTGTTTTTTAAAACTATTAATATTCTCCTCAAGACGAATTTCAACCGGAAGGGAGTTCCACATCCCAGGTCCAGCCAAGGATAATGCCCTTTCTCTCACAGAACCCAAATGGGCCAATTTGGGTGAAGGAATTGGTAGTAAAGCTTGCCCAAGTGACCTTAAATTGCGAGCTGGAACGTGAATACGCAATGAGGCGTTAAGCCATTCCGTATTACTACCATATATGGTTTTGTGAATTAAGGTAAGACATTTATAATGAATGCGGGACTGGACTGGCAACCAATGTAACTTCATCAATGCTGGAGAAACATGGTCATACCTTTTTATATTAGACAGCAATCATGCGGCCGCATTCTGCAGTAATTGTAGGGGACAAATAGTTGACAAAGGAACCCCCAGCAGTAGCGCATTGCAGTAGTCTAATTTTGGTAAAATTAGGGCCTGCAAGACTATTCGAAAATCATTCAAATGCAACAGAGGCTTCAATTTTCTTAGCACTCTTAGCTTGTGGAAGCCATCTTTTATAGTAGACTTTATTGCAGATCTGATGATCTTATGGGAGCTGGCGACGAGCCTTATGATCCCTGGACCGATGACACGTCTCAGGACACTGATGATCTTCCTTCACAGCCCTCTCCTCCTGATGAAAGAAGACATTCTCCTCCAGAGGACTTGTCTTTCATTAATTTTTATAAAGGAGATGTCTGAAACAATTCCATTTCAGCTTCAGACAAAGGAAAGACTGGCTCTGCTCTCTAGACCTCCAGGCACAAGATGCTGGAAGTACTTCAGTTCATTGATGCTCCTAAGGAAATCATGTCTATTCCAATATATGAGATCCTTATTGATCTATTGAAAAGAAATTGGGAACATCCAGGTTCTGTACCACCTGTCAATCACAAGACAGATGCTACTTACTTATACAGTCTGCTCCTGGTTTTCAACGATCCCAGCTAGATCATCACTCAGTGGTTGTGGAGCCAGCCCAGAAAAGAGCAAGACGGTCCAAATCTCATTCTTCTATACCTCCAGGAAAAGAACAAAAGTCCCTGGATGCATTGGGCAGACGTGCTTTTCATGGTTCAATGCTAATTTCTTGTATTGCTTCCTACCAATTGTACATGACACAGTACAATAGGGACCTGTTCAAGAAGATCCAAGATTTTTCTGAATCTCTACCAGAACAGTTTCAAGACCAGCTGCATACCCTTGCTTTAAAAGGTCTAGACGCTGGCAAGCATGAGGTCCGTGCTGCATATGACATCTTCGACACTGCCTCTAGAGTCTCTGCAGAAGGGATAAGTGCAAGAAGATGGGCCTGGCTCAAGTCTTCAGACCTCAGACCAGAAGTACAAGATAGGTTAGCTGACTTACCTTGTGCTGGGGATAACCTCGGAGAAAAGATTCAAGAAACAGTGGCGCAGCTCAAGGATCACCATGAGACTCTCCGCCAATGCTCCTTAGTACTTTCTGATTACTCTTCTTCTTCCAAGAGGTCTTTAAGAAGAGACTCCAAGAGGCCTGTGTATAAACCAAGGAGATAGTACCCTCCAGCTTCCAGAGGTCGTCCCTCCAGGCCTTAATAAAAGGGCCAATCCAGACAACCTCGGACCCAGACTCAGCCAGCCCAATGTCCGGATTTTGACTCCTTCCTGGAGAGCAGTGCTCAGCCTCCTCTCCCTTCCGTACCAGTAGGAGGTCGATTTTCCCACTTCACTAGCATGTGGCACAAGGTCATGACAGATCAGTGGGTACTAGCTGTAGTGACTCAAGGTTACCACCTCAACTTCCTCACAGTTTCACCAGATTCCCCACCTTGGCTGATGTGGGAAACCATCCGACCATTCTCACCTTCTCGATCAGGAAGTTTCCATCCTCCTCGAGTTCCGGGCAATAGAACCAGTACCCTTCTCCCAGCAGGGCCAGGGATTCTATTCCCAGTATTTTCTAATCCCAAAAAAGTCAGGTGACGTTCGCCCAATACTGGACCTTCGCGCCTTAAACAAATACCAACAAAGAGAGAAGTTCAAGATGGTGACCTTGGGCTCTCTGCTTCCTCTTCTGCAAAGGGAAGACTGGCTCTGCTCTCTAGATCTCCAGGATGCTTACACGCACATCTCAATCACTCCGTCACATCGCAGATTCCTGTGATTTCTAGTAGGCCCAAAGCACTTCCAGTATAGAGTGTTGCCATTCGGCCTAGCATCTGCCCCTCGAGTCTTCACCAAGTGTCTCATCGTGGTAGCAGCCTATCTCAGGACTCAAGGTGTCCACGTCTACCCCTAACTCGACGATTGGTTGATCAGGGCTCCCACTCATCAAATTGCACTGACGTCCCTACATCTCACTTTGCATAACCTGATCTCCCTAGGGTTCCTCAAACTATCCGAAATCCAGGCTAGTTCCATCTCAAACCCTATCATTCATAGGGGCCGACTTGAACACTTTAAAGGCGAAAGTCTTCCTACCCCAGGATCAGGCTCTCACTTTCGCTTCTCTGGCCCAACAACTGCAGTCTCGTCAACACTCAACTGCACATCACTTTCTTATCTTACTGGGTCATATGGCCTCCTCGGTGCATGTCACTCCGATGGCCCGCCTTGCCATGAGAGTAATGCAGTGGATTCAGTCTTCTCAGCCAATGTCCACCATTGTCCACATCACCAACCAGCTCCGCTCTTCGCTGACTTGGTGGATAAACCAGTCCAATCTTCTTCAAGGCCTTCCATTTCAAGTTGCGGAACCTCAAATAACCTTGACAACAGATGCCTCCAACATCGGCTGGGGTGCACGTGTTGCAAACATGCAAACTCAGGGCCATCTGGTCTCCAGAGGAAGCCAAACATCAGATAAATTTCCTAGAGCTGCGGACAATCAGATATGCTCTCAGGGTCTTTCAGGATTACCTCACCAACAAGGTCATCCTGATTCAAACAGACAACCAAGTGGCCATGTGGTACATCAACAAGCAAGGGGAAATGGGCTCCTACCTCCTGTGCAGGAAGCTGCACAGATATGGGCGGAGGCCCTTTCCCACTCTATGTGCCTCAGGACCACCTACTTGCTGGGAGTGGACAATGTATTGGCAGACAAGCTGAGTCGCACTTTTCAACCACACAAGTGGTGCCTCAACCCCACAGTAGCGGACTCAATATTCCAACGCTGGGGTTACCCTCATATAGATCTCTTTGCGTCAATCCACAACCGCAAAGTAGAAAACTTCTGCTCTCTCACTCGCAGCCAAGAGACGCTTTCTCCCTCTTGTGGACCAGCGGTTTCCTTTATGCATACTCTCCACTTCCACTCATTTTGAAGACTCTCATGAAGTTGCGAAAGGACAGGGGATTGATGATTCTGATAGCCCCTCACTGGCCACGCCAGGTGTGGTTTCCAATACTTCAGGACCTATCAATTTGCTGGTACATTCCTCTGGGGAAGGATCCGCTTCTGATCACTCAGAACAACGGATGCCAACGTCACCCCAACCTCCAGGCCCTATCTCTGACTGCCTGGATGTTGAAAGGTTAATTCTTCAACCTCTTAACCTTTCAGAGCCGGTTTCACGTGTCCTGGTAGCTTCTCGAAAGCCTTCCACAAGAAAGTCTTATTGCTATAAATGGAACAGGTTTACGGTATGGTGTACTTCCATGTCCATCGATCCCTTCACTTGTTCCACAGCGAAGTTTCTTGACTATCTCTGGCACCTGTCAGAGTCAGGCCTGAAAACTTCCTCTATTAGGGTGCATGTCAGTGCGGTGGCTGCCTTCCATAAAGGTGTCAGGGATGTCTCCATATCCGTACAACCCCTGGTAACATGCTTTTTGAGGGGCTTGCTGCACCTAAAACCTCCACTGGCCCCCTTCTTGGGACCTCAACGTGGTTTTGGGGTGGCTCATGAAACCGCCGTTTGAGCCTCTCCAATCCTGATCTCCGCTATCTCACCTGGAAGGTGATTTTTCTTCTGGCAATCACATCCGCTCGCAGAGTTAGTGAGTTACAGGCATCAGTCACCTACCTGCCTTACACTAAACTTCTGCATGACAGAATAGTACTCCGCACTCACCCTAAGTTTTTGCCTAAGGTAGTATCGGAGTTTCATATTAATCAATCCATTATACTACCCACCTTCTTTCCCAGGACCCATTCCAATCCAGGGGAACAGGCTCTGCATACTCTCGACTGTAAACGTGCTGTAGCCTTCTACCTAGACCATACAGTCACTCACAGAAAGTCCACTCAATTTTTTGTCTCTTGATACCATCAAATTGGGTAAACCTGTGGGAAAGCAGACCCTCTCCTCCTGGATAACAGACTGTATTTCCTTTTGCTATCAGCAGGCAGGCATTCTGCTCCAACACCATGTCAAAGCACACTATTAGGGCCATGGTGACCTCAGTAGCACACCTCCACTCAGTGCCACTTACTGACATTTGTAAAGCTGCTACCTGGAGCTCTCTCCATACCTTTGCAGACCATTATTGCTTAGGCAAGGCTGGCAGACAAGATTCCATCTTCGGCCAGTCTGTCCTATGCAACTTATTTGCCAATTAATGTACCAACAGCCTTCCACCGACCCATCAGGATTCAGGATGCCCTTTTAACCAAATTTTCACCCCAATTGTTGTGCCTGTTGCACGTCTTTGGGTGCATTTGGTGTACTGCACGGGCATCCTCAGTTTGGTACTCACCCATATGTGAGGACTACCATCCTGCTTGACCTGTGAGAAAGCAGAGTTGCTTACCTGTAACAGGTGTTCTCACAGGACAGTAGGATGTTAGTCCTCACGAAACCCGCCCGGCACCCCATGGTGTTGGGTTCGTTACATTTTCTTATTTTTCACATGTACTTTTACTATAAGACTATAAGACGAGACTGGATGCAGGTTTGGTGCTATGCTGGGCATGCCCAGTAGGTGCCAGTCAAAGTCTAGAAACTTTGACAAAAGTTTTCCGTGATTGGGCTCCATCCTGATGATGTTACCCATATGTGAGGACTAACATCCTGCTGTCCTGTGAGAACACCTGTTACAGGTAAGCAACTCTGCTTAACCCACTGTCTAATGTTGCGTCCAGTCGCAGACGGCTGCGACCGCTCTGTCTCACCTCTTTTTTGCCCTTCTCCTCCTCCATGGGTACGATGGCTGCCTCCGGTGCCGAAACCCTCGGTGTCTCCAAGTCAGCATGGGCGTCCCCGTCCGCCATGCTCCTTCCTGTGGCCTCCTAGGGTATGCGCACGCTGCCTACGCTTATCTACACGTCATTGCGGGAACCTCAGGGGCGACCCCACCGGATGACGTCAATACCTCCGGGTATTTAAGCCTCCACTCTGCTCTCAACGAACGAGTTAGCAAGGACTTCGGTTTAGCTACTCTGACCGCTTCTAAGCTGAACGCTTAGACTCCTCGCTACCCTCCGGGGTATCTCGCTCCTGAAGAAGCTCTGGGCATCCGCTCCCCAGGGGCCTCTCGCTTTCCAACTACCCTTCAGGGTTTCTACTACTAACTTAGACAACCGCTTCTCGGGGGTCTCTCTTCTCTTTTCAGGATTATCTGCACTTCCAGGTACTCGATCCTCGAGGGCCTATCCAGCTCAGAGAATCCTGCACCAAGGGTCCCACCTACATCTACCAGGAGGATTCCTGCACTACTCTTCAGTGAGTACCTCTATGATCCAGCTCTCCATTTCCACCCACCAGGTTCGGCTTATCCCACTCTGTGGAACACTACCAACCTTGTACATCCGGGTGAGATTCTACATCTGAGACTGTTGAGCGTATTGGCACCTTTCTGGACTTCAGTGCCATCTCTTCTTGCACAATTACCATCTATTTACAGCAGAACAATAAAGCTTTCCATCTCCAATGTCTGCTCTCTGAGTCTAGCCCATCGCTGTGGTTCCCCACGGGGCCCCTCCCCGTGGGAGGAGTCATCGCCACTGTGACTAAGAGTCCACACTATGCCTCAAATCCAACATCTAAATGCTAAGAAAGTGCATCTTTCAGGCTACGTTATCTGAATATGGGACCATGAGATGTGCCTTGTATTATGATTGTAGACTTTATGCTTTGTAAGGTTTGCATCTTTGTCTTATTTTTAATGTTGTACTTTTCAATAAAGATTTTTGAAATTGAAAAAAAAGCAAGCCACTAACTCCAAATGGTAACCCAAAAGGGAATAGCCATCTGTATCATACATTGCCACTTTTGAGTTTCATCTTTATTTCCCCAGTCTTCTCATTTACTAGAAATAAGCTGGAAATATTCAGTGAATTATGTTCTTCCCATTGGAAGACTTGCAAGGCTCTTGACTTTTGCAATTATTTTATCATTATCTGGAAAATCCCAAAGCACACTACTTTGTCCCAAGTAAAGTTATTTAGTTATGAATCCAGAGCCTCTACATATATACTCTAAAAGAAAGGCAGGATGGGGAGATAAGAGACATTTAATTACTGTTGCTTCTCGAGGGGGTTAGGGACTGGGGGGGGGGGATAGAGACTGGGTATTTCTTATTCTGACAAACACTAAAGGCTGAATATGTGTTGAGAAATATTAGGTTCATTTATATTGTGCCAAGAATGTTTTATGCACTGTCCTTTGTATATGGACCATGTTTGAACTATTGTTGTTACATTGGTCATTAATAAAATTGTCAAATTAAAAAAAACAAACAAACCCTCTAGCTCTAAGGTGTCAATGTATAGGACACATGCCTCTTTCAATGGAAAGGATGCTCTGGAACAAGCGGTCATGGGGTGAGGGTGAAAAGGGGATAGATTTAGAAGTAATTAAGGAAATATGTACGGTAATTGCAGAGAAGGTACAGAGAGATGCATGCAACAACCTTCCAGTGTATAGCTGTGTATAAAAAAGGATTGGATAAGTTCTTGGAGGAGAAGTCCATTACCTGCTATTAAGTTCACTTAGAGAATAGCCACTGCCATTAGCAATGGTAACATGGAATAGACAGCTTTTGGGTACTTGCCAGATTCTTATGGCCTGGATTGGCCACTGTTGGGAACAGGATGCTGGGCTTGATGGAGCCTTGGTCTGACCCAGTATGGCATTTTCTTATGTTCTTATGTTCAGTGGAGGTGGAAGAGAATAACAGTATCTGAATTCAGGAAAGCATGGGATAAGCACAGGGGATCTCTGAGGGAAAGGCAGGGATTATCGAGGTCAGTAATTGGTGTGGGTGGCAGACTAGATAGGCTGTATGGTCTTTTCTTCCATCACATTCTATATTTCTAAATTAAACCTGACAAACAAATTCAACAAAAACATGTAATGAAAAATGGAACAAAACATAAGAGGTTAGGCAAAATGTTTCACAGGCAAAATTGAAATGATGGTAATCTTTTCCTCTTTTATTCTGTATATATATATATATATATATATATATTCAGTTTTATTTAAAAAGGCCTCCAGATTACACTTATGGTGAATGTCATGAGAATCTACATTTTTACACAGCTTTAAGCAGCAAAATTTAGTTTTAAAAAAATTGCTGTGGAAGTTGTACATGTGCCATGTAATGTAGATGTGATGTTTTTCAATCTTTTATTTTTGGAATTATAGGAAGTTTGTGTTTAATGAATTGTTAAGATGTACAACAAAAGCTTTGTATCACACCTTCTGCCTTTACTGTCGTGCCTTTACATGTTATAATTTCTGAAAGCTTAGGTTCATAAAATAGCAATGCAGTTTGTAGTAGCTGAATGATACTTTATTCATTGTTGTCATACCTGTCCATCACTATCTTTAATGACCATCAAAACAGGAGTATCAAGACCCAGCATTGTTCGATAGAGAGTCTTCAGGCTCATGCCATGTTTTCCAGTACTGTAGACAAGAGTCCAAGGATATCCAATTGTTCGTGGAGGAAGGTGCTTTGTGAGCTGTAAAGAACAAAAGCATTAATAATATATCTTCATGTATTTCTTTTAGTTTTCTAATTCATACATTATACAACTAACCAGAAAATCCGGTGAATCACACTGCCTGACTGGCGGCTGCTGCTGCAGTTAATTCAGTAATAAAAAACAGGTAACAATTTGTCTGTGAAACGTAGTTGCAATGCTCAAAAAACTGTCAGCGTTTCAAACACATGGCTATTTCCTGTATATTTTAAAAAATGGAAGCCACATCCTCCTTACACTTTAACCAATCATCTAGCAATATAGTGTTAACTTTAATTAAGGCCTCCATGTATCTTAGATCCCATTCTTCACACGTTTTATGAGGCAGTGAAGAGAGATGTACATACGATTTTGATTGTTCTATATGAGTTTTACATAATGCAAATGCCTGGAATATAATACACTGTGTGATTTAAGTAAACCAACTAATAAAAGGTAGGGCTGTTATTGTTATGGATGCTCTAAATTATGAATGGGAAATTAAGTGACATCTATCTCATGCAGATTTTTATTTACCATTAACTGAAGACCCAACTATGATGATTAAGAAGGAAACTGAGCTATGTTTAAAAGATGCCTTGGTTAATGGGTGGATCACTAATAAGGAGTTTTGTTTTTTTAATGGTTAATTCACCAATTACTCCTGGTTTATACATTCATCCCAAGATTCATACATGTTTGATTGATCCTACAGACAGACCTATCATTTTTGCTAGAGATTCTGTTACAGCCTCTGATTTTTATCAATTGATTTCTATGTCCTTATGTGTTTGAACTTACCTTCTTTGTGAAGAATACACACATCATTTCCTTGATAGAAACCTATGAAAGTCCCTTTAAGGAGCTTTGGGGCTGAGCGCACTGTTTAACCAGCTGTCTGACGTGGTGTTAAATAGGTGCTAATCCACCCCTTAGTTCAAGCAGGGCGAGCCTGTCTTGCCCTGCGGACATAACTGTAGTCAAGAAAGAGAAAGGAAGGGCGGGATATTAGGTTAAGGAGGAAGGAAGGAAAAGGGAGGGGGGGGGAGGGAGAGCGAGGAAGAAAGTAGCCAATGGGGGAGTAGAATTCAAATAGGAGAGCGGGATTGGCGGATAGGGAGAAAAAAAGGAAAGGAGGGGGGAAATAACTGCCAGTCGGTGAGGAATGACCGAGGCAGCAGGTTGAGGCTTGTTATTTGGTCTTCAGGTGGGGTAAGCAGAGTATTAAAATAAAAAAACAATAAAATAAATAATAGGACATTAATTGATTAAGGCATTATTTAATTAGAATTGACTTGGGGAGCCATAGTAGGTTATTCCTATTTGGTCTTCCTCAGAGGAAGTTTTGACTGGCAGTAAAAAAAAAAAAAAAAAAAAAAATAAACAAACAATCCCAGTAATTCCATAATATAATTTGACAGCCAGCTAAGTACTGCCAATTTCTTAAAAAAAAAAAAAAAAAAATAGTATTTGCTCCCCTTATCCTTCGCTTGGGTACTGCCTGCCGGCGCCTAGGCATGCCTAAGAAGGCAAGGGATCGGGGCCGCGCCTCCGCGGCCTCCGTTTCCCGCCGGGCGGCCACCCCCCCCGCCCAAGCCCCCTCCCTGCCTGCGCCGTCTCCTCCTCGCCGGCCCTCGCGGGTTGCTCCCCTGCATGCCGGCCCTGCCCCCTCCCCCCCTTGTTCGTCGTTTCCTCCGTCGGCGCCACCCCCCCCCTCTCCTTCCCCCGGTGGATTCCGGCGAGAGTGGCCCCGAGTCGGAGGACGCTTGCGACGGCCCCCCCCCCGGCCCCCCCCCTCCCCCCCTGGTGCCGAACCCGTTAACTTCGCGGCAGAAATTTCTTTAAACGCCTCCGCGTTGGAATTCAGTTTTTTGCCTCCTCCGGAGAGCCCCTCCCCCCCTCGCTTCACCGCCACCTCGGCCGCGCGCGCAGCCATCCCGCCCCCACCCCCCCAGCGCCCGTATCTCGCCGCCGCTCCAACCCTCGTGTGTCCCAGCCCAGCGGCAAGCCCCGCAGAGGCCCGGGCGCCTCCCGATCCCTCGGCACCCCGGGAACGGTTAGCGCGAGAGGCCGCCTTGGCAAGCCTGCCTCCAAGTCGCCTCCCCTCCTGCCGGGTCCCAGCGCACCCGGGAAGCGCAGCGCTAGCGTCGCTTCTGGCCCTGCCCACACCCCAGCACACGGGACGTCCCCTGTTGTCCCAACGGTAAGTATTGGCAGCAATTGTGATTCAGCAGGCCCCATTTATAGGGGGGTGGAAGTTAGTGGGCTTAGCAAAGTACCCCAGGCCTTATCCCGGCGCATGGGTTCCACCTATGGTAACCGCAGCGTCGCTATGACACGGATTAGAGGGAGGTCGCGCGCCAACCAGGGTGGCGCAGGTTATAGGCACAGAGCCCCTTCAAGCGCTTCCCCTAGAGCTATTCTGCTGCCCCACCGGGCGGTGGAGCGGATACCAGATCGGGAGGGATTTGGGGGATGGCCGGCATGGAGTGAGCGCTCTGCCGCGCCGGGAGTGCACGAGGCTGCCCCCCCCTTAGGGGTCCCGGGGAGCAGATACGCGGACCAGGCGGGGAGCAGAGTGTGTGGGGGAGCCGCCCGGCCCCCCCCGGGAGAGCAGGGTTTGCGAGGAAACGAGGGAGAGGGAGTCAGAGCAGGGAGAGAGGTGGGTTTCATTTCAGATCTGGACGATGAAGCGTTTCCTGGGACATCAAGTCAGGAAGCTTGGAGAGAGCGGGAGCTGCCTGGAGAATTACCTCGGCCGGGGCGTAGTAGATCCGACCGCAGAAGGAGAAATCCGGTGGAGGAGCAGTGGAGCGGGGAGTCTGCTGGCGCAGGTGAGATGGTGCAGAAGCCTAGGAAGAAAAAGGGGGAGTCCAAACGGAAGAGACGTTGCTCTCCCTCTAGCTCATCTTCCAGTGACTCTGAGTCTTCAGAGTTTTCTTCCGATTCGGGTCCCACATATAAGAAAATATTGGAAGAGGGGCCGTTACAAGGGGTCGGGCAGACAGCTAGTGCTACGTTGGCCGAATTATGGGAAGGGGTTCCTAGGAAGTTGCGCAGGAAAATTAGGAAGCGACGTTATGTGAACATTTTTAGATTGTTGGAAGGGAGGAGGAGGGTGAAGAGGAGTAAGAAGAAAGATAAGAAGCATGCTAAGCTAAAGGGTGTTAAGGTGGCTAAAAATATAGTGAACTGGGTGCGAGGATTTTTGAGGCTTGCCAGTGTAGTTGGGCATTATGACGCTTCCCAATATGGGGCTTTGCTATCATACGCCGATAGTATCCTTGGAGCGTTCAGGGACTATGAAGGTTGGGCATGGCTCAACTATGATGAAAAATTTAGAGACAAGATGGCAGGCAATAAGGGGATGTCCTGGGCGGCACAAGACATTAATTTGTGGTTGACACAAATGACGTACAAGGGGACCAGCGGGAGTAAGGTTGTTAGTACAGGAAGTACAGGTACGAGTGGTAGTGGGGGAACAGGGTTTAATAGCGGGTTAGGTCAGTCCTTTCGTACAGGAGGTCAAGCCCCTCGCAACACGTCAAGCGGGAAGGCAAAAGGGGTGGGCAACGATACCTGTTGGAGATTTAACAGGGCTGTTTGCTTGTTTCCCGACTGCAAATTTAGACATGTGTGTTCGGGTTGCGGAGGGGGACACTCAGCCCTTAAATGCGGTCAAGGGGGTAGTGGAATACCAGGGAAAGGGGGAAAAGCGTAATACCTTGCTTAGGGTGGCAGACTCTCCAGTGTCGGTACAGGCTATGACCCCTTGGCTGGAGAGATATCCGAATAAGCAGGTTGCACAGTTTTTAAGGGAAGGGTTTAGGGAGGGTTTTGTGATCCCTTACGAAGGTCCAGGGTTTGGGGGTACTGGCAGGAACGCGCAGTCAGCTAGTACACATGCACATTTGGTAAAAGAAAAGATAGAGGCCGAAATACAATTGGGTAGGGTGGGAGGACCTTTTCTTGATCCACCGTTTGTTAAAATGCACTTGTCTCCGGTGGCAGTCATCCCAAAAAAGGAACAGGGAAAGTTCCGTTTTATATTGAATTTATCGCATCCTTCGGGTAGTTCGGTGAATGATTATATTCCGCGGAATTGTTGTTCGGTTAGTTATGCTTCCTTTGATACAGCCGTCAGCTTAGTGCTAGCAGCAGGGAGAGGCGCTTTGCTCGCAAAGGCCGATATTGAAGCAGCGTTTCGCCTACTACCTATTCATCCGGCCTGTTTTCCTTTACTGGGTTTCCGATTTGAGGGGCAGTATTATGTGGATAAATGCCTGCCGATGGGATGCTCGGTGTCTTGCGCTTTTTTCGAAGCATTCAGTACTTTCCTGCATTGGGTTGCTGAGCAATGCATGGGCGGTGGGGGTATTTTACATTATCTGGATGATTTTTTATTTGTGGGGGAGGAGGGGACGGATAGATGTCAGAGGCTCTTGAACGGTTTCCTACAGATAGCACGCCAGTTTGGGGTGCCGATTGCGGTTCAAAAGACAGAAGGCCCGGTTTTCTCGTTTGGTGTTTTTAGGGATAGAACTAGATTCCATAACATTAGAAGCGCGTTTACCCGCGGATAAGTTGGACAAGTTGAAAAGGTTAGTAGGGTCGACTAAGCAGTTAAAGAAGGTGACGTTAAGTCAGATGCAGTCCCTGATTGGGGTGTTAAATTTTGCTTGTAGGGTGATTCCTATGGGTAGGGCTTTTATTCGACGGTTGTCCAGTGCAACGAGGGGCATTAAACGTGGACATCATTTCATTAGAGTGACGTCTAGAATAAAAGAAGAATTGGGAGTGTGGGAGGCTTTTCTGGCTTCTTTTAATGGAGTTTGCATTATGCAACAGGACGAGGTCTCCAATGCAGAGTTGGAGCTGCATACTGATGCAGCAGGAGGGATTGGATTTGGCGCATACTTTCGAGGACAGTGGTGCGCGGAGCAATGGCCCGAGGCATGGAAGGAGCAGGGATTGACAAAGAATATTACTTTTTTAGAATTATTTCCGATTGTGGTGGCATTATATTTATGGGGAGGGCAATTGGCGAACAAACGAGTGTTGTTTTGGTGTGATAATTTGGGAGTGGTACAGGTAATTAATCGTCAGTCAGCAAAATGCCCTAGGGTATCTGAATTATTACGGGAATTGGTATTTCAGTGTTTACAGTTGAATCTGACCATTCGGGCGCGACATGTGCCCGGGGAACTAAATGTGATAGCTGATGCTCTCTCTCGTTGCAAGTGGCAGGAATTCCGAAGAGCGGCGCCTGGAGCGAAGGAAGTGGGAGAGAAGTTGCCAGATCAGCTGAGGCGGTTGGGTCGCAGGCTTGGACACTGATTCGGAAGTCACTGGCGCAGTCCACCTTGGAGGGCATACGTGAGAGGATATGGTGGTGGTAGGGAGCTATTTAAGGGGAGAAGGATGGCACAGGGGAAGGGTACAGGAAGATCAGCTAGTTCAATTTATTTTGTGGGCCAAGACTAGCGGTATTCTTTGGCGGCGGTACGGGCGCACTTGACGGGATTTTCCTTTTTCCAGAAGTTATATGGATGGGGAAATCCGGGAAATAGTTTTTTGATTAAAATAATTTTTAAGGGCTGGAAACGGGAGCAAGGCGCGTTGCCCGACATGCGTCTTCCCATAAGGTACAGGGATCTCAAGATGATAGTGGAATGTTTGCCAGAGGTTTGCTGGTCTGAATATGAAGTGCTGTTGTTTCGGACAGCGTTCATACTAGCTTTTTTCGGAGCTATGTGAGTAGGAGAGTGGTAGCATCTTCCAAAGTTAATGCTGGGGATAGGGGTTTGAAGGTGCAAAATGTCTGGGTAGGTGGACGGGATAGTTACCATGTGTATACATCGGTCCAAGGTGGATCAATATGGTAGGGGCCAATTAATTAGATTAATTCCGGCAGAAAGACGAGGGCGTGTGGTCCAGTGGGGTACGTCACGAGGTTCATAGTAGCGAGACCTGCGGTAGATGGGTTATTCTTGGTGCATAAGGATGGATGGCCGGTGACGGTCTATCAGTTCGTTCAAGTTTTAAAGAAAGCTTTGAGGTGTTTAGGTTGGGAGGGACGACATTTCACGTCACACTCGTTCCGGATAGGGGCAGCAACTTCGGCAGCGGAAGGAGGATTGCCGGATAGAGCAATACAATCCATAGGGAGAGGGAAATCAAAGGCTTTTCAGTCTTACGTTCGGCGGGAGAAATAAAGGTGGATGCTTACAGGTCCCACAGTAAAAAAAAATAAAAAAAAAAAAAATATATATATATATATATGACTTACTACCTTTAGGGAAGGGAGGGATAACACGGATTAGGGTGTAAGTGAATGTGGTGTGGATATTCATTCTGATGTGTTCTTTTCAGAAAGAAAGTCAGTGCGGGGGCGGCAAGAATGTGTCTGGGTCGTGGGCCATTCTTTATCCATTGGGCGGCGAATAGAGCGCAACATAGACCGTATGGGCTGAACTTGGAGCTGGAAGAGCGGAGTTGGAAGATCATATGGCTCAGTCATCGAGGGATGAAATGGGACAAACTTGTTATCCCTGGTGGAACAACGTGCATTGCAACTGGAGCTTCCTAAAATTGTGCTTATTCATTGGGGGGAAACGACGTTGGGAGCGGGATCTTGTAAGGACTTGATCGTTAAGATTAAGAAGGATTTCGGTACTTTGATGAATGCCATGCCCGATACACATTGGGGATGGTCGGACATCATTGTTCGTTTTAAAATTCCTGCAGTCTCATTTATGGTGTAGGGGGGTTAAAAAGTTAAATACACAGGTTGGTAAGTGGGTAGTTGGGCAAGGGGGTTTTGGGGTGAGACACGAGTGGGCTTGGGAGGTGATCCCAGGGTATTTTCGTTCAGACGGAGTGCATCTCTCAGATATAGGTATCGATTTGTTTAACACTACGATACAGGAGGGTTAACACAGGTAATTGGTAATATGAGGACCGCAGTTGGGGGAAACAATGACAACTAGCGGTCGTTATTGTTTTATGGCGGTAAACCCGAGCCTCAAATGTTGTTTATTGCATTGTGTTGTTAAGTTTACAAAGGGGGGGGAAATCTTGTGCAGTGCGGGGGGGCTGCTGCACGAGATTGCCAAAGAGCAAGAGGGGGGCCGATGCTCGGAGGCTTTACAGAGGGATGCTCTACCACTGGAAAAGGTGGGGGGCGCTATTGGACTGTTTACTTGGGATGCTCTACCACTGGAAACGGTGGGGGGCGCTGTTGGACTGTTATCCGAATGGGGGGGAAAGGGGGGGATTGTTATATGATGTTATAAGTACTTGGCGAGGCTCGGGTAATATAGAATAAACTGCGGCCTTTATTACTCCAAAGAAAGTGTGGTGTGATTTGTGGGAAAGTGTTGAAAACAGAAAGGGGGCAGGAAGGGGGGGAAAAGGAATGAGCGAATCTTGTATCTAGCAGTTAGTTCAAGCAGGGCGAGCCTGTCTTGCCCTGCGGACATAACTGTAGTCAAGAAAGAGAAAGGAAGGGCGGGATATTAGGTTAAGGAGGAGGAAGGAAGGAAAAGGGAGGGGGGGGGAGGGAGAGCGAGGAAGAAAGTAGCCAATGGGGGAGTAGAATTCAAATAGGAGAGCGGGATTGGCGGATAGGGAGAAAAAAGGAAAGGAGGGGGGAAATAACTGCCAGTCGGTGAGGAATGACCGAGCAGCAGGTTGAGGCTTGCCCACCCGCCCACCCTGTAATTGGGAAAAATGTGTTTTCGGGGAAATGTTGTATTCGTCGCAGTGGCGGTAAACCGAGCCTCAAATGTTGTTTATTGCATTGTGTTGTTAAGTTTACAAAGGGGGGGGAAATCTTGTGCAGTGCGGGGGGGCTTGCTGCACGAGATTGCCAAAGAGCAAGAGGGGGGCCGATGCTCGGAGGCTTTACAGAGGGATGCTCTACCACTGGAAACGGTGGGGGGCGCTATTGGACTGTTTACTTGGGGATGCTCTACCACTGGAAACGGTGGGGGGCGCTGTTGGACTGTTATCCGAATGGGGGGGGAAAGGGGGGGATTGTTATATGATGTTATAAGTACTTGGCGAGGCTCGGGTTAATATAGAATAAACTGCGGCCTTTATTACTCCAAAGAAAGTGTGGTGTGATTTGTGGAAAGTGTTGAAACAGAAAGGGGGGCAGGAAGGGGGGAAAAGGAATGAGCGAATCTTGTATCTAGCAGTTAATGCAATAGGGGGATTAGCACCTATTTAACGCGTGTCCGACGCGGAGTGAATGAGGTAGCGCTCATCACATGCAAATGCATGTGAATGAGGCTATTACTCATTCACTCCAAATGCAAAAAAAATGCATGTGCGTCTCAGACACACATTTTATCGCTCAGATATTAATGCCTGCCTGGAGCAGGTGATAATAGCTTAATGCACTGAAAAAAGGTACAGAAAAGAAGAAAAAAATGCTTTTCTGTAATTTTTTTTTTAAAGTTTAAAAAATAAACAAAACACAAACTCTGCCGGCCGCTTTGAAGACCAATGCAGATATGCTCGGCGTCGCTTTTCATAACCGGCTGACTGCAGTTATGAAAACCGACACCAAGTTTATCGTCATCAGTGTCCATAACCGGCAGACCAGCAGTAACCGCGGGGTTGCATTAGCAAGGAGGCGCTAATGTCACGCTAGCGACCCTGGCGCCACCTTGCTAGCTTGACCCCCTAATTTGTTTATTGCATGGCGCCCCCCTTGCGGGCGCCATGCGTGCGCTAAGAAAGCAGGCACTGAAAAGTCAGCGCCGCTTTCCGCAAATTTTATTGCATTGGCCCCTTTGTTTGGTTACCATCGATATGGCATCTTTACACAAACATACCCCAAGATGGTTTTAAGAGAGGTGCTTGATATAAGAACTGTATTGTCCATGTACCAACAGTCTTTTTATGTAATCTTGCTTCCAAAAATGTTTTTTTCCTGTTTGACAGTCATTATTACCAAGTTAAAGGGATGGCTATCAATGAAGATGCACTGTATCAGGCACAGATGAACCAACAAAGAGTTTGTAGGGCAATTGGCGCTTATTTAAATTTTTTTTTCTATTTGATAACATGCTGTACCTTCAAGAGAAGGGTATTCCAATGGGGTCCTCCATGGCCCTCGTCAGTAGCCTGTTTATACGTGGATTTTTAAAAATGCCACCATGTATACAATACATATTGGGGACAAATTGTTGACATTTTTTGCATATAGTCGGAAACTTGAGAAATTATGGCAATTGGATAATTGCCGTAGACCCCAATTTGAAATTTGATTTTCAGTTTAATCAGTTTCAGATAGCTTTTTTTTTTTTTGCATCTTATGATATATAAAGGCGATAGTCAGCTATTTACTTCTCTATTTAGAAAGTTCACAGATAAAAACACTCTTTCATTATTTGTGTTTCACCCGAGGAGTCTTAAAATAATATTCCAATTGGACACTTCTACAGCTTCGTTTTATATGTACGACTACAGAGCCATGATTTCCAACCCTATCCTGGGGACCCCCCGACCAGTCAGGTTTTCAGGATATCCACAATGAATATGCATGAGAGAAAATTGGCATGCACTGCCTCCATAACATGCACACTTTCTCTCATGCATATTCATTGTGGATATCCTGAAAACCCGACTAGCTGGGGGGGGGGGGGGGGTTGGGAACAACTGCTGTAGGGGAATATACATGTCAGTCAGTTAAATTATTTCTGAGTTTTCAAGATCAGAGATATGTGTAGACATTATTAAACAAACCTACAAAAGGGTTCTTTATATGAATCATGAGAACTGGTTAACAGGACAGAAAACTTCTTTTTTCTGGTTTGTATGTGATATCCCCTTCCCTAGATAGTGAGGGTGGCATAAGGGCGATCATATGGAGACACTGGTTAATATTAATGGGTTATAAAGTGTTTTGTTAATTATCCCAAGAGATCAGTTGACATCGGCTGTTTTACCGAATTTAGAATTGACATTGGAAGGACGGGGCCAATATATATGTGGTTTGGTTTCCATTTGCCTGCATGTATTAATGATTATTTGTTTTGATCATAGGGTTACCAACTGGCTCCAGATTTTCAGAACAGGTTGATCCAGTCCTGGTTTCACCCCACTGCATGCTAGGACTTATTCTGATTTCCCTTTTGCATTCACTCAGAAAATCAAGACTTATAAGTACCTGCGTACAGGGGAGTAAAACCAGGGCTGGATCAACCTGTCCTGAAAATCTGGAGCTGCTTGGCAACCCTGTTTAAAGCTAACATATAAGCATAAGGGGTCATTACTTGAAGAAACTGATTACTTGGTGAAACAAGGACTTTTTTGATAGGAATTTTTTTTTTAAGTTAGAATGTGTGGTTTCATGTAAATATTTATGGATAATGTCTCAAAAATCTTTTTAGTTAGGTACTTGTTATTTGTGTATTGTACCTGGGATTTATAACTTCAGTACATTGTATTAACAACATATTGATGACCTTCTTTTGCACACTGAGATTCTGGATTAACTGCTACGTTTTCTTTGCTGATGTGTCTAACAATTTTGTTTCTTTTCCAGGCAGAACACTGAAATGTGTCTGTTTTTCTGGCTTTTTTTTTTTTTTTTTTTTTTAAGAGCTGCCTCCAGTGGAAGAGACTCTTGGGGTAACTTTACTTTCTTTGGTCTATCTTTCTATTTACTGCAGATATAGAATTAAGTAACAGTCACAATTTTGTTTGGAGGCTCTGAAGTGCGTCATATACTGGTACTGTCAAAGATTATTTTGGCATCTAAAGAACTTTTAGAACTCCTGGATACTTCTCCTGTGTGGGATATTCTTCTTTAGATTAAAAGGGACTATCTGAGCCATTTTTTGAATAAATCCTGAATGTGAATCATCCTCCAGAGCAGTGGTTTTGAACAGGTGTTTTGGGACACCCTAGTGCAGCGGTTCTCAAACCGGTGTGTCGCGACACACCAGTGTGTCGCCAAGCACCGGCTTGTGTGTCGCGTGCTCCCAGTCTCTCCCGCTGCTCTTTCTTCCCTGCTGCCGTTGCCGCCGGGCTATCAGCACGTTCAAGCCCAGTGGAACGACAGCAGTGCTAAAGAAGCTGTGGCACCCGTGGCTGGCCTTTTCTTCTTCCCGCGCCTGCATCCCCCCCCCCCCCCCGGAACAGGAAGTGATACGCGGTGCGCGGGAAGAAGAAAGAGCCGTGCCGCGTGATAAAGTAGCAGCGGCCACCGCAGCATCGGCCCCCGAGCAATTGAAGCAGCCGGTAATCGAGAAAGGAGACAGCAGCTTGAGCCTCCCGCGGTCGATGGAATTCTTCCTTCTTGGCCTGTGGGGGCTGGAGGAGGAGGCTGCTGCAGCTACCATTTGTGCTTGGGGGGGGAGGGGGGAGAGAGAGGAAGTGAGGGAGAGAAAGAGAGAGAAGCAGCCAGCCAGTGTGTGAGAGAATGTGTGTGTGTTGAGAGCCTGTGTTTAAGTGAGAGAATGTATTTGATCGAGAGCATGTGTGTGATTGAGAGAAACTGGTCAGAGAGATGATGTATGTGTATATGTGAGAGACAATGAAAGTGACTGCTCAAGGAGATGACTGATGTGTATGTGAGAGTGTGAGATAGTCAGGGATGTGACTGATGTGTGTGTGTGTGTGTGTGTGAGAAAGAGAGAAAAAGCATGGAAGTGAGAAATCTGGGTATGTGAGAAAGCATGGGAGTAAGAAGCCTGGTGTTGTGGGGGTGTATGTGAAAGAAATCATGGGAGTGAGAAGCCTGATTATGTGAGAGAGAGCATGGAGTGGGAAGCCTGTGTGCATGTATGAGAGAGAGACTGGTTGGTAAGGTGACGGTTGTGACTGGTGTGTATGTGAATGTGAGAGAGAGAGAATGTGATTCAGGGAATGAGAAGCCTGTGCACGTGGAGAGCGAGCATGGAAATGAGAGAGAGACTGGTGTGTGTGTGTATGTGTGTGACAGAGAGAAAGTGATTATGGGAATGAGAAGACTGTGCATGTGAAGAGAGTGAGCATGGAAGTGAGAACCTGGGTGTGTGTGAGACACAGCATGGGAGGGAGAAGCCTGTATATGTAAGACAGAACATGGAAGTGGGAAGCCTGTGTGTGTATACATGAGAGAGATCAGGTGACTGGTGTGTGTGTGTGTGTGGGTGAGAGAGAGAGAGAAAGTGATTATGGGAATAAGAAGCCTGTGCATGTGAAGAGTGAGCATGGGAGTGAGAAACCTGAGTGTGTGCGAGACACAGCATGGGAGTGAGAAGCCTGTATTTCAGAAAGAGAACATGAGATTGGGAAGCCTGTGTGTGTGTGTATATGCATGAGAGAGATCAGGTGACTGGTGTGTGTGTGTGTGAGAGAGAGAGAGAGAAAGAAAGTGATTATGGGAATGAGAAGCCTGTGCATATGAAGAGTGAGCATGGGAGTGAGAAACCTGGGTGTGTGTGAGACACAGCATGGGAGTGAGAAGCCTGTATATCTGAAAGAGAACATGGAAGTGGGAAGCCTGTGTGTGTGTATGCATATGAGAGATCAGGTGACTGGTGTGTGTGTTTGTGTATGTGTGTGAGAGAAAGAAAGTGATTATGGGAATGAGAAGCCTGTGCATGTGGAGAGAACAAGCATGGGAGTGAGAGACTGGTGAGTGTGTGTGAGAAAGAGAAAGTGATTATGAGAGTGAGAAGCCCATATATGTAAGTGGAACACGGGAGTGGGAAGCCTGTGTGTGTGTATGGCATGAGAGAAACTGTTCAGGAAGGTGACTGGTGTGTGTGTCAAAGACTGTTTGGGAGATGATTGATGTGTGAGAGACAGAAACTGGTCATGGGGGCATGACTGGTATGGTGTGTGTGTGAGAGACATGGGTCCTAAGGAAGAGGACCATGAGTATAGAGCTTAGCCACTACTGCTGCTTCTGGTGTGTGCTACAGCCTGCATGGAAGAAGAGTAGGAGAGCTGCTGGAGGGGGTAAGTAAAAGTGGCTTTTTAAGTTTATTTTTCTTGTTTGACTGCCATTTTAATTATTTAATATTATGTGATGGGGCTGCTTTTTTTGAAATATTTTATTGGAGAATTTTTAATAGTTTTTATGAGTTTTTAATTGTTGGATGTTATTCTGTTCATAGTTGCTGTGAAACATTTTTTCTGCTTATTAGTATAGTTTTACAATTATTTCTGTGTGGGGATCTATAGCTGCTTGCTAGTTCTGTTTTCCTTATAAGAGGTGTATTGGTTTTTAGGACCTGATTTAATATTTGTAGTGTTGCCTTTTCATAGATAGGGTTGCTCCTGTTTGAGTGTATTCCATAATACAGGTGTAACTGTGTGCGGATTAGTTTATGTGCATTACTACAGATCCTGGGAGTATGTTAGGTCGGTTCTGTGTCTGTTACCGAGATATTTTACTAGCATGTAAGCGTTGTATCAGTCTTATTTGTTGTGTTTTCTCAAGAGGACATGCATTGGTGGTAAACTTCTGTCTTTTCATAAGTAGGGCTATTGAGTAGAGATGTGAATCGTGTGATCGATCGTCTTAACGATCGATTTTGGCTGGGGGGGGAGGGAATCTGATCGTCGCGGTTTTTTGTTTTTTTTTAATCGTTTAAATCGTAAATCGGGGGAGGGCGGGAAAACCGGCACACTAAAACAACCCTAAAACCCACCCCAACCCTTTAAAATAAATCCCCCACCCTCCCGAACCCCCCCAAAATGTTTTAAATTACCTGGGGTCCAGTGGGGGGGGTCCCGGTGTGATCTTCCACTCTCGGGCCACGGCTGCGTTAATAGAAATGGCGCCGGCGCTACCTTTGCCCTGTCATATGACAGGGCAAAGGTAGCGCCGGCGCCATTTTGGTTCCTGTCCCCCGACGTCACGAGCGCAGGAGATCGCTCCCGGACCCCCGCTGGACCCCCAGGGACTTTTGGCCAGCTTGGGGGGGCCTCCTGACCCCCACAAGACTTGCCAAAAGTCCAGCGGGGGTCCGGGAGCGACCTCCTGCACTCGGGCCGTATTGCCGTATTGCAAAACGGCGCCGGCCGTTTGCAATACGGCCATACAGCCGGCGCCATTTTGCAATACGGCCCGAGTGCAGGAGGTCGCTCCCGGACCCCCGCTGGACTTTTGGCAAGTCTTGTGGGGGTCAGGAGGCCCCCCCAAGCTGGCCAAAAGTCCCTGCAGGTCCAGCGGGGGTCCGGGAACGATCTCCTGCGCTCGTGACGTCGGGGGACAGGAACCAAAATGGCGCCGGCGCTACCTTTGCCCGAGAGTGGAAGATCACACCGGGATCCCCCCACTGGACCCCAGGGTAATTTAAAACATTTTGGGGGGTTCGGGAGGGTGGGGGATTTATTTTAAAGGGTTGGGGTGGGTTTTAGGGTTGTTTTAGTATGCTGGCTTTCCCGCCCTCCCCTTCCCCTCCCCCGATTACGATTTTGACGATAAATCGGGGGAATTCCTATTGTATCGCGCCTCTAACGATTTTTTACGATTTAAAATATATCGGACGATATTTTTAAATCGTCAAAAAATGATTCACATCCCTACTATTGAGCCTGGAAGTAGAAGGAGTTTAAGCTGCTGTTACTGAGATGACACCAGAACCAGAATATCTTTTTTGTAGGTTGAGTTGTATGGGGAATGTCATAATTCTGCTTTACATCCATTATTGTGGGTCAGGGGGGTTCCCGTGGATGCAAACTGTACTTTTACATCTAGCTCCGTGACGATCATGGGTCAGTGTGTCACGCATGTGAGAACCATCTGTCAGGTGTGTCCCGACAGAAAAAAGGTTGAGAACCACTGCACTAGTGTGTGTCATGAGGTCCCTGGAGGTGCATCCCAGAGTCAGCAGAAGAATGCCCTTTCCTTATCAGTCTGGACAGGAGTTGGCTAATTAAAAAAGGTTGAAGGAAGGTTAAATGATTTTCCGGCATGGCTAAAAAGTGAGGTAAAAGGTTATTTTATCTAAAAAGATCTTCATTCAAAAATTGGAAGAAGGATCCGTCAGAAGAAAATAGGATAAAGCATACGCATTGGCATGTTAAATGTAAGACATTGATAAGACAGGCTAAGAGAGAATTTGAAAAGAAGTTGGCTGTAGAGGGAAAACTCATAATAAAAACATTTTTGGGGAGACTGTTTTCAAGGGTGACGATTCAGATGAACTGAACTAAATCATGGTGAACCTGGAAGATGTGGTAAGCCAGATTGACAAACCGAAGAGTAGTAAATCACCTGAACTAGATAGTATACACCCCAGGGTTCTGAAAGAACTAAAAAATGAAATTTCAGCACTATTTCAATTAATTTGTAACCTATCATTAAAATCATCCGTTGTATCTGAAGTCCAGAAGGTGGCCAATGTAACCCTGATATTTAAAAAGGGGCTCCAGGGGTGATCCAGGAAACTATAAACCGGTGAGCCTGACTTCAATGCCGGGAAAAATTGTTGAAACTATTATAAAGAATACAATCACAAAACATTTAAACAGACATGGTTTAATGGGACACAGCCAGCAAGGGAAGCCTTGCCTCACAAATCTCCTACATTTTCTGAAAGTACGAACAAACATGTGGACAATGATGACCCTGTAGATGTGGTATATTTGGATTTTCAGAAGGCGTTCGACAAAGTCCCTCATGAGAGGCTTCTAAAAAAAACCAAAAACTAAAAAGTCATGGGATAGGAGGTGATGTTCTTTGGTGGACTGCAAACTGGTTAAAAGACAGGAAACAGAGTAAGATTAAATGATCTGTTTTCACTGTGGAAAAAGGTAAAAGGTAGAGTGCCTCAGGGATCTGTTCTTGGACCGGTGCTTTTTAATATATTTGTAAATGATCTGGAAAGGGGTACGATGAGTGAGGTGATCAAATTTGCAGATGACACAAAATTATGCAGAGTAGTTAATCTCAAGAGGGACTGTGATAAATTGCAGGAGGGCCTTGTGAGGCTGGAAGACTGGACTTCGAAATGGCAGATGAAATTTAATGTGGAGAAGTGCAAGGTAATGCATATAGGGAAAAATAACCCTTGCTGTAGTTACACACTGTTACATAAGAACATGCCATACTGGGTCAGACCAAGGGTCCATCAAGCCCAACATTTGTTTCCAACAGTGGCCAATCCAGGCCATAAGAACCTGGCAAGTACCCAAAAAACTAAGTCTATTCCATGCTGTTACTAGTAATAGCAGTGGCTATTTCTAAGTCAGCTTAAATAATAGCAGGTAATGGACTTCTCCTCCAAGAATATATCAAATCCTTTTTTAAACACAGTTACACTAACTGCACTAACCACATCCTCTGGCAACAAATTCCAGAGTTTAGATTATATCTTAGGAGTTACACCCAGGAAAGAGAGCTAGGCAACAATCATTGGCTCAGTGTGCTGTAGTGGTCAAAAAATCAAACAATGTTAGGAATTATTAGGAAGGGAATGGCATATAAAATGGTGGCTCTCATAATGTCTGTGTATCACTCCATGGTGAGAACACCACACCTCTGTATCACTCCATGGTGAGTTGCCACATCTAAAAAAAGATATAGTTGCACTGGAGAAAGTGCAGAGAAGGGTGACCAAAATGATAAGGGGCAAGGAATGGTTCCCCTTTGAGGAAATGCTAAGAGTTAGGGCTGCTCAGTTTGGAAAAGAGAACTGCGGGGGGATATGATAGAGGTCTACAAAATCATGAAAGGACTTGAACAGGTTAATGTAAATTGGTTATTTATTCTCTCAGATAATAGAACAAGGGGACTCTCCATGAAATTAGCAGGTAGCTCATTTAAAACAAATCAAAGAAAATTCTTTTTTACTCAGCGCATAGTTAAGCTCTGGAATTCATTGCCAGAGGATGTGATTATAGCAGTTAGTGTAACTGGGTTTAAAAAAGGTTTGGATAAGTTCCTAGAGAAAAAATCCATAAACTGCTATTTATTAATAAGCAATAGTAACTTGAGATCTATTTAATGTTTGGGTAGTTGCCAGATACTCATGACTTGGATTGGCCACTGTTGGACATAGGATGCTGGGCTTGATGGACCCTTGGTCTGACCCAGTATGGCATATCTTATGTTCTTATGTATGACAGAAAGCTGCTCTTTCTTCCTTCTCCTCTTCCTGGTCTAGTGGGAGGTTGTTCCCTCCTCTATCACTCAGATCAGAGCGAGATATCACCAACTCCTGTTTATATGGGCCCGACAGGACGCCAACTTTATCTTCCCCTGCTTGGCCTGGCAGTGAGGCGGCTGATGCTCTCTTCACCCCATGGGGCCTGGATGTGAAAGCAGGAGCATGAGGGATACTGCTGTGTTCCGCTGCCGCCGCCTCCTCTTCTTCCTTTCCTCAGTACTTTTGCCCTCATCTGCTGTTGGTAAAGAGGGAGACTCTGGATTGGACTGAAGGCTTTTCTACTGGCTGAAAACCAGGAGAAGGGGGGAAATATGCTGGGCAGGAAGGCATGGGAAGATAGGGAGGAAGAAGTGAGGGAAAGGAGGTTGGGGTTGCTGGATAAGGAGAGGTGGAGAGAAGGGATGGGGCTGTTGGGCAGGAGGGAGAGATGGAAGTATGGGGTGGGGGCTGCTGGGGTTGATGGAGAGGGGAGGCTGAGCAGGAAGGGGTGGTCAGAGGTATGCTGGGCAGGGAGAGTTGAGAAGAGAGGGGGGAGCATGGGGATGAGGATGTGGGGGTGTCTGGAATGTTGGACAAGGATATGAGCATGTGAAGGGATGATTGAGTAGTTTGGGAAGTTAGGGGTGATGGGTGCATGGAGGGGAGTGACTGAGTACATGAGCCATAGTATGTGAGTTCTGAGAATATGCATTTCTTCTCTCTTTGAACATTGCTTAGTGTAGGAGGAAATATATTTCTATTTCTAGTTCTCCAGTTTTGCACTGCATGCAGGTGGTCTTCTTGGTCTATTCCAGTTTTTGTTTCCACATTTGTAATTTGTGGTCTTTTATTCTATTTTTGGTGAAGGCAGCTCTGTCTGTGTTCTGTGTATATGTGACTGAGATAAGGCACTTTACTAGGGTTATGCATCAGCCTTATTTGTTGTATTTTCTTGATATATTGCACTGGTAGTGAACTAATGCTTTTTCATGTGTAGGGCTATTGCTGTCTCATTTCTTGGAGTTAGAGCTGTTGTGGTATGGCAGATTTGATACACGTACAGAGTGGGGTTTGGTTTTTTTTCTAGGTTTGTATTATTTTACAATACACCTAAGTAGTAGAGGGAGTTTGTGATGCTGTTATTGAGACGACATCAGAATCAGAATATCTGGTGAGTAATTTTGTATGAGGACAGGGGGATCCAAGATGGCGCCTTAGCGAGACAAGCAAGAGCATCTCTTTCCGCTTACTCTTTTCCTTTACGCAATGCCGCACTTGGCCCACAAGCGAAGGGCAAGAGAGTGATTGGCCTCGGAAGCTCTCTCTCCCCTTCCATTGGTGGGACCTATGGACGTCCTTATTCGTTGGGGAGCCACTATTCCAGGAGGAAGCTTGCTGGCCAGTTTTTTGGGGGAAGAAGAGCCAGAACCCATCCGTGAGCTACTGACATCCTTATCTCCATAGGAGAGGTCTCCACCCTTCAACCCCACTGAAAAACGCTCCCATCAGCCACAATGAGACTCAGAGGTGCTAGGGATGAGCACCTTTAGTGAGTCTTAGCTGGAGCTCGTGATACTGGAGGGAGGCGCTTCAGCCCACGACAGATCCCTGGGGATGCGGGAGAGGTTCCTGCTGGAGCTGCCTTGCAGCAAGCCATTGAGATCATGCATCTTTTTAACTAACAGAACTGGTAAGACCTCAGTCCTTTAATCTGGAATTTATTTGGGACGCAATACATGTTCTGAATTCAAATATACTGTGAATACTCCTTTTTCTCTGAATTCAAATATTACAGTTCAAGTAAATTCTATTATTAATACAGTTAAAGATTTGGATATTCGCCTAAAGACTGTTGAAAAAGAAACTGGAGAACATAAAGTGATATTTGAATCCTTTAAAATTAATCTTGAGAGTTCTACTATTACTCAGCAAGAGTTAAAGAAAACCAATTACTTCAGTTTAAATGAGAGAACATGGAGAATTAAATGCGTGTGAAAGATTTACGATGCATTAACTTTCCGAAGGTTCAGTTTGTTTCACCTAAAAACATCTGGAGGAGGTATCTATTAGAAATATTAAAGATTCCGGAGTCTACGCTCCCAATAATTTCTAAGATATATTATATTCCCCGACTGAAGAAGAGTTCACTGGAGAGTAATAACATGTAAGTTTTTACTACCTACTGAAACACCTAAGTTGGATATCTCAGCAGTCAGATGAAAATTTGGCAACAACTTCTACCCTGATTGTTACTTTCTTGCTCGAGACTGACAGGGAATGGATCTTCAAAAAATATTTAGCACATAGAACAGAGCTTTTTCTGAACCATAGAGTTCAAATATTCCCTGATCTCTCAAGCAAACCCAGAGGAGAAGACGTCAGTTTTGTTATTAAAGCCCAAAGTGCTTGGATTAGGATCGTTATTTGTATTAACATTTCCATATAAATGTTTGATTAAGCATCAAGAGGCTTCTTATTTGTTTTTTCAACCTTCTCAATTAATAACTTTCCTTTCTAATAAAGTTGGAGTCCAGTTTAGCTCTTCTCTGGCCTCTGGTTAATGAGCTCTCTAAAACAGCAACTTGACCCGTCATATTATATGCTGACCCATTCTCACTAATTCTTGATATTATAGTTCGATTTCCTCATGGATAGTGTAAATCTTGGATTAATTTTGTGGGCTTGTTAGACATGTGGTATTTAATTTGTGTATTTCTTTAATTCTTTCTATTTTATTCTTGCTGTAATATTACATGTATTGCCTTTCAAGTGAAAGCTTGATATTATATTGTAAATGCATAAATAAAAATTAAAAAAAAAAAAGAATATCTGGTGAGCTGCATAGGGAAATGTCTTAGCTCTGTTTTGCACCCATTATGAGGAAGCAGGGAATTCCTATGGATGCATAGCATATGTTTATATTTAGTCCCATGATAGATATGTGTTCAGTGTGTTACACATGTGAGCATCATTTCTCAGGTGTGTCCTTATAGAAAAAAGTTGAAAACCACTGCTCCAGAGTAATGCTTCTTGTGTGCTCTGGTGATATATCCGAATCTTGTAAAGATACTATAGACTGATATTCGTATTAAACATATTCTTGGTCTGAATCCAACAGATGTTCAACATATTCTTTGCATGTTGACAGGTCTTGGTTTCTTTAAGAGAGAAAACCCAGAAATCTTAGTTCTGTCTTTAGTGTTTCTAAAAAGAAGTATCAGATTCTGGAACTAATATTGGCAATGAAGGCTTAAATCTACTTTGAAGTGTCTGAAAGGTAGAATATAAAAAAAAACCCAAATCAAATCAATAAATCTATCAATAAATATATATTCACAGTATCTGTGCTGCATACTTTTGTCTTCAGCGCCGACTCCTGTTGGTGTCCAAAAGTCTAACTGAGCCTCTATATATATATATACTTTCCTCCTTGCCTCAAGCACTCTACACAGATATTTGGATAGTCCTTCAAGATGGTAGAACATCTAGACATTGTTTGCCCCATAGCTTCTGTAACCAGCCATGGTTTCTGCAACCAGCTGTGATGGCAGCTTCAGCAGCCAAGATATTTCTGCACTGTATTCTTTCATAGAAAATGGTTTTAAGGGAGATGATCTTTTTTCCTTTTGGAAGATGCAGACATCTTACTACACTGTTTCAGAGACTCTGAATCTACCAATTTTTGATGCTGATGTACATGAGCTCTTGCTTTCCCTAAGAGATATTTCTAGCTCTCTATAATCAGAGAGATTTGGTGACATCTACCACAGTTTTCAAATTCTGCCTTGTTATGATCTTGATCAACATGTAGTAAACATATAGAAACATAGAAACATAGAAACATAGAAATGACGGCAGAAGAAGACCAACCGGTCCATCCAGTCTGCCCAGCAAGCTTCACACATTTGTTCTCATACTTAACTGTTTCTCTTGGCTCTTAGTAACCTTATGTTCTAATTCCCTTTTCACCCCCACCATTAATGTAGAGAGCAGTGCTGGAGCTGCTTCCAAGTGAAATATTAAGTTTGATTAGTTGGGTAAGCGGCAGCATAGCTCTCTGCCATGAAGCAGAGGGCAATGCTGGAAATGTGTGAAGTATCAGTTTTTCTTTTCCCCTGTCATTGAAGCAAGGAGTCATGCCGGACATGCACCGAAAGTGAAGAATGCCTTGAAAGTCACATTAACTATCATCAAATATTGAAAAGCCTAATAATTGGTAATACCTATAAGCCCATGAACCCATCCCTGTTTTTTTTTCTTTTTTTCTTTTCTTTTTTTAATTGGGAGATGGATGCCCTTCATCCTTCTACTCTGTGAAGGTGGACACCTACCACCGGCCACTGGCATCCCGCTCCGTTAATGCCTCTGTGGCTACTGCCGCTCCATGCAGTGTTTTACTACCTGCTCTTTATATGCGTCCTCTAGAACTGATGGATCCCATCCCTGGGTTTTTTTATTATTTATTTAATTGGGAGATGACAGCCCTCCTTCCTTCCGCTCCGTGAAGGTGGACACCTACCACTGGCCACTGGCATCCCGCTCCGTGAATGCCTCTGTGGCTACTGCCGCTCTGTGCAGTATTTTACTACCTGCTCTTTATATGGACACCTACCACTGGCCACTGGCATCCCGCTCCGTGAATGCCTCTGTGGCTACTGCCGCTCCGTGCAGTATTTTACTACCTGCTCTTTATATGTGTCCTCTAGACCTGATGGATCCCATCCCTGTTTTGTTTTTTGTTTTTGTTTTTTATTTAATTGGGAGATGACAGCCCTACATCCTTCCGCTCCATGAAGGTGGACACCTACCACTGGCCACTGGCATCCCGCTCCGTGAATGCCTCTGTGGCTACTGCCGCTCCGTGCAGTATTTTACTACCTGCTCTTTATATGCGTCCTCTGGACCTGATGGATCCACAATATTTATCCCATGCCCCTTTGAAGTGCTTCACAGTTTTGGACTTCACCACTTCCTCCGGAAGGGCATTCCAGGCATCCACCACTCTCTCCGTGAAGAAATTCTTCCTGACATTGGTTCTTAGTCTTCCTCCTTGGAGCCTCAGCTCGTGACCTCTGGTTCTGCTGATTTTTTTCTGTTGGAAAAGATTTGTCATTGTCTTTGGATCGTTAAAGTTTTTCAAGTATCTGAAAGTTTGAATCATATCACCCCTGCTCCTCCTTTCCTCCAGGGTGTACATATTTAGATTCTTCAATCTCTCCTCGTATGTCAACCGATGAAGACCCTCCACCTTCCTGGTCGCCCTTCTCTGTACCGCCTCCAACTTGTCCTTGTCTCTTTGTAGATACGGTCTCCAGAACTGAACACAGTACTCCAGGTGAGGCCTCACCAAGGACCTGTACAAGGGGATTATCACTTCCCTTTTCTTACTCGATATTCCTCTCTCTATGCATCCCAGCATTCTTCTGGCTTTTGCAATCGCCTTGTCGCATTGTTTCGCCGACTTCATATCATTAGACACTATCACCCCAAGGTCTCTCTCCTGCTCCGTGCACATCAGCCTTTCCCCCCCCATCGAATACAGTTCATTCGGATTTCCACTCCCCAAATGCATGACTTTGCACTTCTTGGCATTGAATTTCAGCTGCCATATCTTCGACCACTCTTCCAGCTTCCTTAAATCCCGTCTCATTCTCTCCACTCCTTCCGGCGTGTCCACTCTGTTGCAGATCTTAGTGTCGTCCGCAAAAAGACAAACCTTACCTTCTATCCCGTCCGCAATGTCGCTCACAAAGATATTGAACAGGACCGGTCCCAACACCGATCCTTGCGGTACACCACTTAAAACCGCTCTTTCTTCAGAGAAAGTTCCATTTACCATCACGCATTGTCTTCTGTTCGTCAACCAGTTTGCAATCCAAACTGGTTGACGAACAGAAGACAATGCGTGATGGTAAATGGAACTTTCTCTGAAGAAAGAGCGGTTTTAAGTGGTGTACCGCAAGGATCGGTGTTGGGACCGGTCCTGTTCAATATCTTTGTGAGCGACATTGCGGACGGGATAGAAGGTAAGGTTTGTCTTTTTGCGGACGAGACTGACTTGCAATATATTATTGCAATATATTATTGCAATATATTATTACTGACTTGCAATATATTATTGCAAGTCAGTGCTGGCCATCTTATGACTACACTTCTTGAAAGAGTTCTTACCAGACCTGGATTCCTTTGACAACATCTCATGGAGAGAAAAAAAAAGATGTGAAAGCTAAGAGTTTATTATTTTTTTAGGGGTCTCACAAAAGAAAATTCCATATCAGAAACAAACAAAAAAAGGCAAATCAAAGAAACACGAAAAATACAGTGGCCGAGAAGTCAAGAGAGAAAAATCTTTTCCCAAAGGCAGGAAGATATTGACTGAGGGAGCAGATACAGCAGCAGAAGCATAGGAACAAGAGAGAATCATCCAACACCTCACCGAAAGGTTGTGTCACCCATTTGTGTGGCTAGTTTCATCCTGCTTGTCCATGAAGAATGACAGTTTCTTAAAACTTCTCACCAAATAAACAGGCCGATACAGTACAGTGCACTCCGGTGGAGCACATTTGGACCGGCATTTGGACGCGCGTTTTTGACGCGCTAGCTTTACCCCTTATTCAGTAAAGGGTAATAGCGCATCGAAAATGCGTGTCCAACCCCCCTGAGATTAATAGCGCCCACAACATGCAAATGCATGTTGATGGCCCTATTAGTCATTCCCGCGCGATACAGTAAGTAAAATGTGCAGCCAAGCCGCACATTTTACTTTAAGAAATTAGCGTCTACCCAAAGGTAGGTGTTAATTTCTGCCGGCGCTGGGGAACTGCACAGAAAAGCAGTAAAAACTGCTTTTCTGTGCACCCTCAGACTTAATACGATGGCGATATTAAGTTGGAGGCCCCAAAAGTTAAAAAAAAGATAAAAATAAAAAAATAAAAAAATTAAAATGGGCACGCGGCTTGAAAACCGGACGCTCAATTTTGCCGGTGTCCGGTTTCCAAACCCATGGCTGTCAGCAGGTTTGAGAACAGACGCTGGCAAAATTGAACGTCGGCTGTCAAACTCGTTGACAGCTGCAGCTTCCGTCAAAAAAGAGGTGCTAGGGATGAGCTAGTGTCCCTAGAGCCTCTTTTTACCGCGGGCCCTAATTTAAATAAATTAAGTTACTGCATCGCGTGCACAGGAGAGTGGCCTGTGCGCGTGCCGGGAGAGCGGGCGCTCGCCCGCTCTCCCACGTGGTTTACTGTATCGGCCTGAAAATATCTACTGAATAGGGAACATCTGCAAATTTATTGTAGACATCCTCCTTTAATCCTGATACTATTTAGCAAGCTAGTCTTCTCATACTAGTGACTATAGCAAAAGACTGGGATGATGTGTTACCAATGTGATGACTGGGATGATGGGATGTGATGACTGGGATGATGTGTTACCAATGTGATGACTGGGATGATGTGATACCAATAATGACAACCCCTCTCACCCAATTCCTCGGACTATCCTTATTCTCTCTAACACTCTTTAACGCTCAATCAATCTAAAAAAAAACCTCACATAATCAATGACTATCTCCAGGACACACAACCGGATATATGTGCTATGACAGAAACATGGTTGAAACCCACAGACCTACCTCTAATTAACCAACTACCCATTCACATCTACGACATCTACTCCATACCCAGACCCAAAAAAAGAGGGGGAGGACTTTGCTTAGCTGCAAAGAAGCTCAGACTAACCCTACAGACCACTATTCACTCCTCTCGACTGGAATTTGCCCTCTTCAGCTCTAAACAGCTCCAAATTTGTTTAATATATGCCCCTCCCGGTCTCCTGGATTCAGATCCATCACCACTCATTGAACTCATCGCCAAACACCTAAAAAATGACACCCCAGCTGTCATCCTAGGAGACTTTAACATTCACACAGACGTGATCCCTTTATCCGCCAATTGCGATATGCTACTATCTTCTTTTAAGGCTATGGGCTTCTCTCAAATTGTTAAAGGTCCCACGCACAAAGCAGGGCACACTCTGGACCTTATATTCATCAACTCAGGCCTTTCACAATCTTCCCCACCACAATGCTCCCCTATCCCATGGTCAGATCACCTGATGATAACAACTAATCTCTGTATCAAGGACAACCCCATATCTCCAAACACCAAAACCACAATTCACTACAGGAACGCATGCTCTAGAGAGGACCTCACCTCTCTCCTATCTTCGGAACTCGCCAATCTTGACCTTTCAGACGCAGAAACAGCCACCTCGTCATGGCACAACATTACGAACAAGGTGGCAGAAAAACTTTGCCCCCAAAAAACCAAAGAGATCAACCCAGCCTGCAAAAACAAAAAACCATGGTTCACGCAGGAACTAAAAACCATCAAATTAGAATTGAGAAAAAAAAGAACACGCATGGCGGAGGAATCCTTCCAACACTACACTGAATGAGTACAAAACCCTCATGCACAACTACAGAAACAACATCCTTCGCACAAAGAGAGATTTTTATGCCCACAAAATTCACAATTTTTCCTTTGATCCCAAAGCCCTGTTCACATATGTCTCAGAGCTCACAAAACCCACCTCACCAACTATCCCAGATGATCAAGCACAATCAAGATGCACAGAACTTGCTCAATTTTTTGAAAACAAAATTCTCAATCTAATGGCCCCTCTGGCAACCAGTAACACAGTACCTCCTTCTATCATCACTCCTTCACGCAACCAGAACATAAACCTAGATTCATTCGAACCTATCTCCTCACTTGAAATCGAAATGACTCTCAAAAAGATGAAACCCTCCACTCACCCGACAGATTCCATCCCTTCTAAACTCCTACTCACCATTCCGAACATCATAGCGAAGCCCTTAGCAGAGATAATTAATAGCTCGCTAACCCAAGGCCTAGTACCAGACATCCTGAAACTAGCCACCCTCAAACCTCTCCTCAAAAAACCCAACTTGGACCCTACAGACCCAGCTAATTTTCGCCCCATAGCTAACCTTCCATTTGTAGCCAAACTTATGGAGAGGATAGTCAACAAACAGTTATCTGAATACCTAGAAGAGCATAAAATACTCACAACAGCCCAATTCGGATTCCGCAAATCCCTTAGTACGGAATCCCTCCTAACCTCTCTAACTGACAGAGTCCTCGTAGGTCTGGAGAAAAAGACCCCATACCTCCTGATTCTCCTCGACCTATCAGCTGCGTTTGATACCGTAAAACACTCTATCCTGATCGACCGGCTCTCAGACATAGGCATCTCAGGATCAGCCCTGGAATGGTTCAGATCCTTCCTACACAATAGGACTTTCAAGGTCAGAATCAGCAACAAGGATTCCCTCCCGGTCAAATCTCTTTCGGAGTTCCCCAAGGATCCTCTCTCTCCCCCACCCTCTTTAACATCTATCTTCTCCCCCTATGTCATCTACTCTCAAGTCTTAAGGTCACACACTTCATATACGCAGACAATGTTCAGATTCTGCTGCCAATCACTGACTCCATCTCCAGCACCATCAACTTCTGGAACAATTGTCTACAGTCCATAAACTCACTCCTATCTAGCCTTAACCTAGTACTTAATACGTCAAAAACAGAAGTTTTGCTTATCACTCCAGATGAGAACCTTCAGCCTACCAACAACCTAACCTCACCACCAATGATCAATTCCACTCAAGTAAGAGACCTTGGGGTCACCTTAGACAAAAGGCTGAACCTCAAAGAATTTGTCAAGAACACAACGAAAGAATGCTATTATAAACTACATATTCTGAAAAAGCTGAAACCTCTCCTGCATTTTCAGGACTTCAGAACAGTCCTCCAAACAATACTATTTTCCAAAATCGATTACTGCAACTCTCTGCTTATAGACCTTCCAACCATTACCACAAAACCTCCACAAATGTTGCAGAACTCCGCCGCAAGGATTCTTACTAACACCAGCAGAAGTGAACACATAACACCCATACTAAAACACTTACACTGGCTCCCCATCAGATCCAGAATCATTTTCAAAGTGCTAACTATAACACACAAGAACATCCATTCACAAACGTCGCTAGATCTAAGCCTTCCACTTCGCCTACACGAGTCTTCAAGACCAATCAGAAACAGATACTTAGGCACCTTACACGTACCTTCAGCCAAGTCCTCACTCAAGAAACGTGCATTCTCGACTGCCAGCCCCCTTCATTGGAATGCCCTCCCCACGGACATTCGCCTCGAAACGAGTACTCGAACATTCAAAAAGAAACTCAAGACCTGGCTCTTTACAAAAGCCTACACTTAAAGGTCTAGCTCAGAACCACGTCCCAGAACTTGAATCATTCTCGCTTTTATAATCATATCAAACAACTCCTAATTTTTATCCTTGGTCTCACAATTCCAAATCATTAAATATTTGAGCATGCTACACCAATACCTCTTAATCCAGATGTAACCTCAGTTTTTGAAGTCTTCACTCCTATAGAAATAACCGCCAGTTCTTATTTACTGAAACCCTATTCTGTAGACGTAAACTTTTCATGAAGACTGTAATCTGTAAGCACCTGTATTTATTATAAGAATTTGTATTTACTATTTATATTTATTATTTAGCTATTAACATTGTTCTGTTACCACTTGGTACTATTTCTCTCCTTTACCTCAAACTCTAAGTTCCTACTAAGTTAGCCATGTTATTTATACCCAATCGTTGGATGTAATTGTATATTTGTTTAATTGTTCAATCTGTTTGATGTAATTTTCTGTTCCTTGTTCTGTGTAAACCGAAGTGGTATGCACTAGTGCATGAACTCCGGTATATAAAAGCCTTTAAATAAATAAATAAATAAATGTGTTAATACTGTCATATATGGAGCTCATTAGATATTTTGGGCAGTCAGCCTCATGAAGATGTGAAGAAAGGGAATTCTTGATGTCAACTGATAAAGGTGCCAACTAACTCTTTATTTTTTATAATGAATTATATATCGTATTTTTCGCTCTATAAGATGCACTTTTTTCCCCCCAAAAAGTGGGGGGAAAATGTCTGTGCGTCTTATGGAGCGAATATAAAGCAAAATTGCTTACCTTGTAATAGGTGTTATCCCAGGACAGCAGGATGTAGTCCTCACATATGGGTGACGTCACTGACGGAGCCCTATCGCGGGAAAAACTTGTCAAAGTTTCTAGAAACCTTTCACTGGCAGCCTGAGGCTACTGAGCATGCCCAGTATGCCATGATATTCTCTGCCACAGGGGTCTCACTCCAGTCTCGTATGTAGCAATAAGCTTTAGCAAAAATAAAATAAGAAAAAATCTGAGACCCAACTCCTTCCACAGGGTGGCGGGTGTGTTTTGTGAGGACTACATCCTGCTGTCCTGGGATAACACCTATTACAAGGTAAGCAATATTGCTTTATCCCAGGACAAGCAGGATGCTAGTCCTCACATATGGGTGATTAGCAAGCTAGAGGCTGAGTCATTTAGTATTGAGGCAACAGTGAAGTATTGTTGTTGAAATGAGTCAGCCGAAGATCACAGCAGGTTGGTGCAGAAGGAGTTGGGTTTAAACTGGAAACAAGTTCTTTAAGACAGATTGTCCATAGACTGAATCTTGTCGTCCTTCTTTATCTAAACAGTAATGAGCTACAAAGGTGTGAAGAGAACTCCATGTTGCTGTTTTACATATGTCAATGATTGGCACGGAACGATAATGTGCTACTGAAGTTGACATTGCTCTTACTGAGTGTGCTTTTACTCACCCTTGGAGAGGAAAGCCTGCTTTTTCATAGCAAAACTGTATGCAATCTGCTAGCCAATTGGATAGAGTATGTTTACCCACTGCTTTCCCTGGTTTGTTTGGAGATTAAGAAACAAAAAGCTGATTGGATTTCCTTTGGGCTGCAGTGCGGTTTAAATAAAAGCATAGAGCACGTTTACAGTCCAAGGTATGTAAGGCCCGTTCTCCTTGGTGAGAATGAGGCCTTGGAAAGAATGTGGGTAAAACTATGGATTGATTCAAGTGGAATTCCGTAACTACTTTGGGAAGGAATTTTGGATGTGTGCGGAGAACCACCATATCATGTAGGAATTTTGTGTAGGTTGCGTATGTTACAAGAGCTTGTAACTCACTAACCCTTCTAGCTGATGTAATGGCTATGAGGAAGATAGTCTTCCATGTGAGAAATTTAAGAGCACAGGAATCTATGGGTTCGAAAGGAGAACGCATGAGCCTTGTTAATACTAAATTCAGGTCCCATTCTGTGACTGGTGGCCAAATTGGTGGTTTAAGTTGAGTCAAATCTCTCATAAACCTACTGACAAGAGGTTGTGTGGAAACTGGTGCATCTCCTATTTTCTCATGGTAAGCAGAGATTGCACTTAAATGTACTCTTACAGATGAAGTCTGGAGACCAGAGTCTGAAAGGTGGTATAAATAGTCCAATAGAGAAGTTGTTGGGCAGGTGAAAGGATCAATATTGTTTTGTCTGCACCACAAAGTAAATCTTTTCCATTTGGAAGAATAATTCTTTCATGTGGAAGGTTTACGTGAAGCTATAAGGACTTGGGATACATTGGTTGAAAGGTTGAGTGGTTGTAAAATCAAGCTTTCAACATCCAGGCTGTCAGGGATAGGGATTGGAGGTTGGGATGGCGCAGCCGACCCTCATCCTGAGTTATGAGAGTGGGAGCTATGTCCAGGTGAATGGGATCCCTGACTGAGAGATCGAGGAGTATTGGAAACCATACTTGTCGAGACCAATACGGGGCTATGAGTATCATGGACCCCTTTTCCTGTTGTAGTTTCACAAGAGTTTTGGTTATGAGCTGGATTGGAGGATACGTGTATAGTAGGCCTGAGTTCCAGGGGCGAGCAAAAGCGTCCCTGGCTGGCTGGTTCTTCTGTTTGTGTAAAGAACAGTATTCGTCCACTTTGTGATTCAGATGTGACGCAAAGAGGTCTATTGTTGGTTGTCCCCAACGTTGGAATATCCTGGTCGCTACTGAGGGATCCAGGGACCATTCGTGTGGTTGGAATTGATGACTGAGTCGATCTGCCACTACATTGTGTATGCCTGCCAGATAAGTGGCCTGGAGGAACATTGAGTGTGTCAGGGCCCAGCCCCAAATCTGTGCAACTTCTTGACAAAGGAGATACGAGCCCGTACCTCCCTGTTTGTTGATGTACCACATGGCTACTGTGTTGTTCGTTTGGATGAGAACAGTCTTGTGTGAGAGGCAGTCTTTGAATGCATGTAGCGCATAATGTATAGCTCGAAGCTCTAGGAAATTGATTTGAAATGTTGCTTCGAGCTTTGTCCAAGTCCCTTGGGTGTGGAGATTGTCTATGTGAGCTCCCCAACCCAAGGTGGATGCATCTGTAGTTAATGTTATCTGCGGGACTAGTTGTTGAAAGGATAGGCCTTTGTGCAAATTGTCCCTGTTCACCCACCAAAGTAGAGATAAGAACATAAGAACATGCCATACTGGGTCAGACCAAGGGTCCATCAAGCCCAGCATCCTGTTTCCAACAGTGGCCAATCCAGGCCATAAGAATCTGTCAAGTACCCAAAAACTAAGTCTATTCCATGTTACAGTTGCTAGTAATAGTGGTGGTTATTATTTAAGTCAACTTAATTAATAGCAGGTAATGGACTTCTCGTCCAAGAACTTATCCAATCCTTTTTTAAAAACACAGCTATACTAACTGCACTAACCACATCCTCTGGCAACAAATTCCAGAGTTTAATTGTGCGTTGAGTGAAAAAGAACTTTCTCCGATTAGTTTTAAATGTGCCACATGCTAACTTCATGGAGTGCCCCCTAGTCTTGCTATTATCCGAAAGAGTAAAAAAACGATTCACATCTACACGTTCCAGACCTCTCATGATTTTAAACAACTCTATCATATCCCCCCTCAGCCGTCTCTTCTCCAAGCTGAAAAGTCCTAACCTCTTTAGTCATTCCTCATAGGGGAGCTGTTCCATTCCCTTTATCATTTTGGTAGCCCTTCTCTGTACTTTCTCCATCGCAATTATATCTTTTTTGAGATGTGGCGACCAGAATTGTACACAATATTCAAGGTGCGGTCTCACCATGGAGCGATACAGAGGCATTATGACATTTTCCGTTTTATTCACCATTCCCTTTCTAATAATTCCCAACATTCTGTTTGCTTTTTTGACTGCCGCAGCACACTGAACCGATGATTTCAATCTGTTATCCACTATGACGCCTAGATCTCTTTCTTGGGTAGTAGCACCTAATATGGAACCTAACATTGTGTAACTATAGCATGGGTTATTTTTCCCTATATGTATCACCTTGCACTTGTCCACATTAAATTTCATTTGCCATTTAGATGCCCAATTTTCCAGCCTTACAAGGTCTTCCTGCAATTTATCACAATCTGCTTGTGATTTAACTACTCTGAACAATTTTGTATCATCTGCAAATTTGATTACCTCACTCGTCTTATTTCTTTCCAGATCATTTATAAATATATTGAAAAGCAAGGGTCCCAATACAGATCCCTGAGGCACTCCACTGCCCACTCCCTTCCACTGAGAAAATTGTCCATTTAATCCTACTCTCTGTTTCCTGTCTTTTAGCCAGTTTGTAATCCCCAAAAGGACATCGCCACCTATCCCATGACTTTTTACTTTTCCTAGAAGCCTCTCATGAGGAACTTTGTCAAATGCCTTCTGAAAATTCAAGTATACCACATCTACCGGTTCACCTTTATCCACATGTTTATTAACTCCTTCAAAAAAGTGAAGCAGATTTGTGAGGCAAGACTTGCCTTGGGTAAAGCCATGCTGACTTTGTTCCATTAAACCATGTCTTTCTATATGTTCTGTGATTTTGATGTTTAGAACACTTTCCACTATTTTTCCTGGCACTGAAGTCAGGCTAACCGGTCTGTAATTTCCCGGATCTCCCCTGGAGCCCTTTTTAAATATGGGGGTTACATTAGCTATCCTCCAGTCTTCAGGTACAATGGATGATTTTAATGATAGGTTACAAATTTTTACTAATAGGTCTGAAATTTCATTTTTTAGTTCCTTCAGAACTCTGGGGTGTATACCATCCGGTCCAGGTGATTTACTACTCTTCAATTTATCAATCAGGTCTACCACATCTTCTAGGTTCACCGTGATTTGGTTCAGTCCATCTGAATCATTACCCATGAAAACCTTCTCCAGTACGGGTACCTCCCCAACATCCTCTTCAGTAAACACCGAAGAAAAGAAATCATTTAATCTTTCCGCGATGGCCTTATCTTCTCTAAGTGCCCCTTTAACTCCTTGATCATCTAACGGTCCAACTGACTCCCTCATAGGCTTTCTGCTTCGGATGTATTTTAAAAAGTTTTTACTGTGAGTTTTTGTCTCTATGGCCAACTTCTTTTCAAATTCTCTCTTAGCTTGTCTTATCAATGTCTTACATTTAACTTGCCAACGTTTATGCATTTTCCTATTTTCCTCTGTTGGATCCTTCTTCCAATTTTTGAATGAAAATCTTTTGGCTAAAATAGCTTCTTTCACCTCCCCTTTTAACCATGCCGGTAATCGTTTTGCCTGCTTTCCACCTTTCTTAATGTGTGGAATACATCTGGATTGTGCTTCTAGGATGGTATTTTTTTTAACAATGACCACGCCTCTTGCACACGTTTTACTTTTGTAGCTGCCCCTTTCAGTATTTTTCTAACTATTTTTCTCATTTTATCAAAGTTTCCCTTTTGAAAGTTTAGCACGAGAGTTGTGGATTTGCTTACTGTCCCCCTTCCAGTCGTTAATTCAACTTTGATCATATTATGCTCACTATTGCCAAGCGGCCCCACCACCGTTACCTCTCTCACCAAATCTTGTGCTCCACTAAGAATTAGATCTAAAATTGCTCCCTCTCTTGTTGGTTCCTGAACCAATTGCTCCATCATTTATTCAATCCAGGAACTTTATCTCTGTAGCGTGTTCCGATGATACATTTACCCAGTCAATATTGGGGTAATTGAAGTCTCCCATTATTACCGCACTACCAATTTGGTTAGCTTCCCTAATTTCTCTTAGCATTTCACTGTCAGTCTCACCATCTTGACCAGGTGGATGGTAGTATACTCCTATCACTATAGTCTTCCCTGACACACAAGGGATTTCTACCCATAAAGATTCAATTGTGCATTTAGTCTCATGCAGGATGTTTATCCTGTTGGACTCTATGCCATCACAGACCTAAAGCGCCATACCGCCTCTCGGGTGCTCCTCTCTGTCATTGCGATATAATTTGTACCCCATTATAGCACTGTCCCATTGGTTGTTCTCCTTCCACCATGTCTCTGAGATGCCAATTAAGTCTATGTCATCATTCACTGCTATACATTCTAAATCTCTCATTCTCCCATCTTACTTCTTAAGATGAACGTAGCTGGTGGGTTATTTGTATTGAAGAGTGTAGTGGTTGAATGGCTTGTATCCATTGTGATTTTAGTGTCCACTGGGTTACTCTCATGGCAAGCCTTGCCATGGGAGTGACATAAACAGTGGAGGCCATGTGGCCTAACAACGTTAGAAACTGATGAGCTGTTGCTTGTTTCCTTGAGCGAAGTGAGTTTGCCAATAGGGATATTGTTTCTGCTCGATCTTCAGGTAGAAAGGCTCTTGATAGGAGAGTGTTCAAGTCTGCACCTATGAATTGAAGTAGGTGAGATGGAATGAGATGGGATTTCTGATAATTGATGAGAAAATCCATAGAGTGAAGGAGCGAAATTGTTCGATTGAGAGAGACGAGAGCTCCTTCTTGAGAGTGACTTGTGATAAGCCAGTCGTCTAGATATGGAAAGACATGGACACTTTGCTTGTGCAAGTGTGCTGCTATGACATCAATTTTACACCAATTGGACATCAATAACATCAGACCAATGGGTCCTATCAATAATAGACCAAGGGTATCAAATGCAAGTCTTGAGCCTATTGAACCTTGCTGCCCATTTGATCCAGAAATCTGGATGTCATAGCTATGAAGATCGATTGATGGTGTAAAATATGTGGACCATATTGATGGTCCACAGCCGGACCATCAATAATGAATTCTATTCCCCCGGATCTGAGACAAGAACCATGCCTACCCACTTTCAGAAAAAGGCTCAAGACTTGCACTAGCTTATCCTGTACCTCTGGCCTTAGGTCTGAGGCCTTGAGCCAGGCCCATCTTCAAGCACTGATGCCTGATGCAACAACTCATGAAGCCGTGTCATAACTATCATAGGCGGCTCGTACCTCATGCTTTCCAGCATCTAACCCCTTGTGTATAATAGCCTGCGCAGCTTCCTGGTATTGTGCGGGCAGTGACGGTACAAACTCTTCCATTTGTTTCCAGAGGTTCCTCTGGTATTGAGTCATGTATAAATGGTATGCTGAGATTTTAGAATTCAGCAATGCTCCTTGAAATACCTTGCTGCCCATTTGATCCAGAAATCTGTTATCTTTTCCTGGAGGTGTTGATGAATGGGCTCTAGTTCTTCTGAATCTCTTCTGCGCCGATTCTACCACCACTGAGTGGTGGGGGAGTTGTGTTTTCTGATATCCTGAAGTGGATTGTACAAGATAAGTTGACTCTACCCGTTTATTCACTGCAGGAACCATGCAGGGATGCTCCCAAAGGCGTTGTTGCAGTTGTAAAAGGATTTCATGAACAGGAATGGCCAGCGTGTGTTTAGGGGGATCTATAAATTGGAGCACTTCCAAAGTTTGTTGCCTACTGTCCTGTTCAGCCTGCAGCTGGAAAGGGATGGAATCTGCCATTTCTTGAACAAAATTTGAAAATGGAAAATCCTCTGGAGTTGATTGTTTTGTAGCATGCGGTGGGGACGGATCAGACATAAAGTCCTCTGATGAGGGATCAGACTCAGTGTCAGACCAAGTATCATATTGAGTTGGTTGATGAAGGGGAGGTGTAGTGCTGTGAGGAGGAGGTGCACCAGAGGGCCCCGGTAACGGTTCATCAGGTGAAAGGTCCTCTACCTGCTCTTCTACTGGATTAGATGGCAAGGAGGATAGAGTAAGTCATGGTGTCTCTTGGTAAGGATACCATGTAGTGCTGCTTCTTCTGACATTGGAAGCTTGGAAAGTGATGGTAGATGTTGAGTCATCGAGAGTTTTAGCTGAGTTGATGATTTTGGTCTCGATACTGGTGGTTTCTTAAGCGGAGGCTTGGTGGGTGCCAAGGTGTACACGGACATCGATTGTGACATTGATGGAACAGGCGATGTCGATGCAGATAGAAATGAAAACATCGATGCAGGAGTAGAAACTGAAGCTGTCGGTGGCACCGAAGAGCTTGGCATCAATGGAAGTTCTGTCATCGAGAAAGGTACCGATAGGGATGAGAATGGCACCGATGATGTTGTCGTCAAAGACGGCAGTGGCATCGAGGTGGTTTGTGGCATCGATATTATCGAGGGTTTCGGCTCGATTACCAGCATCGGCGCGGTCGCCGGCATCAGCGCGACCGCCGGCATCGGTGATGTCGCCGGAACTTGTGCCTGTAAAGCCTCCATTACGATCAGTTTGATGAGGACGGTTAGGTCCGGAGTAGTTGACGCAGGCATCGGCGTCGATGACGTAATCGATGGCACCGTAGACACCGAGGTTAGCGGAGCATCGGTGGATTTATGCCGCTTTGCAGACTGTTCTGCCGGTGGCGGAAATGACGGGGACGCTGCGGGTCGACAATATTGATGCTTGTGCTTGGGCTTCGGTTCCGAGACTGACCTGGTCAATGATGTGGATGGGATCGGTGATAAAGCGTCCCCATATCCTTCAAGGTGTCGTTTTTTAAGCAGGAGTTTCTTAGTGATTCCCGCGGGAGAGGACTTGTCGAAGTAGATGGTGATGGTACCAATTGGAGATGGAAAAGATGAGCCATTTTTTCCTGTCGGAGCTTCCGACCCTATGGGGTCATCTCCTGGCATTGTTGGCATGAAAATATTTCATGTTTTTCTCCTAAGCAGATCACACATTCAAGATGCGGATCTGTTATTGACATGGTCCGGTTGCAGGAAGGGCATTTTTTGAAACCGGAGGCCATGTTTGTATCGACAGCCGTCGATGAAAGAATTCTGTGAAAATTTGAATCTGTAAGAAAACGAGAAATCGGTAAAGTTTTGTCACCGTCCGGTGACAAAGGTGAAGTGATACCCGATGTGGGAAAAAAATGAGAATTTAAAATGACTTTTTTAGTCAAAGTTGTGAGAAATCTCACAGGGCTCCTGTCACCGTGATGCTAATGGCAGCGCGGAAAAACGAAGACTGGAGTGAGACCCCTGTGGCAGAGAATATCATGGCATGCTAGGCATGCTCAGTAGCCTCAGGCTGCCAGTCAAAGGTTTCTAGAAACTTTGACAGAAGTTTTTCCCGCGATAGGGCTCCGTCAGTGACGTCACCCATACGTGAGGACTAGCATCCTGCTTGTCCTGGGATAAAAACAAAAAACCCCATCCCAAACCTTTAAAGTTAATTAACTACAACCCTCACCCTCCTGACCCCCCAAGACTTGCCAAAAGTCCCTGGTGGTCCAGCGGGGGTGCGGGAGTGATCTCCTGCACTCGGGCTGTCGGCTGCCAGTATTCACGGGTTATAATTAATTTGCTAGTATTCAAAATGGTGCAGATAGCTTTTGCCCTTACTATGTCACAAGGGCTACCGGTGCCATTGGTCAGCCCCTGTCACATAGTAGGAGCAGTCCATTGCTCCTACCATGAAACAGGAGTCGACCAATGGAACCAGTAGCCCCTGTGACATAGTAAGGGCAAAGGCTATCGTTGCCATTTTGAATACTGGCAGCTGACAGCCCGAGTGCAGAAGATCACTCCCGCACCCCCGCTGGAGCACCAGGGACTTTTGGCAAGTCTTGGGGGGGGGCAGGAGGGTGGGGGTTTGTAGTTAATTAACTTTAAAGGGTTGGGATGGGGTTTTTTGTTTTGTTTTGATTTTTTTCCCCAACAAAGAGAACGATAAACATTTTCTGCTCTGGGGAGTGGTCAGAAATGGCCCTCCCCAGACCCGAAAATGAAATGGGGACCAAAAAAAAATTTTATGTCCTCCCCTAATTTGCTCCACAGGACGCACAGACGCCCAGGAATAGAGCTGGTTTAGCACACCATTATTATTATTATTATTTTTTAGTTTTCGTTCTCTGAATCCTAGGGGCGTCTTATGGAGCGAAAAATATGGTAGATATTGTACCATGTGGAACGGGTTAGCAATAATCCTGTTTTGAAGCACTGCAATTTGGAATGTTTTCTTTTTGATACTATCTAGAAGGCTTGGGACCTTTTGTGGTGGAGCACTAGAAAAAACCTTTTGGGTCTTTGAGAGCTGACAGCAGCACATCCAATTCATGCAAAAGTTGAACCCTGTCATGTATTTCAAGTCAGTTCTCTTAGCTACCACCAAGACAGAGGCATCTCCTACATCTTATTTATTTATTTATTCATTTAGCGCTTTTATATACTGAAGTTCATATGGAACATCACTTCGGTTTACATAAGACAGACAGAGGAGGAAATGGAAAAGGAAGGGAAGAAGAAAAGTTACATAATAACAAATAACTGTTTCAATTTAATAATTAACGAGTAGAGTTTAAAGGATAGAGGGGGACAGGAAAGGCATAGGGGAGGTGAAGTAATAGAGAAGCAGGTAAGATAGATTAGAGGTAATAGAGAGAGGGGCAGATTTTCAAAGGCTACGTGCGTAACCTGAGAAAATCTGCCCCTGTGCGCCCCGAGCCTATTTTGCATAGGCTTAGCGGCGCACGCAAGCCCCGGGACACGCGCATGTTCCGGGGCTTCGGAAAAGGGGCGGGAAGGGGGCGTGTCTGGGGTGTGGTGGCGGTCCGGGGGCGTGTCCGGGTGTGGTAGCGGTCTGGGGGCTTGGCCGAATCCCCCGGGCACAGCGGCATGTGCAGGGGGATGGCGAGCCGGCAGGCGTAACTTTTGAAATAAAGGTAGGGGGACAATTTAGTTAGGGCTGGGGGTGGGTTAGGTAGGGGAAGGGAGGGGAAGGTGGGGGGGGGCATAAAAAAGTTCCCTCCGAGGCCGCTCCAATTTCGGAATGGCCTTGGAGGGAACGGGGAAAGCCATCGGGGCTCCCCTCGGGCTTGGCGCACGCAAAGTGCACATGTGTGCACCCCCTTGTGCTCGCCGAGCCCGCCCGTTATAAAATCTATGCCCGCGCATAGATTTTAAGATCTGGCCCAGAGCTTGTAGGAGGAATATATACAGGGAAGAGTATGTACACTAGATAAGGGTTGTATGTTGCTACGGGGGGGGGGGGGGAGAGAGAGAGAGGAGTTAAATGAAGGCCTGCTTAAAGAGCCAGGTCTTTAATTTCTTCTTGATTTAAAGATCCAATGTTGGGATTACTACCTGATAATCCCCTTTTGCTTAGTGTAGACAGATGGACTCAGAACAAATGGGACAGTATCCGTGTGCTAGCAGTTGGAGACGGATCTGACGTCAGCACTGGGGCGTATATATCGCCACAGGAAGCGTAGCTATTCAGTAATCTTCCTTGCAAAAGCTGTTATAGATGTGTGTACTGACGCTCAGTTAAAAAGTGAAACAGGATTCCCCTGACCGATTGATAGTAGCTGGAGACCGCCAGCATTCCCAACCGGAAGGCGTGGACACCTGGTAGAGTGTACGCTCTAATGGAAACAGATGACATGGCTTACCTTGAATCGGTGATACCCATGTACGCAGGCAGCTGGGTGGGATGCTGAGTCCATCTGTCTACACTAAGGAAAAGGGGATTATCAGGTAGTAATCCCAACATTTCCTGGCGTGTAGCCAGATGGACTCAGAACAAATGGGATGTACAAAAGCTTTACTCCCAGCCTGGGTGGGAGGCTGCCTGAGGCCCATGTAGTACTGCCCTCGCAAATGCTGAGTCCTCCCTGGCCTGGACATCCAGACGATAGAACCTGGAGAAGGTATGGAGGGAGGACCATGTCGCCGCTTTACAGATTTCCGCAGGCGATAGCAACCTGGATTCTGCCCAAGATGCTGCTTGTGCTCTGGTAGAATGAGCCTAGACTTGTAGAGGCGGAGACTTCCCAGCCTCTACGTACGCTGCTCTGACAACTTCTTTAATCCAGCGGGCGATGGTGGGCCGCGAGGCCGCTTCACCTAGCTTCTTCCCGCTGTACAGGACTAACAGATGGTCCATCTTTCGTAGGTCTTGTGTAAGTTCCAAATATCTAGGCAACAATTTGCCAATGTCGAGATGGCATAATAAACGCCCTTCTTCAGATTTCTTCAGACCCGCCGTGGTAGGCAAGGATATGGTTTGATTAAGATGAAACTGTGAAACCACTTTAGGTAGAAAGGAGGGAACCGTACGAAGATGGATAGCCTCTGGAGTGATTCTGAGAAAGGGATCACGGCAGGACAATGCTTGTAGCTCTGAGATGCGGCGAGCTGAACATACAGCCAGCAAGAATACCATCTTCAAGGTGAGAGAGCGAAGAGACAGGCCCCGAAGGGGTCGGAAGGTGGATCCCGCGAGGAAATCCAAAACAAGGTTGAGGTTCCACAAAGGCACAGGCCACTTCAGTGGTGGACGAATATGCTTGACTCCCTGCAGGAAGCGAGAAACATCCTGGTGCTTGGCGATGGTCTTGCCATCCCTCCTGGGACCATAGCAAGACAGCACAACCACCTGAACCTTGATGGAGCTGAGGGAGAGACCCTTCTGAAGTCCATCCTGCAGGAAATCCAACACAATAGGGATTGTGGTTGCATGTGGATTGGTGCCGTGAAGTGTCGCACCATGCTTCAAATACTCTCCAGATCCGGATGTATGTGAGGGAATGTGGAAAACTTGCGAGCTCGGAGGAGGGTATCAATCACGGGCTCCGAGTAACCCCTCTTCTTCAATCTAGCCCTCTCAAGGGCCATACCGTAAGAGAGAGCCGGATCCTCGTGAAGAATGGGACCATGATGTAGAAGGTCCCGGAGAGGAGGCAGGGGAAGGGGCTCCCCTGCCAGTAGTTTTCTCATGTCCGCGTACCAGGGTCTTCTTGGCCAGTCTGGCGCCACTAGAAGGACTAGGCCCCGGTGTCTCTGAATCTTGCGGATGACAGCGCCTAGCAGAGGCCACGGAGGAAAGGCATACAGTAGGGTCCCTGGAGGCCATGGCTGAACCAGGGCATCAATCCCGTGTGAACATGGGTCGCGCTTGCGGCTGAAGTATCTGGGTACTTGACATTGGACTTGTCCGCCAGTAAATCCATGTCCGGAAACCCCCAATGATCCACAATCATCTGGAAGGCCGTGGGTGAGAGCTGCCACTCTCCCGGATTTAGGCTTTCCCTGCTGAGGAAGTCTGCTGTGGTATTGTCCTTCCCAGCAATGTGGACGGCGGAGATGTCCTGAAGATTCCCCTCTGCCCAAGTCATCAGAGGGGCGATCTCCAGAGATACCTGTCGGCTTCTGGTTCCGCCCTGACGGTTGATGTATGCCACCGTGGTGGCGTTGTCGGACATCACTCTGACTGCTCTGTTCTGCAGTCTGTGGGCAAATTGAAGGCATGCCAAGCGGACAGCCCGGGCCTCTATACGGTTGATGTTCCACGCCGACTCTTCTCTGTTCCACCGCCCTTGTGAGGTGAGTTCTTCGCAGTGTGCGCCCCAGCCGCTCAGGCTGGCATCTGTGGTGAGCAAGATCCACGTGGGTGAGGACATCTTCGATCCCCTGCTCATGTGGTTGGACTGCAACCATCACCGTAACTGGGTCCGCACTCGGGCTAGTAGAGGTAGGTGCGTGGAGTAGGTCCGTAGACGGGGGCTCCAGCGAGAGAGCAGGGCGTGTTGGAGAGGTCTCATATGGGCCCTCGCCCAAGGCACCACTTCCAGGGTGGATGCCATGAGACCAAGAACCTGCAGATAATCCCAGGCTGTGGGTCGACTGGCTCCCATAAAATACTGGATACGCTGCTGAAGTTTCAACGTTCTCTTGGTTGTGAGACTGACCGTGTCTGCCCGGGTGTCGAACTGTACTCCCAGGTATTCCAGTGACTGGGAAGGCTGTAGGCAGCTCTTGCTGAGGTTGATAACCCAGCCCAGGCTTTCCAGGAGGCCTATCACTCTGTCGGTGGTCCGAAGGCTCTCCTCTCGAGACTTCGCCCTGATCAGCCAGTCGTCTAGGTAGGGATGGACCAGAATTCCTTCCCGCCTAAGTGTTGCCGCTACTACTACTACCACCTTGGCGAATGTCCGTGGCGACGTCGCCAACCCAAAGGGCAGAGCCCGAAACTGGAAGTGGCGGCCTAGAACCTTGAAGTGTAGGTAGCGCTGATGATCCGGATGGATCGGGATATGCAGGTATGCCTCTGACAGGTCTAATGCCGTGAGGAATTCTCCTGGCTGTACTGCGGCCTTGACGGAGCGTAGAGTTTCCATGCGAAACCTCGGGACCCGTAAGTATCGATTGACTGACTTGAGGTCCAGGACAGGCCGAAAGGTACCCCCTTTCTTGGGTACCATGAAATAGATGGAATAATGGCCAGAATTCACTTCCCAGGCAGGTACTGGGATGATGGCTTTCAAGGACAGGAGCCTCGCCAAGATAGCTTCCAATGCTGCCTTCTTGTGTATGGGACACGAAGATTCCACAAACTTGTCCGGAGGGAGATAATGAAAGTCCAGATAATATCTCTCCCGGATAACGGCGAGAACCCACTGGTCCAATGTAATCTCGACCCACCTGGGGTAGAAGAGGGTCAACCTGCCCCCTATGGCTCCGTCCCCCACATGAATCGGCAGATTCTCATTGGGAGGCGCGGCCGGGACCCGCGCCCGGGCCCACTCCCCTCTTGCGCTGCTTGGTCCGAAAGGACTGATTCCTGGCCGGAGGACGTGGTGCTTGGTAGCGACCCCTGTAAGGAACGAAACGCTGGGAACTCCTGCCCCTGGAGGGCCTTGGGAAGGCGCGCTGGCCCCTTCGGAACCGATCTTCCGGCAATCTGGGCACTGGAGAGGTGCCCCATGCACTGGCCAGTTTATCAAGGTCGCTGCCAAATAGAAACGAGCCCTTAAAGGGTAATCTGGTGAGGCGTGTTTTAGAAGGCGCATCAGCCGACCATCTTCGGATCCAGAGCTGCCTTCTGGCGGCTACGGAGGATGAAATCCCTTTAGCCGTTGTCTGGACCAGGTCAGATGCCGCATCTGTAAGGAACGAAAGAGCGGATTCCATGTCCGCTGCTGGAGCGGTTTCTAACCTGTGACAAACAGGCACGCGTCACCACCGTGCAGCAGGTGGCGATCCGTAAAGATAAAGCTGCCACCTCAAAGGCCTGACGCAGAATGGCGTCCAATCGCCGATCATGCGGCTCCCTGAGGGCCGTCCCCCCTTCAACCGGAATGGTAGTGCGCTTGACCACAGCGCTAATCAAGGCGTCCACCTGAGGGCATGCCAGCAGGTCCTGGATAGCCGGTGCCAATGGGTACATGCTCTTCAGAGCCAGACCCCCTTTGAAGGCGGCCGCTGGCGCCGCCCATTCTAAATCGATCAGTTGTTGCGCCGCCTGTAAGAATGGAAAATGGCAGGCCGTAGGACGAAGACCTTCCAGCAGGGGGTTCTGCGCAGAGGGTACCGAAGCGCTGGGACCTGTAATATCCAATTCTGCCAGACACTGAGACACCAGGTCGGAGAGATCCTCCTTAGGGAAGAACCACCTCATGGTTCGATATGGCTCAGTTCCTGGAGGGAGGTCCCCCTCGTCCGGGAGTTCGGACTCGTCCTGTGAGACCTCCTGGTCTGACTGATCCGGACTATCCATCGGAGGGAAGTCCCGTTCGCGATAAGGGCGTGATGGTCCAGGAACCAGATCCGCAGGAGCTGCTACTGCAGCAGCCGCCGCAGGCGCAGCCACCGTAGGAACTACAGGAACAGCAGGAACCGCAGGGCCTGGATGGGCAGCCGTTTGCATCTGTACAAAAGCATGAATTCCCTTAAAGAGATCCACCCAGGAAATGGAAGCAGCCTCTAATCGCCGGGTTCAAGCTCCCCCGGGATGCCTGATTGGTCGAGACTGCCCCCTAACTCCGGGGTAGTCCCTGGGGAACTGTCCACAAATCGAGGTTGAGACTGGTCCTGGCCCGAGGGTCGCACGGCACCCTCACATTGGGCACACAGAGAATCTGGCTCCTCAATGCGCGTGGCCCTAAGGTGGCATGCAGAGCAGAGGCCAAGGGCTGCAATGCCTGCTGAAGGCTCTGCAGTGTTCTGATCCATTGCACAATAGGCGCTAAATGCAACAGGCGCTCACTAATAATATGCGGCAGCAATAGGCGCTTAATACAACAGGCGCTTAATAATAATAATATGCGGCAGTAATAGGCGCTTAAAGCAACAGGCGCTCAATAATAAGATGCGACAGCAATAGGCGCTTAATACAACAGGCGCTCAATAACAATACACGGCAGCAATAGGCGCTTAATACAACAGGCGCTTAATAATAATATGCGGCAGTAATAGGCGCTGAATACAACAGGCAGCCCAGACACCAGCGCAATGGTATGGAAGAAGTACACAGCAATATGCAGTTAGCAATAGACCCTCAATGGCCTTCAATAGGTATTCAGCAAGAAGCGGTTAGTCATATACGCTCAATTTGCATTCAATAGGTATTCAGCAAGAAGCGGTTAGTCATATACGCTCAATTTGCATTCAATAGGTATTCAGTAATAAGCGCTCAGCAATATGCTCGCAATGTGCATTCAATAAGCTTTCAGTAGTAAGCGCTCAGCAATATGCTCTCAATGTGCATTCAATAAGCTTTCAGCAATAAGCGGTCAGCAATATGCTCATAATGTGCAGTCAATCAGCTGTCAGTAAGAAGCGCTCAGCAATATGCTCTCAATGTGCATTCAATAAGCTTTCAGTAACGAGCGCTCAGCAATATGCTCTCAATGTGCAGTCAATAAGCTTTCAGCAATAAGCAGTCAGCAATATGCTCTCAATGTGCATGTAATAGGCTTTCAGCAATAGGCGGTCAGCAATATATATTCAATTAGTATGCAATAGGCTTCCCGCAAGAAGCGGGCGTCAACATATGCTCAATGTGCAGTCAATAGGCTTTCATCCATAAGCGGTCAGCAAGATACGCTCAGTGTGCATTCAATAAGCTGTCAGCAATAGGCGGCCAGCAATACGCGCTCAACAATACACCGAAACCAAGCCAAGGAGGAGGGAAGCCGCGCCTATTACGGGCGCGGAGTACCTGAGCAAGGCCCCACAATGGCGTCCTCCATGGCGTGCCACGCCGTCGATCATCTGTGCTTCGGAGACCCGTAGGAAGAGAGGTACACCTTACCAGCTTCGGCGCTTCTTGGCTGGAACACAAGCGGTCTCCGGCTGCGGGGGAAGGGATCACCTCACCACCGTAATTGAGGATATGCACCCGCTACCTCGTCCACCCCGGGACCGAGGGCCTCGTAGGCTACACCCGAACGTCGTCCGGGGGCTATGTCACTGCCGCTCGTCGGCAGGACCGAGGACTTTCACCGCCGGGGGAGCACGGCAATCACCCCGGGAGCTCGCTGCGGGAGGAACCCTTGGGTATCTACCGCAGGAGCGCGGGGCTCTAAGTCGAATAGACAGTTGAAAAACAAAGTAGAATCTAGAATGATAAGAAAAGAGAAAAATTAAAGTAGTCTTGGAAAGCACGCTCAACTAGCGTGCAGGCACTCCAAACTGCTTTGGAGACGGAAATTACTGAATAGCTACGCTTCCTGTGGGGATATATACGCCCCCGTGCTGACGTCAGATCCGTCTCCAACTGCTAGCACGCGGATACTATCCCATTTGTTCTGAGTCCATCTGGCTACACGCCAGGAAACAATGCTTTATGGACTATACAACTCATGGTGGTTAGGAGCTTTTATGTATTTTACAACACCTGGGAAATCTTTGGTCAGTTCCATTTCTTCCTATAACTGGACAGTGCTATCCTTTACATAAAGGCTGGGTATAATAAGTCTTCTGGTGGTATATTGCTTCTAGGTGTTTCAGGGTATATGTGTCTACAGGCAAGCTTGGAAAGTCACAGAAGGACTGACAGGAAGATGCTGTGTAAGAGGAGCGGTGATCTTTTTTTTAACCAGTGTCCAGTTGTTGAGGGGAAATGGAACTTTGCTTGTAAGTTATTGGTGATTGTAGATTTTCCAGGTGAGTATCTGGAGGCTTTTTATATGGCCAAATAGATGAATGTGATTCAAGTTGAGGGTAAATCTTTCCAACAGCAGTACTTGGGAAGGCTTAGGCATAATGGACAGAATATCCCTCTTGTAACTGTGCACAAACTGCAGTAAAAAGCATTGGTCTCCCATTTAAGTTGAAGTATTATGGAATTCATGCCAGATTATGGCACTAAAATTGAAGAACTTCATATATGATGTTTTGGCAATGAAAAAGGCAATTGAACAGAGAGTGATAAGAACCATTATTTTCTGAACCAATAGAAAGTTAATGGCGCCAAAGATACAGGTTTTGTTGGTGCCGATCTCTTTTGCATTGACAATTTATCTATGTGGCAGCAAGATTTGTGCATCCAAGGTGATCCTTTTCTTTTAAACACTGGTTCAGTTAGCTTAAGAGGAGGAAGATTCTCAACTCCAGCACTTTGGAGAATCTGACCTCTGTTTTTTTTCGAGATTCTAGTCTGACCAAAGATTTGGCTCTTCTTTTGAGGAGGAGTATCATACTTCTCCTTAAGCTCCTGGAATTTTTGAGCCTTCAGGGACATTCTTCCACATGCCTCATATTTGCTAATATTGTGCGATGGGCTAAGGCGCAGATACAAATATCATCTAAATCCACCGTAGCTATTTTATGCTTGCAATTAGCACATAATTTGAAAAACCTCCTATCAGACATTATTGACGAACATGGAGAAAATTATGAAATCTTTTTTCAGACTTGAAAAGGAGTTGCTGAAAACTAAAGAAAAGAACTAAAAAGAAACATGGATGTGACATAAAAAAAAAAACAAAACATGAAAAATCCCAGGCAGTGCCAGAGAGCCAAAAATATTTTACTCATTTTGGCAGAAATTAACAAACTGAGGAGATTCATGTAGAGTGATTGTACAGAAACTCAAGAGCTTGTTCAGAAAGGCTACTTTTTTCTGAGTTTTGACACAACACTTCCATCCCGGTGTTGCGGTCTCCACCGCTTCCCCTTCTTTTGCTTTGAACAGTGCTCACCTCCGCTGCTGGAAACGCCACGTTCCGCATGCCCGGGACTCCTGCGGCTCTGCCGGTTCCTCGTGGCGTCCGCCATTACTTGCCTGTCTCCCCGCTGCCTCGCGCGTGCGTGAGGATGCACACTATGTGTGCACAGCTCCCGGAAGTCTGGCCCCGCCTGTGCTAATGACGCCACGCCCCAAGCCTGATATAACCGGCGTCCGGACGCCTTCTCTTTGCCTTGCAACGAGGTTCACTACTGCCTAGTAGTTCTGAGTTGCGCTTCGTCTGTTCCTTGTTCCTGACTTGACCTTTGGATTGCTTTGACTTCGCCTCAGCCTGCCGCTGACCTCGGTTCGTTCCTGACTTCGCTTCAGCCTGCTGCCTGCCTCCGACCTTGGTCCGTTCCTGACTTTGCCTCAGCCTGCCGCCTGCCTCTGACCTCGGTCCGTTCCTGACTCCGCTACAGCCTGCTTCAGTTCATAGCCAGCTACAGACTCCGTTCCCGTCTGCAGCCTGCTCCAGTTCACAGCCAGCTACAGACTCCGTTCCAGTCTACAGCCTGCTCCAGTTCACAGCCAGCTACAGACTCCGTTCCAGTCTACAGCCTGCTCCAGCCCACAGCCTGCCATCGACTCTGTCACAGCCGTCAGCTGGCTCCCGGTCCGGCATCTACAGACCCTGCTTCACGGTCCGGCTTCCTGCAGGTATCGCTGCCGCCTCGCTGTCCTGTCTTCAGCTGGCCCTCGAACTGCCTTGCTGGCCTACAGACTATCTTGTTCTCTTTGGACTGTTCTTACTACACTCCTTGCCCAGGCTTTATCCACTATTGACTCTGAGCATTCTCCTAATTCCCAAGGTTCGAGGACCCTACGGGCTCCTCCTGGGGGGCTCCTGGTTCCCGGGTGAACACCTCCAGCCTGTGGCTCCGCCTCCCGGCCTACCCTGTCACCCCGGCCCAAGGGTCCACGATCCTGACTGCAGTACCCAACTGCAACACCCGGTGCCGTTAGATGACATCACCCACTGTGGCTGTATTTGTTCCTGCTTGCATGTCCATGGGGAAATGGTATAACATTTATTTCCAAGAAAATCTTCCTGGTTAAAGAAAGTGAACTTCCCATTCCCTGCTTTACAATTACTATATACTGAAATTTATATCTAGAAGTTTGACAAATACTGATATGTTTGAATAATCAAACCAATTTGATTCATAGAGGATAAATATAGGGGATCTGTAAGGAAGTGATGAGAATTATAATGCTAAATTAATTGGATGGATGGACAGCCTGGATGGGCCATATGGCCTTTTTCTTCTGTTATGTTTCTATGAATAGTCTCTCTCTAACCTAGAAATAACTTCCCAATGTGTTACTATGTATCTAAGTGCTAAAAATAAGAGTTTATAAATTCGGCTACAAAATACATTTTTAAAAGATTGATGTAAGTTCAACATTCTGAAAGGCTCGATTGGCTGTCTCTCAGAGTTGTGCCACCTCCTGCTTGAAACATTCCTTACTGTTTGCCTTTTTTGAATTCGTGTCATGGTCCTACCAGTGCTGGAGGGAAACAGAAAATGAGATGGGGCAGAACTCAAACTGAGGCGAACACAGCTATGACTGATAACTAACTCCACTGACCAAATGGCCCTTCCAAAAAATAATGCAGAAATGATTTAATAAACTTCTGAGCAGCAACTGAATAAGAACAAATTCAGTAGAAAAAAGATAATTAGTTACAAAAACAGTTCTTTACATGCAGAAATAACAAAAACAAATATAAAAACATGAAACAAATCTCAGAACAGGATGGTTATGTGCTCACTTAAAAGAAAAGCATAAAATGACAATATGCAGTCTATTGATTTGAAAATTGGTATCGATAGTAGCAGAGAGAAAGCATACCATCTCAATTTGATCAGTTTGTAGTAGTTCACTAGGATCACTGAGATTTGGTCGAAATGATTCAGGCTCCAGATCAACTTTGATGCTTGCAGACTGCTTTGAATTCACATCTTCCCTTGTAGTTATCTAGAAATAACAGAAAACCCTTAAAGCATAAATCACCACAATAGTTATGTTCACTATTAAATTTTGATAACATATGTGCACTCCAAACAAACCAAGAAAGTTGGGAGCCTGATTATTTAGAATGGAAAACAGTTTACAGGAACTGTAGAAACTATAGCCAGTTATAACGGAAGACCATTAGGAATGAATACTGCTCAACAAAATATGAAATTGCTTACTTGTCTGATCCATTACTGCATTAAAATGACTTACCCTGAAATGTTCATTCTCAATGTAGCCACATAAACAGATCATAGTATCTGCATTGGTGAATCTCTAGAGGAACATTAGGACAGATTTCCAGAAAAATAAAATTATAAACATGCACAGAAAGATCTCTGTGCAACATAACACTGACTGCCACTTCATTTAAAAATTGACAGGGAAGAAAGTAACTCATAAAATGGAAGAAGAATGGAATGTGGGGTTAAAGACTAGATCAGATCAGTGACTATGTCACTGTTCTGATTGTGAGCTGATTTGTGAACTATTTTGGGTGATTAAGGAAAATGAACCTTTGGTGGAGATTACTTACTGAATTTTAACCATAGAGTGAGACAGCTGAATTGCCATATTTTTGGCTATGGACTCTAATGTGGATAAAAGACTGCTATTGGCTGTTTGAAACTGTGTGTGTGTTTTTTGGAGCAACTATATTGTAGCAGCGTTTACGAAATTTTAAAAAAGGAATACTACTATTACAAGCCTTTTGAAGTTGCTTTCCTAGTTTTTCCCCTTTGGGGGAGAGGGAGAGGTTTATTTATAATAAATTATTGGACTGCATTTATTTTTGTCCTCATTTTGAAGGTTAGTAGAAAAAGAAAATTATAAGTAAGTAATTTCACTTTCTCTAATGACAAACATTCTCAATAGAAGCATGCTTCATAGAATAGCTGGCAAAGGGGCTACCTCCAAAATAAAGAGGGTGGCTACATCATTACAAATGGATAACAAAAACACGTTTTTTGATAGAGAATCCTATTTTCTCATTTTCACCTTTTTATTCCTAATAAAACTGACATGCCAAATAAGGAAAGACAAGGAAGACAACTTTGGAAAAGGAAAAAGGGAATTAATGCCTTGTGGCATTTATAGATCATATTTTGAATCCTGCCTGTGTTTGGTTAACGTTGAACATACCAAGTCAACTCGATGTCGCAAGTGTACAATTTTTCTTCTAAAGAAGTTGATCATAATCAACTGTCACCATCGACTATACAGCATCCACTCTAACATGACCTATAAAGTCAAACCCATAAGGGAGTAACAATGAACATTTAATTTGCTAGCCACCTTTAAACTGAATATTCCCACAGGGATTTTCTGATCTGTTGGTGTTTAAAAAAAAAAAAAAAAAAAAGCTTGAATGTAATTAAGTGCTCAGTAGATAAGTCACTAAAGTCTAGAACTCAAAAAGGTTCTAATACGTTTTCCATATAAATCCATAAGTTTGTTTGGTAGACTTCTTCCTAGAAGTCTGAATGACAACCTCTGATATACTAGGTCACTTTCTCACTAGCCTCTTGGCTTCCAAGCCATGATGGCTACAGCTTGGTTCTGTAACACACATCTTTGTTGGGAGAGAGAAAAACATCTAACTCAACTAATACGGTGCTATTGGAATCATTGATTTTATGTAACTACTGAGTTTTACAAGAGCTTGACTTCTATGAAAAAGGCAACATATGCATGCAAAAGACCTTTGCACCAATAAAAGGGAGGTGGCGCAGGGAAGATAAGATACAGGCCCTTCAGCTACCTGAAAGGTTTTATTGATGCATGTTCGACAAATCTTTTTTGCTGGAAAGAAATCAGTAGATCTAGGGGTCATGAAATGAAACTCCAGGGAGGACGACTCAGGAAATATTTCTTCACAGAGTGGGTGGTGGATGCCTGGAATGCCCTTCTGGAGGAAGTGGTAAAGACAAAAACAGTGAGAGTATTCAAAGTAGCATGGGATAAACACTGGATCCGTAAAGGCTAGTGGATAGAAATGAAGAAAAGAATGCAAGGAGGTAACTTGCTGGTGTGGCAGTTACTATCCTTAACCAAAAAGCCTTCATATTCTTGATGCAACTCCATCTTGGCTCTCTGCTTCAATGGCATGGGGAAAAGGGGAACTGGATTGAAACAGCAACCAATGAGGACCCCGACTTTTATGGTCTGGGGAAACAAATTATGGGGGTAATCTGCTGATGCGGCAGTTACTACACTTAACCAAAAAGCCTGATACGTTGATGCTACTTCAACATTGCTCTCTGCTTCAATGGCAATGTGGAACAGGGAATTAGATTCAAATAGCAAACAACAAGGTACTTGACTTTTTCGGTGTGGAAAAATGATAAGAATGGGGGTAACAGACGGTGCAGCAGATATTCCCGTAAGCTTGCTGGGCAGACTGGATGGACCATTTGGTCCTTTTCTGTCTCTATTACTAGAGTATTATCTCTTTCTGGAGCAGAAGGCTCATATATTCTTGTTCAGGATATAAGGTGAAAAGACTGATCCAGTGGAGATAGGTCCTAATCAAGAAAAGTCTTGTTTCCTATGTCCAGAATAGGGGACTACGCATGGAGGTCCAATATGTATGTCAAAATATTTTCCTTTGCAGCAAGGCAGGAAGCAATTAGGTTTATCAGTGGGCCCTGCCCAATTCCACAATTTAATGGCTTCATGACAGAAGAGATTGGATTTTGGAAACATGACATTAAATATGGAAGAGAAATGTTTGGGAGTCTGTTGGATTCCAATTTTCTACGGAAAGCCAATATATACTGGTATCTTTAGTTTAAAATGATTAAGCATCTTAAGCCGTTGCTGCAACTACAAGATCTTAGGCTGGTGATGCAAGCCTCAGTGTTAATGCACTTGGATTATTGCAACACAATTTATACAGGCTTCCCTCTTGCTGCACACTCTTCACTGGCTTCCTGTAACCTCAAGGATTTTACTGTTGTTAGGGTTTCAGGTTTTGAATGATATGGTTCTTTATCAGCAAAAATTGCTCGCCATATGCCACCATGAAGTCTTCAGTCAAATCTAGAAGTTTCACTTGAAGTTCCTTCGGATAAAATGATCTCCCAAGTGAGAATGAGAGAAAGCAAATATTGCTTACCTGTAACAGGTGTTCTCACAGGACAGCAGGATGTTAGTCCTCACATATGGGTGACATCATCAGGATGGAGCTCAATCACGGAAAACTTCTGTCAAAGTTACCAGAACTTTGACTGGCCCCTACTGGGCATGCCCAGCATGGCACCAATCCTGCAGCCAGCAGGGGTCCCCCTTCAGTCTTATTTGATAGCTACAGGCAGTGCCGAAAAAATAAAACAAGAAAACGTTACGAACCCAACACCGCAGGGCGGCGGGCGGGTTTCGTGAGGACTAACATCCTGCTATCCTGTGAGAACACCTGTTACAGGTAAGCAACATTTGCTTTCTCACAGGACAAGCAGGATGGTAGCCCTCACATATGGGTGAGTATCGAGCTAAGGATGTCCGAACATGCACCAAATGTACCCAACGGCGTGCAACAGGCACAACAACTGGGGTGGAATTTGGTAGAGGGCATCCTGAACCCCACCGGGCAGGTGGAAGGGTGTTGGTACGTCACGTTGGAAATAGGTTACGCAGGACAGATTGGCCGAAGATGAAATCTTGTCTTCCGGCTTTGTCCAAGCAATAGTGGGCTGCAAAAGTGTGGAGAGAATTCCAGGTGGAAGCCCTGCAAATGTCAGGAACCGGCACCGATCGTAGGTGTGCAACTGAAGACGCCATGGCCCTCACAGAGTATGCTTTAACATGGTCTTGAAAAGGAATGCCTGCTTGCTGATAGCAAAAAGATATGCAGTCCGCCAACCAGGAGGAGAGAGTCTGCTTACCCACAGGTTGCCCTAATTTGTTGGGATGGAAAGAGACAAATAACTCAGTGCTCTTCCTATGGGCAACTTTACGGTCTAGGTACAACGCTAGAGCCCATTTACAGTCAAGGGTATGCAGAGCCTATTCCCCTGGGTTGGAGTGGGACCTGGGAAAGAAGATAGGTAGTATGATGCATTGATTAATGTGAAACTCCGAAACTACCTTAGGCAAAAATTTAGGGTGAGTGCGGAGTACCGCCCGGTCCTGCAGGAGTTTAGTGTAAGGCGGATAGTTAACTAGGGCCTGTAACTCACTAACCCTGCGAGCTGAAGTGATAGCCAAAAGGAAAATCACCTTCCATGTGAGATATTTTAGGTCACAGGAATGAAGAGGTTCGAATGGTGGTTTAATGAGCCGCCCGAGAACCAGATTAAGGTCCCAAGAAGGGGCCGGAGGATATATAGGTGCCTTGATATGGAGCAAGCCTTTCAGAAAACGTGTTATGAAGGGTTGTACCGATATAGGGACATCCCCGACACCTTTATGGAAGGCGACTACCGCACTGACATGCATTCTGATGGAAGAGGTCTTTAGACCTGATTCCGATAAATGCCAGAGATAGTCCAAAAACCTTGGGACTGGACAGGAAAAACGATCAAGGGATTGCGAAGAACACCATGATGTATACCTTTTCCAATTATAGGAATAAGACTTTCTTGTGGAAGGCTTCCGTGAAGCAATCAGGACACGAGAAACTGAATCTGAAAGGTTAAGTGGTTGAAGGATTAACCTTTCAACATCCATGCCATCAGGGACAAGGCCTGAAGATTGGCATGGTGTAGACATCCGTCGTTCTGAGTGATCAGAAGTGGGTCCGTTCCCAAGGGAATGTGCCTGCGGATGGAGAGATCCTGGAGTATGGGAAACCACACTTGGCGTGGCCAGTGAGGTGCGATCAGGATCATGGTTCCTTTGTCCTGACGGAGCTTGACGAGAGTCTTCGAGAGAAGAGGATGTGGAGGGAATGCATAAAGCAGACAGGTTGCCCACGAGAGGGAGAATGTATCTCTGGGCTGAGAGTGTTTGCTGCGAATGAGGGAGCATTAATTGTCCACTTTGTGCTTCTGACGGGACGCAAAGAGGTCTGTTTGAGGATAACCCCATTGCTGGAAGAGGAAGGTCGCTACCGAGGGGTTGAGAGACCACTCGTGCGGTTGGAAGACACGACTTAGCTTGTCTGCCAAGACATTGTGCACTCCCGGCAAATAGGTGGCCCTGAGGTACATTGAGTGGGAGAATGCTTCCGCCCAAATCTGCGCAGCTTCCTGACACAGAAGGAAGGAGCCTGTGCCTCCTTGCTTGTTGATGTACCACATGGCCACCTGGTTGTCCGTCTGAATCAGGATGACGTGATTTGATAGGCAATCCTGAAAAGCTCTGAGAGCATATCGCATTGCTCGAAGCTCCAGGAAATTTATCTAATGCTTGGCTTCCTCTGGAGACCAAGATCCGTGTGTCTGTAGATCGTTCACATGGGCTCCCCACCCGAGGTTGGAAGCGGTGTTGAGAATGAGTTGAGGATCTGGTAGTTGAAAGGGCAGTCCCTGGAGGAGATTGTTCTGATCTTTCCACCAGGCGAGAGACAGACGGAATGCGACGGTGATGTGGACAATGGTCGACAGAGGCTGAGTAGCTTGAATCCATTGTGACCTCAGAGTACAATGCATGAGCCTCATGGCCAGGCGGGCCATTGGTGTGAGATAGACTGAGGACGCCATGTGTCCGAGAAGGACAAGGAATTGCCGGAGCTGTTGCTGTATACTGAGACTGCAACTGGTGAGCGAGGGACACAAGGGTTTGCACTCGTTGAGGTAGAAAGGCTTTTGCCTGCAAGATGTCTAAGTCTGCCCCAATGAACGACAAGGTTTGAGATGGGACTAAATAGGATTTCTTGTAATGGACGAGAAATCCTAGAGAAATTAGAGTGTGTAGGGTCAAATCCAGGGACGATAGAGCGGCTTGCTGGGTTGGGGCCCTGATTAACCAGTCGTCTAGATAGGGGTAGACGTGAACACCTTCTTTCCTGAGAAAAGCTGCGACAACTACGAGACATTTGGTGAAGACTCGTGGTGCCGATGCTAGGCCGAATGGAAGCACTCTGTATTGATAGTGCTTTGGGCCTACTAAAAACCTGAGGTACTTGCGATGAGCTGGAGATATCACAATGTGGGTGTATGCGTCCTGGAGGTCCAGAGAGCAGAGCCAGTCTCCTCTTTGTAGAAGAGGTAGAAGCGAGCCCAAGGTTACCATCTTGAACTTTTTCTGCTGGAGGTACTTGTTGAGGGCATGTAGGTCCAGAATTGGACGAAGCCCCTCGGATTTTTTGGCGATCAAAAGGTACCGGGAATAGAACCCTAGGCCTTGTTGCGAAAGTGGGACAGGTTCTATTGCTCTTAACTGGAGAAGAAGGGAACTTCCTGCTCCAGGAGGAGAGAATGATCGGTTACTCTCCACGCTTGTAGAGGTGGTGAGTCCGGTGGAAGAGCAAGAAAGTTTAGGTAGTAACCCTGAGCAATGATTGCTAGCACCCATTGGTCGGTTGTGATTGATTGCCACATGCTGCGAAAGTGGCACAATCGACCTCCCACTGGTATGCTTGGCAGAGTAATCAGGCTGCTGCTCTCCAAAGGAAAGCCAAAAACCTGAAGCAGGCTCCGGCTGGGGAGCTGCTTGTGGCTTTTGCTTCTGGGGCTGGCGAGGCTGAGGTTTTTGATAAGGCCTCGTAATTCGGGACCTTGGTGGTGGAGGATAATACTTCCTTGGGCGGAAGAATGACTTCTTAGAGTCCTTCTTGAAGGGCTGTCTAGAGGGGGAAGTCAGAAGGTATCGATGAGAGCTGTTTGAGGGTCTCATGATGATCCTTTAATTCAGCCACTATTTGCTGAATCTGTTCACTGAACAGATTATGTCCTATTCAGGGCAGGTCAGAGAGCCTGTCTTGTACTTCTGGGCGAAGGTCAGAAGACTTGAGCCAGGCCCAGCGTCTTGCCGAAATGGCAGTTGCAGACACTTTAGTGGAAGTGTTGAAGATATCGTAAGCTGTTCTTATCTCATGCTTTCCTGCCTCAAACCCCTTGTTTGCTATCACTGAATCATGGCTCAAAGAATCCGACCATGTCTACCTCAACCAGCTCCCCGATAACATATACGACTTTTTCTCCGTCCCAAGACCTAAAAAGAGAGGTGGCGGGTTACTCCTTGCCGCAAAAAAGCACCTGAACCTAAAACTCCAACCCTCCTGCCCCCCCCCCAAGCTAGAAATCGGACTCTTCAAATCACCCTCCCTTCAGATATGCCTAATCTACGCCCCACCTAAACTCCTCGAACACGATTCCTCCCCCCTCATTGAATTCATTGTAGATAACCTCAAAACAGACTCCCCAGCAGTGATCCTCGGTGATTTTAACCTCCATGTGGACTCCACCCCCCGGACCCCTGCCTGCGAAAACCTCCTAACCACCTTCGAAGCCCTAGGCTTCAAACAGCTCATTGCCACCCCCACTCATAAAGCAGGGCATACCCTTGACCTCCTCTTTGTCAACACCCATCTATCTGTACCCAACACTCCTATAACCACCCCCATACCCTGGTCCGACCATTTCATCATCAATGCCCAAATCTGTCTCAACGCCCCTGCCAAAATTCCACAAAACCACAAAAAAACCATCTCCTTCCGTAAACCCTGCACATCAGAAAGCATCACCACAGCTCTCGACAAAGCAGCCGAGAACCTGGACTACTCAAATCCAGATGCAGCCCTTAACTCCTGGAATCACATTACCAAATCTATAGCTAATGAACTCTGCCCCATGATCCACAAAGAAATCCCCCTCCTACAGAGAAAAAAAAAACCCTGGTACACTAACGAACTACAAAACATGAAGCAGGACCTTAGGACAAAAGAACGCCTGTGGCGCCGCCATCCCTCCCCCCAACACAAAGCAGTATATAAACAATTACTGCACCGCTATCGGCAAGCCACCATCAATGCCAAAAAAAACTTCCACGCATCAAAAATTCACGACCTCCAATTCAACGCCAACGCCCTCTTTTCCTACGTCGCCAACCTCACCAAGACCCCCCACTCTACCACCATGGAAGAAAACTCCAAGGAAAGATGTGAAGATCTTGCCAAATACTTTCAACATAAAATCTCCAATATACTCCTACGCCTCCCCCACAACCCTACAACCATCTCCCCCCTTCCAAATCACAACAGCACCTGTATCAGATCCTTCAACCCCACCTCTACCCTAGAAATTGAGACCATCCTCAAAAAAATGAAACCGGCCACACACTTCTCATACGAAATCCCTTCCAAAACCCTCCTCTCCATACCATCCACCATCGCCAAACCCTTAGCCAACATCATTAACTGCTCCCTCACTTTCGGCAAAGTTCCAGACCCCCTGAAACTTGCCGTTGTGAAACCCCTCCTAAAAAAACCCTCCCTTGACCCCTCCGACCCTTCAAGCTATCGGCCCATCTCCAACCTTCCCTTCCTTGCAAAAGTCCTCGAGAAAGTAGTCAATACTCAGCTCACAGACTACCTCAAGGACCACAATCTCCTGCACCCATCACAATTTGGATTCCGGACCGGAAAGGCCAAAACACCGAGAATCTCCTCATAGCCATCACTGACACCATACTTATTGGACTAGACCAAGGAAAATCTTTCCTACTGGCCTTATTGGATATATCAGCGGCCTTTGACACCATCAATCATCAAATCTTGATTGCCCGCTTGACAGAGATAGGTGTCACACACACAGCTCTAGACTGGCTCACTTCTTACCTCACCAACAGAGAATACCTCATAAAACTTGATAACTCTGAATCCAGTCACATTCCCCTCAGACAAGGCGTCCCCCAGGGATCTTCCCTATCCTCCACCCTCTTCAATATCTACCTCCTCCCCCCACTCTCAGACCTAGGCCTGGACTTCTTCTTATATGCTGACGACGTACAAATTCTCATCCCCATTCAGAAAACACTCAATGAAACCATCCTATTCTGGGAATCTTGCCTAGACACCATCAACTCCCTACTAACCAACCTGCACCTTGCCCTGAATACAACTAAAACCGAATTACTCTTTATATCCAAGCAACCTGAACAAGACTCCCCCCCTACATCACCACCCCCCACCCTCTCCCCCACACTACCCTATTCCGTAAGAGACCTGGGAGTCACACTTGACCAACACCTGAATTTCAAGCCACACATCAAGTCACTACTCAAAGCAGGCTTCTACAAACTCCAGATCCTAAAGAAGCTTAGGCCCCTACTCCATACCCAAGACTTCAGGTTAGTCCTACAGTCCACAATCTTCTCCAAAGTGGACTACTGTAACACGCTATTACTAGGCCTCCCATACTCCTCCACCAAACCACTACAAACCTTACAGAACGCTATGGCAAGAATCCTAACCAACACACGCAAAAGAGAGCATATTACCCCAATCCTTGCAGACCTACATTGGCTCCCCATTCAGTTCCGCTCCCAATATAAAACCTTAACCATTCTTCACAACATCCTCTACCAAAACAACTCCCCCTGGCTTAAGGAAATGCCCCACTTTCACACTTCACACCGCCCCACAAGATCCACTTCTGCAGGCACCCTACACATTCCCCCCCTCAAAACAGCCCGCCTCTCCACCACCAGAGAAAGAACATTCACTATCGCAGGCCCTGCCCTCTGGAACTCTCTCCCCACACACCTCCGTCTTGAACCCTCATTACCCAACTTCAAAAAAGGTGTTAAGACCTGGCTCTTCAGACAGGCCTACCCAGAAACCAACCCCTCGTAGCCCACCACCTGAAACCCACCTAGTCCCCCCCACACCCCTCTATCCTCCCTCCCTACCCTCCCACGTAACTCACCCTGACACCCCACTTTCTCGAGTTGTATTGTAAACCGGCGTGATGTGCTTGCACGAACACCGGTATATTAAAAGCTGTTAAATAAATAAATAAATGATGCTAGGATACAGGTTATTCCAATGTCATAAAACGAAGTAGAATTACAATTATAATGATACTAGGTATTCCAGTAACATAAAACGAAGTAGAATAACATTGCAACAAACAACAGTGTCTAGTAAAGGAGCGAATAAATAACCTGTGATAGCTGAGACTCAAATCTTGAACAAAGAACAGACTACTGGGGATATAAGACAACAATGGATTGCATAATAATAGGATCGAGGAACTGAGGGACATATCAGGGTGTACCTCTACAATAAATAAGATGCTGTCGGTGTGTCACTCTACTACCTAGTAAGATGCTATGAGTACAGCAGAATCTAAGAATAAAGCTAACTCTGGACGACTTGGATTTTTTGGCTAAAGGGATATGTAAGATAGTAATGGAGCTAAATCTTGGCCTGAAGGTTTTTAGGCTAAAGCGGTCTAATTGATAGGAAGAGTCAGAAGTGCTGCTCATGATCTGAATCGGGGAAGGCTTTCTACTTTCAGTAGGAGAGGGAGGTGAAGATAAGTCATCGGTGTCTGTGGAAGTATCATCACCCCAAGTGTCATAAGGATCAGCAGGCTGACCTGTAGGACGAGAAGGGGGTTGGATATCCATAGGGCCCGGCTGAGGCTCCAAGAAAATCGAAGAAATTGCTGGGGGCACCGTGGATGGCCTGGGGAGTATCAGTGCTGGCATCGAAGGCATCAATGGCGCCGATGTGCGTATTGCTCCCGATGAATGAATCGGTGGCGAGGGATGACATGGCATCGATGGCTGAGGCAATACCCCCGAAGGAGGAACGCGGAACGGTGTTTCTCCTCCCGATGAAGCTGTCAACGGGGAGCGCACCGGAGCCATCGGAGACCCAGGAATCACCGGTGGAAGGGCGGTCATGAGTGCCTCCATCCGGGATAGCAGTGGTGCCAGCGCTGCTGGATTCGGGTCGGTGACCTGTTCCACTCTCGGTGCCAGTGTCGGAGGTACTTGGAGTTGTTGCATCGCCTTTTCGATGGCCTCCTGGACCAGCCAGTCCAGTTCTTCCCGGAGACCTGGGGCAAGCAGCCCCGGCTCCATGACGGAAGAGGGAGGCTGAGGCACAGTCGGAGGGACCACCTTTACAGGCGGAATCGCGACTCCCAAACCCCGATCGGATGAGGGTGGCCTTGATGTCCCGGTCGCAGGAATGGTCTGTGCGGTTCCTGGACGGCGCTTCTTCGATGGTGGCTCGGACAGTGGTGAGGTCAATGATTTCGCTCCTTCGACGGTCTGAGATTTACGATGCCGATGGCGATGTTTCTCCCTACGAGCCCCTCGATCTTGAGGGGGAGAAACGGGAGTCGATGGCCGTGAACACGTCGATGGCGGGCGGTCACCGGACGGTGGTCGATGCTGGTGCGACTTCGACTGTGCCGGTTCCCAGGACGTCGATGCAATGGACGGCGTCGGGGTGTGAGCACGGGAAAGGAGTCCCATCTTCTCCATTCTGGCTTTGCGACCTTTTGGTGTCATGAGGGTACATTTGGTGCAAGTCAGGACATCATGCTCACGGCCTAAACACGTTACACAGACTCCATGAGGATCTGTGATAAACATGGTGCGAGTACAGTCCGGGCATCGACGAAACCCCGACGCCATGGCCATAGAAAAATCGAGCCACGGTACGGTCGATGGCCAGTAGGCCGCGAGGGCCAAACTAGACGGTAATCAACGAAAAATGGTGAAAAACTTACCGGAGTATCGCGGCCCTGAGAAAATTAGAGGAGGGACCCCTGTGGGGTAATTTAAATTTAATTAACTCCATGAGGAAAATTCCTGTCAGGAATCTCTTCAGAGCTCCTAAACCGCGAGGCTACTGCTGCGCGGAAAAAAGAAGACTGAAGGGGGAACCCTGCTGGCTGCAGGGTTGGTGCCATGCTGGGCATGCCCAGTAGAGGCCAGTCAAAATTCTGGAAACTTTGATAGAAGTTTTCCGTGATTGGGCTCCATCCTGATGATGTCACCCATATGTGAGGACTACCATCCTGCTTGTCCTGTGAGACAAGGCATTTACAGGAGCAGCTCCTACAAAGATAGAATCTCCTCCCTGTGAAGCTCAAATGTCTCTTCTGATAATTGCTTTTATAAGCAACGACAGACATTTTTGTTTGATTGGTAAGAAGTGAAAAAGGATGTCAGATAAAAGAATGTTTTTGTAAATTTGGTAATTTATTGTGTATCCTGCTAGTGAATTGAATTTTATGATTATTTGCCGGGTCAGAGTAAACTGTGTACATTATATTATAGTTATGTTTTATAGTTATATACTGATTTTACATTTTGTGAAATCAGTTATTGTTGGTTATACTTGTGTTTCACTTTGGAGTTGTTTTGGATGATGGAAAGCAGGTTGTAAGTATATTAATTAAATTAAAATAGATGGGAAGAGTCACCAGTTTAACAAGACCCCTAGCTTGACTGATTAGGATGTAAACCTTTAACCGCTTGGTGGACTGGTACCACCGAAATCTCAATGCATGCTAGGATCATTTCATATGAAAGCAACTATGGGAGTAAGATCTTGTTGCTTTTATTAGGCCTACCTATGTCTACATGGACCAGATTGATGTCTCCAGATTCTAAATTATCTTGCCTTCTGACATCATAGAACCATAGGCTCGCTGGTTGGCAAAATAGGTATTTTTGCAATCTGTGTTTAGAAAAGCCCTAATAAATTTCAATTGGTTTTATAAGTGGAGATCAGGTTTAGCAAAATTAATCACAAACTAAAGGCTGGCAGTACAATTACTGCATGGCATTTAATGAACACCTAGATTGATAACACCAGGCCAAAAAGAAGAACCTGGTCCTGGAATATTTTTGTACTTACAGCAAACCCAAGAGTGTGAGAGAAAGTGTGAGTGTGAGTGTAGGCCTTTTAGAGGGCTAAGGAGCAATTTCCAGGATGTAGGCAGAGAAGAAGGGTGTCTAGAAGCCCTTCTTTATTTTTTCCTTTTCAAGTAATATTTCAGGTCTCATATTTAGGAAAGCTCTAGCAGTGCCCTCAGATCACACACATGATGCAGGTCACACAACCAATCAATGTAGCTCATGGTAATTGCCTGTCATCAAAGAATGCTTGATATAAATAATGAATTAACAGAACATATCAACTGCAGCAGTCTGTTGCTATAATGGTTGTTTTAAGGCAATGACTAGACAATAACATTTAACTGAATACTGTTAATCCACAAGTTTCTACTTGGAAAATCCACTCTGAAAAAAACATCAGTCCTTATCTGGCCTCAGTTTTCAGAATAGTATAACATTCCAAGTATGCTGAATATAGAAATTTCACAGGAGTTTGTGAAGTTAAACACCTACCATATATTAATACCTTCCTAAACCAGCTCTCTATTTTTTTTAAACATAAATTCTTGGATGATGGATTTTAAAAAGAAAAGCATTTACATTAATATCTTCATGCCTTTCACATAATTTGCTGATGAACCAAACAGAAGGCTTTGTGTGCGTTGAGGGATTTTTTTTTAAGTCAGCAGAGCCAGGAAATCTGTGAAAGCATTCTTTTTTGTACTATAAGTCAAAATTCCATAAAGATCATGCAAATTCCAAATTTTCATTTTGAGGATAAAATAATCTGAATGGTGATGATTTGGTATAATTTTCATGGTTTGAGGGCACTCAGATATGCTTTCACCAACAGGTTCTGCCTAATACATACAGTTCCCAATATAATACCACACATGAAAGCCATTAAAGAGAATGCAAAAGCAGTGAAATGTCTATCCAGCAAATAAACCCACACAATTTATAACTGAAAATTCATGAAACAAATGACATCTCATTTTCTATGCAGGAACAAATAAGCCTTTTTGTACACCGTGTGTGTGTGTGACATATGGTTAAATTGCATATTTTTTAAAATAAAACTATATGCAGCATCCCTTAGTGGCCCTACAAGGAACAAATTGTCAAATAGCTGATATAGTTTAAATGTATTCAAACCACCGCAGACAAAAAAAAAAACAAAAAACTTATCAGCTATGCATGAGTTTTGCCTAATATGAAAGCACAGTAGCTCAGCTAAAAAAGGAGATGCCACACAGTCTCATTTTAGAATGAACCAAAACTTTTACATTCTCTTTAGCAAGGATTCAAACCCACTGCAAATTAGTCACCCCAAGACAGTGAGAGATATGGAAGCATAAAAAAAATCCTAACCATCCCAGAAAAGATGTTGTAATGAACACATTTCCAAGACACTTGTTGACTGAAAAGTCCTCTAGATTGTTTTAGACCTTTAGCATTCCTAAAGAGCCCATCTAGTAACACTAAGATCCAGCACATTAACAGCACCATTTTAAAAATCAAACCCCTCAAAAATATATGCATGTATCCAAAAGGAGATTTTTAGCTTAGTTCCTATGGTGCAGTAGTCAGGACAAACTCATTAAAAGTCAGCCTTATCGAGATCAGACGGTACCAATCAAAACAGAGTAGATTTTCCATCTAAAGAATGGGTTTAACTACTGAAGAGAGCACCTTGAGACGTCTGCAGAGTGTGCGCAGTTCTTCAGTATTTAGAGCATCGATCCTGCGGTGGTACTCAGCCACTGATACTACCTGAATATGGAGACAGGAAGACAATAATTCCACTGACAGTTGAAGAAGAAGAAAAAGAAAAAGAACCACTGACAAATGAAGAAAAAGAAAAAGGAAATAAAGAACTAGAATAAAATGAATGAGAAAAAAAGATTTGAAATGGACAGAAGAAAATAAAGGTTTTACTTATGATATTGGATGTATTTAAAAAAAATTGTTTGATACACAAGCTTTCAAAGTACATAGATCCCTCATCTTCAGATGACAAAGGGACCTGTGTAGTCTTGAAAGCTCTTTTTAAATCCTTTATAAGGTATTCAGCCTACTAAGATTCTACTTTTCTTCAGGAACAAATAGTCATTAAAAATATGGTGAGGAAATGGTTTACTTAATGTATATAATGAGAACAATATGAAGTTAAGGAGGCATTTCAACTTAACTAATCCAAATTCTCCCTCAATTTAATTACATGTTACTTTTCTATGTTTTGAAGGCTGGTCTGCGTTAGAATAAGATTGTGTTCCCTTCCTGGCAGAGTTCCAAGCCCCTACAAATTCTGCCAGGAAGCTCATTACTAGATTTTGCAGAGGTCAGACAATAGCAAGCTATAATGGCACCTGCAAAGTTCAAATTTGTGCAGAAAAGGTTTAAATTAATAATGATCTTTTCCTTGTGTGTGCATAGTGCAAAAATATGTTTTATCACTATAACCACTGGGCTGATTTTCAAATATATAAGATTTTTAAGTAATGAAAATTACATACAAGCTACACTTTCAAAGTAAATTCTGTTATTAGTTCAGAGCTAAGGTCTAATAAAGGAGAATATAAACTTTTAGTACATAAATGCTGCACAGTAAAGTTTTAAATTAGCATGGGTACCACTTGTGACATAGTACATGTGACAACAGACAAGCAAATCTGAACTAGGACTTTCAGTGTACATGTATGTGTGTCACTAACTTGTTGATTTCTGAGGAAGAAAATGAATGAAGTGTTAAGTATCCATGTTTAAAACCAAGACTATCTCTTTTGGTGACCTGCATGGAGTGTTCTTAAAAGAATCGACGAAACAGAGGCCTTAACATGTCCCAAACTCGCACGTATCCCAAAGACATTAAGGGCTTCCTAGCTTGAAGCAAAGTTGTAATGACTTTCCAAATAACCCTAAATTCTCATCCTACTCCACTTGAAAGCTGGGCTGTGAGACAAAAGCAATCTACCTCCTTCTAGAAAATTGGAACTCGTTAAAACAGACCAGGAATATGACACTCAATGGACTCTGTAACTTGAGAATCACCAAGTCTGCACACCTCTGCTGTCTAAACCACTCTGGAGCCACGAGGATCACTTTGGCTCGATGCTTTTCTATGAGTCTGACTACCTTGCCTATCAGAGGCTAAGGAGGGACACAAAGCAGAATCTCTGTAGGCCATAGCTGGGAAAGGGTACCAGGGCCCTCCAACTTGGCTGCCTATCTTTGTCTGAAAAACCGTGGAGTCTTGGCATTCAGGCCTTTCACCATCAAATCAAACTGGGGAACCCTCAGGTGTCCTCAATAAGGGATAACACTTCTTGCGCCAACTCCCACTCTCTGGAGTCCAGAGTGTGTCCGCTCAGAAAATCTGCTTACACATTCTCCATCCCAGTTGCATGAGACAAGACCTTCAGATGTTGCTCTGCCCAACAGAGTAATATCCTGTCCTCTAAGGAGACTGTTGGACTCTTGGTGCCCCATTGTCTGTTGATATATGCCACCGCCATCAACAAAACCTCTACCACTGTTTCAGACTAACAGGAGAAAACACCAAAGCTTTCCTGATTACCCTTGTTTCTAACTAACTGATGGACCATGAAGCTTCAGACGCCAACTACAGGCCCTGCGCAGTCTGCCCATAACAAATGGCTATTAATTTCTAATCTAGAATTTCAACTCCATTCTTTTAGACAAATTGTCTTGCGAAAGCCACCAGGAAAACTCCATCTGGCTTCCCCATACAAGGGAAACCTGGCCTCAAAATCCTCTGACTAGGGACTCCACCATGACAGAAGGGCTCCCTGTAATGGTCTTATGTGAGAACAAATGCCAAGATCCAATGTTGATACCATGGAAACCAAGACCTGAAGATTATCCCAGACCTTGGTAATTCTCATGCTCTACAGGTGACTGATCTGATCCTATAGTTTCAGCACCCCCATCCAATGTAAAGATTACCTTGCCTACCTTTGTCTCAAAAAGCACCCCCAAATATTCCAGATTTCAGCCACCATTATCATGACCTTGGAAAACATGGGGGATACTATTGCCAGGCCAAATGAAGGGTCTGAAATTGCAAATACCCTCCGAGCACCGAAACCTGAGGAACCTTTGAATAGGGATTTGCAGGTAGATCCAATTATACCAGAAACTCCCCCTTTCGGACCACCGTGATTCACTGAGTACAGAGTTTCCATTCAAAAGGGAAGCATCCATAGAGAGGTATTTACTTTTTCAAGATCCAGAATGGATAGACACATGTCCTTTCTTTTCAGTGCTGTAAAGTAGATGGAATATCTGCCCTGACCTCTTTCTGTCTATGGGTCCGGAATCACTACCTCCAAGAGAAGCCAGTCCAACGTGGACTGAACTGCAGTCCTTTTCTCCTTTGATGTCTCTGTTTATAAAAGTGGTATAGGAAGGAGACTGGGAATTGGACTGGCAGTTAATGGAGATTCTTATGTAGGAAAGGACAGTGAAATATTTTGAAATTGATAGATTGGAGAAATTACTTACCTGATAATTTCGTTTTTCTTAGTGTAGACAGATGGACTCAGGACCAATGGGTATAGTGTACTCCTGATAGGAATTGGAGACGTAGTCAGATTTCAATCTGACGTCAGCACTACATATACCTGTGCAGGAAGCTCTGCTCTTCAGTATTCTCCTCGAAAAGCAATTGTGGATATATGTGTGTTTGATTAACTTGATGAACTTGATACCGGTTGACGTGATTTTCAGCTGGAGACCGCCAGTGCACTCAACCAAGAAACACCGACACCCGGCAACTATGGGTGTCTTAAATAGGAGTAAAGTCAGGCTTTCCCACGCATGTCTTGCTCTCAGGGATTGTCACCCGAGGTTTACGTATTTCGGTGCAGCCGTGGGTGGGATGCTGAGTCCATCTGTCTACACTAAGCAGAACAAAATTATCAGGTAAGTAATTTCTCCATTTCCTAGCGTGTAGCAGATGGACTCAGGACCAATGGGATATACAAAAGCTACTCCTGACCTGGGTGGGAGGCTGCACGTGGCCCAGCCTCCCACCCGGGTCACTGGTGGGAGGCTGGCCCACTGCCCTTGCGAATGCTGTGTCCTCCCGGGCCTGAACATCCAGACGGTAGAACCTCGAGAAGGTGTGAATGGAGGACCACGTTGCCGCCAGACAGATGTTGGCGGGTGACAGCATCTTGGTTTCTGCCCAGGCCACTGCCTGGGCCCTCGTGGAATGGGCCTTGACTTATAGAGCTGGAGATTTCCCTGCCTCCACGTAGGCCGCCTTGATTACTTCTTTGATCCAGTGGGCTATGGTTGCCCGCGAGGCCGCTTCCCCTTGTTTCTTCCCGCTGTGAAGGACAAATAGGTGGTCCGTCTTTCGTACGGATTCCGATCTTTCCAGGTATCAGACTAGGAGTCTGCCAACGTTAAGATGGCGAAGAAGGCGAGAGTCTTCAGAGTCCTTATGCTCGTCTGGAGATAGTAGCAAGATGGTTTGGTTTAGGTGCAAATGCGAAACCACCTTTGGAAGGAAGGAGGAGACAGTGCATAGCTGTATGGATACTGGTGTGAATCTGAGGAACTGTTCCCGACAGGATAGTGCTTGAAGTTCAGAGATGCGACGGGCTGAATATATTGCCACTAGGAATGCGGTCTTCAACGTCAGGAGCCATAGGGACAGACCGCAGGTAGGTCTGAAGGAGGCTCCCGCTAGGAAGTCTACTACTAGATTGAGATTCCATAGGGGTACCGGCCACTTTAGTGGTGGTCAGATTTGTTTGACCCCTCTCAGGAAGCGGGACTCGTCTGGATGGGAAGATAGACTGATGCCGTCCACTTTGGCTCTGAAGCAGGCCAGTGCTGCCACCTGAACCTTGATGGAGCTGAGAGACAATCCCTTCTTTAAGCCATCCCTGCAGAAATTCCAGGATCATGGGGATTTTGACTGTCCGCGGAAGGATGTCGTGGTCTTCACACCAGACTTCGAATATTCTCCATATTCGTATGTAGGTTAGAGACGTGGAAAACTTGCGTGCTCGGAGCAAGGTGTCAATCACTGCCTCCGAGTATCCACTCTTCTTCAGGTGAGTCCTCTCAATGGCCAGACTGTAAGAGAGAATCGAGTTGGGTCTTCGTGGAGGACCGGTCCTTGCTTGAGTATGTCCCTGTGTGGAGGTAGACACAGGGGGTTCCCTGCCAGAAGTCTTCGCATGTCTGCTTACCACAGTCTTCTTGTCCAGTCCGGGGCCACTAGAAGTACTAGCCCTTTGTGATATTCTATCTTGTGGATCATTCCGCCCAGTAGTGGCCATGGGGGAAAGGCGTACAAGCAGGTCCTCCCGTGACCAGGTCTGGATGAGGGCATCGATCCCCTGGAATTGTGGTTCTTGTCTGCGGCTGAAGAAGTTGGGAACTTGGGCGTTGGGACTGGGTTGCCAGAAGATCCATGGTTTACTATCAATTGGAAGGTTGTGGTTGACAGCATCTATTCCCCTGGGTATAGACTTTCTCTGCTGAGGTAATCCGCAGTGACATTGTCTTTTCCCACGATGCGGGCGGATGAGATCCCTTGCAGGTTTGCTTCCGCCCACGCCATTAGGGGGTTTATTTCCAGGGACACCCGTTGGCTTCTGGTTCCTCCCTGGCGGTTGATGTAGGCAACTGTGGCGTTGTCTGACATGACTGACAGATTCGCCCCGGAGTCTGTGACTGAATTGTAGGCAGGCTAGTCTGACTGCCCGGGCTTCCAGTCGGTTGATGTTCCATCCCAACTCTTCCTTGTCCCATTGCCCCTGGGCCATCAGTTCTGGCAGTGGGCTCCCCACCCTCGTATGCTCGCATCAGTGGTGAGAAAGACCCAGGTGGGGATAGCCTTGCTCCCTTGCTCAGATGGTCTTCTTGTAGCCACCATTTGAGCTGGGTCTGTACCTCTGCTGGTAGCTGGAGGCGAACGGCGTAGTCCTGAGACATTGGGTTCCAGCGTGACAGTAGGGAACGTTGAAGTGGTCGCATGTGGGCCCTTGTTCTTGCCCATGGGACAATTTCTAGGGTTGATGTCATGAGGCCGAGGACTTGGAGGTAGTCCCATACCTTGGGCTGAGCGCAGTTCAACAGTTTTTGCAACTGGTCCCATCAATTTCCTTCTCCTTGTAAGGGGAAGAACGACCATATCTTGTTTGGTGTCAAACCGGTCTCCTAGGTATTCTAGTGATTGGGAGGGTTGCAGGCAACTCTTGGTTGTGTTGACGACCCACCCGAGAGTCTGCAGTAGATTCTTGACTCTGGTGGTCGCCTGGTGACTTTCCTCTGGCGATTTTGCCCTGATCAGCTAATCGTCCAGATACGGGTGTACGAGGATTCCTTCTTTCCTCAGTGTCGCCGCCACTACAATCATGATTTTGGTGAACGTCCGAGGGGCTGTGGCCAGTCCGAAGGGCAGTGCCCAGAATTGGTAATGATTGTCCAGGATCGCGAAGCTTAGAAAGCGCTGGTGGTCGTGATGGACCAGGATGTGGAGATAGGCTTCTGACAGATCCAGAGAGGTCAGAAATTCTCCCGGCTGTACTACCCTTATGACAGAGCGTAGGGTTTCCATGCAGAAGTGTGGTACCCTCAGGTAGTGGTTGACAGACTTGAGGTCCAGGATGGGCCGGAACGTTCCCTCTTTCTTGGGGACGATAAAATAGATGGAATAGTGTCCAGTATTTTTGTTGATGCGTGGGCACCGGTGTTATAGCCTTTAGGGCGAGTCATTTTGTCAGTGTGGTTTCCACTGCCATCTTCATGGAGAGGGAGTGGCAAGGGGATTTCACAAATTTGTCTGAAGGGATGCTGTGGAAGTCCAGGTATCCCTCTCGAACGATGGATGGTTAGGACCCACTTGTCAGACGTTATCTCGATGCATCTTTGGTAGAATAGGGCAAGTCTGCCCCCTTTGGCTTCTTCCTGTGGATGGGTCTGTTGATTTTCATTGTGGGGTGCGGCTGGGGCCTGGACTTGAGCTGGCTCCCCTCTTGTTGTGTCTGTTCCGAAAGGACTGGCCCCTGCCTGCAAGGCGAGGTGCTTGGAATGTGTTTTTGTATGGTCTGAAACACTGCGATCCTCTGCCCTTGGGTGTTCGGGGAGAGGGGTGTTGGCTTCTTTTATTCCTGTCCTCCAATAGCCAAGGTACTGGGGATTCACCCCATTTGTTGGCTAACTTCTCCAGTTCGCTGCCGAACAGGAGGGCTCCTTTGAAAGGCATTCTCGTGAGTTTTGTCTTGGAAGTCGCGTCGGCTGACCAACTTCGGAGCCAGAGTTTCCTTCTGGCTGCCACTATGGACACCAGGTCGGAGGTCGCATCTGTGAGGAAAGATATTGCCGGTTCTAATGTTTCAACGGGTGTGGTTGCGTCCCTGGAAAGTGACAAGGAGGCACGTGTCACCACGGCGCAGCAGGCAGCGATCTGCAGGGACATAGCTGCGACATCAAATGACTGTTTAAGGATGGACTCCTGATGTCTGTCCTGGGTATCCTTGAGTGCAGCTCCTCCTTCAACTGGGATGGTAGTGCGCTTAACGACAGCGCAGACCATGGCGTCCACTTTGGGGAACCCCAGGAGTTCTTTAGTTGAGGGTTCCAGGGGATATAGGGCTTCTAGGGCCCATCCTCCCTTGAAACTGGCCTCTGGTGTATTCTATTCCAGGTGAATCAGTTGTTGTACGGCCTGTAGCATTGGGAAATGGCATGAGGCCTGACGGAGCCCGACCAAAACAGGGTTCGTCTTTGGCTCCGCTGTGGTACTTGTGCCTGGGATGGCCAGTGTCTTCAGGCTCAGAGACAAGAGATCTGATAACTCGTCTTTGGAGAAGAAACGCATCGTGGTTCGGTATGGAGGGATTTCTCCTTTCTCCAGGAAGTCTGGCTCTTCCTCTGAGGTGTCCGTGTCCCATAAGGGGAGGCTGTTTTTCCCGGAGGGGGCACGTCTCGGGGAGGCAGAGAGGGGCCTGGAAGGTTTTGGTCTTCTGGTGGAGGCTGTGGCTATGTCATCGGTGGCACAGATTGTGCCTGGACAAAGGTTTGCAGCCCTTTGAAGAACTGTACCCAGGAAAAAGTTCCTGGGTCCATATTGAACCCAGCGGCGATCCTCGAGGGGCCAACTGAGGAGGGGCCGAGCTGGGGATAGAGAGGTCCGGGGTACTATTGTTGGTAGAGCCAGATTCTTCTACTGGCCGGGGGGGGGGGGGGGGGGGGCTTGTCCTGGTTCCCCCACGGCCTCTTTGCATTGCAGGCACAGGGCAGAAGCCACTTCGTATTGCGCAGCTCTCAGGTGGCAGACTGGGCAGAGGGCTTGACCCTTGGCTTTCTTGGCCGGTGGTGCCATGATTTGAGTGCATGGAGTCATTCAAAACTCGTCTGTGCGCCTATATGCGCGCACCGGGAGGTTTAGACATGCGCTCTGAGTGCGTTGAAGATGTACGTGTAAGCTGCGGAAGATGTGTGTGCAGGCCACTATGTGCACCTAGAGATGCACGCGCCGCTATGCGCACAGGCTTAATTTGTGTGCCCGGCGCCATTGAGCGCGCCGCTGTGCGCCCGGCACAGATGCGTGCGCCGCTGCGCGCACAAGTAGTTTATGCACCCGGCTCGCCGCTGTGCGCACGGCTCAGTTGTGCAGACAATACGGCGATCAAGAGGGGGAAATGGCACCAGCAACCATGCGGGCAAGATGGTGGCCCCCCCGGAGGGTCTCCACATGGGAGGACCCTTGTACCGAATTGGGGTCTAGCCCGGATGGGGCTGTTCAACCCGATGGGACAGATGCCGGAGGGCGATCTGTGCGGTTATCCGAGTCGCGGAGACTGGAGACTTTAAAAAAACTTTTCTACCTTACCTTGTCTCGGCGCTTCCTGGTCTCGTGCCAGGCGGTCTCCGGCTGCGGGGGGGGGGGGGGGGGGGGGGGGGGAGAAATACCTTCACCGCCGCGCTTGGTATTGCACCCGCTGCCTCTCAGCCACTCCCATTCCTGGGGACTAAGTCCACGCCGGGAACCGGCTACCGGACCGAGGCTTACCTCTGAGGGATCTCGGAAATCACCTCAGGAATTCTTGACTGTGGGAGGGACCCTTAGGTATAATTGCAGGAGAGCGGGACTCATCTTGTAGAGGTAAGATTTTGGAATTTTCTCTCTTCTTTGGTTTGGATTTTCTAATGCTGTGCAAGGGTGTGTAGAGTCCCAAACTGCTAAGGAGACTGAGAAATACTGAAGAGCAGAGCTTCCTGCATGGGTATATGCAGTGCTGATGTCAGATTGAAATCTGACTGTCTCCAACTATACCCATTGCGCATTTGCGGCACGTCGGTCAAGCTTCGTTTTTTCTTGCTAATATTATTGTTCATGATTGATAGCAATAAAATTATCAATTAAAAAAAAAAAAAAGAAATGGTTACTATTAACACCACAAACAAGTATATAAACTGTATTGCAAGCATTTTTGCAGTCTGACCATTGTGTTATCGATAAGCTCTTCACAACTGTTTTTTCTTAAGGCTTGCTATGAGAGAGAAGAATTTCCCATCAACGTGTCAGTGATTTAAAGAAGATATAAATCTGCTGCAAAATATTTAACAAATCCAGCTGCATTTTAGCAGCTCTTGGCAGTACAAGCAATTCAAAGAATGAGCTGAGCATAACAAAAGTAGGGCAAGTAAAGTCCAACCTGAATGTAAATTGTGGTCTGTTTGTATATTCTTATTTTATGTATGATTGAAATGTACATTGCTTCATCTTTTATGTATGGGCAATTTATAAATCTTAATAAACAAACATTTAATATTCTAATATTAGCATTCAACCAAACTCTCGCATTTTAACAGCACATAATTCTATATGTGTATATTTGTGGCAGGACCCTCATACAACTGACATAACGGCAGGGGGAAAAGGGGAATTAAATTCAGACAGCAACCAACAAGGACATTGAATTTTACAGCCTGGTAAAACAAATAAAAATGGGGGTAACCTGCTGATGCAGCTATTACTTACATTAACCAATAAACCTGATACTTTTGATGCAACTCCACCATTACTCTCTGCTTCAACGGCAAGAGGTAATTGGAATTGGACCCAAACAACAACCAACTAAGGCCCTGACTTTTGACAGTCTGAGAAAATGATAATTATAGGGGGACTTGGATGGCGCAGCAGATACTACCATAAGCTTGCTGGGCAGACTGGATGGATCGTTTGGTCTTTTTCTACTGGCAAATGGTCCATCCAGTCTGTCCAGTAAGCTTATGGTAGTATCTGCTGCGCCATCCAAGTCCCCCTCAATCAGATCCCAGTCTTTTGGGAAGTGGAGGCTCCAGCTCTGGATGACTTAAGATAGCATAATGAGGTTCAGCTGATGCATAGAGGTTGATCCAATTTTACTAAAAGTGGACCAAGATAACAGACCAGCAGGTCCTTTCCATCATAAGGGATGGCTACACTTTAGAATTTGCTCGCCTGGTTCTCTACATCTTTATAGTCTTCCCATGTACTTCAAAGGAGAAAAGGACCGCAGTTCAGTCCACGTTGGACTGGATTCTTCTCTTGGAGGTATTGACTCTGGACCCAAAGACAGAAAGAGGTCAGGGTAGATATTCCATCTACTTTGCAGCACTGAAAAAGAGAGGAGATGTGTATATCCATTCTGGATCTCGAAAAAGTAAATACCTCTCTGTGGATGCTTCCCTTTTGAATGGAAACTCTGTACTCAGTGACCCCGGCGGTCAGAAAGGGGGGAATTTCTGGTATAACTGGATCTATCTACATATCCCCCATTCAAAAGTTCCTCAGGTTTGCGATGCTCGGAGGGCATTTGCAATTTCAGACACTTCATTTACCTGGCAATAGTATCCCCCATGTTTTCCAAGGTCATGATAATGGTGGCTGTGACTTTGCGCAAGGAAGGAATTTGGTACACCTCGACTTGGACAAATGGTTTTATCATCTGCTCTTCTCCAGTCTCACAGAACTAGTCTTGTCTCCAAAGATCTAGTGTCTTCAGCAGACATAGCACAAGAAATGCAGTACTGGGTTAGATTAAAGGTCTATCAAAGCCCAGCAGCCTTGTCAGACAGCGGCCAACCCAGGTTGCAAGTACCCAGCAGGATCCTAAAGAATAGGTCCAATCCCTATTGCTCACAACCAGGGACAATCAGTGGCTTTCCCAAGTTTACATGACTAACAAGTTTATGGCCTTTTCCTCTAGGAAAAGGCCATAAACTTGTTTTTTAAAACTTCTTTTTAAAATCCAGCTATGCTGCTTTCACTACATCTTCTCACAATACATTCCACAGTTTAATTGTGTGATAAGTTTACTTTCTCAGATTTGTTTTAAAAGTGCTATTATGTTCATGGGGTGTCACCTAGTCCTAATACTATTGGAAAGGATAAACAACTGTTCCCTATTTACTTGCTCTACCCCATCCATAACCTTTAGAATAGCTCCTCTCAGCTATCTTCTCCAGATTGAAAAGCCCTAGCTTGTTTATCCTGGTGTCATATGTGAGCTATTCCAACCCCTTATATTGATATACTTTTTATATATCTTTTCAAGTTCCCACCACAGCTTTCTTAGCAGATCTTAATATCCTAGGATGCATCCTGGCTGCTTCCATGGGTTTGTCCACTTTCAGTTTTTAAGTTTCACATAAACCTTCTCCTTCATAAATAGCACTATCACAGAGCATGATCGGTCTATGGATGGCTAGAGGACAGAATCACAGTCTGGACTCCAGTTTTCTTCTTTTGCACAACTTTACTGTTCACATAATCAGAATTCAAACTGCTTAGCTTGCAGTACGTCAGCAAAACAACTTCACTAGGTCAGTTATGTTATAAGGAGCTACCTTCACCTTCTCTCAGGGGCCTGTCTTGCTCTCCTCTGAGCCTATGCTTTATTCTTGCTCAGAGGAAACACCCTGAACCCAGAATGCCCTGTGTTAAGGTGGACTGGGCCTAGACTGTTGGGACCGGTCTATTAAGGTGTACTGAGGGTTTCTATAGGGCATTCTGTCCTTGCCTATAAATCAGCAGTCCATCTGCAATCACTTCTTTAGTGAAAACATGTGTTTCCCATTACTCTGTTTCTCATATTCTCCTTCAAACATTTCTTCACTCAATCTTAAAACTATACATCTGACCTTCCTCCTCTCACTGATATATCTGAAAACAATTGTCACTTTGCTTCACTTTTTAACCATCTTTTCTCAGACTCGTGTTTGCCCTCCTGACCACTTCTCGCCTCTTTCAGCTTCACCAAATGTTCTTTTGTGCTTCTTTCTGAGATGTCTTTTATGTTTTGAACGCTAGAAGTTTTACTCTTACTATTACAGCCACCACTTTTGAAACACTTCTCATTTTCTCTTATTTTTATTTAAATTTTTAATATAAAGTTTTGTTCTCTCTTTGATCCACTGTTCTTCCATTTAACCAATAGCCTCCAATCCATTTGGAATTTTGAAAATCACGATTCAGACTTTTCTGTGACTCTTCTCTGAATTGACTGTTATTTCAGTCCATACCATTTGATGATCACTGGTGCTCAGGTGGCTGCCTACCCGGACCTTTGAAATGCTTTCTCTGTTTGTCAGTACCAGGTCCAGTATCACCATTTCCCTCCCTTCACCTTTGTTTCTTCAGGCTTATGAATATACATTTGTTTGATTTTTAAATTTTATTAGAGTCAATTCTTTTGAAATTATCACCTCCCTCTCTATTTTCTTTATTAATTTTATCTTCACTGATCTGGCCATTCCTTGGCTTTTGCGCTTTTCTTTTTCAATATGACATGTTAATCACTCATTTTATCCTGTTATTGACATATGACATACTTACCTAGCAGAATCCAGACCACACTATCAGTGTTAAGTAAACAATATTAAGAATGTAATCATACTGTTCTCCAAATCTCTCTATTGATAAATCTATAATTACACTTTGAGGTTGATACTCAGCAGGTTGGTGAACCAGAAAGTTCTGCAGTTGAAAATACTCTGATAATTTTACCTGGATAAAGTTATCCAGTTATATTAAGGACAGCGTTTTCCCCAACCAGACTCACCCAGTTAAGTTTATCCAGTTAGTACTAGCCAGATAGGTTTTAGCCATACCCTTACCCTACCTCTTTATATCAGGCTAAATTTTAGCTGGGTAATGAGGTGATAAGAGTGGATAAGTATGTTCAGAAATGAAAGGATGGATTTTGGTGATGTTATATAGAAAGAAATGGCAAGTTTTAGCAGCTTTGGATATGTACAGAAAAGGTAGAGCGGAGTTGAAGATGACTAAGGGGAGGGGACTGTTAGGATCACAGTGTTAGCCACTGAAATAGAGAAAGGCGGAAGAGGGGAAGGCTTAAGAGGACCTGGAAACTAAGAGTATGCTGTATGATCAAAATCTGGGGAGAGCCATCTTTACCTGTGTGGGTGCTGGTACTGCATGCATTGTTCCTCCACCATCCAAGCCAGTTGAGGAGTAAGGTCATCAGGCAGCACCCCAATTTTGATATTTAATTGTGGCTGTTGCGTCAGTAGAGTGGGGGAAGACTTGAGAGGAGCTGGGAACTGAGAGCATATTCTGTGACCTAAATTGGTGATAGTCACCTTTAGATCTAATTCTTAGTGGAAGACATGAGTGGAACACATGATTTGATGTGAAATGCAATATTAATCATATAATCAAATCTGACTTGCTAACTGGGAGGAGGACATTAAGGAAATCTACCGCGAAAGCATTTCATTTTCAAAATGGAAATTATGAGAAAATGAGAAAAATGGCAAGGAATAAACTGAAAAGAGCAACTGCAAACATTTAAACTTTTAATTAGGCATGGACACTTTAACAATACCATCTTGGAAGCCCAGATCAGATGATTTTGAAACATTAAAATAGGTGGAAGAAAGGTCAAATGCCATGAGACTGGTTAAAGGTGAGGTGAGAGGCTATTATAGCAAAAAGAACATCTTTCAAAAAATGGAAACAGGATCCAATTGAAGAAAACAGGAAACAGCATAAGCTTTGGCAAGTTAGATGCAAAGCATTGATAAGGAAGGCTAAGACAGAATTTGAAAAAAAGCTTGCTGAAGAAGCAAAAATTCATAATAAAAACCCTTTTCAGGTAAATTCAAAGCAAAAAGCCTGCGAGGCAGTCAGTTGGACCATCAGACGATCAAGAGGTAAAAGGTGTACTAATGGAGGACCCAGCCATAGCAGAAAGATTAAATGATTCCTTTTTTCAGTATCACTCAAGAGGATGTAAGGCAGATACCCATGCCAGAATTGATATTTAAAGGTGATGATTCAGAGGAAATGAAACAAATATCAGTGAATCTGGAAGATGCATTGGGCAAACTGACAAACTAAAGAATAGCAAATCACCTGGACAAGATGGTATGCATCCTAGAGTACTGAAAGAACTGACAAATGAAACTGCAGACCTATTATTAATCTGTAATCTATCATTAAAATCAGCCACGATACCTGATTGAGGACAGCAATATGCTGCCAACTTTTAGAAAGAGTTCTAGAGGTGATCAGGAAACTACCAACTAAATAAGCTTGTTATCAGTGCTGGAAAAAATGATTGAAACTAGTATAAAGAATAAAAATGTTAAACACATAGTCATAGTTTAATGGTACAAGCCCAACATGGATTTAGCCAAGGAAAGTCTTGCAATACTAATCTGCTACATTTTTTTGAAGGTGTGAATAAACATGTGGATAAATGTGAGCCAGTTGATATAGTGTAACTGGACCTTCAGAATGCATTTGACAAAGTACCACATGAGCGACTTGAAATTAAAAAGACATGGGATAGGAGGCAATGTTCTATTTGGGATTGAGAACTGGTTAAAAGACCGAAAACACAGAGGGCTAAATAATCAATGCTTTCATTGGAGAAAGGAGACTAGCTGAGTGCCACAGGGATGTGCTAGGACTGCACCTGTTTAACATATTTCTAAATATAGAACAATTTATGTATTTAAAGTTTTTTATATACCGCCACTCATCAGAGATATTGCGTCGGTGTACAGAGAACAGGAACATACGCCAGAGCGTTATACATATAACATAAGGTTAATATATGAAATCTTAAACATGAAACAAGTAAAACATAATTGAAGCAAACCATATCAATTATACGCAACTTATAACTGTGCTGAGCTAAACATAGCTTAATGAATAATAACAATATAGGGAGCCTAAGAACAGAAGGAAAATAGTGAGATGGTCAAATTTGTTGCTGATACAAAATTATTCAAAGTTGTTAAATCACAAGAGGATTGTGCGAAATTGCAAGAGAACCTAACGATACTGGGCATCCAATTGGCAGATGGCATTTAATGTAGACAAGTGCAAAATGATGTATATAGGGAAGAGGAACCTAAATTATAGCTTCATGATGCAAACTTCCACATTGGCAGTCACCACCCTTGAAAAATATTTAGGCATCATTGTGGATATGTTGAAATCCTCTGCCTGGTGTGTGGCGGCAGCAGCCAAGAAAGCAAATAGAATGCTAGGAATTATTAGGAAAGGACTGAAGAATAAAACAGAGAATATCTAAATGCCTCTGTATTGCCCCATGGTTTGACTGCATGTGTTTCCGGTCACCACATCTCAAAAAGAAATAGTGGAATTAGTAAGGGTACAGAGGAGTGTGAGCAAAATGATAAAGGGGATGGAATGATTCCCCTATGAGAAAAGGCTAAAGAAGGTAGGGCTCTGAGGGGAGATATGATAGAGATCTATAAAATAATGAGTGAACTAAAACAGGTAAACGCAAATTGTTGTTTACTTTTTCAAAAAGTACAAGCGCTAGGAGACATGCAAGAAAATTACTAGGTGATACATTTAAGATAAATAGAAGAAGATACTTTTATACTCAATGTACAATTAAACTCTGGAATTCATTGTCAGAGGATGTGGTAAAAGGTTTGAACAAGTTCCTGGAAGAAAAGTCCATAAATCATTATTAAAGTGGACTTGGGGAAATCCACTGCTTGTTCCTGTGATAAGCAGCATGGAATCTATTGAACTCTGGAATCCAGCTAGGTACTTGTTACTTAGGCCTGGATTTATCAAAATACACTAAATATCGCATGCGATAGGAAAAGGGGTGTGTTATATGGTAATAGCCTATTTAACACAAAGTGCGCTATCTTAGCATTTCGCATAGATATTACTGCAGAATGCGATAACTTTTTCACACTTTGCAGTAAGTGCCACAATTGTTGCAATTCCTACCTACAACCATTGAGAGAGAGAGAGAGAGAGAGAGAGAGAGAGAGAGAGAGAGAGAGAGAGAGAGAGAGAGAGAGAGAGAGAGAGAGAGAGAGAGAGAGAGAGAGAGAGAGAGAGAGAGAGAGACTAGCTGTAAGGCTGTTATAGTACGTAGGTATTTATACCTCTATATGAGGCCCACCTAATACCTCGAGGTGAGGTTTAGGTAGAAGTATAGGGGTTAGGGGCCACTTTGTCATTCAGAGAGAGACGTACAAACAGAACAGTACACTCTTGTGAAGATTTGATGACCTTCGGAGTGAGGAAACTCACACAAAGATGAGATTTGTACAATGTTCTCTCAACCTAGCTTGATGTTACCCAGATAGAGTCCATCAAGCTAGAGTGATACATTTAGACATAAACATGTGATACATTAACAGATGTTTAGAAATTGTTGCAAAGCTCGACAAAATTCTGATCCATATTGTTCCCTTTTTTGTAATTTTATCTCTGAATATGGATCAAAATTTGAACAACAGGAAATATGCTTAAAAAGATTTGAGTGCTCAAGGTCTACACTCAGTTTTCAGGTATCATCTTTACAGAAAACTGGGATATCATCTATAAAGGATAGCTTATTTGTGCACAATTAGAAATGCCAGAAAATTGTGTGAGATCAAAGAATGTGGTTTTTTTAAATTTTCCGGTTACAAGATTGTTGTCATGTTTTGAAATGTTTAGGAAATATCATATTGAAGTCTTGATTATACCAGAGGATAAAATGCCAGGTGTTTCTAAGATTTACTATTTGCTTCGGCAAGAAGTTTTGAGTTTAGAAGATAAGTTGGATGCCTCATTGTTGGCGAGTCCTGTTATGTCAACTTTTCTTTAGGCCTCAGTGCATGTTGTACCCACTAGAGTAACTGTTTCCTTTAGTTTTGAAAAAGAAAGGGATCTTGTTCTTCAAAAGGATTTTAAGAATAAAGATTATTCATTTTGTGGCCATAAAATACAGACATTTTAGGATTTTTCCTGTATGACTCAAGTTCAAAGGAAACAATTTCTTTTTTTTAAAGCAAAATGTGTTGGCTCCAGGAGCCACCATTTTTCTTAAACTTCCATGTACCTTTATGCCTATTAAGACTGAAGGAACATGACCACACAAATGTTGTAGCTTGGAATACTGGTGGTATAGCTGGCTTATAGTAAGAAATTGGCTAATATCCCAATTCTTTTATTTTAGCAGACAAGCAGGCTGAGATTTAGGACTGAATTCCTGATGAACTTTCTGGTGCAGAGAGGTAAATCTGGGGATCATTAGCATAAAAGTGGCATTGAAAGTCATGAGCGGGAATTGGAGCACCAAGGGAATTAGTATCCAGAGAGATGAGAAGAGGGCCCAGTACACTCCAATTGTTAGAGGGATGGCAGTGGAGAACGATCTGCCAGAGGAAATACTAAAAGTGAAATAGGAGAGGTAAGAAGGCCTAAAATCCAAGTGAGGACAGACTAGTAAGGAGTAGGTGGTGATCAACAGTGTTAGTAAAGGCCTTTAGTTTTAGTCATAAACATGTCACTGGAGACATTGGCAAAGGCTGTTTCTGTGGAATGTAAAGGGCCAAAATCAGACTGGAGTAGATAAAAAATGATCTAAGATGAAAGAAAGTCAACACAGTAGCGGTGAACAGCATATTGAAGTGGTTTGGAAGCAAAAGGGAGGCTAGAGATGGGATGATAGTTGGCAGTTATTGAGATCATGTAACTCCTTTGCTTCATCGGTTCCATTGGTTGTCAGTGGAACAAACAGTCAAATTCAAAGTTTTAACCTTGATTTTTAAGTTGTTGCAAGGTAGTCCTCCAGGGTTTTCTCACATTCTCATTTTAAATTCCTGCAGGATATCAGCATAGCAGAGTTGCTTACCTATAACATGTATTCTCCAAGTTCAGCAGGATGCCAGTCCTCACACATGGGTGACATCATCCAAATTACCCTGGTACAGAAAACATATATCAAAGTTTCTAGAACTTTGACTGAGGCTCTCATGCTTTGCATGCCATTATACTACACATCCATGTGGGGTCCATTCAATCCTATAATACAGAATTCAGGAATAACTCACAAAGTGGAAACCCAATTCCATGGAGTAATGGGCAAAATTTGTGAGAACTACCAACTTGCTGTCTACCTGTTATAAGTAAGCAACTCTGCTTTCTCAGAGGACAAGCAGGATAGCAGTTAAGAACATAAGAAAATGCCATACTGGGTCAGACCAAGGGTCCATCAAGCCCAGCATCCTGTTTCCAACAGTGGCCAATCCAGGCCATAAGAACCTGGCAAGTACCCAAAAACTAAGTCTATTCCATGTTACCATTGCTAATGGCAGTGGCTATTCTCTAAGTGAACTTAATAGCAGGTAATAGACTTCTCCTCCAAGAACTTATCCAATCCTTTTTTAAACACAGCTATACTAACTGCACTAACCACATCCTCTGGCAACAAATTCCAGAGTTTAATTGTGCGTTGAGTAAAAAAGAACTTTCTCCGATTAGTTTTAAATGTGCCCATGCTAACTTCATGGAGTGCCCCCTAGTCTTTCTACTATCCGAAAGAGTAAATAACTGATTCACATCTACCCGTTCTAGACCTCTCATGATTTTAAACACCTCTATCATATTCCCCCTCAGTCATCTCTTCTCCAAGCTGAAAAGTCCTAACCTCTTTAGTCTTTCCTCATAGGGGAGTTGTTCCATTCCCCTTATCATTTTGGTAGCCCTTCTCTGTACCTTCTCCATTGCAATTATATCTTTTTTGAGATGCGGAGACCAGAATTGTACACAGTATTCAAGGTGCGGTCTCACCATGGAGCGAATCACTAGCTACAGGCTGCCCCCCCAACATAAAAGGGGATCAACAAAACACGAAAATAAGTGCCAACAGCACAATAACCAGTTTTGTTGATAACAATGGGGGGGAGCCTAAACAAAAACGGGCCCTAGGTGAGATTTGAAGGACTTGTACACCCATATCGAGATCTTCCCCAATCAGATATATCTCCAGTTTGTGGTGGGAACCCAGCACTTCCAGTGCTATGTACACGCCTCACGTGTCTTGACAAAATGCCTAGCTGTGGTGTTGGCACACTTGTGCAGGCTGGGAGGCCATGTTTTTCCCTATCTAGATGATTGGCTGGTCAAGAGCACCTTTCAGGCAGGGGCCGAAGCATCCATACACCTGATCATCCAGGTGCTGAAGTCACTAGGGTTCATCATCAACTACCCCAAGTCCCATTTCAGGCTGTCACCTCAATTGGACTTCATTGAAACCCTGCTAGACATGGCTCAGGACAAGACCGTCCTGTTGTTGCAACAGGCCACCAACCTGATGACTATTGCGGCAGAGATTCAAAAGAGTCAGCAGGTATCAGCCTGGAACATGTTGAAGTTACTGGGATATATGGCTGCTACACAGTGTATTTCACTCCCTTGGCATGGCTGCATATGAATAGAGCCCAGTGGACCTTAAGATCCTAATGGCATCAGGACACACAGGACTTTCAAGATTGCATCTGAATTTCTCCAGCTTTCAGGGACAAATTTGGTGGTGGGTCAATTCCAATCTGGAATGAGGGGTTTTTTATTTTTATTTTTTTATTTAACAGCTTTTAATATACCGGCGTTCGTGTGGCACATCACGCCGGTTCACAATGAACTTGAGACAGAATGGAATTACAAAAAACAGGGAGCGGGGGGAGGGAGCAGGCATGAGAAAGGGAGTGGGGGGAGGGTGGGATAGACAGCGAGGAAGAAGAGAGAGCAGCAAAGAAGGTAGAGAGGGATAACAAAACTGATTAGCAGGTTATTTACAACAGAATATAAAATACCAAAAGCAGAGATTAACTTATTTACAGCAGATTATTGGATACAGAGACATTCTTACTGAACGAGAGTTAAGGTGCAGGGGAGGCATGTGTCTAAGGGGGGTTGGTTTCGGGGTAGGCCTGCCTGAACAACCAGGTCTTGATGCCTTTTTTAAAGGCAGGCAGGGAGGGTTCGAGACGGAGTTGAGTGGGGAGGGAGTTCCAGAGGGCGGGGCCTGCTATGGTGAATGCTCTTTCTCTGGTGGTGGAGTGGTGTGCAATTTTTAGGGGGGGGGGGTGTGTGTAGTGTGCCAGCAAGGGTGGATCTTGCGGGGTGATTGGAAGAGTGGAAGTGAGGCATTTCCTTGAGCCAGGTGGAGTTGTTTTTGTAGAGAGTGTTGTGCAGTATGGTCAGGGTTTTATATTGAATGCGGAAAGGGATGGGCAGCCAATGCAGATCGATAAGAATGGGTGTGATATGTTCTCTCTTATGGGTATTGGTTAAGATTCTCGCCATGGCATTTTGCAGAGTTTGCAAGGGTTTGATGGTAGAGTGTGGTAGGCCTAGCAGGAGGGCATGCAGTAGCCCAATTTGGAGAAAATGGTTGACTGCAAGACTAGGCGGAAGTCCTGTGTGTGGAGTAGTGGTTTGAGATTTTTAAGGATCTGGAGCTTGAAAAAGCCCGCTTTCAGCAGTGACTTAATGTGAGGTTTGAAGTTGAGGTGTTGGTCTAGCGTGACTCCCAGGGTTACCTTACAAAGTCCCCGGGTTTAAATTATGTTGACCACGGATCCGTCCACATTGGCCTGGGGAGCTCATGCAGATGGGCTCAGCCCCAAGTGCTTGTGAGCCACCCTGGAAAAGCAATGTCAGACTAATTTCCTGGATCTTTGGGCAATCAGGTAAGTTCTGTGGGCTTTCAGAGATTGGCTGTCCAACAAAATTGTCCTAATACACACCAACAACCAAACTGCAATGCAGGGAGGCACAAGCTTATACCTCCTGCATCAGGAAGTGGTTCATATCTGGTGATGGGCTCATTCCCACAGGATGGTGCTCAGGACCATGTATCTTGCCAGCGTGGAAAATGTATTAGCGGACAGGCCGAGTCACTCTTTCAGGCCCCACAAGTGGTCTCTAGATCTAGGTATGATGAATCTGATCTTCCGCCTCTGTAGGAGCCCAGATGGGGTCCACTCACCATGCCTTGAAACAGGAAGGTTCCTCAATTCTGCTCACTGTACAGGACTCATGGCAGGCTAGCCTCAGATGCCTTCAGCCTACATTGGAGCAATTGGTTTTTTGTACACAACCTTCAGTACCACTGGCAGCGAAGAGCGAAGACTTTATTGAAGCCGCGAGGCCAGGGGGGACTCTGATTCTCATAGCCTCTTATTGACTGGGATAGGTCTGCTTTCCACTCCTAAAGGAAATATCCATCCAGAAATTGATCAGAGTGGGGACTTCCTCAGATCTCATCACCCAGGATTGGGGCCCGTTGCATCATTCCAACCTTCATCCATCTGTGAGTGACAAGATCCGTTGAGAGAATGACTCTCCAACCCCTCAATCTCTCATAGGATGTGTCTCGTGTCCTGGAGGCTTCCAAAAAGCCTTCCACTAGAAAGTTGTATGGACTGAAGCGGAGGAGGTGCTTTCTGTGGTGTGAGTAAAAGGCCTTATATATCCTTTCTCCTGTCTGACACAAACTGCTTGACTTCCTTCTTCACCTAAACAAACTCCATGAGGATTCACCTGAGTGAAATTAGTGTATATCATCACAGTGTAGAGGGGGTAAGCCCTTCTCTGTGCAGCATATAATTGTACGGTTCATTTGAGGTCTGCTTCATTGAAGCCTCCCCCAAAGGCCTCCTGCTGTAGCCTGGGACTTCAATGTGTTGTTGGCCCAGCTGATGAAATCTCCTTTTGGGCCTCTTCGTTCCTGTAACCTAAAGGTCTTGACCTTGAAGGTCATATTTCTGGTGGTGGTCACTTCAGCATGCAGGGTCAGTGAGCTCCAGGCCTTAGTAACTTATCCATCTTACACTAAGTTTTTTCATGACAGGGTGGTCTTGCGTATGCACTCTATTTTCCTGCCTATGATAGAGTCAGACATCCATCTTAACCAGTCCATCTTGCCAACATACTTTCCCAGGTTCTATTTGCACCAAGGAGAAGAAGCCCTGCAATGTTTGGACTACAAAAGAGCCTTAACCTTCTATTTGGAAAGGACAGAGCCCATAGACAGTCACACAGCTTTTTATTTCTTTTGACCAGAACAGTCTGAGTATTGCCGTTGCCAAGCAGATGCTCTCGCAGTCTTCTTCTCTGTTATATCCAGGCAACATTACATCTTGAGGGCATGTCAAGTTTCACTCTGTTAGAGCTATATCTGCATCGGTGACCCACTTGTGAGCAGTTCCTATGGAGGAGATCTTCAGAGCTGCAATGTGGCATTTTCTCCACACATTCATATCACATTATTGTCTGGACAGGGATGGCCAACACGGCAGCAGGTTTGGCCAATCTGTCCTCAAACAAGGCTGCCTTCGCTTGTTACCAACAAAACTGGTTATTGTTGTGCCCGATGGCACTTGTTTTGATGTTTTGTTGGTCCCCTTTTATGTTGGGGGCAGCCAATAGCTAATGATTCAACCATGTGTGAGAACTTCTATCCTGCTTGTTCTCTGAGAAAGAGTTGCTTACCTGTAACAGATGGATGGCAGGATATGAGTTCTCAAGAAATCTGCCCACCTCCCTGTGTAATCAGGTTTCCACTTTGTGGGTTTTTCCTGAATTCTGTATTATGAGACTGAAGGGACCCTGCGTGGATGTGTAGTATAATGGCATGCAGACATGCTCAGAGCGGCTCAGTCAAAGTTCTAGCAACTTTTCTATGCCAGGCTCCATCGGATGATGTCACCCATGTGTGAGGACTGCCATCCTGCTTGACCTCAGAGAATGGAATAGCTGCTGGCTCTGCCAAGGGGTTCTGATGGCATATCCCTATATATTGGAGATACTGGGATTCTTTCTCAAGACAGTAAATCTGATATTCTGGAGAGGGTGGAAGGTACCTTCTGTGAAGGGGTATATAGGAGAAAACCACAGACACCTTAAAAGACTGGCTCCAAAGAACTGGTCTGATCTACCTTAACCTAATATAGCAGGGAATCCTGGTCCTGGGTGGAGATCCCTAGAAAAGGAGTATAACTAATCAGGCCCAGGAGGCAAGGAAGCTTAGAGAAAGTGAATACTGCTGAACTCTAAGTTTTATGACTTCATTTGTTTGTGGAACTGCAAAAAATAGCAGAGCTGCTTTTGTTTATTTCTGGCCACCAATAAAGAAGTTTATGAAATATTTTTACCAGAGTCCAGCCTGAGTCTATTCTCTGGAATCTGAAGTCCGCTTGTGGTGCCACATCCTCATTTTTAGCCACTAGGGAGGCAAAGAAATCCTTCACCAACTCCACCACTAGATCGAAGGGCTGATGTGTCCTCTGTCCTGAAGTGGGTGGTAGAACATTCTCTTCTGATATTAGAATAGATTCTTGAACAGAAAAAACACTGAGTTCAGGCAAGGAGTATATTATCACTAATCTAGGGACTGGATCTGACACTTATTAGTAATCCCTGGAGAGACAGCCACTAAGGAGGACAATAGCAGCATCATCCAGTAGCCAAGGGCAGGAAGATGGATTAACCTGTCTTCATTAAAGAAAAGGAAATTATGAGGTAAGTAGTAATTTCTCCTTTCCAAGCATTCAGACAGGTTAATCCACACCAGTGAGATGTACCAAAGCTTCTCCCAAACAGGGTGGGAGGCTGCCCATGGTCCGATCAAAACCTTACACGCAAAGGCTGCATCCTCCTGGGCTTGCACATCCAGGTGGTAATGCCTGGAAAAGGTGTGTAAGGAGGACCACATTGCAGCTTGGCAAAACTCGAGGGGAAACAGCAATCTCATCTTCGCCCATGACATGGCTTTAGCCCTAGTGGAATGAGCCTTAACCTCACTAGACAATGACTGCTTAGGATCCATATGCGCGACCATAGTAACCTCCTTAATCCAGCAGGCTATCGTAGCCCGTAATGCCGGCTCACCCTGTTTACTACCACTGTGGAGTACAAACTGCCGGTCTGTCTTCCTGAGACTGTTAGAAACCTCCAAATCCTCATGGTATGCCGCTTGACACTCAAGGTTCTTAACAGGGGACATTCATTCACGTCTCTCCCTGTCCAGAGTCGGTAGGGAAATTGATTCAAGTGAAAATCCGAGACCATTTTTGGGCAAAAGAAAATGGAACAGTTCACAGATGGACTGCCCCTGGAATCATTTGCAGAAACGGTTCCTGGCAAGGCAGAGCCCACAGTCGGGACTCTACACACAGAACACCGTCCTCTAGTAAGTAAACTCAAGGAGAGGCTATGCAGTGATTGAAAGGTGGGATCACAGAACCAGATTAAGACACCACAAGGGCACCAGCAACCTCAAGGGGGGATGAAGATTCTTCACCCTTTCATGAACTGGGTTACAACTGGATGGACCAGCAAGAGTTCACCCTTCAAGTGACCTTGGAAACAGGTAAGAGCCATCACCTGTACCTTCAAAGAATTAAGGGCCAAGCCCTTAAACAACCCATCCTGCAAAAAAAAACAAACAAGAAAAAAATCCAAATCGAGCAAGATTTTAACCAAATGAGGATGAACCCCTCGTTCTTCACACCAAGCCTCAAACACTTGCCAAATGGAAACATAGGCTGGGGAAGTAACTTTCACACTTGAGGCAAGGTGGAAGTCACAGCAGTGGATTATCCATGCTTCAGCAACAGAGTCCTCACAAGAGCCACACCGTAAGACAAAAAAAATCAAGTCAGATCGTTGAGAAGAATAGGCCCCTGACGATCCCTGAGGACTGGTAATTGGACCCAGTGTGTTTCTTGAACCTCCTTACTCATTCTGCCCAGCATGGGCCACAAGGAAAAGGCATATAGAGGCTTGCCTTCCGGCCACTCCTGCATGAAGGCATCAATGCCCAAGAACTTCAGATCCCTCCTGCGACTGAAGAAGTGTGATGTCGCTAACAAGCCTAGAAACAGGAGGTCCCAGCGGCCCACTATGAGCTGGAATGCTTTGTTGTACAATTCCCATTCTCCTGGATCCAGACTCTGTCTGCTGAGAAGGTTGGCTCTTACATTGTCTTTTCTTGCAATGTGTGAGAGACACCAAGTTCTCCTGAAGATGCACTTCCACCCATTCCATGAGTTGGGATATTTCCTGCAACATTTGCTGACTTTTGGCTTCTCACTATTGATGACATAAGCCACCATCGTCACAATGTCCAACATCAACTGGACCGCACGACCCTACAAGCGGTTGACGAATTGCAAGCATGCCAACAGAATGACATGGGCTTCCAGCCAATTCATACTCCAGAGATACTCTTCTCTACTCCAGCGCCCCTGTGTTGTCAACTTCTGACTGTGAGCTCCCTAACCCTCAAGGCTTGAATCAGTCGTGAGTAGTAGCCAGTCTGGTGTTCATAGGGGAACGCCCTTCATTAGATAATCCGCTTGCAACCACCAGAACAGTTGGATGCTGATCTCCACTGGTAACTGAAGCCGTATCAAGTAGTCCTGAGACTGTGGACTCCAGCGTGCAAGCAATGTGTCCTCAAGAGGATGCATATGTGCCCTTGCCCAAGGAACCACCTCTAGGGTGGCTGCCATCAACCCGTGTACCTGTGGATAAGACTACATCGCCGAGCATAGTGTTTCTGTCAAACCTTTACCATCAGTATCCAAAAGCGGACCTCTGGCAGGTACACCCTTGTTTTGCTTTGTGTCGAAATGAACACTGAGATATTCCAGTTTCTGGGATGGCTGCAGATCGCTCTTGGCCAAGTTCACCACCCAACCTAGTTCCTGTAGCTAGGAGATCACCTTGTGCAAGGCCTGAAGACTCTCTCATGGCTCTTGGCCTGAATTGGTCAATTGTTTAAGTACAGGTGGACCAGAATGCCATCCTTTCTCAAAACTGCCGCTACTACAACCATGACCTTAAAGAAGGTTCTGGGCACAGTGGCCAAACTGAATGGCAGCGCTCAAAAAACTGATAATGTCGCCCCAAAACAGCGAAATGCAGAAAACTGTTGATGCACCAGCCGGAAGGGAATATGCAGATACATCTCTGACAATCTAAAGCAGGGGTCGGGAACCTTTTTGGCTGAGAGAGCCATGAACGCCACATATTTTAAAATGTAATTCCGTGAGAGCCATACTAACTACAACCCCCCCCCCCACCCTCCTGAACTCCCCAAGAGCTACCAAATTAATTTACTACAACCCCCTACTCTCCTGACGCCCCCCAAGACCTGCCAAATTAATTTACTACAACCCCCACCCTCCTGACCCCCCCAAGACCTGCCAAAAGTCCCTGGTGGTCCAGCGGGGGTCCAGGGCTCGCAGACAAATCTTTAATAAAAAAGTAAAAATCTAACAAAACCCCCCACCCTCCTGACGCCCCCCCAAGACCTCCAAAATTAATTTACTACCACCCTCCTGACCCCCCAAGATCTGCCAAAAGTCCCTGGTGGTCCAGTGGGGGTCCGGGAGTGATCTCCTGGACTTGAGCTGTTGGCTGCCAGTAGTCAAAATGGCGCCGACGACCCTTTGCCCTCACTATGACACTGGGGTCGACCAATGGCAGCGGTAGCCCCTGTGACATAGTAAGGGCAAAGGGCCGTTGGCTGCCAGTAATCAAAATGGCGTCGACGGCCCTTTGCCCTTACTATGTCACAGGGGCTACCGCTGCCATTGGTCGACCCCAGTGACATAGTGAGGGCAAAGGGCCGTCGGCCCTATTTTGACTACTGGCAGCCGACAGCCCAAGTCCAGGAGATCGCTCCCGGACCGCTGCTGGACCACCAGGGACTTTTGGCAGGTCTTGGGGGGTCAGGAGGGTGGGGGTTTGTAGTAAATTAATTTTGGAGGTCTTAGGGGGCGTCAAGAGGGTGGGGGATTTTGTTAGATTTTTACTTTTTTATTAAAGATTTGTCTGCGAGCCAGATGCAGCCATCAAAAGAGCCACATCTGGCTTGCGAGCCATAGGTTCCTGACCCCTGATCTAGATACTTAAGAAACTCCCCTGATTATACTGCCATTATCAGTGATCGTAAGTTTTCCATGCGGGAATGAGTCATTTGCAAAGCCAGTTTTCTTGCTTGAGAATCCAGGATGGGCGTAAGAACCCCTCCTTCTTGGGTACAATGAAATAACTGGAATATTGGCCCGTATTTTCTTGTGACATAGGCACTAGGATCACAGTCCGCATGCTGAGGAGTCTTGACAACGTACACTCTACTGCCTGCCTCTTCTGCGGAGAGCTGCAGAGAGACACCATGAAAAACGTCCTGAGGAACGCTGAGAAACTCCAGAGCACAGTAATCTATTACCTCCAAAACCCACTGGTCTGATGTGATCTCAACTCACCTCTGATAAAAAAGAGAGGCAACCGACCCCCTAACTCCTATTCCTGGGAATGGATCAGTACACCCTCATGGAAGGGGTCCTGTGGCACCACCACTCGAGGTCATACCACATCTGAGCTGCCTGGGATGAAGGATTGAAACCTACCCAAAGGCTGAGCCCTCTGAGAAGCCACTCCTCTGTAAAGTGAAAAACGTTTGAAAACCCCTAACACGACTTCTCATGCCAATTGAGCGCAGCACCAGCTTTTAATCCTCTGGTAACCAAAGAACCTAGGGCTCAGCCCACTAATTGGCTTTTTTTTTTTTTTTAAACTCGCTCCCAAACCAGGGTGATCCTTTAAAAGACCATTTCATAAGATTGGACTTTGAAATTGTATTGGCACCAATTCATCAGCCATAGCTGATGCTCAATCCTGCTTAGCTCCTGAGATCAGGTGCATCCAGGGTGGAGTGACTGTAATGTACTGTCCTGAAATTCAAACCAAACTCTTTGCTTCCTGTGAAAGAGCAAGCAAAGCGATCCACCAGGCAGCAGCAAGCGGCCATCTGCAATTCATTGCCATCACCTCAAAGTCTGCTTAAGGAATAGACAATCAACCTGTTCACGAGCTATGGAACCTGCTACTCCTCAATTAACTTCATATTTTAGTACCTTCACTAATAATTTAACCTGCCCTAGCCCGGATTCCATTATGACTTCTTGTGTTTAAGTTATTGCCCTACTCGGGCCTTTATTTTTCCAGCTGTAAAGCTTCCAAGTTTATAGTCCTTGTTTAATGTAACTTTGTTCTCCTTCTGATTATAAATTGCTGTTCCGTTTGTTACAGTTCTCTATTTCCCGTTCGATGTAAACCGATCTGATATGGTATTTAACCATGAAGGTCGGTATAGAAAAATGCTAAATAAATAAATAAAAGTGTGAAAATGTTTTTAAAAATCAGGTCCTATGAGAACTACAGCTTGCAATGAAGGTTTTTTGTTTTGTTTTTTTTATTAAAGGTTAGAAGTAGCCTTAATACGACAGGACTTAAGAGATCCGAACAGTCAATTTAGAGAGAGAGAGTTGGGAATGTGAACTAGTCAGGAACAAAGCTTCTAATTTATGGAAAATCCTTGAAAATCAGGGATAACCGATAAACCTATTTAAGTTCTATACCTGCTTTGTTTAAAGACATTATATAAATAAACAAAACTCTCTATATTAATCGTGTCTGACAATATATAAGGCCTTTTAATTACTATCACTTATTTTAGACCAAAATTAAAATTTTCTTAGAATGCTACTCTATCATTTTTATACGGCCCTGTACCCTGAAACAGTAGTATTACTGCATTCAAACAATGACAAAATATTAGACGAAGAAAATATGAAAAACAACTTTTCAATAAAGTTTCAGAAAACAATTTATTTAACTTCTCTTAATATTTATTTTGCGATACTTTAAATTTAGGGTAAACAGAGGAGGATCAATATTCCAAAGATTAACCAAGTAAAACTATCTGTTTAAAATTTTGGCCCATCTAACTAGCTAAAAGTGTGTGGTTAAAATAAGCTGTAAAATTTTAGCCTGGTAATAAAGAGGCCAGATCAGAGTCATTCAGGGCCAAATTCTCAAATTTAGGACCAGAGTCATTAAGGTTTTTCTCCCATTTTGTGCCTATGGGAAAAACCCTTAGTGAATCAGGTACTTAGTTGGTTAACCACAGTTGCATAAATGACAATCCATAATCTACTCAGGCATTCACGGAGGGGGTGGTGAATGCTTGGAATGCCCTTTCTGAGGAGGGGGTAAGGACGAAAACAGTGAAGGAATTCAAAGGGGCATGGGATAAACACTGTGGATCCCTAAAGGCTAGAGGTTGGAAATAAAGAAAAGAATGCATGGGGGAAACTTGCTGGTGTGGCAGTTGCTATCCTTAACAAACAAGCCTCGACACTGTTAATGTAACTCCATCATTGCTCTATGACTCAACAGCAGTGGGAAAAGGGGAACTGAGTCAGACAGCAACCGAGGGCTTCAACTTTTAGGGTTTGGGTAACAAATAAATGTGGGGGTAACTTGCTGATGCGGCTTTTACTACTAAACAAACATTGCCCGGTCACATTTAAGAAAAGACTCAAAACCTGGCTTTTCAAGCAGGCCTTTGCTTAAATCAGACGCCAGATGAATTAAATCAGTTCTATCACTAGTAATCCATTGACTCTTGCCTGCCTTTTCTCGATATAGACAAATCGCCATATGTCCTACTATAGCCCCAATCCCAAGGTCCTTTACCAATACCATGGTCTTAACCTAACCATAACCCTACCAGGCTTGTATCATAGTTTGATTTATACCCTGGTTTGTTCAATAGTTTCATGATCCTAGTTCTGTATTCCTCTGTTTTATGTAATTGCACTCTTTGAGGCACTGTTTCTGTTACAATGTAAACAGTTTTGATTTGTAACCTCTTACAAGAAATTCGGTATATAAAACTGTTAAATAAATAAATAAATAAATAAATAAATTACTAACAGCTGGATTTTAAAAGTTTATGCGCGTTGCCGGTCCTTACTCACACTGGGCCAAATTTCAAAGGGCCCGACCATGCATGTAAGTCCTGGGGCTAACTAAAGGGGCGGTCCAGGGGTGGGGCGGGGCTAGAGGCGCCCGGCACAGCGGCCATTGCTCCTGCTCAGAAGCAAAGGGTAAGATAAGGAATTTGGGGGTATTTAAGATAGGGGGTGGGCAGGATAGGGGAAGGGAGGTTAGGCATGTTATAAAATCGCACGTCCATGTATGCGCCAGGTAGCGCTCGCACATGGACGCGCGCACGTAACATTTTTAAATCTTCTCTTAAGCCTGATACTTTGGGTGCAACTCAACATTGCTCTCTGCTTCCATGGCAAGGGTTAAGGAAAATTGGATTCAAATAGTTTCTGAGGACCCTGACCTTTACAATCTGGGAAACTGATAAGCATGGGGGGTAACCTATACAGTGCAGCAGATACTGGCAGAAGCAGAAGCTTGCTGAGCAGACTGGATGGATCATTTGGTCCTTTTCTGCAGTCATTTCTATGTTTCTATAACTGTAGGAATATATTCAATTACACAACTATCCAGGTAAGTGCAACTCAATATCTATGTAAAGATAATGGGATTTTTGAATATTGATCTGATTATACTTGAGTAATACAAATGTGTAACAGCAATTCATTTCCAGATGCAGGGGGTGCCCAATTTTGCCCCTAAAAAGGTAGTCCATCCTTTAAAAAAATGTCAGATGCTTCAGCTTGTCCATGTGTCCTCAGAGTGACAGATCTTACAAGACCTTGCATTCATGTGATGTCTATGTAGTATCAGTGTGATAGCAAATGTTGCTTACCTGTAACAGGTGTTCTCACAGGACAGCAGGATGTTAGTCCTCACATATGGGTGACATCATCAGGATGGAGCCCAATCATGGAAAACTTCTGTCAAAGTTTCCAGAACTTTGACTGGCCCCTACTGGGCATGCCCAGCATGGCACTAACCCTGCAGTCAGCAGGGGTCCCCCTTCAGTCTTATTTGATAGCTACAGGCAGTGCCGAAAAATAAAATAACAAAACGTTACGAACACAACACCGTGGGCGGGATTCGTGAGGACTAACATCCTGCTGTCCTGTGAGAACACCTGTTACAGGTAAGCAACATTTGCTTTCTCACAGGACAAGCAGGATGGTAGTCCTCACATATGGGTGAGCACAGAGCTGAGGGTGTCCGAAAATGCACAAAATGTACTCAACGGCTTGCAACAGGCACAACTGGGGTGGAATTTGGTAGAGGGCATCCTGAACCCCACCGGGCAGGCGGAAGGGTGTAGGTACGTCACGTTGGAAATAGGTTACGCAGGACAGACTGGCCGAAGATGGAATCTTGCCTTCCGGCTTTGTCCAAGCAATAGTGGGCTGCAAAAGTGTAGAGAGAATTCCAGGTGGCAGCCCTGCAAATGTCAGGAACCGGCACCGATCGTAGGTGTCCTACTGAAGTCGCCATGGCCCTCACAGAGTGTGCTTTGACACAGTCTTGAAAAGGAATGCCTGCTTGCTGGTAGCAAAGAGAAATGCAGTCCGCCAACCAGGAGGAGAGAGTCTGCTTACCCATAGGTTGCCCTAATTTATAGGGATGGAAAGAGACAAATAACTGAGTACTCTTCCTGTGGGCAACTATACGGTCTAGGTAGAACGCTAGAGCCCGTTTACAGTCAAGGGTATGCAGAGCCCATTCCCCTGGATTGGAATGGGGCCTGGGAAAAAAGGTAGGTAGTATGACGGATTGATTAATGTGAAACTCCGAAACTACCTTAGGTAAAAATTTAGGGTGAGTGCGGAGTACCGCCCGGTCCTGCAGGAGTTTAGTGTAAGGCGGATAGGTAACTAGGGCCTGTAACTCACTAACCCTGTGAGCTGAAGTGATAGCCAAAAGGAAAATCACTTTCCATGTGAGATATTTTAGGTCACAGGAGTGAAGAGGCTCGAATAGTGGTTTTATGAGCCGACCAAGAACCAGATTAAGGTCCCAAGAAGGGGCCGGAGGACGTAAAGGTGGCTTGATATGGAGCAAGCCCTTTAAAAAGCGTGTTACGAGGGGTTGTACTGATATAGGAACATCCTCGACACCTTTATGGAAGGTGGCTACCGCACTGACATGCATTCTGATGGAAGAGGTCTTTAAACCTGACTCTGACAAATGCCAGAGATAGTCCAAAAGCCTTGGGATTGGACAGGAAAAGGGATCAAGGGACTGCGAAGTGCACCATGATGTGTACCTTTTCCATTTATAGGAATAAGATTTTCTTGTGGAAGGCTTTCGCGAAGCAATCAGGACACGAGACACCAAATCTGAAAGGTTAAGTGGTTGAAGGATTAACCTTTCAAAATCTATGCCGTCAGGGTCAAGGCCCGAAGATTGGGATGGCATAGGCATCCATCGTTTTGAGGGATCAGATGCGAGTCCCTTCCCAAGGGAATGTGTCTGCGGATGGAGAGATCCTGGAGTATAGGAAACCACACTTGGCGTGGCCAGTGAGGTGCTATCAGGATCATGGTACCCTTGTCCTGACATAGCTTCACGAGTCTTCGAAAGAAGAGGAAGTGGAGGGAATACATAGAGCAGACCGGTTGCCCACAAGAGGGAGAATGAATCTCTGGGCTGAGAGCGCTCACTCCGAATGAGGGAGCAGTAGTTGCCCACTTTGTGGTTCTGAGGGGACGCAAAGAGGTCTGTCTGGGAGTATCCCCATTGGCGAAAGATTGATGTCGCTACCGAGGGGTTGAGAGACCATTCGTGCGGTTGGAAAACACGACTCAGTTTGTCTGCTAAGACATTGTCCACTCCCAGCAAGTAGGTGACCCTGAGGTACATCGAGCGAGAGAGCGCTTCCGACCAAATTTGCGCAGCTTCCTGACACAGAAGGAAGGAGCCTGTGCCTCCCTGCTTGTTGATGTACCACATGGCCACCTGGTTGTCCGTCTGAATCAGGACGATGTAATTTGACAGGCATTCCTGAAAAGCCCTGAGAGCATATCGCATTGCTCGAAGTTCTAGGAAGTTTATTTGATGTTTGGCTTCCCTTGGAGACCAAGACCCTTGTGTCTGTAGATTGTCCACGTGGGCTCCCCACCTGAGGTTGGAAACGTCGGTGGTGAGAATGAGTTGAGGATCTGGCACTTCAAAGGGCAGACCCTGGAGGAGATTGTTGTGATTTTTCCACCAGGCGAGAGACAGACGGAGTGAGTCGGTGATGTGGACAATGGTAGACAGAGGCTGAACAGCTTGAATCCATTGTGACCTCAAAGTCCAATGCATGAGTCTCATGGCAAGGCGGGCCATTGGTGTGACATGGACTGAGGATGCCATGTGTCCTAAAAGGACGAGGAATTGGCGAGCTGTTGCTGTATGCTGAGACTGCAACTGGTGAGCGAGAGACACAAGGGTTAGCGCTCATTGTTGAGGGAGAAAGGCTTTTGCTCGCAAGGTGTCCAAGTCTGCCCCAATGAATGACAAGATGGGACTAAATAGGATTTTTCATAATTGACGAGAAATCCTAGAGAAATTAGAGTGTGTAGGGTCAAATTGAGGGACGGCCGAGCGGCTTGCTGGGTTGGAGCCCTGATTAACCAGTCGTCCACATAGGGGTAGATGTGAACCCCTTCTTTCCTGAGAAAAGCTGCGACAACCACGAGACATTTGGTAAAGACTCGTGGTGCCGAAGCTAGGCCGAACGGAAGCATGCGGTATTGATAGTGCTTTGGGCCTACTAAAAACCTGAGGTACTTGCGATGAGATGGAGTTATCGCAATGTGTGTGTATGCGTCCTGAAGGTCCAGAGAGCAGAGCCAGTCTCCTCTTTGCAGAAGAGGTAGAAGCGAGCTCAAGGTTACCATCTTGAACTTCTCTCGCTGTAGGTACTTGTTGAGAGCACGTAAGTCCAGAATTGGACAAACTCCCCCGGATTTTTTGGGGATCAAAAAGTACCGGGAATAGAACCCTAGGCCTTGCTGAGAGAGTGGGACGGGTTCTATTGCTCTTAACTGGAGAAGAAGGGAAACCTCCTGCTCCAGAAGGACAGAATGGTTGGATACTCTCCATGCTTGCAGAGGTGGTGAGTCCGGTGGAAGAGCAAGAAAGTTTAGGTGGTAACCCTGAGCAATGATTGCTAGCACCCACTGGTCGGTTGTGATTGATTGCCACATACCGTGAAAGTGGCACAATCGACCTCCCACTGGTATGCTTGGCAGAGGAATCAGGCTGCTGCTCTCCAAGTGAAAGTCAAAAACCTGAAGCAGGCGCTGGCTGAGGAGCTGCTTGTGGCTTTTGCTTTCGGGTCTGGCGAGGCTGAGGTTTTTGAGAAGGCCTCGTAGTTCGGGATCTTGCTGGTGGAGGATAGTACTTCCTTGGATGGAAGAATGACTTCTTAGAGTCCTTCCTAAAGGGCTGTCTTGAGGGGAAGTCGGAAGGTATCGATGAGAGCTGTTTAAGGGTCTCATGATGGTCCTTTAATTCAGCCACTATTTGCTGGATCTGTTCACCGAACAGATCGTCTCCTACACATGGTAGGTCAGATAGCCTGTCTTGTACTTCTGGCCGAAAGTCAGAAGATTTGAGCCAGGCCCATCGTCTTGCCGAAATGGCAGCTGCAGACACTCTAGTAGAGGTGTCGAAGATATCATAAGCTGTTCTTATCTCATGCTTTCCTGCTTCAAATCTCATGTTGACAAGGATTTGAAGCTGTTGTTGGAATTGTTCAGGCAGGGTTTCAGAGAAGTCCTGTATCTGCTTGAAAATGACCCTATTTTATTGGGTCATATACAGCTGGTAAGCAGCAATTCTGGAGATGAGCATGGCCCCTTGAACACTCGTCAACCAATATTGTCTAGGAACTTGTGTTCCTTAACAGGAGGGGTAGATGAGTGAGGCTTCGTCCTTTTTGCTTTCTTCTGAGCCGATTCCACCACAACTGAGTGGTGGTCGAGCTGAGATTTTTGAAAGCCAAGGGCTGACTGTACTAAATAGGTAGTGTCAGCTTTTCTGTGGACTGGGGCAATGGATCCTGGGTTTTCCCAATTCTTTTTGAGGAGGTCAAGAAGAACTTGATGAACGGGAATAGAAGTGATCACTTTAGGGGCATCCAGGAATTAGAGGAGCTCCATCATCTGGTGCTTATCATCCTGCTCCGTCTGAAGCTGAAAAGGGACAACTCAGACATTTTCTTCACAAAATTAATGAAAGAAAGGTCCTCTGGAGGAGAACGCTTTCTACTTTCAGTAGGAGAGGGAGGTGAAGGTAAGTCATCGGTGTCTGTGGAAGTATCATCACCCTAGGTGTCATAAGGATCAGCAGACTGACCTGTAGGACGAGAAAGGGGTTGGATACCCGAAGGCCCCGGCTGAGGCTCCGAGAAAATCGAAGGAACTGCCGGGGGCACCGTGGATGGCCTGGAAGGCATCGGTGCTGGTATCGAAGGCATCGATGGCGCTGATGTGCGTATCGATCCCGATGAATGAATCGGTGGCAAGGAACGAAATGCATTGATGGCTGAGGCAAAACTCCCGAAGGAGGGATGCGGAACGGTGTTTCTCCTCCCAATGAAGCTGTCAACGGGGAGCGCACCGGAGCCATCGGAGACCCGGGAATCACCGGTGGAAGGGCGGTCATGAGCGCCTCCATCCAGGATAGCAGCGGTACCAGCGCTGCTGTCATCGGCTCGATGATCGGTTCCACTCTCGGTGCCGGAGGAACCTGGAGCCGTTGCATCGCCTTGTCGATGGCCTCCTGGACCAGCCGGTCCAGTTCTTCCCGGAGACCTGGAGCAAGCAGCCCCGGCTCCGTGACAGAAGAGGGAGGCGGAGGCACAGTCGGAGGGACCACTTTTACAGGCGGAATCGCGACTCCCAAACCCCGATCGGGTGAGGGTGGCCTCGATACCCTGGTCGCAGGAATGGTCGATGCCATTTCTGGACGGGGCTTCTTTGATGGTGGCTCGGACGGTGGCGAGGTCGATGATTTCGCACCCTTGACGGTCCGAGACTTACGATGCCGATGGCGATGTTTCTCCCTACGATCCCCTTGATCCTGAGGGGGAGTAACGAGAGTCGATAGCCGTGAAGACGTCGATGGCAGACAGTCACTGGACGGAGGTAGATGCTGGTGCGACTTCAATGGTGCCTGTTCAGACGACGTTGATGCGATGGACGGCGTCGGGATGTGAGCACGGAAGAGGAGTCCCATCTTCTCCATTCTGGCTTCGCGACCTTTTGGTGTCATGAGGACACATTTGGTGCAAGTCAGGACATCATGCTCACGGCCTAAACACATTACACAGACTCCATGAGGGTCTGTGATAGACATGGTACGAATACAGTCTGGGCACCGACGAAACCCCGACGCCATGGCCATAGAAAAAAATCAAGCCGCGGTACGGTCGACGGCCAGTATGCCGCGAGGGACGAACTAGACGGTAATCAACAGAAAACGGGTAAAAACTTACCGGAGTATTGCGGCCTGAGAAAAGTTAGAGGAGGGACCCCTGTGGGGCAATTTAAGTTTAATTAACTCAGTGAGGAAAATTCCCTTCAGGAATCTCTTCAGAGCTCCTAAACCACGAGGCTACTGCTGTGCGGAAAAAAGAAGACTGAAGGGAGACCCCTGCTGGCTGCAGGGTTAGTGCCATGCTGGGCATGCCCAGTAGGGGCCAGTCAAAGTTCTGGAAACTTTGACAGATGTTTTCCGTGATTGGGCTCCATCCTGATGATGTCACCCATATGTGAGGACTACCATCCTGCTTGTCCTGTGAGAAAAGAGGAATACCATTCCCCACTGGAATGAGATCTAGGAGGATATAAGAAACCCTTAGGGAATAGCCACTGCTATTAATTGCACCAGTAGCATGGGATCTTCTTAGTGTTTGGGTAATTGCCAGGTTCTTGTGGCCTGGTTTGGCTTCTATTGGAAACAGGATGATGGGCTTGATGGACCCTTGGTCTGACCCAGCATGGCAATTTTTTATGTTCTTAATCCCTCAGTGCAAAGGGAGAAGTTGGGAGTGAGGAGAGGAATTCAGAGATCTGAAGTCCAGCTGTGACTGGAGCAAACTTTACAGAGAAACACCATTTTCCCTCTCTCTTCACAGAGAGGGTTCAGGAGAGAAGTGATCTTATTCAAGGGGGTTGGCTGGGGGCCCTAGGGGAGGTTGGCAGGCTTCATCTGAGAGGGAGGACTATAGGAGGGAAAATTCAGTCCAGACAGAATGAAAAGGCAAATTGTTTCTGAAGAACATCAGATTCTGAGAAGCTCAAAGGAGGAAGATATTCCCTGGAAGCTGTCGGATGAGTGTACTGGGAAATGCCCACCGTAAAAGACTGATAAAACCCAATTCAGTCAGACTCCAGAAAGAGAAGATGGAACAGAGAAGCAACACCCTATAGGTATTAGAAAGGTCTAGTAAAAGCGTGGTTGGGGAAAGTGTGAGGGAAAGCAGAGACTGCATTTGGAATTTTGTGCTAAATTTGGACTTTGTTGGTTTAGGCTCACTATCAATTAGTACTGGGGTTCTCAACCAAAGTCCTCAGGATACACCTAGCCAGTCAGATTTTCAGGATATCCACAGTGAATGTGCATGAGATAGATTTGCATACAATGGAGACAGTACATGCAAATTTATCTCATGCACATTCACTGTGGATATCCTAAAAACCTGGCCAACTAGGTGTGTCCCTGAGGACTGGGTTGAGAATCCGTGAATTAGTATATCCTGTTTGGACTTTAATTTTGCTGCCATCAATTCAGTAAAGATTTTTTTTTTTATTGTGAACAGCACAGGTGTGAAGTATGGTTTTTGGGTGTTCTTAGAGCTAGTGTGTGGAAGAGCCCCCAAAGAGTTAAAAGCCCTAAAGCAGGGCTTCCCAAACAGTGGGTCGGAACTCCAAATGGGGTCACAAAACCTTCAGCTGGGATCATAAGTGACACAAATGGTAGTGTTCTTCAGGTGCCAGTGGCAGAAGCAATTGATAATAGAAAGACCAGGGGGCACTCCATGAAGTTAGCATGTGGCACATTTAAAACTAGTCTGAGAAATTTCTTCTTCACTGAATGCACAATTAAACTCTGGAATTTGTTGCCAGAGGATGTGGTTAGTGCAGTTAGTATAGCTGTGTTTAAAAAAGGATTGGATAAGTTCTTGGAGGAGAAGTCCATTACCTGCTATTAAGTTCATTTAGAGAATAGCCACTGCCATTATTTAGCAATGGTAACATGGAATAGACTTAGTTTTTGGGTACTTGCCAGGTTCTTATGGCCTGGATTGGCCACTGTTGGAAACAGGATGCTGGGCTTGATGGACCCTTGGTCTGACCCAGTATTTCATGTTCTTAGTGGAATGCATCTTAGGGTCTGTGAGCCAGCATGTACTCACAGGCCCTACATTGGTCCTGAGCTTCTGAGCTTGCAATTGCTTGCAAGCCCTGCGCTAACTTTCATCACTAATGCAGATCACCATAGGTTTTGGGATCAGCCATGAGAAGATGGGAGAGTTAAGTGTGTATGGGCTGGTGGAGATTATTACTGTTATCTCTTTACCACCATTGATTCTACCCAAGAGAAAAATGTTGCCCTATCATCAGCCTGCCTTCTCTTCTCATGACTTGTAATCCACAAAGAAAAATGTTCCTGCTGACCCTGGCTAGGGGGATTAGAGAAGGGGATGTCTGAAGGGAGAGATCAAATGCAGAAGGGATTTGAGAGTTGGATCAGCTAGGGAGGAACTGACTGTGGAGGGTGACAGTGAGGGAATGAAAGCAGATCAACTGGGATGTAAGGGTAAGAGGGGAGGTGAGAGAGCTTGGATGGGGGATGAAGTGAGAGGGAGATAACCTAGAATCAGTTTGAGAAGGCCTCAGAGGTTAGAGAGGGATCAGGTGGGAGGATACAAAAAGGGCTGGGGGGGGGGGGGGGCTGGGGAAGTGAGAAGAGCTGGGGGAAGTAATGGGATCAGCTTAAGGGGCAGAGATTGAGGAGTGCACTGGAGGGGGTGAAGACTGAGAAAGAAGACCATCGTGAGGATGAGAAGAGAGCGGTTGTTGGAGAGGGAAACACAACCCTGATTTATTTGTTGAGTTTTATATACCGACGTTCGGTTTTGTCATCACAACTGTTTACAAGTTTCAATCTAGTAAACAGTCTTGGAAACATAGTACAAACATTGTAATAAAAGTGAAATAATGGTACAGTTCACAAAATTAGCATAACAGAATAAGCGTAAACAAATGTTGGAATGTACAGGTGCACACGGCTGAGCTAATTGAGAATGTTATGGTTCTGTAGAAGGAGTGAAGGGGGAGATATCGGAGTGTCATTGTGAGTCTTGATAGGCTTTGGTAAACAGCCAGGTTTTCAAGTCTTTCTTAAATGTTTTCAGGTTGGGTTGTAGTCTTAATTCGGTTGGTAGCGTGTTCCAGAGTTTGGGGCTGGCGAGGTGAGATTGCGTGTTCGCAGACTGAGGTAAGATGTGCGGAGCGACAGGAGGGAATTGGTCTTCCTCTGGGGACATGCTAATTTTCAAATGATAAAAAGGGGTTAATACTGGTTAAAAGTTTGGGAAGCTTGGTCCTAAGGATCTTGAAGAGCAAGACTTTTCCCCTCTGTGTGGGAACCCCAGGTGGTCATGGGCCTTGCATGATCCATGGCCCTCCTCGTGTTCCCAAGAGCTGACTGGAACAGGGGCTATACAAGCTTCTCCAAACATGCCTGAATGCAAGATCACTTCCACTGGATTAAGACAAAAAAAACTAAAGGAATGCTAGTTCTCTGATGCAAACCACCACCTAGCAAACCTTTATGTTTGACAAATATGCACATAAATTATTGGAAATATGTGAACCTTTCACTGCTCAGCAAATGTGGATGTTGGTAATATGCTTGCACTATGGCAAAAAATACATATCTGCTTAAAGAATGTATTTATATAAATAACTACTAGACTTTTCCAAGCCTTGAGATGTTATTTTTTATTTATTTATTTTATTTAACATTTTTTATATACCGAAATTCTAGCAACAATGTTGCTAATCATTTCGGGTTACATATAACATTGGAGTGACTTAACATGCGAGTCTTACATGGAACAGGAAAATGAACTTGGAGAAAATTGAATAAATACTAATAACAAATAACATTAAAACAACAACAGTAGTAATGTTACATATAAGGCTACTAACTGCTTGCTCATAAAATGACACTGTTCAGCAACACCTGAAGGTATGGACAAAGACTTCCTTAAAGATATGAAATCAAAAGTTTCTTTTCCATGCTATAATTATCTGAGTACTTTGAGAAGGTCAAAGTCAAGATGAAGGATAGATAATAGGAATTACACCTTCCTGAAACACACTGTACAAATATACAAATATGAATTAAACATTTTTACAACGTATTCTGTTCAGATCAGATTATTTCTTGACAAAGATATTTCAAATACTTTCTACCTTTAAGAAAAACCCAAACATAACATTCATATTTTCTAGGCAACAAATCAAAACAAACACATTCACTATAATGTCAAATGTGAGAGCATCCCTAACACTGTTAAACAAGTCAACTGTACAAAAGAAAAAATAAATCAAAGCAATATAGCATTATATGTAATTTAATTATTATGAACATTACTTTGTCATAGAATACTTTTAATCAAATAAAAACAAAAACACAAAAATCTAGGTCTGCTGATATCAGAATCATATACTACTTTTACCAGACACATGCAAACATTGCAGAGTCAACTCACTCAATATCCTAGTGACACTGGTGAGATTTGCAAATCTACCACCCTGCAAACAAATTCTACACTAAAACTTTAAAACACATACTGATCTTACGAAATCATCATTATAAGAATATTGCTAAAAATGGAAATGAAGTGGCACTGAAATTTACCAGCGTGTACTTATGATTAACCACTTGGTGTTTTCTTCCTTTCTTGCCATACCAAAATCGAGACATTTCCCGTTTAAAAATAAAGAGAATAATTCACGTAGGAGCCAGTTCCAAACATTCTTTCTACCTGTATTAACAAACCCCAGCACTCTGAGTGCTTCACAGAGACAAAATAGTCTGCTAGCAACATCTGCTTAATTGACAAGGACTACAGCCAATTAGAATAAAGGCTGAATAGAGGGGTTGAGCTTTTACTTTGATGTTAGGTTGCAGTGTGTGTGACTGCCAGTGTAAAGCTAAATAATTTAAAGTGACAGTACAATTCTAAATTCTAATTCATAAACTAAACTGACAAAGGAATGAAAACTGCAGACAAACCAGGGCAGGCGAGTTATTGTTTTTTTGGAACGTTTTGCTATTTTACATACAAAATGATTTAAAGAAGCACTGCATAATTATTATTACCTTAACTGACCCTGTATTCAGATTTAAGACAACTGGCTAAATGCTTAATAAAACGCCAAAAACAGTCCACCCATTTTCTTTAGCACATTACATTTTTGAAATCATGCAAAATATTGCAGAAAACCCAAAAGAATGAGTTCTACAATTTACAAGTTATGATAAACTGGGGACTGAAACAATTGCTTTTCACTGACCTGCTCAACAGCAGTGCTGTCTGAATACTGTTTTGGCTATAAACCTTAGAACAAAAGAAAAGTCATAGGTAATAGGTATTAATTAATCCAATAAAAATATTTGGCTAGTTTTCAGAGCTACATAGCCCTCCTCTAGAGCAAAATGAGCAGGTTAACAGAAAACATTTACCTGTATATTTGATAACATCCTTTCCATTAATCTACTCATTTTGCTTTAATCCAATGAAAACCATATAGCTCTCAAAAGCTAATAGAAACGTGTTAAGTAAATGAAATGGTATTGTTTATACCTTTTGTGTTAATTTTACCCTACGTATTTATGTGAATTAATAGGGCAACTACCCAATTTTGATCAGAAACATTGTAAGCAATAGCATTCTGGACCTAGATTGTAGCTTTGAACATCCACTGCATAGGGGTTATTTTAGACTGCAAAAACTAACTCTAAGGACTAAATGTTGAAGATTCTGAGCACAGAGATCCAGCCTAGCAATCTGATGGGAGTGGTTCAGATTCACTTGAAGTTTCGAACTCTGCTCTATGTAAGTTCTCAACCAGTGTGCCTTTGAAAAATTCTTCCTGTGCACAGTGCTGACAGCAATAGCATTATTCTTCTCCTGGGTTCATGCTACTCTAAAGGAAAGTGCCCCAAATCTCGATTTCTGGTCCAGCCCTTCCCTCCAGTCCTGGCAATCAAACTGCACGGAAGAAAACTGGAGGGGATGGTAGGGAGACAGAAATCCACACAGCTGCAGTGACTAGCAGAGAAGAGTCTCTGTTCCCTCCTCCAAGCCCTCCCCCACCTGTCTACTCCCCACCCCACACATGCTGCCTGGAGTACAGGGCATCTTTGCTGCAGTGACTTGAGATTCAGCTAACAGGAGGGCTTCACCTGGAGCTCCTGTAAAGGGAGAATGATTTATGGGCAGGAAAGGGGGAAGGAGAATGCTGAAAGAGGGTAAGGGGAGAAGGGTGAGTATGCTTAGGAGGCAGGCAAAAGGTACTGAATGCTGGGGGTGGAGAGAAGTATGAATGCTTGGGGAAGGGAGCACAGGACATGGTCAATATTGGGCACTGATGCTCCTGCTGGGAGGGAGGAAAAGCTGGGCCATACAGGGGAGGGTGGGGACAAGGAAGGAAAGAGAGAGGATTGGGTATGAGGGAGAAGGGGGGTGGGGGGTTGCAGGAGAGAGCAAGGAAAGAGAGGACCAAGAACAGAGGGAGAGGAAGAAGGGGGAGAGGAAGAAGGGAGAAGGGAAAAAGGACCCTGGATAAATGCAGGTTTATGGAGAGGAAAAGAGGCCTAGGATAGAAAAAGGTAGAGAAAGCCAGGTACTGGCAAGGCAGAGATGATGAAATGACTCAGGAATAGGGAGGTAAAGGTGGAAATGTTATAGGAAGACAGACTGGGGATGGGCGGGGGGCAGGGGGAAGGAGCAAATACTGGATAAGGAAAGGGGGTAAGATATATATAGGGAGAGAGGACTAGGTATTGGAGGGGAAAAAGGAGAGAAAAAGGACTGGAAAATGGGAGAGCTGGTGATGGGGTTGAGAGAAAGTGGGGGATTTGGGGGTGGGGGATCCTGGAAATAATGAGGGAAAAAAGGAATGAGGAATGCAGGAAATTGGGAAAAGAAGAAGAAGAATGCATCAAAATAAGAGAAGAAAGGTGAAAAGAAAAAAAAAGTATTAAAATATCAATTCTGTACGAAAGTGGCAAACATAAGAAATTAATATTTGCCACGCTGGTTAGATCAAAGATCCATCCAGCCCAGTATCCTGTTTTATGCAGTGACCAATCCAGTTCACAAATACCTGGCAGGATCTCAAAGAATAGGTAGATTCCATGCTGCTTATTCTAGGGATAAGCATTGAATTTGTACAATTCTACTTTAATGGTTTATGGACTTTTTCTCCAGGAACTTGTCCAAACATTTTTAAACATAGCTACACTGAAAGTTTCATCACATTCTTTGGCAACGAATTCCAGAGCTTACTTATGAGCTGAGTAAAAAAAAAATATATAGTTTCTCTTATCAGTTTTAAATGTACAATTTAGGAACTTCATTGTATGTCCCTTAGTCATTTAACATTTATTTCTTAAACTTTTTATTTTACAAAGAATGTACACACATTCAAAGATTTAACCGCAAACCCTACACAGAAGAAAATAGCTAACCAGTACAATTTGTGGAAAACATTGCCCACAATGTAAAACAGTGTCTTGTCTCTAATGAGTAGCAAAAACTGAGCAACACAAAGATTACAATCCACCTAAATAAGTACATGCTGTAGTTACACAATGATAGGTTCCATATTAGGAGTTATCACCCTGGAAAAAGATCTAGGAATAAAGCAGAGAAGTTTACCTGTAACAGATGTTCTCCGAGGACAGCAGGATGTTAGTCCTCACACATGGGTGAATCCCTAGCTACAGGCTGATCCCCAACACATAAGGGGACTAACTGAACCAGGTGCCAACAGGCACACCACCACCGGTGCTGTTGGGGAGAAGGCCTGAACCCAAACAATGGGCCTAGGTGGGAGAATTAGGTTCTACACTTCAAGCAGGTTCTGAAAGACAGATTGGCCAAACCTACTGTTGCGTCGGCCATCCCTATCCAGACAGTAATGAGATGTGAATGTGTGGAAAGAACTCCATGTCACAGCTTGCAGATCTCCTCCAAGAGAACTGCTCACAATTGGGCCATCGAAGCTGCCATGGCTCTGACATGATCCCCAAGAAGCAGTTTCGCCTGGGCATAACAGAAGGAAATGCAATCTGCTAGGCAACTGGATGGTGTCTGTTTGGCAATGCCCAACCTATTCCTTGCAAGAGAAATAAAAAGTTGGGTGGACTGTCAATGGGCTTCTGTCCACTCTAGATAGAAGGCTAAGGCTCGCTTGCAGTCCAAACTGTGCAGTGCTCGTTTTCCTTGGTGTGAATGGGGCTTGGGAAAGAATATTGGCAGAACAATTGACTGGTTAAGATGGAAATCTTATGCAGGAACTTAAGGGTGCGCACATAAGACTACTCCTGTCATGAAAAAAACAGTATAAGGTAGATAAGTCACTAAGGCCTGGAGCTCGCTGACCTGGGCGCTGAAGCGACCTCTACCAAAATTATGACCTTCTAGGTCAGGTACTTCAGGTCACAGGTGCACAGCACCTCAAAAGGAGCTTTCATCAGCTGAGCTACCACGTTGAGGTCTCAAGACACAGCGCGAGGCCTTAGGAGAGGCTTCAACTGAAGTAGGCCCCATGTGAACCATACAACTATATTCTGTACAAAGCTGGGCGTACCATCTATACCTTGGGTGGTATGCGCCAACTGCACTAAGATGAACTCTAATGGAGTTGATTTTCAAGCCAGCCTTCGATAGGTATAGAAGGTGATCAAGCAGTTTTTGTGTGGGGGCAGAAGAATGGATTGAGGGCCTTCTGCTCACACCACACAGAAAACCTCCACCACTTCAGTCCATAGGACTTTGTAGTAGAAGGTTTTCTAGAATCCATCAGGAACCGAGACACATCCTCTGAAAGATCAAACTGCTGCAGAATTAACCTCTCAACATACAGGCTGTCAGTGACAGGGTCTGGAGGTTGGGATGCCGCAGGCTGCCTTGGTTTTGTGTGATGACATTTGGGAAAGCCCCTAGACTGATTAGTCTCTGGATGAAAAATTCCCACATAAATGGAAATCAGACCTGTCTCAGCCAATGAGGGGCTATGTCCTCGCGAAGCTTCAAGAGAGTCTTCGCCACTAAGGGAATTGGAGGATATGCGTAGAGAAGACCCGTGTCCCAGTGATGGGCAAGGGCATCTGCTGCTGGATGCTTTTTGACCTGTAGAGGGAGCAGAAAGCAGAGCTGCTTATCTGTAACAGGTGTTCTCCCAGGACAGCAGGATGTTAGTCCTCACATATGGATGACTTCATCAGATGGAGCCCCGATAAGGAACACTTTTGTCAAAGTTTCTAGAACGTTGACTGGCACACCGAGCATGCCCAGCATGCCACCAACCCTGCAGCCACCAGGGGTCCCCCTTCAGTCTCGTTTGTAGCAAAAGTACGAGCGAAAAATAAAATAAGAAAATGGTAACGAACCCAACTCTGCGGGACGGCTGGTGGGTTTCGTGAGGACTACCATCCTGCTGTCCTGGGAGAACACCTGCTACAGGTAAGCAACTCTGCTTTCTCCCAGGACAAGCAGGATGGTAGTCCTCACATATAGAAACTTAGAAATGGGTGACTAGCAAGCTACAGGCTGACTCATAACACAGGCGGCCAACCAACACTCAAATGTGCAACAGGTACAACAACTGTGGTGCTGTTGGCAACAATGAGGCAGCCTGAATTCACAGCGGGTCGAGGTAGGACGAGTTAGGTTTCTACCTGGGAATAAATTCCTTAGGACAGACTGGCCAAAGACAGAGTCTTGTCATCCAGCCTTGTCTAGACAGTAGTGAGCTGCAAAGGTGTGGAGAGAGCTCTCTGTCGCCGCCCTGCAGATGTTGGCAAACGGTACTGAATGGTAGTGTGCTACTGGCGTTGCAATGGCTCTGAGAGTGTGCCTTCACTTGTCCCTGCTTGTTGGTAGCAGAATGCAATGCAGCCTGCCAACCAGTTAAAGAGTGTCTGCTTGCCCACCGCAACTCCAAGCTTGTTTTTATCAAAAGAAACGAAGAGTTGGGTGGACTTCCTATGGACTGCGGTGCGATCTAAATAAAATGCGAGCGCACACTTACAGTCCAAAGTGTGCAGAACTCGCTCACCCTGGTGAGCGTGCGGCCTTGGAAAGAAAGTGGGCAAGACTATGGACTGATTTAAGTGGAAGTCCGTTACCACCTTAGGAAGGAATTTAGGGTGAGTGTGAATAACCACCCGGTCATGTGTAGAGTGAGTAGGTCACAAGGGCCTGTAACTCACTCTGCAAACAGATATGATGGCTACTAGGAAAAGTACTTCGCAGGAGTGTAAGGGCTCAAAAGGAGTGTGCATGAGCCGTGCAAGGACAACATTAAGGTCCCATGCCACGACCGGTGGCCGAAGAGGAGGCTTAAGCTGTAATAAGCCTCTCATGAAGCGACTCACCAGGGGTTGAGCCATAATCGGGGCATCCCCTACTCCCTGACGGTAAACAGAGATGGCACTAAGGTGGTACTTGGATAGATATCTGGAGACCAGATTCCGAGAGGTGCCAAAGATAGTCTAACAGATTCAATGTGGGGCAAGAAAGGGATCCAAGCCGTTCTGTGTGCACCACAAGGTAAACCTCTTCCATTTAGAGTGGTACGATTTCTGCATGGAAGGCTTCCGTGAAGCTACGAGGACTTGAGAGACGTCACTTGAAAGATTCAGTGGTTGTAGCATCAACTTTTCAACATGCAGGCTATCATAGACAGGGTCAGGAGGTGCGGGTGGCGTAATTTGCCGTGATTCTGTGTTATGAGGTTGGGCGACGTGCCCAGGCGAATGGGGTCCTGGACAGAAAGGTTGAGAAGTATGGGGAACCAAACTTGGCATGGCTAATACAGGGCTATGAGTATCATTAAGCCCCGGTCTTGTTGTAGCTTCATGAGTCTTGCTTATTAGCGGAACCGGAGGATATGCATATAGCAGGCCTGTGTTCCAGGGACAGGCGAAGGCATCCATGGTTGGTGCTTGTCGGTCCCTGTGCAGGGAGCAGAAGCGTTCCACTTTGTGGTTCTGACTGGACGTAAAGAGGTCGATGGTTGGCTGACCCCACCGGTGGAAGATTCTACTCGTGACCAAGGGATCCACAGTCCACTCGTAGGGCTGGAAATGTCGGCTGAGGAGGTCCGCCAGTGATTCTGTGTGCCCACTAGATAAGTGGCTCACAGAAGTATGGAATGTGTCAGGGCCCAGGCCCAGATCTTCGCCGCTTCCTGGCAGAGTAGGTAAGAGCCTGTGCCCCCCTGTTTGTTCAGGTACCACATTGCAACTTGGTTGTTTGTTTGAATCAAGACAACTTTGTTGGAGAGGCAGTCCTGGAATGCATAAAGGGCGTATCGCATCGCCTGAAGCCCCAGAAAGTTAATTTGAGAGGTTGTTTAGGCTGTTGTCCAAGTCCCTTGAGTTTGAAGGCCTTGGACATGGGCTCCCCAAACTAGGGGACAAGGTGTCAACTGTCTGGGGAGACAGTTGACAACTGACACAGGATCTCATGGTGGTCTTTTAACTGGGCCACTGGTCCTGGATCTTGTCCCCGAACAGGTTGTCTCCTGTACAGGGTAGATCTGCAAGTTTGTCCTGCACTTCCGGGCGTAGGTCTGAAGCCTTGAGCCAGGCCCAGCGCCTAGCACTGATGCCCAGCGCCTAGCACTGATGCCCACTGCCGACACTCTGGATGCTGTTTCAAAAGAATCGTAGGCAGCTCTGACCTCATGTTTGCCTGCCTCCAATCTTTTTTGTAGGATGGAGGACAAGGTCTCCTGTTGTTGCTGAGACAATGTCTCCGCAAACTCCTGGACTTGTTTCTAGAGATTTCTATTATATTGGGTCATGTATAGTTGATATGCTGCTATTCGCTCTATCAACATGGATCCTTGAAAAACTCTTCGTCCCAATGCGTCCAATGCCTTCTGTTCCTTACAAGGAGGGGCAGAGGAATGTGGATGCGAGCATTTAGCCCTTTTCTGAGCTGATTCCACCACTACAGCGTGGTGGGACAGTTGACTTTTTTGAAAACCTGGGGCTTGTTGGACCAGGTACATAGCAATTGTCTTTCTACTGAATGGAGGTACCGTACCTGGATGGTCCTACAGGTGGTGCAAGAGGTCCAGAAGAACTTCAAGCACTGGTATTGCCATTATCTCTTTTGGAGCATCTACGAATTCTAAGACCTCCAACATCTTGTGGCGAGCATCTTCCTCCGTATCTAGTGAGAATGGAATAGTTTCAGACATCTCCTTGACAAAACTTGCAAAGGAGAGGTCTTCCGGAGGAGATCATAGAAACATAGAAATGACGGTAGAAGACCACCAAACGGCCCATCCAGTCTGCCCAGCAAGCTATGCACTTTTTTTTTTTTTTTATTTATCTCATACTTCTGTTACTCTTGGCTCTTAGTAACCTTTTGGTTCTATTTCCCTTCCACCCGCACAATTAATGTAGAGAGCAGTGTTGGAACTGCATCCAAGTGAATCTCTACCATAGTTAGGGGTAGTAACCGCCGCAATAAGCAAGCTACACCCATGCCTTTGTTTACCCAGACTATGTAACTCAGTCCTTGTTGGTTATTGTCTGTATATAGATCCACCTTTCTACGTTCCCCCTGCCTTGAAGCAGAGAGCTATGCTGGATGTGTGTTGAAAGTGAAGTATCAGACTTTCTCCCCTGCCGTTGAAGCAGAGAGTTGTGTTGGATATGCGTTGAAAGTAAAGTATCTGGCTTATTTAGTTTGGGGTAGTAACCGCCGTAACAAGCAAGCTACTCCCCGCTTTTTGTGAATGCAAATCCTTTTTTTCCCCACACTTCCTCATGCCGTTGAAGCTTAGAGCAATGTTGCAGTCACATTAACTGTGTGTACGTTTATTGAATAAGGGAATAATCTCCAGGCAGTAGCAGTCATTCCCGTAAGCCACCCACTCTTTATTCACGTCGTCTAGACTTGATGGATCCACAGTGTTTATCCCACGCCCCTTTGAAGTCCTTCACAGTTCTGGCCTTCACCACTTCCTCCGGAAGGGCATTCCAGGCATCCACCACCCTCTCCGTGAAGACATACTTCCTGACATTGGTTCTGAGTCTTCCTCCTTGGAGCTTCAACTCGTGACCCCTGGTTCTGCTGATTTTTTTCCCGACGGAAAAGGTTTGTCGTTTGATCGTCGCCTTTCTTCCAGGGGTGAAGGCTCTGATAGCAATTCTTCAGAAGCTTGTGAAGAATCATTTGAGGAGGCATCTTTCCATGGATTATAGGGGCTTTCATCTTCTCCCGGTGGACTTCCTGAGGGAGGAAGTATGCTAAAGCCGAGAGGGCGGGAAGGCATTGATGGAATCGGTGCTGGAATAGAGGGCACCAGAGCAGATGAGGTGCGCTTGGGCACAGATAGCCCTGATGGCCCTGGCATGGGCTCCGGATTCGGTGGTTCCTGTGGAGGGATCTGGCCGGGAATCAATTCTTCCTCCTCCGAGGAACCCGGTAGTAGAATCAGGACCTCGGAGGCCTTGATGGACGACACTGTGCCAGCGTGTCCGGTGGCACAGGTTAAGTCAGTAAGGCACAGATGAGGGTATCGAGGCGCTCAAGGAGCTGTGCGAACATAGAGAGAGCTGGTTCCGGGGATGGTATGGGGGTTGGCGGCGGCGATTGGAAGCCTCATAAGGCATTCAGCACTACCTCTTGGACCATGCGGTCCAATTCCTCCCAAAAAGCCGGCATGGATGGCACGGCTACTGGGGTAGGAGGCAGGCTAGGCATCACCGGAGCTTCCATGGGAGCTCATGGAGGCTCGGTGCCCAGCAACAGTATCGGTGGGGAATGCCTAGGGGTCCCGGGTCCAGAGGATGATGGGGGCTCTACTCCCTGGGCCCTCTTCACAGGCGGCTCGATGGAAGTCGATGCTGCAGTGGTATCGGTGCTGGCACCAGTGGGGGACACCCGTCAGTGCCGGTGTCTGTGTTTACCTCGGTGCTCGGTTCGTTCCTTCTCTGGCACTGAGGATGATGACGCCGATGTCTTCAAAGGAGTCTCTGATGGATGGTCACTCTGTCCACGATGTTCCTGGCGGGGCATCTCCGAGGTTGATGGACCCTTCTCGGTCAGTGGCACTTGAACTGGCGTCAATGGAGCAGAACATTTTGAAGCAAACAACTGCTCCATCTTGTCCAGGCAAGCGCGACGGCCTTTGTGGGTCATTTGTGCGCAACTGGGGCATCGACGGACATCGTGCGAGGGTCCTAAGCACAAAACGCAAACATCATGTGGGTCCATTATGGACATGGTTCTCGGACACTCAGGGCATTTCCTAAACCCGGTCGCCATGCCAACAAATGGCGGGCGCGTGGTCGGTGACCGTCTGGCACCGAGGTGGTAAGCTGCCGGGAACCCACCACAAGTACGGGAAAAAACACTTACAGAGCGTCTGAGGGAACGGAGCGCGATGGGGGACCTGGTGAGGGATTTTTTAAGAAGATAAACTTCAAATATTTCCGTGAGGAAAGTTGTGAGAAATTTCTCAGAGCGCTCCTAAACTGCGAGGCAACTGCTGCGCGGAAAAAAAAAAGAGACTGGAGGGGGACCCCTGGTGGCTGCAGGGTTGGTGGCATGCTGGGCATGCTCAGTGTGCCAGTCAAAGTTCTAGAAACTTTGACAAAAAATGTTCCGTGATGGGGCTCCATCTGATGATGTCACCCATATGTGAGGACTATCATCCTGCTTGTCCTGGGAGAACCGAGTCACCTTCCTTTTGCAGGGGGGATGCGAAAAGATCTACATCCGGACTCCCCCAGAGTTGGAATATCCAATTTACTACCTCCTGGTCCAGGGACCACTCTTGGGTCTTAAGGCTCGACTCAGTCTGTCCGCTACCACATTCTCCGTCTTGGCCAGGTACATGCCCTGAGAACCATCCCGTGGGATAGGATCTACGACCATATCTGGACCACTTCCTGACACAGAAGGCACAATCCCATGCATCCCTGCTTGTTGACATACCACATGGCTATCTGGTTGTCTGTTTTGATCAGGACAACTTTGTTGGAGACTATCTCAGAAAGCCCATAGCATGTACCTGATCATTCAAAGCACTAGGAAGTTGATTTGCAAAGTGTTCCTGAGCGGCTCAGAGACCCTGGGTACTGAGCCTATCTATGTGAACTCTCCTCTCCAGGGTGGATGCATCCATGGTTAGTACAATCTGAATAGGGAAACTCCGAAAATAGACGGTCCGTTCCAGATATGAAAGTACCCGTCACTAGGAGTCCTGGAAAGACAGGGTGACTCGGATGCAATCTAAGTGGCTCTGAGTGGCCTGACGCCACTGCTACCTCAAAGTCCATTGGGTTCCGTGCATGTTTAAAAGTGCCAAGGGAGTGAAGTGGACAGTTGGGCCATATGGCCCAACAGCCTCACCACGTGCCAGGCTGACATTTGCTGGCTCTTAAATCTCCGCTGCAATGGCCATCAAGGTGATGGCCCCCTGGCGAGGCAGAGGTCTTAGTCTGAGTCGTGTCTAGCAGGGCTCCTATGAAGTCCAACTGAGGTGATGGGCTGAGATGGGACTTCAGGTAGTTTTAACAAACCCTAATGACCCCAACACCCGAATGGTCAAGTGCATGGACCTGACAGCTCCAGCCTGAGATGTCATCCTAACCAGTCAATCTTCCAGATACAGGAATACATGCACTACCAGCCTGCAGAGGTGCGCCGCCACCAAGCCAGGCATTTTGTGAAAACCTGTGGGGTGGACGTGAGCCTGAACAACATCTGGTACTAGAAGTCCTGATTTCCCCCCACAAATCGGAGATACTTCCTGTGACCAGGGAAGAGGTTAGGGCTGTTCAGCTTGAAGAAGAGACGGCTGAAGGGGGATATGATAGAGGACTTTAAGATCATGAGAGGTCTTGAACGAGTAGATGTAAATCGGTTATTTACACTTTCGAATAATAGAAGGACTAGGGGGCATTCCATGAAGTTAGCAAGTAGCACATTTAAGACTAATCGGAGAAAATTCTTTTTCACTTAATGCACAATTAAACTCTGGAATTTATTGCCAGAGGATGTGGTTAGTGCAGTTAGTGTAGCTGGGTTTAAAAAAGGTTTGGATAAGTTCTTGGAGGAGAAGTCCATTAATGGCTATTAATCAAGTTTACTTAGGGAATAGCCACTGCTATTAATTGCATTAGTAGCATGGGATCTTCTTAGTGTTTGGGTAATTGCCAGGTTCTTGTGGCCTGGTTTGGCCTCTGTTGGAAACAGGATGCTGGGCTTGATGGACCCTTGGTCTACCCAGCATGGCAATTTCTCATGTTCTTAAGATTGATATGAGTGTATTCGTCATTTAGGATGAGGGAGAATAGCCGGTCCCCTTTTTGGAAAAAGGGGGATTAAAGTGCCCAGGGAACCCATCTTGAACTTTTCTTTTCTTAGAAACCTGGTCAATGCCCCTGTTCTCTTTGGAATCAGGAAGAACCTGGTGTACAATCCCACTGTCTTTGCACTGTGGTACGGGCTCGATCGCTCTGACCATTAAGAGGGAGGAAAGCTCCGCTAGTAGTACCTCATGATGTGCTACCAGCACCCAATATGGGCATGGAGGGCAATTTGGTGGGACACCAAACAGAATCAATTGGTACTCTTGGTGGACGATGGAGAAAACCTACTTGTCCAAAGTTATACTGGGCCACTGGTTCGCAAAGAACCACAGCCTGCCTCCGACCGGGGGAGGGGGGGTCCATCATTCCAGGTATGGTCAACTGCTTTATGCTCCCTATGCCCAGTCAAAATCCCATCCCCGGAGTTGACTGAGGAGCCGGCTGGGGCTTGGGGACACTCTGCTGCCTGGGACAGCTGCAGAAGCCTTGATGGTGTTGACGGGAGCAAGGAAGCGGAGGAAAGTACTTCCTTTGGTGAAAGAAAGACTTCCTTGGCCCTGGTCTCACCGGACTCCTGGATGAGGACGACGGGTCCGGCATACTGGCGGAGTGTTGTTGGAGGGTTTCAAGATGGTCTTGAAGTTGGGACACAGAATCTCTCACCCTATCTCCGAAAGGATTCTCTTCAGTACATAGCATGTCAGCGAGCCATTTCTGTTCCTCTGGTTGGATATTCAAGGCCCCCAAGTCATGCCATTTTGCAGGTGCTAATTCCCGTTGCAGAGACTCTCGTTGCTGTCTCAAAAACATTGTAGGTTACACAGTTTTTTTTCCTTGTGTTTTCCACATTCTAAGCCCTTATGCACCAGTGACATGAAGGTGTCTTGCTGCTGTTGATGCTTCCAGATGTTCCCTAGTACACACTTATAGAGCTTGTAAGCGGCCATGTTGGCAATGAGCATGGTGCCTTGAAATAATTTCCTCCCAAAAGTGTCTATCGCTTTATGGCCCTTCCCCGAAGGTGAGAGGAATGAGTCCCAGAGGGCCTGGCCTTGAGAGCGGATCCAACTACCACCGACTGGTGGGACAGTTGACGCTTATAGAATCTGGCAGCCTTCTAGACTAAGTAAATTCCGTCTGCCTTCTTATTGATAGGAGGCACCGTGAGGGGGTGTTCCCATGTCCTCAACAATAACTCCTTAAGGATATCATGTACTGGGACCGCCACAATCTCCTTAGAAGGCTCCACAAACTTTAGGATCTCAAGCATTTTGTGCCTGGCATCCTCCTCCTTCAATAAATGAAATGGGATCGCTTCCACCATCATCCTCCCAAACCTTGCGAAGGTTAAGTCTTCAGGCAGAGACTTCCTTTGCTCCTCTGTAGAAGAAGGGTCCGAATGGAGGCCCTTGAAGCCTTTGGAGGACTCAAATATCATCCCTCCAGGGGTCACAGGGTTTCTCATCCTCACTGTAGGCAACAGGGGATGGGTCCCTAGATACTCAGCCTATGCCCAGAGGTGCAGGCACTGGTAGAACTGGATGGGGGTGGCAAGCCTTGGTGTTTCTCCCGGCCTCTGTGGAGATTCTTCCTTGGAGGAACCAACAACGACCACTGTTTCGGTAGGGGAATGCCTCAGTGCCCCGCTGGGCACAGACGCTGTCTCGGGAACTAACATTAGCTGGGTTGGGTAAGGCACTGATGAGCATGCTGAGCTTCTCTAGAAGCGGTAGAAGGACAGGCAGCACTGGGTCTGGTGCCATAGGACTGAAACCCTGAAATGCCAGGTCCACCGCTAGCTGGATTTGACACTCCAGCTCCTCCTCAAACGTTGCCAATGCCAAGATATACTGGGAGGAAGGAGGGGTGGCCAGATCTTTTTTGGACCCTCCAGGTGGATTGTTGATTGGCATCAGGGCCAGTGGAGCCTGTCCCAGACTTCCAGCCCTGATGGAGGATTGACACTGCAGGGTTGCTACAGGGTTGCTTTAGGGGCATCGTGGAAAAAGCCGGTGCATCCCTTCTTCAGCTTCCCTTGATGCTTGGCCCGGTCCTTCCCCGGTGCCAAGGCTGAAAATGAGGAACTCCACATCCTCAGCCTGGAGGTGATCGATGATAGTACCCCTGTTCACCAGTGACATTGATGGAACAGGAGTCTCGCAGATTTTGATGGCTTGGTATCAATCAGTGTGGCTCCCTGGTCCTTCGCTGCTGCTGATGCCGAATGAATGGACTTCTTCGACCTGAAGAGCTGCTCCATCTTGTCAAGTCGAAGTCCCTTCAGGGTCATCTGGGTGCATAAGCGGCAACCCCAGACGTCACGCGATGCCCCTAAACAGAGGACACATCTCATGCAGATCTGTACTGGACATGTTCCTCGAGCAACAGGGGCACTGCCAAAAACTGAATGTGGTCATTCAGAAGACTATAACAGAAGACTATAGCAGCAGGGCGGCACCAGTGCACCACCGCCATGGGGGAGTCAACTGCAAAAGGAAACTTATCCAAATCAACAAAAACCTTGACTAGGAGACACTAAAGGAAGTCACAAGAGGGATCTGGTGGTGAAATGATGAGAAAATACCCTCCAAAAACATTAAAAAAAATGAAGTTTTCCAAAAGGCAAAAAAACAGCTAAAGTGAGCTCACTCACACTGCGAGGCTTACAGCTCCACAGAAAGAGAGACTGGAGAGGGCCCCCGCATGGACATGTGGTATAGGGCATGCTCAGCGTGCCTAATCATAGTTCTAGAAACTTTGACATAATTTTTCCATATCAGTTCCATGTGATGTCACTCATGTGTGAGGACTATCATCCTGCTTGCCCTTGGAAAATAATAAAAAAAACATTGACAAAACTCTACATATTCATGTGATGCACCAAGGCAAAAAGGTCATAAGGAGAAAAAGGCAATGTGGGAGGACAGAGAGGCCTTCTATGCAAAGCAACTATACAAAATAATATATACTCAGAACTAAAGTAAGGCCATAAAATATTATTATTATTCTATTATACTTAAAAGTTTCAACAAAAATGAAGAATGAGTTATAACTATGCAAAGAGGCTGGCAAACAAATTAAAGTCTAGACATGTCTAGAGGTATCAGCAAGCCTGTGATGCACGTGGTCTCACTAACCATTGCCAGACTTCTCAATCATTTACCTCAACTTTTTTTTTTTTTTTAGGGGTTTTTTGGGGTTTTTTGTTTTGTTTTTTTTTGCAATTAAAAGTACTCAAGATACAATCAAATTTGACTTTCTCAAAAAAAAAAAAAAAAAGTCTTTTTTGTCCAATTAATCAACATTGGCATAGCAGATTAAACCCAACCCTGATCAATGTTTCGTCCTTAAGAATGCTTCAGAGAATAGTTTAACACAATATCAGCTTGTCAGAGGAAATATTTGTCACAAAATAAACGTATCTATAGTTTTGCTCAAACTCAGAAAGCTCTGCAGCTCACGGAATTGAAAAGGATCTTTAGAAAGTTGTGAGCAAATGATTAAGAAGTCCGTCCTTGGTTACTGAAACCACGTGTGTCACAGACCTACTGATACCTCTAGGCATGTCTAAGACATTGATTTGTAGGTCAGCCTCTTTGAATAGTTATAATTCATCCTTTTTTTGGTGCTATTTATGTGGAAAGAGATGATACACTTCCTTACAATACGGTATTTAAATGTTTCATATTTAAGATCATACTTTCTGGATGGATATCGTCCAGAATTTTATCGAATATTGAGGGATCCTGTAGCACTTTCCCTCCAAGATATGTTTCAATATGCCAGTCAGGAAGATTTTTTTGATAGAGATCAAAATCTCGCTACAATAATTTTACTCCCTAAACTGGGTAATGATTTAAACTACTCAGAGTCTTTTCATCAGATTTCACTCTCAAACTAGGACATAAAAATATCTGCTGGTAGCCTGGCTTAATCATGAGATCTCTACTCTTGTGAACCCTGATCAAATGGATTTTGTGAGGAGCAGACTTTCTAATATCTTAAAGGCCCTGTTGACTATCCAGTAAGCAATAGGTTCTGAAAGCCTATTGATTGGGCTAGATGTGGAAAAATCATTTGATAGAGTCAATTGTTTTTTTGGGGGTTTTTTTGCATAAGTTCTTAGGAAACTACAACTTTGAAGATATGGTTATTGTATAATAGGCCAAAAGCTCAAATATGGGTTAATGATGTACTATCTCAACAATTTGAATTAAAACAGGGAACACAACAAGGTTGTCCCATTTCACCTCTACTTTTTATTATTTTTTTGTAACCACTTACCATTAAATTAAGTTTGTTGGATAATTTTCAGGGAATTACTGTGGGGACTGTGAATATGAAGCAAATAAAATTAAGTTTGTTTTCAGACTATATGCTTTTATTTGCGGGAAATCTTCATTTGCGTGTCCCTTCTATATTGCAGGTGATCTCGGATTTTGGGAAGTTTTCTGGATTAAAAATTAACTATGAATATAATCTGAAGTCTTTCCATTGGATAAATACTTTAAGGATAAATGGGAAGGACCATTTCCCATAATTGGGATCTGACTATCATCTGATCTGGGAATCATTTTGGCCCATTCAATATCCATATTATATGTTAAATATTGTGTCTACTTTAGAAATTATTTGGGCTTTATTGGATAAATGGAAATTCATTCCTCTGTCCCATTTCAGTAGATCTGCACTAGTGAAAATAGTGATCTTCCCAAATATTTTGTATAGGATTCAGATGCTTCCATTCTGGGTTAGGGTTTAGGATGTTAAACTTTTTTGATCTCTGGTTTCCTCTTTTCTGTGGAGATCTAAACCAGCCCATTTACATTATGATATTTTGCTATTAAATAAATACCATGGGGGCCTCAGACTACTTGATCTTCGGCTCGTCAGTGTGGTTGCGTTGTTCAGATTTATTCAGGATTAGATTTCTGGAGGCCACAAATATGATACAGAAGGGTTATTTGAAAATTAAATCTCCCGTTATAAGCCTATTAATATATATTACATTGGCCAAGGTTGAGATGGTCTTTGCTCTTTCATTCTAAATGTTCCTGGCTGGTGGATATACAAAGGGGCCGATGCAATACAGTGCGCTCAGCCGAGTGCACTGTATAACCCGCGCTCGGATTTGGGTTCAATAGGCGCTAATCCACCCCCTAATGCAAATGCATGTGAATGAGGCTATTACTCATTCACTCCGCATTAAAAAAAAATAATTGTGCGTCTCAGATGCACATTTAGCTCTCAGATATTAACGCCTGCCTGGAGCGCACGCAAAAGAAGTACAGACAAGCAGAAAAAACTGCCGAGTTATGAAGACAGACGCGGGTGCCATGCGCGTGTTAAGAAAGTGAGTGCTTACTTTTCAGTGCCCACTTTCTGTGCTGTTTTTTGCATCGGCCTGAAAGAGCTTGGAGGTGGTGGAGATTTCATCTTGATCTCAGTGATCTTATTACACCTTTTTTAAGGATAGTAGGCAATATGAACTTCCATGCAGGGGTGGGTAACTTTTTTTTTTTTAATGTGGGACACACAGGGACTTATCTCTTTGGGTCAAAAGTGAGAAAATGGAGCTCAGCAGCCCATAGTTTTTATGCTTTCCTGCAAGGATGTAATTTTTCATTATGTAAATCAAATTTTGTGCCTTTAATTTACATAGGCAGAGGAATCCTTGTGAGATATAATCCCCAAATACAATAAACTTGCTGTATGGCACTTATCCTTGATTGATAACTTTGATTCTTCCCTCTTAAACAAATTAGCTTCTGTCTGGAGTGTGGATCTGGGGTGGCCTTTCGTCTATGAGGGATCATGCTATCTCCATTGCTGGTCCCTCACGATGGAACTCACTGCCTACAATTCTCCGTCTCGAACCATGCACCACCAAATTTAAAAAGAAATTAAAGACGTGGCTATTTTATGTACCTTCCAGCTTTTGTTCAGAAGTGAACCGGTATGATGTACCTACTAATGCCGGTATAAAAAAGTTTTAATTAAATAAATAAACAAACAAATAAATATTGCTAAAGCAATTGCAGCTGTTTATCTCTCTCATAGATAGTGGAAAAAAAAAGATAATCTAAAATTATTCATTGTTTGTATATTACGAGAATGGGGGTCTAAAATGAAGCTATGGGATTAGGATCTCTGTCTTAAGTGTAATATTTCTGTGGGAAATTTTTGTCACATTTACTAATTGTTACAAACTAAATTCCTATTGGCAGAAAAATTTTGCTTTTTTTTTGGAAAGGATATTGCAAATGTAAATTAGAAAGGTCTTTGCTAATCTATTTACATGTTTTTTCATAATGTCATGTGCTCCCATATGGGGAAAAGAAATGTATGTCATTGTTGGCGATAAAAATTGTTTTGTTAATTTGGAAGGGATTTATTTATTTATTTATTTTTAATTTTTATATACCGGAATTCCTGTATACAATACAAATCAGTCCGGTTTACATGAAACGAAAAGATTGCCCTGGTCTGGGAGGTCAGACCGGGGTTTTTTTTTTTACAAAGAACATTGAACATTTACAATGGATGTGATTTGGATGTGATTTACAATGGATGTGATTTGGCAATGGAAGATGGAGATGTACAATCTTGCTATATTAGAATTATTGAGACAAAAAGATCTTTGTAATAGGAGGGTTGTTACTCAATACCACTATATTCGTTATTGGGAAGTGGTTCAGACAGCACTGATTTGAGAGTTGTTATATTAGTAGTAATTTCTTCTTTTAATCTATCTTCATCTTTACTTATAACATTCCACTTGTGTGAATGGGATTGTGTGTGTGCTCGAGGTGTTAACACTATCAAAGAATTGTTAGTCACAAAGTATGGAGCTATAAATAGTATTTTTGATTTCAGTTCTTGTAATTTGATTATTCATTCGATTGTCCATTATGTTGTTGACTTCATAAAAAAAAATACATAAATCTTAGTTTCTCTATATCAGATATATCCCATTCTTGCACTTGCCAATAATCCATACCATGATTAGATTTCCGAAAAGTGGCAATAACGAACCAAGAAGCAGAGCTGACCAAATTCCTTATTTTACTGGAATTGTGGACCTGTCCCCATCCTAAGGCGGCCTAGCAATGGCCCAATATATACAGGGGAAACCCAGAATGTCCGTAATCTCCTGCATTACTTTAAACCAAAAGTAATGTACACCTTGACACTCCCAAGATATGTGCAAGTAGGTGCCCAATTCACTATAACCTCTCCAACAGGTGGTGCTAGTACCGAGGAAAACTTTAGAATAAAAATTAGGAGTGCAATAAGTTCTATGTAATTACTTAATCATAAGCTCAACCCACCTAGTACACAAAGAAATATGATGGGCAGATACCCAAATAAATCTGTATTCCATGCATCAATTATGATCTATTGGTTTATATTACCAAATTTACCAATAAGTATACCCCAATAAATAGCTGCAATGCCTTTAGCAGAGGCATCAAGATCGTTCAAAAAGTTTCCCATATCATTCAGAGGTCAAGAAGGTCCAGTCAGGTCAAGTCGGTTCTCTGGAGCATGCTGTAGCTGTAGGTAGGAACATGAGAATCAGGAGACGGCTCGAACTCCTGACTGAGTACCTGAAAAGTTTAGAACTCGAAGTCATCCCACAATTGAGCTAGAAAGACCAGACCTCTGCTTCTCCACTCTAACTGCTATAGAAAAGCTACAACTAGATATAATGGGGTTCTCATAAATAGGAGCAATAAGAGAAATATTTGCCCTGTCTTTGCCCTAAAACTTAATAAACTGCCTCCAAATCTGAAGAATATGGGCTAGGATGTGATTTGCTTTACAAACCCTTCTATTTTATGAGCATTAGAGGCCAAAAAAAAAAAAAAATAGTACAGCCAAATTAATTGCTTCAGTTTGTTCCTTTTCTACATAAGCCAGGAAACATCATGAGGGCTAACCCAAGCCTTTAAACACACAATTTTGCGATAGGCCTATATCGCATATAACGCCGTAATGTACGCGATAAACAGCACATCGCAAATTGTGCATGCAAATTTCAAATTAATATTGAAGTGGGCAGAGTGTGGGCAGGATAAATGAAAATAGGGGGTGGTAGCACTGTCAGCTCAATACAGTAAAGTGCGGCCGCGGTTACCCTGCTCCTAACCGGCTTTCTACTCACTTTTCGGCCGCGTTAGTCCAACCCGCAATACACTATCCCCTTTAATCCATCCTTACCGCCTCTTTAAATCCCCGGGTAACCCCTTCCGCACGCAGCATGTATATCAGATGTAAACGATCGAATTAGCTATTCCCTCCCATAAAGTAACGCGCGCCCCGACTATCGCTATTTTACCCTGCCATTTTGCCCCGCGTTTAACCTGCTAACTTACCGCCTACCCCTACCCCTGCGTTAGAGGCAAGGGTTAAGGGTAGACGGCAAACTTTCCCTCAAAAAGAAAACCTAAAAACCTTTAAACCATTAAATATATGAAAGGGCAGCTTTTAATCTCTTATTTACTGTCCATGTCTATTTTATTATTGTCGGCTAGCCCCCCCCCCCTTTTTTTTTTTTACATGATATTGTGAATCATTGCACTACACATGCGATTCCTTAAATGAACTTAAAACAAGTTGTTGGTAAAGTTCTTATAAATACTTTGGATGTCACTTTCCGAATCCCCCATCTCCACGCGGGCGGGCATCGAGGCGGGAGCTGGCGGCGGCGGGAGCCAGCGGGCGCGCGTTCATCCAGGCGGCGGCGGGAGCCGGCGGGCGTGCGTTCATCCAGGCGGAGGGAGCCGGCGGCGAAAGCGGCCTCCAGCAGCCCCCGCCGGCAGTGAATGAATGCACGCCCATGCAATTTTGGCGCTCAAGGCAGTGCATTAGCGAACGCCGATGTCACATGCCGTGACGTCAAGCGTCATGACGTCACGCCTTGAGCGCCAAAATTGCACGGGCGTACACAGGCGTGCATTCATTCACTGCCGGCGGGGGCTGCTGGAGGCCGCTTTCGCCGCCGGCTCCCTCCGCCTGGATGAACGCACGCCCTCCGGCTCCCGCCTGGATGAACGCGTGCTCTCCCGCCGCGGCCGCCTGGATGAAGATATCCGAGGGGATCTGGATCTGGTCACCCAAAGATCCCACGCCACACCTGGCCTTACAAAACTCTTGGCTGCCCTCCATTTCACGGTAAGCGGCTCCCTCCATCAAACAGTAGGGGTCGTGGGGAGAATGTTCCAAACCACTTTCTCACGCCGTTTCGACCAGGTCATCACTGACCGTATTAATCGCTTCTTAAAATTTCCTTGTGACCAGCAAGAATTGATGGACTTGAAGAGAGGTTTCTATGCCTTTGTCTACTTTCCCCAATGTTGTCGGAACTATTGACCGCGCTCACGTGGCTATCGTTCCACCCCTTCAGAGGGAGGAGACGTACTGCAACAGAAAGCTCTTCCATTCCCTCAACGTCCAAGTGGTCTGCGGAATGCGCATCCTGGATGTGGTGGCCAGGTACCCTGGAGCCACGCACGATTCATTTATACTTAGGCAATCGGGTCTGTTTGACAATTTAGAGGCCAGCCTGTACAGTGACTGTTGGCTCATAGGTAAGACACACTTATCTTTGTCAATTCCATGTTTGCCTATGTGTATGTGGCTAATGGCACCCAAATTGGGGGTGGCTGTGAGGGAGGTCACGATTGATGGCATGTCAAGCGCCTTGTGCAGTCACATATGCAGGCCATTAGCCCAGGCCATGCCTTTTTGTCTCCATGTTTCACAGGCCAGCAAAATGAGTGACGGCAAACAACGCACAGGAACTAAAGTTTGCTGAGTGAGGACTCACTATACACTTTGCATGTATATATTAGCAAAAAGGCCCCATTCCTATCCTCCCTTTGGCAGCTCTTACATTGTCACTTGTGAATCTCAAGCCTGACCTGTCCACACCACTGGCACAGCACCTTCATGTATGGGCCATTACCGAAGCATCAGGAAGATTGTTGCACATTGTTTCTGTTAATTCTGACACACTGGTACCACGACCAGTATCCTGTGCATGTTGGTGTGCAGCCATATTCCCTGTGTGTGAGCTCACTAATGGGTTTCTATGGAGAACAGACTGCATAGCTGACACAGACATTCACATGCACAGCATGAGGTATGGCTTTTGCTGCTAACACAGGTGTATCACTTCTTACATATCTCTTCAAGGTTGGCAGCCAGCCTCATACCAGTAGCCTTTTCTGGGATGGGAGGGCCTGTCATGCACTATTTTCAATAGCCACATCTGATTTAGTAGACATGAAGAGATGAGCTTCTTATGCCTATAGCTAGCCTGCACATATAGTGGCCAACAACAATGTGAAAGCTATTTTAGCCACACTAATTACACTTTAAGGCTCAGCAAAGGTACAGGCTACCTTATACAGTCTTATTGAATGCTGTGGTTTGCCATTCACATCTATAAGTGACAATGCTATCATTCATGCATTTCTTCTGTCATTGCCTCAGGAGATTCAGGGCATGGTTGCAGGCATTAGCTTCTCACCCCCGCTGCCATTCCCAACATGCCTGAATGTATGCCCCACCCAAAGTTGCAAAGATTGTGTTGCTGTGCTGCATATTCCATAATCTGGCTCAATGGACCTACGTCTGGATCTCCCCCAAAATCCCCCATGTCTCCCTGCTCGAGCCCAGGAGACCACGCTGAGAGGCAGTCAGATTTGGCAAAACCTTATACAAAGACACTTTGCCTAATAGGCCTCATCTACCACTTCTCCTTCCAGGGGAGGTCTGCCTGCAACCTGGTAAGAACATAAGAACATAAGAAATTGCCATGCTGGGTCAGACCAAGGGTCCAACAAGCCCAGCATCCTGTTTCCAACAGAGGCCAAACCAGGCCACAAGAACCTGGCAATTACCAAAACACTAAGAAGATCCCATGCTACTGATGCAATTAATAGCAGTGGCTATTCCCTAACTAAACTTGATTAATAGCCGTTAATGGACTTCTCCTCCAAGAACTTATCCAAACCTTTTCTGAACCCAGCTACACTAACTGCACTAACCACATCCTCTGGCAACAAATTCCAGAGCTTTATTGTGCATTGAGAGAAAAAGAATTTTCTCCGATTAGTCTTAAATGTGCTATTTGCTTACTTCATGGAATGCCTCCTAGTCCTTCTATTATTCGAAAGTGTAAATAATCGATTCACATCTACTCGTTCAAAACCTCTCATGAACTTAAAGATCTCTATCATATCCCCCCCTCAGCCGTCTCTTTTCCAAACTGAACAGTAGCTGCTCTTCTCCTTGCTAGCCCTTTTCTCTCTCACTGCTTGGCTCTGTAGCTCACCATGTTGCATAAACCACGTATGGCTACTCTGGATTCGTATTCACAAAGCAGCAGTACACTATTCTTGAAATACAGTTGTGAAAGTAAAGATTACATAAAAGACATGTCACCATGTATTCTGCCCAATAGTGACAGTAAGGAGGCATAGGTGGCATTACACTTAGTGGCCTACCTAGCACGGTGTGGGCTGTGAGCCCTCACCAGCAGACGGGAAGATTCAGTAAAGTCTGTGGGAGAGCGGACGAACACCCACTCGCCTGTGCGCGCGATTCTGTATTTAAATTAGGTGGTGCGGTAGAAACAGGCAAAAGGAGGCGCTAGGGACACTAGCGCGTCCCTAGCGCCTCCTTTTGACCCAGAGCGGCGGCTGTCAGCGGGTTTGACAGCCGATGCTCAATTTTGCCGGCCTCTATTCTCGAGCCCGCTGACAGCCACGGGCTCGGAAACTGGACGCCAGCAAAATTGAGCGTCCGGTTTTCGGCCCGACAACCCCCGGCCCATTTTAATTTTTTTTTTTTACTTTTTTTTCCGGGACCTCCGACTTAATATCGCCATGATATTAAGTCGGAGGGTGCACAGAAAAGCAGTTTTTACTGCTTTTCTGTGCACTTTCCCGGTGCCGGCAGAAACTAGCGCCTTCCTTTAGGTAGGCGCTAATTTCTTAAAGTAAAATGTGCGGCTTGGCTGCACATTTTACTTTCTGTATCGCGCGGGCATACCTAATAGGGCCATCAACATGCATTTGCATGTTGAGGGCGCTATTAGGTGCCGCGGGTTGGTCGCGCGTTCCCCGCCCGTTACTGAATAAGGGGTAAGGGAAAACGCACGTTCAAGGGCAGGTTAACGCACTGTACTGAATCGGCCTGAGAGTGCATTCTAATACTCACATGTGGATAACATGCTGCTATAAGTGTGCTGGCACCCCATATGTTCCTCGACCCTGGAGAGCTACACCTTTAGAAATGCTCGAAATCTCAAATAGGAATGAAGGTTTAAACATCCATGTGAAAGCAAGAGTTAGACAGTTAAATGTTTGAGTGACAGATTTCCAAGATTGCACCCTCATTCCGAAGTGCTTAAAAGTGTGCAGGTGAAGTTATACCCCTGTAGTGGGTGTACTTACAGTACCATGGGCATGTCCAGATCGATATCACACCAGTGCCTCAGCAGGAAGAGAGCCAGTGTACACTAGTATTGATAACAGCATACCGATTAACAGCATATGTACATCTAATCCTAGTCTTACTGCCATGCCTGCAGGTATAGTGTTGGTTTTGCTTCAATAAAATGTAGGGGAATGTGATGAAATGGTAGCATGTTCATACTTCAAAAGCAGAACAGGATTTAGGTGTCCACAAAATTGGAGCTAGGTGCTAACAACACTGCACACATCACACAGGAGTCTGATCATAAGAACATAAGAAATTGCCATGCTGGGTCAGACTAAGGGTTCATCAAGCCCAGGATCCTGTTTCCAACACAGGCCAGACCAGGCCACAAGAACCTGGCAATTACCCAAACACTAAGAAGATCCCATGCTACTGATGCAATTAATAGCAGTGGCTATTCCCTAAGTAAACTTGATTAATTGCAGTTAATGGACTTCTCCTCCAAGAACTTCTCCAAACCTTTTTTGAACCCAGCTACACTAACTGCACTAACCACATCCTCTGGCAACAAATTCCAGAGCTTTATTGTGCGTTGAGTGAAAAATAATTTTCTCCTATTAGTCTTAAATGTGCTACTTGCTAACTTCATGGAATACCCCCTAGTCCAGTGGTTCTCAACCTTTCTAATGCCGTGACCCTGCAATACAGTTCCTCATGTTGCGGTGACCCCTCGCCCCGTGAGGGTGGGGTGAGGGCGGGGCTTTGGTCATATGGGGGCGGGGTTATGGATGGGGTTGGATTTTAGTGCACACTTATCATTTAATTATGACATTTATAATGTGAATGTAACTCAACTCACCATAGGTTCTCACATGCATGGCACACTGACCCATGATCGTCACGGGGCTAGATGTAAAAGTACAGTTTGTATCCACAGGAACCCCCCTGACCCACAATAATGGATGTAAAGCAGAATTATGACATTCCCCATACAACTCACCCTACAAAAAAGATATTCTGGTTCTAGTGACATCTCAGTAACAGCAACTCAAACTCCTTCTATTTCCAGGCTCAATAGCCCTACTTATGAAAAGACAGCAGTTTACCACCAATGCATGTCCTCTGAGAAAACACAACAAATAAGACCGATACAAACGCTTACATGCTAGCAAAATATCTCATCTCGGTAACAGACACAGAACCGACCTAACATACTCCCAGGATCGGTAGTAATGCACATAAACTAATCCGCACACAGTTACACCTGTATTATGGAATACACTCAAACAGGAGCAACCCTATCTATGAAAAGGCAACACTACAAATATTAAATCAGGTCCTAAAAACCAATATACCTCTTATTAGGAAAACAGAACTAGCAAGCAGCTATAGATCCCCACATAGAAATAATTGTAAAACTATACTAATAAGCAGAATAAATGTTTCAAAACAGCTATGAACATCCAACAATTAAAAACTCATAAAAAATATTAAACATTCTCCAAACACCAATAAAATATTTCAAAAAAGCAGACATCACACAATTAAAATGGCAGTCAAGAAAAATAAACTTAAAAAGCCACCTTTACTTACCCCCTCCAGCAGCTCTCCTACTCCCCTTCCCTGCAGGCCGTGGCACTCACCAGAAGCAGCAGTAGAAGCTAAGCTCTATACTTATGGTCCTCTTCCTTAGTGCCCATGTCTCTCACACACACACACCATACCAGTCATGCCCCCATGACCAGTTTCTGTCTCTCACACACCAATCATCTCCCAAACAGTCTTTGGCACACACACACCAGTCACCTTCCTGAACAGTTTCTCTCATGCCATACACACACACACACACACACAGGCTTCCCACTCCCGTGTTCTACTTACATATACGGGCTTCTCACTCTCATAATCACTTTCTCACACACACACACACACACCAGTCACCTTCCTGAACAGTTTCTCTCATGCCATACACACACACAGGCTTCCCACTCCCGTGTTCTACTTACATATATGGGCTTCTCACTCTCATAATCACTTTCTCTGTCTCTTTCTCTCTCACACACACACACACACACCAGTCTCTCACTCCCATGCTTGTTCTCTCCACATGCACAGGCTTCTCATTCCCATAATCACTTTCTCTCTGTTACACACACACCAGTCTCTCTCATTTCCATGCTCACTCTCCACGTGCACAGGCTTCTCATTCCCTGAATCACATTCTCTCATATTCACACACACACACCAGTCTTTTTCTCTCACACACACCATCACCTTACCAAGCAGTCTCTCTCTCTCATGCATGCACACTCACCCACGTTTCTCACTCCCATGCTTTCTTTCACCCCCACAACACCAGGCTTCTTACGCTCATGCTTTCTCACATACCCAGACTTCTCACTTCCATGCTTTTTCTCTCTCTCACACACACACACACATCAGTCACCTCCCTGACTAATGTCTCACACTCTCACATAAACATCAGTCATCTCCCTGAGCAATCACTTTCATTGTCTCTCACATACACACACACATCAGCTCTCTGACCAGGCTGCTTCTCTCTCTTTCTCTCACTCACTTCCTCTTCTCCCCCGAGCACAAATGGGAGCTGCAGCAGCCTCCGCTGGCCAAGAAAGAAGAATCCCATCGGCCGCGGGAGGCTCATGTTGCTGTCTCCTTTCTCCATTACCGGCTGCTTCTATTGCTCGGGGACCGATGCTGCAGCCGCTGCTGCTACTTTTTCGCGCGGCTCTCTCTCCTTCCCGCGCACCGCGATTCACTTCCTGTTCCGGGTCACGGGAGGGGGGGGGCAGGCGCAGGAAGAAGAAAAGGCCCAGCCGCAGGTGCAGAGCTTCTTCTAGCGCCGCTGCCGTTCCCGCTGGGCTTGAACGTGCTGACAGCCCGGCGGCAGCGGCAACGGCAGCGGGAGAGACCGGGAGCGCGCGACACACCTGCCGGTGCTTGGTGGCGCTGCGGACCGGCAAAAAACTCCCACGGCCCGGTCCCGGTCCGGTGGTTGGGGACCCCTGCTTTAGGCAACCCCTGTGTTTTGGGCGTTCGACCCCCGCCGGGGTCGCGACCCACAGGTTGAGAACCGCTGCCCTAGTCCTTCTATTATTCGAAAGTGTAAATAACCGATTCACATCTACTCGTTCACGACCTCTCATGATCTTAAAGGCCTCTATCATATCCCCCCTCAGCAGTCTCTTCTCCAAGCTGAACAGCCCTAACCTCTTCAGCCTTTCCTCATAGGGGAGCTGTTCCATCCCCTTTATCATTTTGGTTGCCCTTCTCTGTACCTTTCTCCACCGCAACTATATCTTTTTTGAGATGCGGTGACCACAATTGTACACAGTATTCAAAGTGCGGTCTCACCAAGGAGCGATATAGAAGCATTATGACATTTTCCATTTTATTAACCATTCCCTTCCTAATAATTCCTAACATTCTGTTTGCTTTTTTGACTGCTGCAGCACACTGAGCCGACAATTTTAATATCCATTATGATGCCTAGATCTTTTTCCTGGGTGGTAGCTCCTAATATGGAACCTAACATTGTGTAACTACATATAGAAACATAGAAATGACGGCAGAAGAAGACCAAACGGCCCATCCAGTCTGCCCAGCAAGCTTCCGCACTTTTTTTTCTCTCACATACTTATCTGTTTCTCTTGGCTCTTAGTAACCTTTTTTTTTTATTCTATTTCCCTTCCACCCCCACCATTAATGTAGAGAGCAGTGTTGGAACTGCATCCAAGTGAAAAAGGTTAATTTAGTTAGGGGTATTAACCACCGCAATAAGCAAGCTACACCCATGCTTATCTGTTTATTCAGACTGTGTAATTCAGTCCTTGTTGATTGTTGCCTGAATATAGATCAACCTTTCTTCATTCTCCCCTGTCGTTGAAGCAGAGAGCCATGCTGGCTATGTATTGAAAGTGAAGTATCAGTCTTGCTCCTCTGCCGTTGAAGCAGAGGACTATGCTGGATATGCGTGAAGTGTCAAAATTTCCTCCAGAGAGCTATGCTGAATATGCGTGAATTGTCAAATTTCCTCCCCTGCCGTTGAAGCAGAGAGCTATGCTGGATTTGCATTGAAAGTGAAGTATCAGGTATTTTTTGGTTTGGGGTTATTTTTCCCTATATGCAACACCTTGCACTTGTCCCCATTAAATTTCATCTGCCATTTGGATGCCCAATCTTCCAGTCTTGCAAGGTCCTCCTGTAATGTATCACAATACGCTTGTGATTTAACTACTCTGAATAATTTTGTATCATCCGCAAATTTGATAACCTCACTCGTTGTATTCCTTTCCAGATTATATATAATTGTCCATTTAATCCTACTCTGTTCCTGTGTTTTAACCAGTTGGTAATCCACGAAAGGACATCGCCTCCTATCCCATGACTTTTTAGTTTTCTTAGAAGCCTCTCAAGAGAGACTTTGTCAAACACCTTCTGAAAATCCAAATACACTACCATCTACCGGCTCACCTTTAGCCACATGTTTATTAACACCTTCAAAAAAAAATGAAGCAAATTTGTTAGGAAAGACTTCCCTTGGGTAAATCCATGTTGACTGTGTTCCATTAAACCATACCTTTCTATATACTCTATGATTTTGATCTTGAGAATAGTTTCCACTATTTTTCCCGGCACTGAAGTCAGGCTCACTCGTCTACAGTTACCCGGGATAGCCTCTGGAACCCTTTTTAAATATTGGGGTTACATTGGCCACCCTCCAGTCCTCAGGTGCAATGGATGATTTTAATGATAGGTTACAAATTTTAACCACTCGATCAGAAATTTCATTTTTTATTTCCTTCAGTACCCTAGGATGCATACCATCCGGTCCAGGTGATTTGCTACTCTTTAGTTTGTCAATCTGGCCTACTACATCTTCCAGGTTCACAGTGATTTCGTTCAGTTCGTCTGTCTCATCACCCCTGAAAACCAACTCCGGAACTGGTATCTCCCCAACATCCTCATTAGTAAACACAGAAGCAAAGAATTAATTTAGTCTTTCTGCATTGGCCTTATCTTCCCTAAGAGCCCCTTTAACCCCTCGTGCATCTAATGGTCCAACCGATTCCCTTACAGGTTTCTTGCTTCGGATATATTTAAAAAAATGTTTATTACGAGTTTTTGCCTCTATGGCCAACTTCATTTCAAATTCTCTCTTCGCCTGTCTTATCAATGTTTTACCCTTAACTTGACAATGCTTATGCTTTATCTTATTTTCTTCAGATGGATTCTTCTTTCAATTTTTGAAGGATTTTTTTTTGGCTAAAATAGCCTGTTTCACCTCACGTTTTAACCATGATGGTAATCGTTTTGCCTTCCTTCCACCTTTCTTAGGGGCGGATTTTCAGCGCCCTGCTCGCCTAAATCCGCCCAAAACCGGGCGGATTTAGGCGAGCAGGGCCCTGCGCGCCGGTAAGCCCGGGGTTTTCGGAGGGGGGCGTGTCGGGGGCGTGTCGGGGGGGGCGGGCCCGGTCGACGCGGCGTTTCGGGGGCGTGTCGGCCGCGTTTTGGGGGCGGGTACGGGGCGTGGCCGCGCCCTCCGTACCCGCCCCCAGGTCGCGGCCCGGCGCGCAGCAGGCCCGCTGGCGCGCGGGGATTTACGTCTCCCTCCGGGAGGCGTAAATCCCCCGACAACGGTAAGGGGGGGGTGTAGACAGGGCCGGGTGGGTGGGTTAGGTAGGGGAAGGGAGGGTAAGGTGAGGGGAGGGCAAAGGAAAGTTCCCTCCGAGGCCGCTCCGATTTCGGAGCGGCCTTGGAGGGAACGGGGGGAGGCAGCGCGGCTCGGCGCGTGCAGGCTATACAAAATCGATAGCCTTGCGCGCGCCGATCCAGGATTTTAGTGGATACGCGCGGCTCCGCGCGTATCTACTAAAATCCAGCGTACTTTTGCTTGAGTCTGATGCGCAAGCAAAAGTAGGCTGTTCGCGCGCCTCTTAAAATCTACCCCTTAATGTGTAGAATACATATGGAATGCGCCTCTAGGATTGTATTTTTAAACAATGTCCATGCCTGTTGAACACTTTTAACCTTTGCAGCTGCACCTTTCAGTTTTTTTCTATTTTCCTGATTTTATCAAAGTTTCCCTTTTGAAAGTTTAGTGTTAGAGCTGCAGATTTACTTATTGTCCCCCTTCCAGTTATTAGTTTAAATTTGATCATGTTATGATCACTGTTGCCAAGTGACCCCCACCTCCATTACCGCTCTCACCAAGTTCTGCATTCCACTAAGAATTAAATCTAAAATAGCTCCCTCTTGTTGGTTCCTTAACCAATTGCTCCATGAAGCAGTCATTTATTACATCCAGGAACTTTGTGTCTCTAGCAAGTCCTGATGTAACATTTACCCAGTCAATATTGGGGTAATTGAAATCTCCCATTATTATCGCACTGCCAAATTGGTTAGCTTCCCTGATTTCTCTTAGCATTTCATCATCTGTCTGACCATTTTGTCCAGGGGGACGGTAGTATACTCCTATCACTATACTCTTACCCAACACATGGGATTTCTACCCATATAGATTCTACTGAGCATTTAGTCTCTTGTATGATCTTTATCCTGTTGGACTCTATACCTTCCTGGACATAAAGTGCCATACCCCCACCAAGTTGATCCTCCCTATCATTGCGATATAATTTGTACTCTGATATAGCACTGTCCCATTGGTTATCCTCCTTCCACCAAGTCTCTGTGATGCAGTTCCTTTGGAACTCCATCCCACCGGACTTAAGACAAGAACCATGCGCTCCAACTTTTAGGAAAAGACTAAAAACTTGGCTTTTTAAAAAAGCTTTCCCAGATCTGGATTAAATTCCCCACTCATCATCAGCATAAACACAAAAGTTAGGAACTGTAAAAAAATAAATCCCACTAACTTCACACGCAGTCACACCAAATTTTTATTATACTTCACAACAATATCATATCTGATCATTTTCCTACACACCTATATTTTATATTTTATAATATTATACATATTTATTAATTGATACAGCTGGTTAAAATGCTAATAGTCGTTCTACAATTCCTCCCCTTTCATATCCAAGTTATTTTTCCATGTTTTTTGTAACTTTCTCACATCCAAAATATTGTTATAATATTTGTTAAGTTTCATACTATATTTGTTGTTGTATTGGGAAATGTTCTTTACTTTGTTACTCTCTGTCTTTACTCACATTGTTAATTGTAAACCGGGTTGATGTGATTCCGATCATGAAACTCGGTATAATAAAAAATAATAAATAAATAAATAAATAAAAATAAATCTCAGTCCACTGTGTATTGCATTCTGTATTGTCCAAGTCCGCTTAACTGAACTGGTTATGAGCCTACAAGCTGCCTCCATAGTAAACGACACAGTGCTAAATGTATAGGCCTACAACTCCCACAGATGTCATGTGCTTGCCATGATATGTGATGGGTTTTGTGTATTACGAGCTTGATAGACACCCATTTTGTGCCACCTAAGCCCTTCAGGGGGCCATGTCAGAAGGTCATACTAAGTAGAGGTGAGAAACACCTCTGACAGAAATGTTTCCTGTGGGCAGCTATAGATGTTTGGATAGGAAGGACTCACAGCTTCATTAGCAGTTTCTGCCAGCTGACACACACCTCTGTTTTATGACAAACACTGCAGGAACAAAGGCCTTGCACATATGTAGGGGCAGGAACTGTAGCATGCAGTCCCTACTGCTAACATAAGTGAGTGTCCAACTCTGTGACTGATGTGCTGTGTATGGGTGCTGTGCCATTCTGAGGTTGCTCCCTTGGTCCTGCAATCCAATATCCCTTAGCAGGCAGTGTGTTTCCCTAAAGTGAGCACAGGCAGCTTTTGTGCAGCATTGATTGAGCGTTTTCCCTCTACAGAAGGTGTGCCTCTGACAGGCCAGCATATGAACAGTAGTAGGAATGGTCTGGCCCCTTGTACTGCTCATTTTCCCCCAAGTACACTCAGTTTATCTGTAGTGTTCACAGAGGGGCAGAGGTTGCAGGTGGGCATGGTGACACATCCAATATGTTGTACAACTTGAATGATATACTTAACATTTGGCTGGCTGTTGGTCTGAGTGTCATCTTCCCCACCCCACACACACTGATGTTTTATCACCAACTAATTGGAGTAGGCCGAATAATGCTGTTATTATGTGGTGTGCTGCCTACCCACACCTAGGCCTAGCCTAGAGGCTTGGAAATTAATGGAAGGAGGTAGTGCTGGTTAAGAAACTGGTCAGTGAATGTGGGAATGCTGTGATGCATGCAACAGGCAGTGTAAAGGACTAGGTAATGCTATGCCTATAGGGCAGATTCAGATACGTGCTTAGCATCATGCTGCTTTACACGCTGCATGTACTAAGAAACCTGGTGCATGGGTTTGTGTGTGTGTGGCAGTGTGGTTGTTGTTGTTTTGCTTGCCATGTGCCTTAGGCATTGCAGAATTCCTATTACACTCCCTTTTTGCTCTCACTATTCTCTCCGTTGCTCATATCATGCACAGGTGACAGAGGTTGCCACACTAGCACCCATTTTTTATTTATTAATTTAACTTTCAGTTTGTGCTGTGTGGAACAGTAGGTCTACCATCTTTCGCCCATATGAAGGACAATACCTTACATGTGCAAAAGTAGATGTGGTGTGCCTATATCTGCCTACAAAGGGAGGAGGCACCATTTCCTGAACACTGTACAAGCTTCACTTCTACAGTAACCAAATGTTCACTTCCACTACACTGTGTACTTGGTGACTTTTGTAACACAGTGTCAGCTTCAGTGTGCCAAGTAGGGAGGAGGTGTGAGTAGTGTGTGGTACATGATCTGCACAGGTGCAGAACATAGGACGTAGAGGGGTGCTTCTGGTGCTGTGGACCAGGCAGACTTCCACAGACTGACATTCCTGTAGTAGGCTGCCTTTGGGATCTGGATGCTACCTGATCCTTACCTTACACGTATTATACAGACCCCAAAAGCCATGTCAGTACCGGGGTGGGAGCCACAGTGTGGAATAGAGTCTGGCCCCCAGCAACAGCAGCATTCCTCTAGGCTCTCTGGTGGTTGCCTGTAGATATTGTAGAGCAGATGGTACTCCCTTACTCCTCATCCCCTACTTGTGATGCAGCAGCTGACAGTGTGTATCAACACTCAGCAAATACATATCATATTAGGATTACAGTGTAAGCAACAAATGTATCTGGTCACATACCCTTGCACTCCCGACAGAAATAAGTGGCCAGAAAATTTACTGTTGTGTCATGATGATTCCAACTTTGCATTTACACCACTCAACCTGTACATGCACACTATCTAATGTGTTGCCCATGAAAGTACTGGGCAGGTCACATACAGGTGGCATGTAAGCAGGAGTTACCAAACAGTATGGTGTGTGAAGAAGGAGACAAAAGCCAATAGTGAAGGTCCCTAGTAACGAGCTTCTTCTTCACTTCTGGCTGTCTTCCTTACCAGCATACACGCAGCTTTCATTTTTATGCCATAACCCATATGGGTCTGGAATGCTCAATAACTGCGCAATTGGAAAGAGGCAGGCTATTCTAGCATGCAAGGTCATGTGGAGAGCACATCTTTTACCTTCGATACCATAAGCACTAAAAACACACAATGAAAGGACACAACCAGAAAGTAGAATTTTCCAAACAGTGAGCACTTTATTAGAAAACACATGTAGTACATTGTTTGAAATAAACACAATGTCTTAGGTAATCACAAATTGCAAGGACAAGATAGCTAATATCAAAAAAACATTGTTCATTTCATGAACTGCACATTCAGTGTATACCTGTACAGTCATAGATTGAAATGGCATCATTACATATACAGGCATTGCATCTTATCCTTTAGGCACAATCATGATTACAACTAAGAACAAAGAAAGAAGTGGCACTCTAAAAGCTATAGTAGTTCTGTCGAGTAACTGCAACATGCAGCATTACTATGTGCTTTCAAGCCAAAGGCCCCAGATGGGCATTATGAAAGAGTGAACTCAAAGGGGACAGCTAAGGGCCATGGCTGCAATACTCTGCATGAAAACAGCAGCAGCAGGACCAAACAATTCAGCATGAAGGCAGCAGGAGCATCGAGGCAGCAAGAGCAGCACAAGACCCAGCAGCATGGCTGCAGGAGGCCCAGGAGGAGACCCAGCAGCATGGAGGCACCACTTGCAGGAGATGAGCTCAGATGACACCCAGCAGCATGGAGGCAGAGGTGGGACAGCATGACAAGAGCCAGCAGCAGGAAAGTTATTGTAGCGTACTTAAACAACCCTATAATAGGGGCAGAGCCTCAAGGAGACTTCTTAGTGTGCTACATGAAAATGCTTCACAGAACACCATACATTCTGCATGCTGGCACATCATCAATGTAGTGAGGACATGCAGAGTAGGTGTCTTCTATCTAGACGGCACAGCAATTCTGTAGTGAGGACATGCAGAGCAGGTTTCATCTAGAAGGCACAGCAACTCTGTGAAGAGGCCGGCCTAGTTTTGTCGCACACTGTCTTCTTGGTCCTGGCCATTTTGTTTACATCTTCAAGGCCCCTTGCCACATGGTATCTTCCCACTTCGGGGGGGCATAACTTTTGGGGGCCTTCCCCTCCAGCGTCTTGACGCTCCAGGACTGCTGCGTGGTGTTGATTCTAGGGATGAAGCTGAGGACTCAGAAGGCTGCTCTGGCATGCGGTGCAGTATTTGTGTCAGCACATTACTGATATGCCTGATGGCAGCAACAAGGGTGTTTACATTTTGATTGTTGGCAGCCGTATTCTGCTGAAGGATCCTGTCTGCCGATCCACAGACCTGCTGAGTAGCCATCTCTCTCCCCACAAGTGCCTCAGATCAGCTACAGGCATGCTTGCTGCTGGTGCTGGTCCTGGTGGCAGTGTCTGTGCTGCTGATGGCGCTGCTGGTGTGTGAGAGTGCAAGATGGGCATCGGTGGAATGGTGCGCTCCACTTGGCCTGGGGATGGTGGATCTACATGCTGGCGTGGGGTGCTGGCTCGTGGTATATGCAGTTCTGAAAGGTGCCAGTCAAGATCGCCTTCCTCCATGAATGTGGACAGACTGAGGGACACCTGAAGTGGGCTTGTTGAGGTCAGTTGTTGTAGCAACAGCATTGGCTGTGAATCCTGTGGCTGCTGGTTCAAAAAAAGTTTAACAAAAAATCTTCAAAAAAATGTTTTTCTGCTTTAAAGAGCGGCATATCTCAACGTAATTGAAAAGGGTTACCCCATGATTAAGTTAAATGAGCAGGCACACTTGCAATAAGTGTATAACAGTTAAAACGCTGTGTCAGCGGATGTGTACAATAGCTCATACATAAGGGTGTACTATTTCAATAATTCACATAAGTAATATGCCAGCGAGTATAGTTTTTTTTTTTTTTTTTTTAATTTGGCATAAGAGGTGCACTTAGCTTCTTTGCATAGTGAGCATCTTATGCAAAGCAGGTCCAAACATTTGGAATAGCCTTCCCACGGAAGTCAGGTTGGAACCATGCCTACCAACTTTTAAAAAAAAACTTAAGACTTGGCTGTTCCGACTAGCCTTCTCGGATCCTTCAGACACACAATAATCTACCATCCTACTCATGAGCCATGGAACCATGCCTCTCCGTGAGATGCCTCTTATCCAATACCTCCGCAATTAAACTATCTTGCTCGAACTGAGCTCATTATGACTTTTGTGTTTTAAGTTACGGCCCTGCTCGGGCCTTTTTTTACTCTATTTACTTCCAAGCTGTAAAGCCTCCAAGTTTATAGTCCTTGTTCAATGTAACTTTCTTGCTCTCTTTCTGATTATAACTTATTGTTCTGTTTTTTGGTTACAAGTTTCTATCCCTCGTTCGATGTAAACCGATCTGATATGGTATTCAACCATGAAGCTCGGTATAGAAAAATGTGAAATAAATAAATAAATAAATGTACTCCCCTTGCAGCTTGCCCATTTACAGGTGATGTGAACTTACCGGCTGCGGCTCACGTCGTGCCCAGCTGCTCAGCCATGCCCTTGAACACGTTCGGTCCCAGCCTCTTGATCAGTTGCTCCTTCATCTGCATCAGATGGATTGGACAGGGTGCTCCTCCTCCAATCACGCATTGGTACTTGGCTCTCGCTGCCACCTTGGCCTTGAGCTGGGCCTTAATGTCCCTGTGTCGTGGGCGACCTGATCCCCACATCTCACCACGCCGCTCCACCTGCTGATGGACTGCGCCATGTTGTGCCATATCTGCCTCTTCGCTGCCTTGGACATTTTGGCTGCCCGATTGCCAAACAGCAGAGGATAGTTCTGCAGGACCCGTGCGATCACCAGGTCGTTCTCCGGCATTCTGAACTTTATGGCCCTTAGACGAGCTCGTAGTACTGGCTGGCTGGCTGCCTGAAGTGGGTGCCACTTCCTCTTCCGGAGAGATGTCCTCCTGTTCCTCACTCTCCGTCCTGTTCTTCTCCCCCTCACCTTCTTCATCTGCCCTACCAACTCCCTTCCCTTCTGTCCTGTCTATCCCTACACTCCTCTCCCCCAGAACTCGCCTCAATAGACCCTTCCCCCTCCTGCACCCTCTTATCCCTTCCATGATGCCTCTCTCTACTCCGGCACCTGTCCTTACTCCTACTCCGACCCCTTCCCCTGCCCGCATCCTCCCTCTCCTGCCCCCTCCCATCCTGAGGCCTCTTCTATCCTCTCTACAACCTCCAAGCACACCTTCACAAATACCCACCCACACCTTCAGCACAACACAACCACCCATACACTTATCCCCTCAGCACAACACACACACCGTCAGAACCTCCACTCCTCCTCACCACCTCCACACAAAAAACAGACAAACAAACAAACTAGACTAACAAATAAAATCTTGCACTCCAACAAAGATGACAAAAGACAAAGGTAAAGGGAAAAAGAGGACAACAGCAAACAAGACAACGCAATCAGTAATCACTATAAATCACCAACGGGCCGATACAGTACCCGGGCTAACAGTGCACTCCACCGGAGTGCACTGTTAGCCCGGGTTTGGCCGCGTGTTTGACGCGCTAGCTTTACCCCTTATTCAGTAAGGAGTAATAGCGCGTCAAAAACGCGCGGCCAACCCCCCCCTCCCGAAACGATTAGTGCCTGCAACATGCAAATGCATGTTGATGGCCCTATTAGTTATTCCCTGCGCGATCCAGAAAGTAAAATGTGCAGCAAGGCCGCACATTTTACTTTCAAAAATTAACGCCTGCCCAAAGGCTGGCGTTAATTTCTGCCGGCGCTGGGGAAGTGTACAGAAAAGCAGAAAAAACTGCTGTCAAACCCGCTGACAGCCGCCGCTCCTGTCAAAAAGGAGGTGCTAGGGACGCATCCTAATTTGAATAGGCCACCCTCCTGAATCATGCGCCCAGGAGAGTGGCCTGTGCGCGCTCCGGGAGAGCGGGCGCTCGCCGGCTCTTCTGCATGTTTTTCTGTATCGGCCTGTAAGATCCCACCAACACCACCTACCTCCTCTAACCAAATTCCTAACAGACCCTCAAAGAGGCACGTGCAGGAGGGCAGAATTTATAATGTAGCCACAAATAATGTGCTACGCAATGACGAAATGCAGCACGCGATGATGCAACGCCGCGTGCATTATTTAACTATGTGATGCGGTAGGCTGGCATTTTGAATAGACGCCTTTTTTTTTTCTGTCGCGTATGTTATTCACGCAATAAAAATAGCATAATGATGAATCTAGGTCTAAGTTAGGTAAAGTCAATTCTCCACATCTCTTTGGCCTGCCCGTGCTGCCAGATTAAATTTAGACATGGACCTATTTAAATTATCAAATACGCTGACCAGAAGAGTACATGGAACATGCTGGAATAATTTGGTGGCACATTCATTTTTAATAAATTAATTGTATGTGTCTAGAAAAAGGTAAAAGGTAATATGTTTCCAAGCCTGCATATTCTGCTTAATTTTATCTATCAAAGTAATTTTTGGAATATAAATCCTTAAATGTCCTTGGTAACAAAGGCCCCAAGATATTTAAAACCATCTTTGACAGCCCATTGAAGCAGACAATCAAAATTAGCTTAACAGAATTGACTGTTTCCTTAATACTGCTTTTTTTTTTCCTTTTAAACTGCTAATCTCTTAGTTATTTCCTAGATATTTCAGATGTTATGTTACTTTAAAAATTGCTTTTGGAATGTAGTGATCATTGCGTAGTAATGATAACATCTGTTTCTTTAAAGAACATTTGGCTCGATACAGTATCGTTCGGTTGAAGATTTCCCGTCTGTAATGTGCTCGGAGCGCACAATTCGGACGCGTAAGGCGATTCAGTGATACAGTCTCCAGTTTCGCGCGTCCTTAGCGCTTCTTAAAACAGACGCATAACCCTTTCCGCACGCGGCATGTATATGATGTGTAAATGAACGAATTAGCTGTATAATGAAGGAATTAGCTATTCCCCTCTGATACTGTAACGGGCGCTGATATTATCTCCTTAGTAACCCGCTGTTTTGCCGCAGCCTTAACGTGTTAGTTTACCGCCTCCCCCTAGTAGGTGTTAGGACTGTGAGTCTAGTAACAAATCCATCGACACCATTTAAGATACTCAAACACAATAAAACACAATAAAAAAAAAAAAAAAAAGCGATACAGAGTTGAGCGAGAAAATGTAATGCTGTGGGACACATAAAAACCTGTCAGAAAAAAAAAAAAAAAAATTTAATACCTGTCACTTTCGTGCGGTCATTCAGGCAGCGGCGGGAGCCGGAGGGCCGCGTGGGTCCAGGCGGCCGGCGGGCGGCGGAGGGAGCCGGGTGTTCAATCGAGGCCGCGGGCGGATAGGCGTGTGTTTGATCGGGCGGGCGGCGGCGGGATCCGGGGGGCGGGTGGGCGTGTGTTCAAACGAGGCCGCAGGCGGGTGGGCGCCTGTTTGATCGGGCGGGTGGCGGCAGCGGGATCCGGGGGGGCGGGTGGGCGCGTGTTCAAACGAGGCTGGGTCGCACAGGCGCGCATTAATTCAGGCGGAGGGAGCCGGCGGCGAAAGCGGCCTCCGGCAACCCCCACCGGCAGTGAATTAATGCGCGCCTGTGCGACCCGGCCTGGTCGCACAGGCGCGCATTAATTCAGGCGGAGGGAGCCGGCGGCGAAAGCGGCCTCCGGCAACCCCCACCGGCAGTGAATTAATGCGCGCCTGTGCGACCCGGCCTCGTTTGAACACGCGCCCACCCGCCCCCCGGATCCCGCCGCCGCCCACCCGATCGAACAGGCGCCCACCTGCCTGCGGCCTCGTTTGAACACGCGCGCACCCGCCCCCCGGATCCCGCCGCCGCTGCCGCCGCCCGCCCGATCGAACAGGCGCCCACCCGCCCGCAGCCTCGTTTGAACACACGCCCACCCGCCCCCCGGATCCCGCCGCCGCTGCCGCCGCCCGCCCGATCAAACAGGCGCCCACCCGCCCCCGGATCCCGCCGCCGCTGCCGCCGCCCGCCCGATCGAAAACGCGCCTACCCGCCCGCGGCCTCGATCGAACACCCGGCTCCCGCCGCCGCCCGCCTGGACCCACGCCACTGCCTGGATGACCGCATGAAAGTGACAGGTATTTAAAAATTTTTTTTTTTATAACACTCAGGTTTTTACATATTTTTGGTTTTTTGTTTTTTTTTTTTACACTTCCTGGTGCCTGTCATTTCAAATGTCATTTGAAATGACATTTGAAATGACAGGTACCAGCGCACCCAGGTTACTGTATAGGCGCTGTATTAAGCGCCTATACAGTAAAATGGGTTGCGCGGGCATAACCCTTCCCAAACGCTTCACAGCCGCGGCATGCATTTGCATGCAATTAGAAGAGAGTATCAGGCGCTAGGTCAAGAGAACTGTGCGTGCGGGGAGGAAGGGTGCGCTTGGCAATGCCGCACTCTTTCTGCCGCGGTCTTACAGTATCGAGCTGAAAGTTATTTGTTTTTGAATAAGCATAAATAAAAAATTAAAAAAAAAAATTGACTGTTTCCAGCAAGAGAACCATAAACAGAAAGAAAAAAGGCTAGACGTGAAACATATGGAATTGTTAAATATACCAGAATGTCATCTGCATATAAAATCTTATGGGCCTGCCCACCAAGCCTAATTCCTCAACACTGTAACACAGTAGTGACAGCAGAAAAAGCCCAAATGGTCTATCTACTCTGCCTAGCAAGTTTCTTATGGTAGTAACTGTCGCTCCACGCAGGTTACCCCCAAGCCTTATGTTAATGATAGTATTGCTGCTCCTTGAATATCAGGGTGTTGTCTTATAGATACCACAAGCGTCTCTTTAACTAGATCAAAAAGCAGCCGAGAAAAGGGGCACCTCTTTCCTATACCAAAAGCTGTATTAATAAAGGATGAGAGGGTACCATTAATAAAGAGATGTGCCCTGGGGCACTCATATAGTTTCAATCCAGGCAATAGACCTGTCCAGCATGCCTCAAAACTTCAAATAGCAAAGGCCACAATAGATGGTCAAAAGCCTTTTCTGCATCTAAGGATACAATCAACCCAAGAATACCCTTCCGTTGCAATATATTAAACACTCATCTCATGTTAGAGGTGGATACCCTGCTTTGCATGAAACCTGTTTGGTCATAGTGGATCAGACAAGAAAAATAGATTCTAATTTTAATTGCAACACCTTGGCCAAAATTTAAATGTCAGAGATCAAAAGGGAAAGGGGCCTATGGCAACTGCTAAAATGTCCCTCCCCTTCTCATGCAAAAGAGTTACCGGTATAGTAGCATCAGTCATGTCACCCAATGTACACCATTCAGTACACCAATAAGACAGGAATTGGGCAAGAATTGAAAAAAAAAAAAAATCAACGTGAAACTCATTGGGTTCTGGACATTTACTCCCAGGCAACGCCTTAACTGCTCTTTGATTGTCATTTAGAAGAGGAAGATCCAACTAGTTTAAAATTGCTTTAATGGCATCTTTACTGACCGCAGCAGGGTCTCTATAGAGTTCAGAAAAGTACTGAACAAAAGCATTTTCAATTTCAAGGGATTAGAGATACAATCACCAATTCATTTCCTAGCTTGCAAAAATACTTGACTTACAGGCCTGCTTCCCCCCCCCCCCCCCCCAAACAGCTTTGGCCAGAAAGGTCCCAGGCTTGACCCATGTTCATAAAATTTTAATTTAGCATAATTCAGGGCTCTCTCAATTTTACCAACCTCTAAACACTGTAGTTCCCTTCTATGTTTTTCCAATTATTCTAAATTGGATAATACACAATAATGACAAAGCGAAATCAGGTTTGTAGAAGTTTGTTCAAATTAATAAAAAAAAAACTTAAAATATCACATTTACATAAGCATTCAGACCCTTTATTTATTTATTTAGGTTTTTTTATATACTGGCATTCGTGAAAAAAATCACATCATGCCGGTTTACATTCGAACAGGGTGTGCAAACACTACAAACAGTACAAAACTGAATTTAGTGCAGAGGAGTTGCAGTTACATTGAAACAGGGGTACTGGAACTGGGACAAGAGAAAATACAGTAGAAAGTTAACTCATAAATTAATAATTATTTATAGAACCGGAGTGGCTACATTCTTTGAATAGGTGGTTGTGATTCAGATGTGCTCTGGGAAGGCTTGTTTGAAAAACCAAGTTTTCAATCTTTTTCTGAAAGTTGGCAGGCAAGGCTCCTGGCGAAGGTTAGTGGGGATGGAGTTCCAGCGTGATGGTCCGGCTGTCGAGAGAGCATGTTCTCTTGCGGTTATGTGTCGTGTGAATTTCGAATTGGGTATCTGGAGGGATCCTCTGTAGGCTTCTCTGGTCGGTCTACGGGGGTTGTGTAGGCTGAGCGGGTATTGAAGGTCAAGTGCAGTAAGGTGGTGGATGGACTTATATATGATGGTAACGGATTTATAGATGATTCTGAAGTGAATAGGGAGCCAGTGGAGATGTATTAAGATAGGTGAGATGTGGTCTATTCTTCTGGTATTCGTGAGTATTCTTGCTGCTGCGTTTTGGACCATCTATAGAGGTTAGTATATGAGGATGGGAGACCTAGTAGGATAGCATTGCAGTAATCTAACTTTGCGAAGATAATTGCTCCAACAAAGTACTTTACTCAGTACTTTGTTGGAGCAATTACAGCCTCAAGTCTTCTTGGGTATGACTTTACAATCTTAGTATACCTGGATTTGAGGATTTTCTTCCAGTCTTCTCTTTAGACCCTTTCAAGCTGTCAGATTGGACGGAGAGCATTGATGCACAGCTCTTTTCAGGTCTCTCCAGAGATGTTCGATCAGGTTCAAGTCCGGGTTCTGGCTGATCTACTCAAAGACATTCAGAGACTTGTGCCGCAGCCACTTCTGCATTGTTTTGGCTGTGTGCTTAGGGTTGTCCTTTTGGAAGGTGAATTGTTGCCGCAGTCTGAGGTCCAGAGTATTCTGGAGCAGGTTTCCATCAGGGAGCTCTCTGTATTTTGTCTGTTCATTTTTCCCTCAATCCTGACTAGTCCCCCCAATTCCTGCAGCTGAAAAACATCCCCATAGTATTATATGGCCACCACCTTGCTTCACTATAGCAATGGTATTTGCTAGGTGATGAGCAGTGCTTGGTTTCCTCCAGACATGATGCTTGGCATTCAAGCCAGAGTTCAATCTTTGTTTCATCGGACCAGAGTATCTGGTTTCTCATGATCTGAGAGACCTTTAAGTGCCTTTTGGCAAACTCCAAGTGGGCTGTCCGGTGCCGTTTTCTGAGGAATGGCTTCCATCTGGCCACTCTCCATAAGGCCTGATTGGTGGAGAGCTTCAGAGACAGTTGTCCTTAATGGAAGGTTCTCTCCCCTCTCTATAGTGGAATTCTGCAGCTCTGTCAGAGTGACCATTAAGTCTTGGCCATCTCTCTGACCAAGGACTTTCTTCCCTGATTGTTCAGTTTGGGCAGGCAGCCAGCTCTAGGAAGAGTCCTGGTGATTCCAAACTTCTTTCATTTAAGAATGATCAAGGCACTGTGTACTTCAGGACCTTCAATGCTGCAGTAATTTTTTTTGTACCCTTCCCCATATCTGTGCCTTGATACAATCCTGTCCCGGAGGTCTACAAACAATTCTTTTGATTTCAGGGCTTTGATTTTGCTCTGACATGTACCATCAAGTGTAGGACCTTATACAGATTTGTACCTTTCCAAATCATGTCCAATCAATTGAATTTACCACAGATGGACTCCAGTCAAGTTGGAAAAACATCTCAAGTATGATCAATGGAAACAGTATACACCAGAGTTCAAATGAGAGTCATAGCAAAGGGTCTAAATTATTTAAATGTGATATTTCAAGTTTTTTTTTCTTTTAATTAATTTGCACAAATTTCTACAAACCTGATTTTGTAAGGTATTGTGGTTAGATTGAGGAGGGAAAAATGCATATTATCTATTTCAGATTAAGGCTGTAATGTAACAAAATGTGGAAAAGTGAAGGAGTCTGAATACTGAATCAGACAGTGTATTTGACATAATAGCACTTGCTGTAACTCTGGAGATTAAGGTGAGGGGGAGATTAAGTGTGAGGGGGAAGCATGACCCTATAGCCCTTACCAAGAGATAAGGCCATTGCGGAAAGAATAAATGATTTCTTTACTTTGGGGAGGTACTCGAACTGGAGAAGGTTTTCATGGGTAATGATTCAGATGGACTGAACCAAATCACGGTGAACTAGAAGATGTGGTAGGCCTGATTGATAAACTGAATGTTGTTAACAGCGCTGCCCGCGGGGTTCCCCGCGAGCAGGCCACTTACCCTCGCTACTTTTCTTCTCCCGACGCGGCAGGACGCCGCCTTTGGGCCTCATGCGTGGCTGGAGCCGCGGTCTTCCCTGCCCATGCGGCTCGGAGGCCGCCCGCACCTTTTTCCTTCAGTGCAGCTGGAGCCGTGGTCTCCCCCGGGGATGGGAGTGCCCCGACGTCGTCACTATCTTCGCGGCGCACAGGCCGCAGCCCCGGGCTGGACTAGCGGCAGGAGCCGCCCCCGGGGCCTCCTGCAGCGGCTGGAGCCGCCGCCAACGTTGGAGCCTGCGCTCAGGCTCAGCCCTGCCTCTGCCGATGTCCTACGCACAGAAGCTGTGCAGACCACTGGCCATGGTCCTGCACAGCCTCTGCTTCCTGCTACTAGGCGCGCGGCCGCACCTTCTCTCTATATTTAAAGGGCCAGACACAGGAAGTGCCTGGGCCCCACCTTGAGGACTATTTCCTGTGTCAGCCCTATAAAGGGCTGCTCCGTTCATTGTTACTGGCCTTGCATCGTCGTCGTGAGTCTTCGCTCTGGAGGCTCCTGCCTGCCAGAGCCTGTGTAAGGTCTTCTTCTCATCTTGTGGAGCTCCTCACCGTGATGTCGTCTTGTCTCGTCATGCTTTGCCATGCCATGTCTTGTCTCCGTGCCTGAGGTCCATGTCCAGGTATCTTCGTGATCTCCTTCGTCCTGGTGTTCCTGCCTTCCTCGATGTTCCTTCCTACGCCATGCCTCATCTCTGCTCTCGAGCCTTCTGGTACCGGTAGGCCGGGGGTCCCTCAGATGCAGTACTCCTGGGTGGACTGCCTGCCGGTGGACGGTTGTCCTGTGCTCCTGAGCCGTCAAGTCCTGATGTGTGTTCCTGTGCTGTCCCGCTCCCGTCGTGGTCCGTGACCAGTCTGCAAGGGTTTTGTAGGGCACGTAACGGACAGGGTGGTCCGCGACTCAGTCCCGCGGGTGGCCTGAGTATGGCGCCCTGAGAGACAGTGCCAATGTCCATGCCTCGTGTTGCCTCTGTGGATGTCAAGAGTCTCGGCTGGATGCCGTCCGCATCGATCCCAAGTGTCTACGTCATGGATGCCGTTGCATCAATCTTGAGTCTTCGTGCCTTGTAATGCCGTTGCATCAGTCATGTGTCTTTGTCCTTGGATGCCGTTGCTCAGCCATGTGTCTTCGTCTGGATGCCGTCGCATCAATCCACAGTCATGTCTTCATGTCAAGGCCAGTCTGCCCTCAACCTCAGGCCAGGCCTGCTGCTCCATGCTGCTCGCAGCAGGTCCGAAAGGTCCCGGAATGGTCGGAGGACCATTCACCTTCCAACATACTCGGATGTTTGGCCATGGGAGCTTGCCGGCCTGGCGGAGGGTAGACAGTCAGCCATTCGGGGCCACCGTCAACCCTTGGCTTGGCCTAGAAGGTCTGGGTCGGGCTGAGGCCCATGGGCACACTAAATCACCGTTCTCAACACTGAAGTGTAGTAAATCACCTGGACCAGATGGTACACACCCCAGAGTTCTAAAGGAACTAAAAAATGAAATTTTAGACCTTATTAGTAAAAAATTTGTAACCTATCATTAAAATCATCCATTGTACCTGAAGACTGGAGGATAGCTAATGTAACTCCAATATTTAAAAAGGGCTCCAGGGGCGATCCAGGAAACTACAGACCAGATAGCCTGACTTCAGTGCCAGGAAAAATAGTGGAAAGTGTTCTAAGACATGGTTTAATGGAACAAAATCAGCATGGCTTTACCCAAGGCAAGTCTTGCCTCACAAATCTGCTTCACTTTTTTGAAGGAGTTAATAAACATATGGATTAAGATGAACCAGTAGATGTAGTGTTCTTGGATTTTCAGAAGGCGTTTGACAGAGTTCCTCATGAGAGGCTTCTAGGAAAAGCAAAAAGTCATGGGATAGGTGGCAATGTCCTTTCATGGATTACAAACTGGCTAAAAGACAGGAAACAGAGAGTAGGATTAAATGGACAATTTTCTCAGTGGAAGGGAGTGGGCAGTGGAGTGCCTCAGGGATCTGTATTGGGAACCTTACTTTTCAATATTATTTATAAATGATCTGGAAAGCAATATGATGAGTGAGGTAATCAAATTTGCAGATGATACAAAATTGTTCAGAGTATTTAAATCACAAGTGATTGTGATTAATTGCAGGAAGACCTTGTGAGACTGGAAAATTGGGCATCAAAATGGCAGATGAAATTTAATGTGGATAAGTACAAGGATATGCATATAGGGAAAAATAATTCATGCTATAGTTACACAATGTTAGGTTCCATATTAGGTGCTACCACCCAAGAAAGATCTAGGCGTCATAGTGGATAACACATTGAAATTGTTGGTTCAGTGTGCTGCGGCAGTCAAAAAAGCAAACAGAATGTTGGGAATTATTAGAAAGGGAATGGTGAATAAAACAGAAAATGTCATAATGCCTCTGTATCGCTCCATGGTGAGACCGCACCTTGAATACAGTGTACAATTCTGGTCGCCGCATCTCAAAAAAGATATACCTGCGATGAAGAAGGTACAGAGAAGGGCAACCAAAATGATAAGGGGAATGGAACAGCTCCCCATGAGGAAAGACTAAAGAGGTTAGGACTTTTCAGCTTGGAGGATATGATAGAGGTGTTTAAAATCATGAGAGGTCTAGAACGGGTAGATGTGAATTGCTTGTTTACTCTTTCAGATAATAGAAAGAATAGGGGACACTCTATGAAGTTAGCATGTGGCACATTTAAAACTAATCGCAGAAAGTTTTTTTCACTCAACGCACAATTAAACTCTGGAATTTGTTGCCAGAGGATGTGGTTAGTGCAGTTAGAATAGCTGTCTTTAAAAAAGGATTGGATAAGTTCTTGGAGGAAACGTCCATTACCTGCTATTAGTTAAGTTGACTTAGAAAATAGCCACTACTATTACTAGCAACAGTAACATGGAATAGACTTAGTTTTCAGGTACTTGCCAGGTTCTTATGGCCTGGATTGGCCACTGTTGGAAACAGGATGCTGGGCTTGATGGACCCTTGGTCTGACCCAGTATGGCATGTTCTTATGTTCTTACCTGAAGACCAGAAAGAGTACATTTGGGACTGAAGCCACGTCCCTGGATGGGATCCAGGATGAATGAAGATGTTTGCCCCAATGGGTTCAAGCTGAGAGGGAAAGTATGTGAAGGAGTGGCCTTACTACTCTCCTTAACCTGTGAAGTACCAAGCTTCCACCTTAAAACAAAGTGAGTGAGCGCTCTGAGACGAAACTTGCTGGGGAAGAATAAGAGGCTGAGCCTAGCTGGGATCAGGCGGCCTCACATCTCTAGGAGCTGCTCATGAAGCCTCTCTGTAAAATCTTATGGTGTGAGTACACTGCTACAAGGTAAGCAGTCTACAAGATTACATGCTGAATGCTGGCATAATAAAGTGAAAATCTGTTGTGAAAGAGGTTGGAGTCAGTGTAAAGTGTTTCTCTAGCCCGAAAGTTACTCTATCCCACACTTCATCTGTGACAAAACTTTCTGTCCCCCACAGTCTAATGTATCCCTCCCCTAACTCCTCCCCCCCATCCTCCCACCCAACACCAACAAGAACTAACCACAACTACCTGAAACCCTCTAGATGGGATGACTATCGTGACTCAAGAGGTGGGCAGCTCAGGTGCTAACTCCCTACCCCACAGTAAATTCCTAACCCCAATCCAACCCCCAACTCATCCACTGCTCACCAATTCCTGCCTACATCAACCCTCTTCATAATCCAGTCGATGAAAGTCCAGTGCAACACTTTTTTTTTTTAAACACAAAAGACTTCACAGTGTAAAGTCTGATACAAAAAAAACCCCATTTACGTCATTGCTTGGGGTGGGAATACAGGAGCTAGCAGGGCCTAATGAACACACCTGAAAGGGAGGCAGGAAGAATGTCAGAACCAGAAGGGCAACATCCTGTCAGTGGGGAATTTAAACACAGCCTGATATTACTGAAGAAGAGGAGATGGAGGGGCCAGACAAGGCAGTCCGTGGACATGGAAATCAACTGAAGATACTGTACCTGAAGCCCTTCTAAGAGGATATACATTATGAGGATTGTTTTGAGAAGAGCTTGTAGAGGGCCCTTTCAGTCCAGGGCAAGGCTAGCAGTATTTTTATTCCCATTTGTTTTTTTCTGAATGTTTGTTGCTGGAATCTTTCACCTGTAAACAAGGGACAGGTTTGGCACAACTGTAGAGTGAAGGGAATAATTTGTGCCTCAACCCAAGGTCTGAATGTGGGCTGGAACTCGTGCTGAATATACGGTAACAAGAAAAGGGATTCACTGTTTATTTTTCTCTCTCTCCTTTTGGGAGATTGAGACTACTCCTATATTATAGTTTTTCTTTTCTCTGCACACCAAGCTTGCCTTTTCAGTAAGCAAGCTTGCTCCCTAGTTGTGTCCTGGGGGTTCACTAGATGGAAAACCTGCTTGGAAATCAAGGCAGTCCTGAAAGGCCCAGAAAACATGTGTAAAATCTATGGACAGATTGGCTCAGTCTGCAAGGTAGACCCCATAGGCCCTCACTGTCAGCTGGCGGAGCGACATAGGAGACTGACTAGGAGTTTCACCTATAGAAATACCTTTCCCCATTGGTTGAGCCCTTGGGTTCCAGGGGCCGGCAGGTTTTAGGCGAGCGTCTGTGGCAGTAACATAAGCATCAATCCAGGGCCTGGCTAGTATCAGAGGCAGGTAGCAAACAAGAACGATCAGTGTCTAAGCAAAGGTCAGATCCAGAAGTCAGTCTGAGAGGAGGCAAGGGGATGAGGCAAGGCTGGGCTGGTCAGGTGAGGCAGGTCTGGGCTGGAGAGACTAGGCAAGGACTAGAAACACAGGAACCAGGAACAAAGCAGCAATACACACTACACAGGCTGTGTAGAACCACCATTGCTGAGGCAAAGTGGAGGCATCAGAGAGGCCCTTATAAAGGGCTCAAGGTAGTGAGGTCATCAAAGGATGCTGCAGCCTGTTCCTGTAAGCCGCCAAACATAACCTGGCAGAGACCAGGTACTCTCATTTTAAACCACAACTTTGGGGACTAAGAGGAATACCTATTGCAGTGGAGAATTGTCAGTAGAAGCCTGAACTGTATTTGGAGTGCTACTGAACCCAGCCGAGGAAGTCCAACAATCTGAAGAGAAATCTTGAAAATTCATAATCTTGTTACCTTGATAAAACATTTCCTTCAACTCCCTTGCAGCATTAAAGACTCTACTTTTATCACTAAAGTTGTTTAACTCTCTAATTACTGCATGAGGCCTCCCTCCTGGTGATGGGTCCTTTATTACAATCAAGATGCCTGGCAATCGTTTTGAAATAAATGTGACTGTGTCAGAGTCCTCAGATTTTCAGTGACTTCAAGGACCTAATGTTGCATCTACACGACCTGTTCTCAAAGTCATCGATATCGAGAACCGTCCATAATACCTGTTGAGCTTCTCAATTCTGATACTGACAGAAACACTGACATTTCTAGGTCAGCCATTTTAGTTTCTTGCTTCTCCAATTTTGAAGAATTTTCTTTACCCAGTTTGACTAAGTCAGTGACCTTCTTTACAATTATTCCCTTGTGGGAATCCACTCCAGATTATTTTTAGGGAAGTGTTCAATAATTCCTGGATAAAGGCCTCTTGGTTTCTGGTCCTGTGAGGCACATCTTAGTTTCATCATCAGAAGCAGAGTCTTCCGTGCTGGCAGGCCATTCTGAGATTGGAGTTATACTGGTTTTACTCTTCTTGGAAGCCTGATCCACCCACAGCTCCAGTATAGATCTTCTGCTGGAGTCTTTAGCATGATATATTTTAAAAGATGTAGGTCTGAGTCAGAGGTGGATGAAATAATCTATGCAAGACTAGTGGGAGCTAGATCAGGTCACAGCCACCTGGCTCAAAGAATAACCGGAAGTCGTAGTATATTATTTAATCTGAGATTCATAAACCAGTTGCATCCTGTTCACATAATGCCTGAGCATTGCGCTGAGAAGATCACATGAGTACTGAGGAAGTCTTCATCATCTGAGTAATATCTCTGAATTATACAGCTTACTCATGTTTTGCTTTTTACATGATAAATAACTCTCGCAAAATGATTTGGACTACCGCTTGACCTACATGTTTTTCCATATGCTAGACATTGTTTTCTTTCTTGCTTATGTAATTGCCACAATACCTACATGCTGCAGATTTGTTGCAATTGGGTTACCCTGTTGTCGTTTATTTCGGTAGGCATGTATGCTTCACTGATGCTTATATGTTGCATTAATGCTGTCAGCCTGCCAGTCCTGTTCAATAGTTCTCATTTGCAAGTCAGTAAACTCCTCAGTGCAACACATTTCATAGTTGTATTCAAATGTAAGTCTTATTCTCTCAGAAGATGGTGACGTGAACTCATTCGTTGTGCCAAGGATTATATTATCTCAAATCAGTTTATCATTCAATGGGTCATACTCATATGTTGCTGTTTTCTCTCTCAAATGTGTGATAAAGTTGTCAGTGGATTCACCCTCTTCTTTTTTGCAGCAGCCGAATATGTATCTTTCATATACAGTACTATTATTTTTCCAGGTCTGAAACAGGCTTCCAAAGCATTAAGGATGGCATTTGTATCTTCTCTCTGTTCCTTTGTATGGCTCAAGATGTGCATAAAAATATTCAAAACCCACTGCTCTCCTCAATTTAGCTGCCTGCACTTCAGTTAACTTTGCATTTAAGCCTGTGACTAGAGAATAGTATTCAAATTCTGCCCTGAAATTTTCCCAGTTGCTAAAATCATCACTAACCTTCATGCCATCAGGGAGGCAGAATACTAGTGGTTGCAGCCATGATGCAGAAATATTCTCTTACTTCAGCATCCATAGGAGAACACATGCAAATCTAAGCCAATCAATATCACTGCAAGTCTTTCCTTCTGTTCACAGTTCTTGAGCCCACTGCACTCTAGAAACTCTCTACTTTAGATGTAGGGAAGCAATGCAGGTTCAAATACATCTGACACCATGTTTCACATGTAGAAACAGAAACAACTGAAAGATGCTAGTGAATAGGTACCATTTGTATTGTATTACCCAGCAAGCAATACACAAGTTTAAATTAAGAGACAAGAAGTAGAAAACTGTGAAATAACCAGATACAAGGTGGCATCAATCTATACATTAACATCTGTAAAAAGTACTACCTCTAATCATGCGCTATGTTAACCACCTCTCATCCTTTCAGTAAAAAAGTACTTCCTCACATTTCTTCCTGCCATCTTCATACCATAAAACTTTGTCACCAAGAATCTGTTTCTATGGAAAATACTATCTTTGTACACTAATATTCTGTGGGCTTCAGTATGCTATCCAATCTCTCGTTTCCCCTAGAGAACACATTTTAAATTCTTTAAACTTCTGTGTAAGGCTTGTGTTGCAGGCCCTGCACCATTCTGGGGGCTCTTCTTTGAATTGCTTCTAAATAAAAACATACAACCTAATTTTGCAGAAGTTAGTATAGCAATGTTAAATAATAACTTAGATTGTGAACTTTGGCAATGACTTGTGTATATATTTTTATACAAAGAAGCCTAATTAAAATAAAATATCAGACTGTGATGAATGCATTCAATAAAAGCAAAGCCCTGAATAAGCTCTCATGAATGAGTGAGGTTCCTCACATATACAAATATAATGCCAGACCAAGGCCCTAAACATATCTAGTACATCTCTATATTACTGCACACTAAAAGATACGTAGTTTAAATGTTATCAAATACTTTACAATATTTATTCCATGGTATTTTGTAAAATATAATTTGTTTCAAATGAAAAGACAGGTTTGTAATAACTTTCTTTCTGTACGCAGACGACATTCAGTTCATCATCCCTATCACCAACTCAATAGAAGACGCTCTCCACACTGCTGCCAAACACCTAACCACAATTAGTAACATGCTCAACAAGTTAAAATTATGCCTAAACATGAATAAAACTGAATGTATCCTCATTGGAAGAAACGTCTCAGACCAAACCATCTCCCTCAACTCTCTTCTAATCAACAACATCTCCATACCTCTAAAAAGCTTAACAAAGGACCTCGGCGTATGGATCGACAAAGATCTTAACCTAAAAACAAACATAGCAACCAAAACCAAGGAAGGTTTCTATAAACTTCATGTACTAAAACACCTAAAACCGCTCCTCCACCATCAGGGATTTCGAACAGTACTACAATCCCTGATCTTCAGCAGCCTAGACTATTGCAACTCAATGTTACTAGGTCTCCCCAAATCCACCATAAAACCACTACAGTTACTGCAAAATGCCGCTGCTAGAGTACTGACCGGAAATAAAAAATCGGATCACATCACCCCAGTATTAAAAAGTCTACACTGGCTACCAATCATTCAGAGAATAGAATACAAAACCCTGACGATCATCCACGACGCAGTACACAATACAGATAACTCCGCAGTCAGTAAAATGTTCCACCCCCACAAACCTCAACGGAACACCAGAACTTCTGACAAATACTTCTCGAAATACCCACATATCCCATGGCAAAGCTTACGAACACCAGAAATAGAGCTCTCTCCATAGCTGGGCCAAAACTCTGGAATGCCCTACCATGCTACCTCACCAATATCATCGATAATAAATCATTCAAAAAAGAACTGAAAACCTGGATCTTCAGCCAGACTTTCAATGATGATTTAAGCAAATTACAATTGTGATGCCTTAAGCCTCCACCTCCTTCTCCCCTCTTCTCTTTTCCGCAGATATTTACCCCCTCCTCCTCCCACTGCCTCCCCCTCTATCCCCCCACCCCTACCTCCCACCCATTCCCCCCCTTCTTTCCTTCATTTCCCACTCATACTTTCTTGTATTTAGAGCATGAGTTTGTATATACCTTCCTCGTTTTTCGTTTCTATATTCATTTTCGTTATTTGGCTTAAAATATTTTAGTTATTTCCTGTTACAACCTGCTCCATGACCTGTTATATGCATATACTTTTGTTTCACTACTTGTTCTATGTATCATTGTTTCGTTTCAATGTAAACCGGGGTGAAGGCATGCGCTAAACCTCGGTATATAAAAGCTTCAAATAAATAAATAAATAATAGATAAAATGCTGATGGTCAGAGATTAGAAAAGCATCAGGATGGCAAAAAAAGGTAAAGAGAGTGCTAAAATGAAGATAAAACAATTATGAACAAACACAATACATAACTAAATTTTCCCTTCATTTTCCATAGCTATTTTTAAATTACCAAGAATTCAAAATGCTGGCACATGAAACAAGAATCATTTGGTAATGTTTTCTTACCTCCCATACTTTGAATGCACCTTCATTAGTAGAATCTTCATCCACTTCAGGTTCCTCATTTTTTTTCACCACTACAAACCCAGGCTCCCTAGTAGATTCCCCAGCATCTTCTGTGTATACCTCTGGACTCCACTGAATAAAGAAGGCATATAAGTGACTTGTCCTAGAAAAGCAAGTATTGACACAATGAATGGAGACAAAATCCTGATCACCTAACATCTATACTATACTACTAACAGGCTGACAATGTTAAACAGGGATTAACTCCACATAAAACTGTTGCAGAGAAGATACCTACTTGTTTACACAAGGATTCACTAGTAGAGAAGAAACTATCTGTAATTTGTATATTAGGCAACCTAAGATAAAATAGAAATCTGAATCTCACTACAAATATTTTAAAGAACAGTCATGACAAAACTGTACAATAAAATGAAAAGCTATTTTCCAAATTTCATCCAGCACTAATTTACAACTCAACTAAAATGGAAACTGTTCATCCAGTCTGCCCAGAAGGTATTTAGGGTTGTAAATGCCACTCCATGCAGGTTAACCCCAAGCACAAATGTTACACTAAACAATAGTACAGGTTACCCTATTACTTCATTTCCATTCTCTAGCCATTAAGGATGCTCTGTGTTTATTCCATGCTTTTTTAAAATTCTGATACCATTTTTGTCTTCAACAGCTCTTCCAGGAGGGCATTCCATGCATCACTATCCCTCTCTTTGAAGAAATATTTCCTGCGTTGTTTCTGAGTCTAACCCTTTGGAGTATCATATCAGGACCCCTAGCTCTACAGCTGTCTTTCCATTGGAAATGGTTTGAGCCTTGTGAATTATTAATACTTTTAAATATGTAGAAGTGTATATCATATCCCCTCTCATTTCACTTCTCTAGAATATACATATTTAGGTCCTCAAGTCTCATCTCATATTTTCAGTGCAGCTTTCACATGATTTTGGTTGCCTATTTCTGGACCTCATATCCGGTCTCTATCCCTTTTGAGATAGAGTCTCCAGAACTGAACACAGTACTCCAGATGAGGTCTCACCAGTGAACTGTGAAGGGCATTATCACCTCCTTTTTCATGCTGGTTATGGTTTTTTTTTCTATGCAGTTCAGCAACCCTCTGGCCTTAGCAAAAATCTTATCACTGTCATAGTCAGGCAGGCTAGGATCGTGGATTACTCCTTTAGGAGCAACACAGGACTGGAGATGGCCTTCTGCCTGGACCAACCACCTCTTCCGCAGGTTGAGCCCTTTGCTTCTGGTGGCCAGGAAGACTCAGCTGAATACAGGCAGGGTTGGAGACATGGGCTGGAACCAAAGGTGGTGCTAAGGCTGGTACTGGAGGCAGGCAAAAGATGGGTACAGCAGAGCTGGAGGCATGGGTTGGAACCAAGGACCAGGCTAAGGTTGGAGACAAGGCCAGCACTGAAGATAGGCAAGAGCTGGATATAGGCAGGGTTGGAGCCAAGGCTTGAACCAAAGGAAAGGCCTGGGCTGGAGACAGGGACTGGACAGGACAGAAAAGGACACGGCCTGGACAGGAACAAGCAAATAAGAAGGCCTGAACAGGCCACAAAGCTGGGCTAGGTGAATCTAGAAGCCTCAAAGGCTGCAAGATGGAACTGGAAGGCCCAAGAAACAGGGAAGCCTGAAAGGTCACAGAGCAAGGCAGGTAGGCTGAGAAGGCCACAGAGCAAGTTAGCCCCCATGCTTATTTGTTTTCCCAGATTGTAAAATTCAATGTCCTTGATGGTTGCTGTCTGAATCTAATTCTCTTATTCCTCTTTTCTCCCTGCCGTTAAAGCAGAGAACAATAATGGACTTGCATCAACAGTATGAAGGCTTATTGGTTAAAGGTAGTAACCGTTACACCAGCAAGTTACTCCCATACATTATTTTCTTCATTTCCATCCTCTAATCTTTATGAATCAACAGTGTTTATCCCATGCTCCTTTGAAATCTTTCACCATCTTTGTCTTCACCATCATCTCCGGAAGGGCATTCCAAGCACCCTCCACTCTCTCTGTGAAGACATTTTCTGACATTGGTTCTAAGTCATCCTCCCTGGAGTTTCATTACGTGACCTCTAGTTCTACTGATCTTTCCAACAGAAAAGGTTTGTCAATTATGCATCATTAAAAGCTTTCAGGTATCTGAAGGTCTGTATCATATCCCCCCTGTTCCTCCTCTCCTCCAGGTATACATATTTAGGTCTTTCAATCTCTCTTCAATGTTAGGTTCCATATTAGGTGCTACCATCCAAGAAAGATCTAGGCGTCATAGTCGGTTCAGTGTGCTGCGGCAGTCAAAAAAGCAAACAGAATGTTGGGAATTATTAGAAAGGGAATGGTGAATAAAACGGAAAATGTCATAATGCCTCTGTATCGCTCCATGGTGAGACCACACCTTGAATACTGTGTACAATTCTGGTCACCACATCTCAAAAAAGATATAATTGCGATGGAGAAGGTTCAGAGAAGGGCTCCCAAAATGATAAGGGGAATGGAACAGCTCCCCTATGAGGAAAGACTAAAGAGCTTAGGACTTTTCAGCTTGGAGAAGAGACGGCTGAGGGGGGATATGATAGAGATGTTTAAAATTATGAGAGGTCTAGAACGGGTAGATATGAATCGGTTATTTACTCTTTCGGATAGTAGAAAGACTAGGGGGCACTCCATGAAGTTAGCATGGGGCACATTTAAAACTAATCGGAGAAAGTTCTTTTTTCTCAACGCACAATTACACTCTGGAATTTGTTGCTAGAGGATGTGGTTAGTGCAGTTAGTATAGCTGTGTTTAAAAAAGGATTGGATAAGTTCTTGGAAGAGAAGTCCATTACCTGCTATTAAGTTCACTTAGAGAATAGCCACTGCCATTAGCATTGGTAACATGGAATAGACTTAGTTTTTGGGTACTTGCCAGGTTCTTATGGCCTGGATTGGCCACTGTTGGAAATAGGATGCTGGGCTTGATGGACCCTTGGTCTGACCCAGTATGGCATTTTCTTATGTTATGTTCTTATGCTCTTATCATAAAGGTTGCTGGATTGAGAGCATAGGAATCTGAAATACTGCATATAATCACAAGAGGAACAGCAACCACCAATAAAGTGAAAAGTTCCCCCTATCTGCCTGCAAATGTGCTTCGCGAGGAGTGAGTGCACAATTTAGTTTCCAGACTTAATACAGTAACAAGCCCCAATTAACCTATCTAGTCTTCCCAATTGGAATTCTTCCACTTTGGGTAAATGACCTTATAAATCCCCATATACAACTTATACCAGCTCCATCTTTCCACCACTATTTTTTCTTTTATTTGACCTCTCAATCTTTTACCCAACTCTGCCCTCTATATTTGCCCCAAGCATGCCTATAATCCGTCAGAAGTGATGGCCTCTACCACTTTGGCAGCTACGCGATTTCTGTCCTTGACATCCTTAACTGATTCTTATAAAACTAATACTTAATCCAACACACAGGTCCCCTTCCATGTCCTATCACCAAGTTTTGTAATCATCCCCCAGAGCCACCAAAATGAGTGAGGCTAAAAAAAAAAAAAAAAAAAAGTCAGTCTCCCAGTTCAGGTTTTAACCATGCCATCCTGGAAGCCTGATACAGTCATACCACTGATGTTTATATGTGTAACTGCCACTCTACACAGCAACAAGGATGTCAGTTAATGCCAACTAAGGAAGATGATTTTTCAGTGCTGTAGGCACTGAGAACTGGATTAAAGATCTCCAAATTTTACATAAACCATCTAACAGTTTTTAAATAGCAAAGTCTATTAGTAAGTACATATATGAGTTGGAACTGAACTGTTGATATAGAAGTGAAAGACTTGTGATCCTTTGTCAATCCACTGAACCACTCAGTCTCCAAGTTTTTAAAAAAGTATATAAAACATCAATACTAGCATAGGTAGCCACCGCATAGCAGACGTGTTCTTAAGCAGCTCCAGAAGAATTATTCTTTTTCTTCTTTGAAATTTTACCTGAACACTTTCTGAGATGGGGAAACGGAAAGGAGCTATTAGGCAAGACAAGACAGCTGAATCATCGGTTGCCCTATGCCAGACAATTATGCTGAAACATGTATCTTCCAGAGTTTCAGCAGTCGATGCCAGCTTGGCTGGACTTGGGGATGCCAGCCTGTCGGCGGCAGAAGTTTGTTAGCCTCAATCACCATTCCACACCGCATCTTCCTGTTAGTGCCGCCACTCTTGATGATGCTTCTGCTGAAGTGATTGAGACTTTGGATGGCTCCATTTCATCTATTGGCTCTGCTTCTCCTATTTAGGTGATACTGATTCAGAGCCAGAACGTAGCAGGAGTGTCGCGAGAGCCTTGGGACACGTAGGTTGGTGCATAGGGGTTAGTACCACACCTTGACTCGCCAGCTGGGTCAACTGCAATAAGTCTGAAGAATCCTGTTTCATTTACTGAGGCTCCATCTTTGGCTCTTCATGATTCTGCTACTTTTACCAAACCTGCAGTTATTACCCTGGATAGTCTTTGGACTGTTATGATAGCAGTTAACAAGTTTGTTACCTCTTTAGTCTCTGACTACTGATTTGCAGAACAATTTTCAATCTCATGAGCTCCGACTTAGTTCTTTGGAGAAGAATGTGTCTGATGGAGAAACATCTTTAGTGAAGGTTCAAGATGTTCAGGTCAATATCAAGGACTTGTCTTCTACATCTCGTAGAACTAAGATTGTGGAGAACTCTCTCAGATCTTTGAATCTGAGAATACTCAATTTTCCTCAGATTCCTCTCAGTACACCTGATCTTTTTACTTCTTATTTGAAAGAAGCTTTGTTAATCCCAGAGAATGCACTTCCCCCTATGGAGAAGATCTTTTTCTTTCCTGCTCCTAGAAGATCAGCAGACAATGCTTTGATGGAAGTTCCTACTAACTTAACGGATTTCCTGGAAAACTGATGAAGTAAATGCAGTCAGTCGTGCTACCTTGGTGACTTTTGTCTTTATGCAAGACCGTAATATCTTTTGTCTAAATTTTCTTAACAAGGACACTTTGTTTAGAGGTCAAAAGATGTGGATGTTTCCTGATATATCCAGAGCAACACAAGAATGAAGAAAGAAATTCTTAGCCATGAAAGCTGCAGTTCTTTCTTTAGCAGTCACATGTATTATACCTTATCCCTATAAATATGTGATAACTTGATTTTTCAAGATTTGTTTTCTTTGATCCGAGCCAGCTGAAGATATTTTTGGATGCCAGATGAGGAGTTGTGGTTTCTTCCTCTGTGGATATTTCTTGATTGGGTAGAGTTCTGCTAAGTAGCCTTCTTTCTTTTACTATGGCAATATGATTTGTGTCATAGCCATTCCAAATGTTTTTTTTTCCTGTTCCCACATTCTTTATTGGGGTCTAATTGTAGCAATATATTGATATATTTTATTTAAATTATTTTCCTATTGATATACAGATTATTATATATATTGTGCATTTTTCTTTATCAAATATTTTGGTATATTTGATTTTAAAATTATAATAAAGAGTTTAAAAATATATATATACAAAACAAGCTGCTTAAGGTAAAATTTTCTGTTTTCAGTTATAAAGAGGAAATTTTGAACAAAGAATTACAGATCTGCAGGCCCTAATGGTACGGGAAGACTTGGATACTGTTGCTTACAGAGACATTGTTCAGAGAGTCTCATAAATGGGGAGAAGCAGCTCTTTATGTCAAAAATATTGGAGCAATTGAAATGCAGGGGGCATGGGGAAGAAGCACTACAAACTGTCAAAAAAATAACACTTCCATTTATACTGGTGTGGTCCACAGGCCTCCACATTAGAAAAAAAAAAAGAACTGGAAAGAGATCTGGCTGCAGACATCCAAAAGGTGAGAAGGGAAAAATATAGTTTTTTGGAAATTTTAATCTGCTTGATGTGGATTGGAGTATCCCTGCTACAGAATCTGCAAGAAGTAGAAAGAAAGGGCTCTGCTCAAACAAATGGTGATAGAACCAACAAGGGGAGCAATGATACTACACCTGGTACTCACAAATGAACATAAGAAGTTCCCATACTGGGTCAAACAGAGGATCCATCAAGCCCAGAATCCTGTTTCCAACAGTGGCCAATCTATGTTACAAGTTCCTGGCAAGTGTACAAACATTAAATAGATCCCATGCTAATAATGTCAGTAATAAGCAGTGGCTATCTCCTAAGTCAACTTGATTAATAACAGTTTATGGACTTTTCCTCCAGGAGCTTGTCCAAAACCTTTTTTTCAACCCATTTATATTAACTGCCTTAAATACATCCTCCAGCAATGAATTCCAGAGCTTAATTGTGCATTAATGAAAAATAATTTTCTCTGATTTGTTTTAAATGTGCTTCTTGCTACCTTTCCAGTTAGGAGCCAGCTGGGCACCAATGATGGTGGTTCGATACAACAACCAAGAGGGAGGGACGTCACAAAAAGATCAAAGTACTTGGTAAAATGGCAAAGTATCTTGAGAAGGAGTTGGGTAAAGTGGGACTGAGGAACAAATTAAAAGGAGCTATAACAAAGGTAAGAAACCTTTATGTGAAAAGTTAATAAAAGTAAGAAAACAAACAGATATGGTTCTCCAAAGAGGTAGTTCAGAAAAAGGCAAGAATATCAGCACTCAAAAAGAATAAAGGAGCTCAAAACACAGGGAAGAACACCTGGTGAAACAAAAGGAAACAAGGAAAGAAATCAGGATAATGAAAGTTTAATTGGAAGAAAAGATCACCAAAGAGGTAAAACATGGTGACAAAGCATTTTTCAGATATATCAGAGAAAGGAAGAAGGCCAATGGTGGCACTGTAAAACTGAAAGGAGTCAAGGAGCAATATGTGGAGAAAGCTGAAGAAATAGCAGAAATATTAAACACATACTTCAGTTTGGGTTCCACTAAGGAAGGCACTGGAAAAGGACCATTGCCAGTTGACAGTACGGAGAAGAGTGAGGTCAATCGATGCCTATTTAGATCTAGCAAAACTGAAAGTGGACAAGACCATGGGTCAGATGAGATACATCCCAGGATACTAAAGTAGCTCCAAGAAAATAAGGCCGAAGGACCTTTCAACAGATTGTTGGAGACCAGAGTAAAACTGCAGGATTGGAGAAGGGTGATTGTGGTCCTCCTTCACAAAAATGATAGCTGGGAGGAGGCTGGAAACTACAGGCTGCTTAGCCTTATTTCAGTGGCGGGAAAATTAATGAAGAGACTGCTAAATGGAAGGATAATGAATTATCTTCAATCCAATGATTTACAGGATTTGAGGCAACATAGTTTTACCAATAGATGGTTCTGTAAAACAAAATTGATAGATTTTTTTGATTGGGTGACTACAGAATTTGATCAAAGAAGAAAACTTGATGTAGCTTACTTTGATTTCTGCAAGGCTTTTGATATGGTTCCTCATAGGAGGCTCATGAATAAAATAGGGAGCCTGGGAAAGAGGCCCAAGATGGTGGAATTGATTACAAATTGGCTGGCTGACACATCAGCAAGCAGTGGAAAATGGAACCTATGCTGAACAAAGAAGAGTGATAAAGGAATGGTTCTGGCAATGAATCTGTTCAATATCTGGGTGAGCAATATTGCAGAAGGATTAGAACAGTGGTTCCCAACCCTGTCCTGGGGACCCCCAGCCAGTCGGGGTTTCAGGAAATCCACAATGATTATGCAGGTCAGGGTTGGGAACCACTGGATTAGAAGGTAAAGTTTGTCTTTTTGGGGATGATACAAAGAACTGGTACTGCAACAGAGTAGACATACCTGTAGGAGTAGAAAGAATGAGATATAACCTGGGAATGCTTGAGGGGTGGCTGAAGATTTGGCTGATGGAATTCAATGCAAAGAAGTGCAATCATGCATTTGGTGTATGGAAATCCAAAGATCTTGAACATGATGAAAGGTAAATGACTGATGTTCACAGATTTGGAGAAAGAGCTTGGATAGATATTATTTGATGATCTGAAAGTAGTGAAACAATGTGACAAGGTGGTGGCTAAGGACAGAGGGATGCTGGGTCTCAGAGGCATAACTTGCAGGAAAAAAGGAGATTACAATGCCCCTGTACAGGTCCTTGGTGAGGCCCTATCTGGAGTAGTGTATTCAATTCTGGAGTTCCATCTCAAAAAAGGATAAGGACAGAAAGGCAGCAGCCCAGAGAAAGGCAACTAAAATGGTGTGGAGGCTGTACAGAAAGACTTATGAGATGAAACTAAAGGACGTAAATATGTATATCCCGGAGGAGAGGAGAAACAGCAGAGATATGTACAAAGTTTCAAATTCCTGAAAGGAATTAATGATGCACAAAAACATATCTTTTCTGATGGAAAGGAAGTTGCAAAACTATGGGTCACCATATGAAACTCCAAGGGGGAAAGACTTGAACACTGCCAGGAAACATTTCTGCATAGAAAGGGTGGTGAATGCATGGAACATGCTCCTGAAAGAGGCAGTGAAGATAAAAACGGTATTCACAAGGGCATGGGACAAATACAGTGGATGCCTATTGGCTAGAGAATAGAAATGAAGAAATGAGGTAACTTCTGTTACACCTAAAATTTACATTTGTTTGCAGGCAACCTGCAAGGAGCATCAGTTACTAGCCTTAAGAGAAGGCTCGGGGGTAACCTACATATAGCTAAAGTTGCTACACTAAAAAATAAAACTTGTTAGGCAGACAAGTTAGACCATTTTGGTCTTTATCTGCCATCATATACTAAATTTCTGTGTAACTCCTGATACTTATAACAATTAAGTTTTTTCATTAATGGAGCATTATGAGAAATACAGGAACCTGCTAATGAAGATATATAGAAACATACAGAACCATGACAGAAGAAAAAGACTGTATGGCCCATCTGTCCAATTAGTTTGGCATTTTAATTCTCATCACTTCCTTAGAGATCCCCTGTATTTATCCCATGCTTTTTTGAATTCAGATAGGGGGTCATTTTCAAAGGAGTTACGCATGTAAATGTGACATACTATCGTAGCAATTTTCAAAAGCTATTTACTCGAGTAAAGTGCACTTACTTGAGTAAATCCTATGGACAATTCAATGGCATATATTGTAGCAATTTTGAAAAGCCCACTTACTTGAGTAAAGTGTATTTACTCGAGCAAAAACCAGTTTTGCTCGAGTAAATGCTTTTTAAAATCTACCCCATACTGTTTTTGTCTCCACCATTTCCAATGGGAGGTTGTTCCATACATCCACCACCTTCTCTATAAAGAATAAAAAAAGGCTCTCTTACTATGCAAGGAAACCTTTGAGATGTTTGAGTGTGCCATATCTCCCTTATCTCACCTTTCCTCTAGAGTATACATGTTTAGATTTTTAAGTCTATCTGCATATGCTTTAGAATGAAGATCACTGACCATTTTAGTAGCCACCCTCTGGTCTTACTCCATTCTGTTTATAGCCTTTTGAAGATGTGGTCTCCAGAACTATACACAGTATTCCAAATCAGGTCTCACCAGGGACTTATGTAGGAGCAATAAAACCTCCCTTTTTCTTCTGTCCATTCCTTTTTCCATGCAGCCAAGCATCTTTATGGTTTTCACTGTTACTTTATCTACCTGTTTGGCTGCCTTAAGATAATCAGATACAATTACCCTTAGATTCTGCACTTCCTTCATGCTTGGAAGAATTTCACCTCTAATACTGTACTTTCCCTTGGGTTTTCACATCCTAAATGTATTACCCTGCATTTTTTAAACATTGAATCTTAGCTGCCAGACCTAAGACCATTCCGCGAACCTCACTAGATCCCTCCTCATGTTTCCATACCTTCCTGGCTGTCCATCCTGTTACAGATTTTGGTATCATTGGCAGACAAACTTTTCCAGACAATCTTTCTATTATGTCACTCACAAAAATGTTGAAAAGAACCTGTCCAAGGACCAATCCCTAAGGCACACCACTAGTAACATCCCCCTCCTCAGAGAAAACTCATTTACCGGTACTACCCCTTGTCACCTCCCACTAAACCAGTTGCTAACCCAGTCAGTCAACTCTAGGATCCATACCAAGGGCACACTATTTATAAAAGTCTTCTGTGCGGAACCATGTCAAAGGCCTTGCTGAAATCCAAGTACACTATTGTCTAGCGCTCTCCCTTGATCCAACTCTCTGGTCACCCGATCAAAGAAGTTGATCAGATTAGTCTGAAAGATTTTGCTCAGGTAAAACCATGCTGACTCAGATCTTGCAATCCATTGGATTCCAAAAATTGCACTATCCTCTGTTTTAACAGCAATTCCATTAGTTTACACACCACAGAGGTCAGACTAACTGGCCTGTAGCTCCCAACTTCCTCCTTACTTCCACTTTTATGAATAGGAACCACATCCGTTCTTTTCCAGTCCTCCAGAACTGCTCCAGACTCTAAAGAAGCATCGATAAGATCAGACAGCAGAGCTGCCAGGACATCTCTAAGTTCCCTAAGTATCCTTGGATGTATCCCATCTGGCCCTATCGCTTATCTACTTTAAGTTTAGTTAACTCCTCACGAGCACACTACTCTGAAAACTGACTGAGGTTTACCTCACTTTCCAATCTTGTGTTTGTTTTATGTGGTCCTGCTCCAGGCCCCTCCATAGTGAACACCGAACAGAAATATGTTAAGCAATTTTGCTTTTGTCTCATTAGTCTCTACATATTAATCCCCTTCACCTTCTTAATCTCACAATGCCACTTTTACACTTCCTTCTATCGCTAACATGACTAAAAAATGTCTCCCCATTTTATCATATTTGCTTTTATCTTCTATTTGAATTTTTGTTTTCCTGACTACTTTACCAGATTCTCTTAATTTTTCCAGATATTGCCACCTATCTTACTCTTTCTGAACTCTTTAGTTTATGAATGCTAACCTTTTCTGCTACTGCTTTAATAAACCATATAGCCTCTTTTTCCTTAGTTGCCTATCTCCTTTTAGTTTTGCCCACAGACCTTCTACTTCCCCTAGATTTTTCCATCCTGCTAACGACTCCTTGAAGTACTCCCCCATTTTAAAAAAAGTTAGTTTTTCTAAGGCAAGGACCCTTGCCTTAGAAAAAACCTTCATCTCTTGCATCCTAATATTGAACCACACCATCCGGTGGTCACTGGCTCCTAGATGACCATTCACTACAACATCAGAAATACTGTCCCCTTTGGTAAACACCAGGTTTAGTATCACCTTATCCCATGTGAGTTCCATTACCAATTTACAAGATAATTGTTCAAAATGTCATAAAAGGAAATTGATCCCTTCTTACCTTTCATGAGGAACAGCAAACCAGTATTCATGTTTTTTATCTCTCTGTGCATACTGCTGCATAGATGCACTTGCTTGGGAGACAAATGTTTTTTTCATTGGTTTTCCAACTCTGAGGCACAAAAACTTGTGAGATCTATGTCTCCTCTTCTCCTTTGTTAATACAGAGCCTATATTTGTCAAAATAGACAAAATATTACATAAAAGTGATTACTATATTTTTACATAACTTGAACTGAGAATGTATGCAGCACTCTAAGATAAACAGTAGGTCAAAATAGGCATAAACTATGAGGAACAGAAGCAATATATGTATAGACTTAAGGGCCCTGACTCAAACAGCTCACAGTCTACATGGATAAAAACGATTGCAATGTACAAAAGAGACTGGGCAGGGATGTGGCTGAGGGAGCAGCATGATGACAAACCACTGTAAAAAGGGCAAGAATTGTAGAAAACATAGCAATTTGATATGTATCAAAAGGGTCCAATCTTGTGGGGTTGAATGGAAAACCTATCTAGATACGTGCATCTTCAGACAAGATCTATAGTCGAAGAAGTATATTGAAATCAGATATAACAAGGGCCTACAATCTCCTGTGATTCCATGGCATGGACTGCAAAATCTACCTTTTCTCGTGGAAGAACCAGGACCCTGCCGGCAATGTATTCTAGTACCTCCCTTCTCCTCACACTGATCTGGCAGCAGGAAAAGGGGAAGAGTTGTGGCAGCACATCAGAATGCTTCCTCCTATTTTGCCACCTTGGCTCAACTGCAGCTTTCAACTGCATAATTGTGTTCAGCTAGCAGTTTGAAAGCTGCAGTCAAGAAAGGAGGAACCGGCCCAATGTGTTGCTGCTGCTCTTCTCCTCTTTGTGCTGCTAAATAATATGGGGGGGGGGGAGGGGGAAAGGGAAGAGGAGGTGGGTGACAAGTACTCAGGTAGAGGATCGGGCAGGAGTGAATGAGATTGGAGGAAGTACGGGGAGAGGGAGAATGATTAAGGTAATGAGGATTGACAAGCGTGGATGAGGAGATCAGAGGGTATGGGAAGGGGCAAGAGTACATGAGAGGATGAGGGAGGAGGACTCAGGACAAGAGTAATGTGATCAGAGTTGTGAGATGATTGGAGAAGCTGGTGCAGAGAGAAAGCGAGGTGATAGGAGGGACTGTGAATGAGGGGGAACAGAGAGGTATGAAAGATTGTCCTTCCCTCTCCTGATGCAGGATCCACTCTTTCTCCTTCCCGCTCCTTGATCACTATTACCTCTTCTCCACTCATTCTCTCTAGATCCCTGATTCCCCCCTTATTCTACCCTCCTCCTGTGCCTCTATCCCACCTTCTTCCTCTATCCTATCTTTCCTGAGATTCCCTCCATCTTCCCATCCCCTAGATTTCCCTTTTTGAGTCACCCTCCTCCCTCCTCAGTACCATCACTAAGATACCTTCCCCACCAAAAAACAAACCAATAGCCACAGACTTAAAAAATCTGTCACAATTTGCTAATTCTTGCCACACATGCTTGAAAAATTAACAGGATACTGGGTGCACTGATTAAAGCAACAGAAGGCAGCAGAAGAAAGGACTGATGGCAAGAAAGAGGATAAATAAAGAGGGCAGAGGGAATAAATATGAGGGATTAGGTGTTCAACATAAAAAAAGGAAAATTGTAGAATTTTAATATTAATGAGAAAAAACTTGAAGTTAACATAATGGGCATGGTAGCTAGTGAACGGATATAAAGAAACTGTGGCCGAGAGAGTCATAAAAAGGAAGATCACACTTAAGATAAGAAATGCCATGCCGAGTTAGACCAAGATCCATCAAGACCACCATCTTATCTCTGACAGCAGCCAGCTCGAGTAACAAGTACTCAACAGATCTAAAACATCAGATCTATTTCGTGTAACTTACTCCTAAAAGATAGCAACAGCTTTCTCTAGACTATCTACCTAATAATGCTTTATGGACTTTTCTTCAAAGAGCATGTTCAAACATCTTTTAAACCCTACTATGCTAGCTGCCTTGCCTACTTCCTCTAGCAACAGATTCCATAAGCTGATTGTGTACAGAGTTTTACAATTTGTTTTAAATCTGTTAATTTCATGAACTGTTCCCTTGTTTTAGTATTATCTGAAAGGGTACATAGCCATCCTTTATTTACCCATTCCTAGGGACTTTCATTTTCAATTTTCCTTTTATTTTTCTTGGGAAATTAGTGTTTATTATAACAAAAATTGGGAAAATAAGAGGAAACATTTTCCATAGAGTTTCTCTTGCTTTTGTTCATTATAACAAACACTGATACAATTCTGGGAAAAATAAAAACTGAAAAAATTGGTAGTGCAGTAATAATGGGAGACTTCAATTACCCCAATATTGACTGGGTAAATGTATCATCGGGTCACACTAGAGAGATAACGTTCCTGGATGGAATAAATGATAGCTTTATGGAGCAATTGGTTCAGGAACAGACGAGAGAGGGAGCAATTTTAGATCTAATTCTCAGTGGAGCACAGGACTTGGTAAGAGAGGTAACGGTGGTGGGGCCGCTTGGCAATAGTGATCATAATATGATCAAATTTGATTTAATGACTGGAAAAGGAACACTGTGCAAATCCAAGGCTCTCGTGCTAAACTTTCAAAAGGGAAACTTTGATAAAATGAGAAAAATTGTTAGAAAAAAACTGAAAGGAGCAGCTACAAAAGTAAAAAATGTCCAAGAGGCTTGGTCATTGTTAAAAAATACCATTCTAGAAGCACATGTATTCCACACATTAAGAAAGGTGGAAAGAAGGCAAAACGATTACCGGCATGGTTAAAAGGGGAGTTGAAAGAAGCTATTTTAGCCAAAAGATCTTCATTCAAAAATTGGAAGAAGGATCCAACAGAAGAAAATAGGATAAAGCATAAACATTGGCAAGTTAAATGTAAGACATTGATAAGACAGGCTAAGAGAGAATTTGAAATGAAGTTGGCTGTAGAGGCAAAAACTCACAGTAAAAACTTTTTTAAATATATCCGAAGCAGAAAGCCTGTGAGGGAGTCAGTTGGACCGTTAGATGATCGAGGGGTTAAAGGGGCACTTAGAGAAGATAAGGCCATCGCGGAAAGATTAAATGATTTCTTTGCTTCGGTGTTTACTGAAGAGGATGTTGGGGACGTACCCGTAATGGAGAAGGTTTTCATGGGTAATGATTCAGATGGACTGAATCAAATTACGGTGAACCTAGAAGATGTGGTAGGCCTGATTGACAAACTGAAGAGTAGTAAATCACCTGGACCGGATGGTATACACCCCAGAGTTCTGAAAACTAAAAAATGAAATTTCAGACCTATTAGTAAAAATTTGTAACTTATCATTAAAATCATCCATTGTACCTGAAGACTGGAGGATAGCAAATGTAACCCCAATATTTAAAAAGGGCTCCAGGGGCGATCCGGGAAACTACAGACCGGTTAGCCTGACTTCAGTGCCAGGAAAAATAGTGGAAAGTGTTCTAAACATCAAAATCACAGAACATATAGAAAGACATGGTTTAATGGAACAAAGTCAGCATGGCTTTACCCAGGGCAAGTCTCGCCTCACAAATCTGCTTCACTTTTTTGAAGGAGTTAATAAACATGTGGATAAAGGTGAACCGGTAGATATAGTATACTTGGATTTTCAGAAGGCGTTTGACAAAGTTCCTCATGAGAGGCTTCTAGGAAAAGTAAAAAGTCATGGGATAGGTGGCGATGTCCTTTCGTGGATTACAAACTGGCTAAAAGACAGGAAACAGAGAGTAGGATTAAATGGGCAATTTTCTCAGTGGAAGGAGTGGACAGTGGAGTGCCTCAGGGATCTGTATTGGGACCCTTACTGTTCAATATATTTATAAATGATCTGGAAAGAAATACGACGAGTGAGAATCAAATTTGCAGATGACACAAAATTGTTCAGAGTAGTTAAATCACAAGCAGATTGTGATAAATTGCAGGAAGACCTTGTGAGACTGGAAAATTGGGCATCCAAATGGCAGATGAAATTTAATGTGGATAAGTGCAAGGTGATGCATATAGGGAAAAATAACCCATGCTATAATTACACAATGTTGGGTTCCATATTAGGTGCTACAACCCAAGAAAGAGATCTAGGTGTCATAGTGGATAACACATTGAAATCGTCGGTGCAGTGTGCTGCGGCAGTCAAAAAAGCAAACAGAATGTTGGGAATTATTAGAAAAGGAATGATGAATAAAACGGAAAATGTCATAATGCCTCTGTATCGCTCCATGGTGAGACTGCACCTTGAATACTGTGTACAATTCTGGTCGCCGCATCTCAAAAAAGATATAATTGCGATGGAGAAGGTACAGAGAAGGGCTACCAAAATGATAAGGGGAATGGAACAACTCCCCTATGAGGAAAGACTAAAGAGGTTAGGACTTTTCAGCTTGGAGAAGAGACGACTGAGGGGGGATATGATAGAGGTGTTTAAAATCATGAGAGGTCTAGAACGGGTAGATGTGAATCGGTTATTTACTCTTTCGGATAGTAGAAAGAGTAGGGGGCACTCCATGAAGTTAGCATGGGGCACATTTAAAACTAATCGGAGAAAGTTCTTTTTTACTCAACGCACAATTAAACTCTGGAATTTGTTGCCAGAGAATGTGGTTAGTGCAGTTAGTATAGCTGTGTTTAAAAAGGATTGGATAAGTTCTTGGAGGAGAAGTCCATTACCTGCTATTAAGTTCACTTAGAGAATAGCCACTGCCATTAGCAATGGTTAAATGGAATAGACTTAGTTTTTGGGTACTTGCCAGGTTCTTATGGCCTGGATTGGCCACTGTTGGAAACAGGATGCTGGGCTTGATGGACCCTTGGTCTGACCCAGTATGGCATGTTCTTATGTTCTTATGTCTCTACTCATTCTATAAAATGCATGATTTTATAGATTTCTGCAAAATCCCCGCTCAGCCATTTCTTTCCTAAGCTGAATAGCTCTAATTTGTGTAGCCTTCATTCACAGGGAAGTCATTCCATTCCCTTTATTATTTATGTTGTCCTCTATACCTTTTCTAGTTCCGCTATGTCTTTTAAACTGGCGTGTCCAGATCTGTACAGAATACTAAAGATGCGGTTACACAAAAGAACATAAGAGTTGCCATACTGAGTCAACCAAAGAATCAAGTCCAGTATCCTATTCCCAACAGTGGCCAATCCAAGTCACATGTATCTGGCTGAATCTCAAGAGATAGATTCCAAGCTGTTTATTCCAAGAATAAGCAGTGGATATCTGCAACTCTACCTTAATAATGGTTAATGGACTTTTCTTCCAGGAACTTCTCCAAACTTTTTTTTTTTTTTTTAATGTAAACACAGCAATAATAGGGCTAGATTTTTAAAAAATATACACGTGTGCCCATTAAAGCAAAATTGCACGACGATGAGATCGGGGCCTTCCCCAGTTGCTACCCCCTACCCTAACCTCCCTACCCTGCAAAACTTTTTTTTTTTTTTTTTTACCTTTTATTTTGCAAGTTACTTCAAGGCCCGACCTGAAGTAACTACTGCGCGGAACCAGGACAGCGAGGAATGGCCCCGTCCCGGACCGCCCCGCGGCCTGCCCCCTTTTGAGGACCCGGCATTTACTCATGTGGCCGGACCCGTTTGAAAATTAGCCCGGCACACGTAAAATCACGGAATTTGTGCGGCCAGGATTTTAAAATCCGGCCAATTGCTTTCATCACATCCTCTGCCAACAAATTCCAGAGCTTAATTACGCATTGAGTAAAAAAAAAAAAAAAAATACCCTTTTAGTTTTAAAAGTATTACCTATTAACTTCATTGAGTCTCCCTTGGTCTTTGTACTTTTCAAAAGAGTAAACAACTGATTAACGTTTATTCATTCCATTCCACTAATTTTATAGACCTCTATCATATCTCCCTTCAACCGTGTCTTCTCCAAGCTGAAGAGTCCTAACCTTTTTAGCCTTTCTTCATAGCGGAATTGTTCCATCCCCTTTATATTTTGGTCACTTCTCGGTACCTTTTCTAATTCTGCTATATCTTTTTTTTAAGATGTGGTAACCAGAATACGCACAATACTCAAGATAAGTTCACATCACAGAGCAATACAGAGGCATTATAATATTCATTTTATTCTCCATTCCTTTCCTAATAGAATGCTAGGTATTATTTGCTTTCTTAGCTATTGCTGCTCACTGAGCAGAAGATTTCAACATATTTTCAATGATGACACCTAGATCCTTTTCCTGAGCGGTGACTCCTAATGTGAAACCTTTCATTGTAAAGTCATAATTTGGGTTATTCTTCCATAAAATTTGCACTTGTCCATATTACATTTCGTTTGCCAGTTGAATGCCCAGTCTCCCAGTTTTGCAATGTCCTCTTCCAATTTCTCACAATCTTCTTGTGATTGAATGTTGATTAATTTGGTGTCTTCAGCAAATCTGATCACCTCACTTTATGTCCCCATTTCCAGGTCATTTATAAATATATTAAAAAGCAGTTGGTCCCAGAGTAGATCCCTGGGGCACTCCACTATTCACCTTTCTCCATTAGGAAATGTTACCTTTTAGCCCTACTCTGTTTTCTATCTTTAACCAGATGACAATCCACAATAGGACATTGCCCCCTATCCCATGACTTTTTTAATTTCCTAAGAAGTCTCTCATGAGGGACTTTGTCAAATGTTTTCTGGCTCACCTTTATCCACGTTTATTTACACCCTCAAAAAAAATGTAATACATTTGTGAGAGAAGAATTTCCTTGACTAAATCAGTGTTGGTTGTGTCCCATTAACCTATGCCTGTGTGTTCATCAATTTTGTACTTTATGATGGTTTATACCATTTTGCCTGGCAGAGACATCAGATTCACTGGTCTGTAGTTTCCTGGATCACCCCTTAAAAATTGATGTTACACTGGTAATCCTTCAGCGTTCGGGTAGACAATATTTTTTACAAATTTCTAATAGCATGTCCGCAATTTCATTTCTCAGTACTTTCAGCACTGAGAAATGAAATTGTCCAGGTGATTTGCTACTCTTTAGTTTGTCTGTTTACCCTAGTACATCTTCCAGGTTCACTGAGATTTGTTTAAGTTCCTCTGAATAATCACCTTTGAATATCATTTCTGTCATGGATATATCTTACTTCCTCATTGAATGCTGAAGTAAAGAATTCATTTAGTCTCTCTGCTATGGCTTTGTCATCCCTAAGTGTTCCTTTTACCCCTTGATCATCTAATGGTCCAAATGATTCCCTTGGTTTCTTACCTCGAATGTACCAGAAAAAGTTTTTATTATGAGATATTTCTTCCACAGCAAATTTCTTTTCAAATTATCTTTTTGCCTTCCTTATCAATGCTTTGAATCTAACTTACCAGTGCTTACCAGTTTCTTGTTTTCTTCACCATTGGTCTATACAGAGGCAATATATTTTCTGTTTTATTCTTCATTTCTTTTTAAATCATTCTTAACATTCCTTTTTGACTGCTACAGCACACTGATCAGAGGATTTTATTGTATTGTCTAAAAGGCTTCCAAGATCGTTTTCTGGCTGGAGAGAGTTTGAAATCCAGCATTGTGTACCTGAAGAGGGGATTATTTTTCCCTACATATTGCACTTTTCACTTTTTCATATTAAATTTTATCTGCAATTCAGATGTCCAGTCAACTCACAAATTCCTTCTGCAGTTCCTTACAATCCACTGTTTTAAGAACACTGAATAATATGGTCATCTGCAAATGTGATGACTTCACTTGCTCTCTTACAGATATTGTTCATAAATTATTAAATAGCATAGGTCCTAGTACTGATCCCTGAGGTACTCCATTAATTACCTTTCTTTATTTGGAAGCCCCACAAGGAGCACAAGTGAAGAGTGTTGGGTTCAAGTCTGGAATAGGTTGCACAGGACGGACCGACCAAAGGCACCATCAAAGCAGTAGTGAGCTGCTAACGTGTGGAGAGGACTCCAGGTCGCAGTCCAGCAAGTTTCAGCGACAGGCACCGTACGCATATGGGCCACAGAAGCTACCATGGCCCGCACAGAGTGAGTCTTCACTCTGCCGGCCAGCTGGAGGCCTGCCTGCGCATAGCAGAAGGCAATACAATCCGCCAGCCAGTTCAATAGGGTTTGCATATCCACCGTTGCATATGTAACCAGGGTCTGAAGCTCGCTGACCCTGTGAGCAGAAGTGATCACTACCAGGAATATGACTTTCCAAGTTAGGAACTGCAGACTACAGGACTGCAGGGGCTAAAAGGGAGACTGCGTCAGTCTCGCCAAGACCACGTTGAGGTCCCAGGACACTGCCGGTGGCCGAAGAGGAGGCTTCAGTTGGAGGAGACCCCACATTAAGTGGCCAACTAGGGGCTGGACCAAAACAGGCATGCCAGCGATCCCTCAGTGGTACGCATTGACAGTGCTGAGGTATAGTCTGACAGAATTGGTTTGTAGCCCAGACTCAGACAGGTGCCACAGATAGTCCAAGCAGCCGGGGGAGAGGCATGGGAAGGGGTCCAACCCATGCCCTCCGCACGAGATGGAAAAGTGTTTCCACTTCGAGGTGTAGGACTTCCTAGTTGAAGGTTTCCAGGACTCTATAAGGACCCGAGAAACATAGTTCGAAAGTTGTAATGGCTGGAGGATCATTCGCTCAACATCCATGCCATGAGGGCTAGCGCCCAGAGGTTCGGGTGGTGCAGGATGCCCTGGTACTGTGATATGAGGTCGTGTACCATCCCCAACGGGATGGGCACGTGGACAGACAGGTCCTGGAGGAGTGGAAACCAGACCTGCCGAAGGCAGGAGGGTGCCACGAAAATCATGGTCTTCCCTGTCCTCCTGGAGCTTTGACAGAGTCTTCGAGAGGAGCATGAAAGGAGGGTATGCATACAAGAGGCCCTGCCCCCAGTGAAGGGAGAAGGCAACATCGGCCGGATGTCCATTCCCTGCTACTAGGAAGCAGAACCTGCTCACCTTGTGATTGAGAGGGGAGGTGAACAGGTCCACAGCTGGCGTACTCTAGTGGCGGAATAATTCTGCCACTACTGCAGGGTTGAGGGACCACTTGTGTGGCTGGAAGGATGGGCTGAGGCGGTCTGCCAGCGTGTTGAGGTGACCTGGCAGGTAGGTCGCCTGGAGATGCATCCCTTGGGAGAGGGCCCAGTTCCAAACCTGCACTGCCTCCTGGCAGAGGAGGAACGAGCCTGTGCTGCCCTGTTTGTTGATGTACCCCATTGCGACCTGGTTTTTCATCCTGATCAGAAGTTCCTTAGATGACAACTGAACTCGAAATGCCTACAAGACATACCGTATTGTCCGAAGCCCCAGAAAGTTTATCTGGCAACATGTTTCGGCAGCAGAACAGAGGCCCTGAGTATATAGGCTGCCTGTGTGAGCTACCCAACCCTGAGGAGAAGCATCAGTGGTCAGGGTCACCTGGGGCAGCGCGGGTTGGAAGGGAAGACCATGTTCCAGATTGGGGAGGGTTCCCCACCAGGCCAAGGCTAGCTTGAGAGGGTCTGTGACCGTGATCAGAGCCTCTAGATCCTGGGATGCCTGCTGCCACTGAGACCGCAAGGCCCACTGAGGTGTCCGCATGGGTAGGCGGGCTAAGGATGTCACATGGACGGAGACCGCCATGTGGTCCAGCAGGTGGAGTAGGAGATGGGCTGATACCCTTTCACTATTGCGGATGAGGGTGGCCAGTGAGGAGAGGGCAACCGCCGATCCTTGGGCAAGAAAGGTTTTGCTTGTGCCGTGTCCAACCTGGTGCCTATGAAGTCCAGCTAGGAGGGCGGGCAGAGGTGCGATTTGGGGAAGTTGATAACGAACCCCATAGTCTACAGGGTCTGAACCATCAGGGCCAGAGCTTGCAGGGCTCCAGAGTGGGAGTCTCTCCTGACAAGCCAGTCATCCAGATATGGGAACACATGGATCGAGTGACACCCGAGGTAGGCAGCCACCACCACCAAGCATTTGGTGAAGACGAAGGGGGCTGATGCCAGCCTAAAGGGCTGCACTCTGTATTAAAAATGTGCATTCCCTACCACAAAGTGGAGGTACTTCCTGTGGTTGGGGACAATCACAATGTGTGTCTATGCCTCATCCAGGTCAAGAGAGCAGAGCCAGTCTCCTCTTCGGAGGAGGGGGGGGGGGGGGAGATCAGCGTGCCCAGGGAGACCATCTTGAATTTTTCTCTTATGAGAAACTTGTTCAACGCCCTGAGGTCGAAGATGGGGCACAAGCCGCCATTCCTTTTTGGGATGAGGAAATTCCTCGAGTAGAACCCCTGAACCTGCTATGTGCGAGGGATTGGTTCCACTGTGCACGCTGTAAGGAGGGTGGACAGCTCTTGTTGAAGAATGACCAAGTAAGCGGATTAACTCCACGATGGGGGAGTGGTCTCCGGGAGCCGGCTAAAGTGCAGGCGGTACTCCTGGCGAATGATGGAAAGAACACGACGTGATCCCCTCCCAGCGCTGGGCGAAGCTGAGGAGCCTGCCACCAGCTGGGGGATCGGGTGCCACGGAACTGCCAGCTGACTTGTGCTCCCTCGCCGCCAGTCAAAATCCTGCGGCTGGGGTTTACTGGGATGCCGGTTGGGGTCTGCGAGCCTGCAGTTGGCAGGGGCAATGCCTAGAACTGGTCTGGAGGGTGCGAGACTTCCGCTGCCAGTAGAAGCGCTTACGTGAGCTTTGCCTGAAGGATTTCCTGGCTAAGGATGGCCCTTCTGAGGGACTAGTAGATAGCTGTGCCATCGCATCCTGGACCTTGTCCCCGAACAGGTTCTTGCCTTTACAGGGCAGATCGATGAGCATATTCCTGGACCTCCAGCAGGAGGTCCAAGGCTCAGAGCCAAGCAATCTGTCTGGCACCAACGCCTATGGCAGCTAAGTGGGCTGCAGTTTCAAAAACATCGTAGGTGGAGCACACCTTGTGTTTCCCTGCTTCCAGACCTAGCGAAGAAATGGCGGCAAGCGCTTCCTGCTGCTGCTGGGAAAGGCCTATGCAAAACCCTGGACTTGCTTCCAGAGATTGCGGTTATATTGAGTCATGTAGAGTTGGTAAGCCGCAATGCGGGCGACCAGTAAGGCACCTCGGAAGATCTTTCTCCCTATGGTGTCAAGTTCCCTATGCTCACATCCTGGAAGAGCAAAGGCATGGGTGCGAGAGTGCAGGACCTTTTTTTTAGGGCAGACTCCACTACCATGTAATTTATCAGTTGTTTTTGAATGTATTTAACTAGTTTACAATCCTGTATTTTCCTTGCCTTTGCCTCAGTTTCTTTTACCCCCTCCCCTTTACCCCTGTTATAATGTATTTTCCTCGCTTTTGTTAATATGTGAACCAGCATGATGTGCCTTTCTAATGCCGGTATATAAAAGATATTAAATAAATAAATACCACTGATTGGTGAGGGAGCTGCCTCCTTTCAAACCCCAGGGCCTCCTGCATCAAGCAGGTGGCATCGGCCTTTCTGTTAACTGGGGAGATGGAAATGGGGTGCTCCCACATGCAGAGACGTTCCTTAAAAATGTTGTGGATCGGAACTGCCACGATCTCTTTAGGAGCATCAATGAACTGGATCATCTCCAGCATCTTGTGGCGCTCATCCTCCTCCGTAAGGAGCTGAAAGGGGATGGCATCAGCCATGGCACTAACAAACCCCGCAAACAACAGGTCCTCAGGCAGTGACTGGCACCACACCTCTGGGGGCGAGGGCTCCGAGAGAGGATCATCAGAGGACTCTGAGAACGAATGTGTGGAGTCATCACCCCAAGGGTCACAAGGACCCTCTTCCTCACATGGGCGAGGACAACGTGAGGGGCATAGATGGATCCCCCGGTATCGAGGGAGTCATCAGCCATGGCAAGCCAGAAGGACTCGGCAGCGGCTCAGGGAACTATGACCGAGGGCACCCGGTTTCAAAAGCTTCATCCTCCCCGGAAGACCCGTGAATCGGAATCACCGCAGTAGAGAGTATCGGTGGCCGTTGGGGCATAGACGGCCCCTCTGGCACTGGCTGCATTGGTAGGATGCAGAGAAGGACGTCCAGACACTCCAGTAAGGGTGCCAACATCGATGGCGGAGGCTCAGACAACGGTATGGGGGCCAGTGATGCCAGTATCTCAACGCCTTGCAACGCTTTGAGCATCGCCGACTGCACCCTGCAGTCCAGCTCCTCCTGGAAGTCCTGAGTGGTCAGGTCTGATGGAGGGGGTTGAGGCATCGATGGCTCATTCTCGGGTCCCCAAGCTGGCATGGCACCCGGACTGGTAGGGGATTGCCTTGGGCTACTGGGGGCACCGGAGGATGGAGCCTCCGGTGGCTGGTGCTGCTTTGATGGCAGCTCAGTGGCCGCTGAGGCCGCTCTGGAACTGGAACAGTGTCGAAATGCTGACCGGTCTTTCCTCGCCACAAAGGAGGTCAATGACCCCGAGGTCTGGGGGAGGGGAGAGACCACAGAGGATCAATCTCCCTCTCCCCAATCCTTGGGGGTGGAAATCAAAGGGACCGCGACTGGCAGACTGGGATGGCTCTCCACGATCCTTGGGCATCGAAGCAACTGACGCAGAAGTGGAGGATTTCGGGATCCCGAAAAGCGTCTCCATTTTGTCAAAGCGCACAGTGCCCCTAGGGTGTCATCTGATGGCACAAATGACATCCACGGACATCGTCCGAGGCCCCCAGGCAAAGGATGCAAACCTCATGTGGGTCCATGATGGACAGTCTGCAGGCACTGGGGGCACCAAGGAAAACCTGTCAATGCCATGAAAAAGACCTGGCATGCAGTCGATGGCAGACTGCCACTGGGAGGTGGACAGTTGGGAATTGACTGCAAGATCAAGCAAAAGTGAAAAAGAATCTACCGTACTGGAAGAGCACCGACCATGAAGGGGAACCAGACGACAACTTGAGAAAAACTCGAAGAAATTAGAGAGAAAAATTGAAAAAAAGTGGTGCTCTACGGACTACGAGGCCACTGCACCGTGGAAAAGAAGAGACTGAAGGGGGACCTCACGTGGATGCGCAGATAGAAGCAGGCTAAGCATGCTCAGTCTGCTGGCCAAAGTTTCTAGAAACTTTGACAAAAGTTTTCCGTACCAGGCTCCATCAGATGATGTCACCCACATGTGAGGACTACCATCCTGCTTGTCCTAGGAGAACAATACTATTATTGTTGGCAAGAACCCTTTTTTCCATTTTAGACTTATCCTACGAGGGCAGCCTGGAACACAATTATCAAACTCTAGGCAGGAAAGCAGTTGGGTTGTATACTTCAAATTCTGTACAACAAACTGGCCAAACTTACTATTGTGTTGGCCATCTCCATCCAAGCAATAGTGAGATGTGAATGTATGGATAGAACTCCATGCCGCAGCTTTGCAGATCTCCTCCATGGGTACCAATTGCAGGTGAGCTACAGATTCTGCCATAGCTTGGACAGAGTAGTTATTGACATGGTACACCATATTGAGGCCCACCTGGGAATAGCAGAAGGAAATGCAACCAGCTACTCAATTAGATAAAGTTTGTTTGACACTGGCTAATTCCATTTTGTTTACATCAAAAGATACAAAAAGCTGGGTGTACTTTCTATGGACTTCAATCCCCTCCAGGTAGTAGGCCAAGGCTCATTTGTAGTCCACCTTTGTGGACATGTGGCCTGGGAAAGAATGATGGAAGGACGAATGATGGAATTCCAACATTGCATTAGGCAAGAACTTGGGCTGGGTGTGCAGAACCATCCTATCATGATGAATCCTAGGTAGATAAGTTATTAGAGCCTGAACTTACTGACCCTGCATGCTTAAGTTAACACAGCCAAACACACAATTTTCCAGGTTAGGTACTTCAAGTCAGAAGAGTGCAGTGGCTCAAAGGGAGCTTTCAACATCTGGGTCAGTGCCATGTTGAGGTCCCTATACAGAATGAGAGGTCTGATGGTAGGCTTCAAATGAAGCTGACCATGCACGACTTGGACAACCAAAGACTGTGCAGAGATTGGTTGGAAAGTCAACCTCTCAACATCCAGGCAGTTAGAGCCAGCAGCTTTTGGGATGGCACAACCTTCCTCGATCCTGAGTGATGAGATCTATGGAATTCCCTAGCCTGACTGATTCCCTGATGCACATCTCTCTAAGGAGTAGAAACCAAATCCGCTCTCTGCCTTTTGGCTCTCTTGAGAGCGGATTCAGCTACCATAAATTGGTGTAGCATCTGCCTGATTTTGAACAGAGAGTCCTCCTATTAATGGGAGTCACAGAGAGATAGTGTGCTACTGATGTTGACATTACTCTTACTGAATGTGCCTTTCCTCGCCCGTGGAGAGGAAGGCCTGCTTTTTCATAGCAAAACTGTATGCAATCTGCTAGCCAATTGGATATAGTATGTTTACCCACTGCTTTCCCTGGTTTGTTCGGATCATAGGAAACAGAGTTGATTTGATTTTCTGTGGACTGCAGTGTGGTTTAAGTAGAACGCTTACAGTCCAAAGTATGTAAAGCCCATTCGCCTTGGTGCGAATGAGGCCTTGGAAAGAATGTGGGTAAAAATATGGATTGGTTCAAATGGAATTCCGTAACTATTTTAGGGAGGAATTTTGGATGTGTACGAAGAACCACTCTGTCATGTAGGAATTTTGTATAGGGTGCGTATGTGACAAGTGCTTCTATCTTCTAGCTGATGTAATAGCTATGAGGAAGATAGTCTTCCATGTGAGAAATTTAAGATCACAAGAATCTATGTGTTCGAAAGGAGAACGCATGAGTCTTGTTAATACCAAATTGAGGTCCCATTCTGTGACTAGTGGCCGAATTGGTGGTTTAAGTTGAGTTAAACCTCTCATAAACCTGCTGACAAGAGGTTGTGTGGATATTGGTGCATCTCCTATCTTATTATGGTAAGCTGAGATTGTACTTAAATGGACTCTTACAGATGAAGTCTGGAGACCAGATTCTGATAGATGGTATAAGTAGTCTAACAGAGAGGTTATGGGGCAGGTGAAAGGGTCTATATTCTTTTGTCTGCACCATATATTAAATCTTTTCCATTTGGAACATTTTCAGGGCCCAGACCCAGATCTGTGTGGCTTCTTGACAGAGGAGATACGAGCCCGTACCTCCCTGTTTGTTGATGTACCACATGGCAACTGTGTTGTCCGTTTGGATGAGAACAGTCTTGTGTGAAAGGCAGTCCTTGAATGCATGTAGTGCATAACATATAGCTCGAAGCTCCAGAAAATTTATTTGATAAGTCGCTTCGAGTTTTGTCCAAGTGCCTTGGGTTTGGAGATTGTGTATGTGAGCTCCCCAACCCAAGGTGGATGCATCTGTAGTTAACGTTATTTGTGGGACTGGTTGCTGGAAGGGTAGGCCCTTGCGCAAGTTGTCCATGTTTGCCCACCAAAGTAGAGATGATCTTAGTTGGTGGGTTACTTGAATTGGAGAATGAAGTGGTTGAATGGCTTGTATCCATTGTGACCTTAGAGTCCATTGGGTTACTCTCATGGCTAGTCTTGCCATAGGAGTGACATGAACTGTGGAGGCCATATGGCCTAGTAAGGTTAGAAATTGATGGGCTGATGCCTGATGTCCGGAGTGAATCGAGTTTGCTAATGAAGATAGTGTTTCTGCCCGATCTTTGGGTAGAAAGGCTCTTGCAAGGATGGTGTTCAGTTCTGCTCCTATGGATTGGAGTAGTTGAGATGGAGTAAGATGGGACTTTTGGTAATTGATGAGAAAACCCGTGGAGTGTAGTAGAGTAATTGTCTGATTGAGAGAAGACAGAGCTCCTTTTTGAGATTGACTTCTGATGAGCCAGTCGTCTAGATATGGGAAGACATGGACACCTTGCTTGTGCAAGTGGGCTACTATTACTGCCAGACATTTTGTGAAAACTTTGGGAGCAGAGGCAAGTTCAAATGGCAGTACTCTGTATTGGAAATGTTGATGACCTACCATGAAGCGCAGGTATTTGCGATGAGGAGGAAATATTGGAATGTGAGCGTAGGCGTCTTGAAGATCCAGAGAACAAAGCCAATCTCCTGCTTGAAGAAGGGGAAGCATGGTGCCTAAAGAGACCATCCTGAATTTTTCTTTTTTTTAGAAATTTGTTGAGATTTCTGAGATCTAGGATTGGTCATAGGCCTCCAGTTTTCTTTGGAATGAGGAAATAACGGGAATAGAATCCTCTGCCCTGCTGAAGCCGGAGCACGAATTCTACAGCCCTGGCTTTCAGGAGGGTGGATAATTCTGTTTGTAAGTGAAGCAAATGATTTTTGCTGAGATGAGAGGAATTCGGTGGAGAATCTTGAGGAATGGTTATGAAGTTGAGTTGATATCCTCGGTGTATAATTGAGAGGACCCATTGGTCCGATGTTATTGACGTCCAAGCATTGTAAAAAGTGGACAGTCTTCCTCCCACTGGTAGTGTTGGTCGAGGATTGGAGCAGAGGCCTTATTCTCTGGATATGATCTCAAAATCCAGTGGCAGGTCCGGTTTGTGGAGCTGGTTGAGGCCTAGTTGTTCTTTGTTGCCTCTGTTTTGGTCGCTGTTGGGACCTGGGAGGCCTCGGTCTGGATGAAGGAGGATAATATCTCCTTTGTTTATAGAATGGGCGCCTAGTGTCCCTTCGTGGGGCCCTGCGGCTAGCATGTGTTGGGTCATGCGGAAGAGAAGATAATTGTCGCAGGGTCTCAGTGTGTTCACGTAGTTGTGCGACTGCGTCTTGAACCTTGGTGCCAAACAAATTATCTCCAAGGCAAGGAAGGTCGACAAGCTTATCTTGCACTTCTGGCGTTAAGTCGGAGGCTTTGAGCCAGGCCCATCTTCTGGCAGTAATGCTGGATGCAGCAACTCTCGAAGCCGTATCATAGGCATCATAGGCGGCGCGGACTTCATGTTTTCCGGTGTCTAACCCCTTATTAATGATGTTTTGTGCTGCCTCTTGATATTGTGCAGGCAGGGATAGCACAAATTCTTCCAGCTGTTTCCAGAGGTTCCTCTGGTACTGGGTCATCTAGAGGTGGTATGCTGAGATCCTGGAGGTCAGCATTGCTCCTTGAAAGATTTTCCGACCCATTTGATCCAGAAATCTGTTATCCTTGCCTGGCGGGATAGATGAATGAGTCCTTGTACGTCTGGAATGCTTCGCGCAGACTCTACGACCACCAAGTGGTGGGGCAGTTGGGGTTTTTGATAGCCTGGTGCTGATTGCACTAGGTACGTAGAATCTACTCTTTTGTTCACTGCAGGAACTGTGCAGGGATGTTCCCAGATGCGTTGTTGTAACTGTAAGAGCACTTCATGGATAGGAATTGCGAGATTGTGTTTGGGAGGATCTACAAACTGGAATATTTCCAGAATTTGCTGTCTGTCATCCTTTTCTGCCTGCAAATTGAATGGGATAGAATCCGCCATTTCTTGGACAAAGGTAGAAAAAGAGAAATCCTCTGGAGGTGATTGTTTTCTGGGTTGAGGTGGGGAGGGATCAGACATGAAGTCCTCTGATGAGACCTCTGATGAAGTGTCTGCCCAAGTGTCATATCCAGAAGGTTGGTGAGTAGGTGTAGTCCTAGGAATCGTAGGTACACCTGAGGGTCCAGGTAGAGGGTCTACAGACACAACGTCCTCTACGCCCGCCTCCACTGGATTAGCAGGTAAGGAAGCAAGTAATTCTTGGTACCTTTTTGTCAGGATACCGTGTAATGCTGCTTCTGCACTTGGAGCTTCAGAAGATGCAGGTGGGTGTTTTAGCATCGAGTGTCTTAATTTTGTCGATGACTTAAGTCTCGATGCCGATGCCTTGTGAGGAGGAGGTAAGGTGGGTGCCGTCGTGTAAACCAGCTTCAGCTGTGAAGTAGAAGGAACGGTCAAAGTCGATGTATGGAGAAAAGAGAACATCGAGACTGGAACGGTCACTGAAGGCATCGGTGGCATCGAGGGTTGTAGCATCGATGGCGCTTGTATAGTCGAAAAAGGAATCAACATCGATGTCTCCGATGCCATTGAAGTCTGCAGCATCGAGGTTGGTATCGATGGTATCATTAGCATCAGCGAAACCACCAGCATTGGCGCGGCTGGAGGTGGCAATGCGGCCTCCGGCATCGGCGCAACTGCCGGCATCGGCGCAGACGCCGGAACTTGTGCCTGGAAGGCTTCTTTTACCATCTGCCTTATTAGGCCGATTAAATCTGGCATCGATGGTATCTGGGATGTCGATGCCAACGTCGATAGAGACGGTGCCGGCAAGGGAATCGAGGATACGGAGGTCAGCGGAGGTTCGGATGACTTATGACGCTTAGCAGTCAGTTCCCCCGGGGGAGGGAGCGATGGAGACTCCGAGGATCGATGACGTCGGTGCTTGTGTTTAGGCCTCAATTCCGATACTGACCTGGTCGATGATGTCGATGGTACTGGTGATGGAGCATCGCCGGACCCCTCGATTCGCCGTTTTTTTAAGAATTTTCTTAGTGACCCCTGTTTGTGAAGATTTCGAAGTAGACGGTGAAGGCACTGATTGGAGGTGGAAAAGCTGTGACATTTTCTCCTGCCTCAGCTTTCTGCCTTTCGGGGTCATTTCCTGGCATTGTACACATGAAGAAATTTCATGTTTCTCTCCTAAACGGATTACACATTAGATATGTGGATCGGTTATAGACATGGTCCGGTTACAGACCGGGCATTTTTTGAAGCCCGAAGCCATGTCTCTATCGACAGCCATCAATGGAAAATCTCTGAGAAGAGAAATCTTGAGAAGAGAAAAATCCAAATAATTGTTTTTGTCACCGTCCGGTGACAAATGAGATTTTGTGAGACCCCAAGTGGGGAAAAAAGAGAAAAAAGTGACCTTTTTCAGTCAAAGTAAGTGAGAAGATCTCACAGGGCTCCTGTCACCGCGATGCTGAGGGCAGCGCGGAAAAACGAATACTGGAGTGAGACCCCTGTGGCAGAGAATATCATGGCACGCTGGGCTTGCTCAGTAGCCTCAGGATGCCAGTCAAAAGTTTCTAGAAACTTTGACAGAAGTTTTTCCCGCAATAGGGCTCCGTCAGTGACGTCACCCATATGTGAGGACTAGCATCCTGCTTGTCCTGGGATAAATATGTAGATGTCGTACAATCTCCCCAGTACCTATCAAACTGCATCATTCTCCAAAATGCGTTATGGCCATAATGCATACAAATCAACACCATAACGCATAGCACAATGCAAATTTTGTTTTAAAGGGGAGGGATTGGGGAGGAGTTGTGGGCGGGATTTCCACAAAAGTGGGCTGGCTTCGCAAAGTGTGAAGCCATAACGCATGATATTGCACAGTTTTAACACTGAAAATAACTACACTTTTTTCAAAAGCGTTAAGCTGTGCAATATCATGCATTATGCCCATAACGGAATTTGTGCTAAGAAAAAGGTGCGAGTTTAGGGAAATTTGGGAGTTACCGCACCACACTGCAACTTACTGCTTCGCGAGAGAGAGAGAGAGCCTCTGGGGGTGGCACCATAGTAAGCAGCTATTTATGCTACTATAGGAGGCCCACCTAGTAACTAGAGGTGAGGTTTAGGTAGTAGTGTAGGGGTTAGGGGCCACTTTTACATGCAGAAACGTATGAACAGAACAGTACAATCTTGTGAAGATTTGATGTCCTTCAGAGTGAGGAAACTCACACAAAGATGAGATTTGTACAATGTTCTTGCAATGTTCTCCATTGAGAGAACATTGTACAAATTGCACTACTACCTAAACCTCACCTCAAGTTACTAGGTGAGCCTCCTATAGAGATATAAATAACTAACTACTACAAGTGCCTTGTAGATAGTGTCTCTCTCTTTCTCTACGCTGGATGCGAAAAGTAGGGTTTACTGCATGGCGCGGTAAACTTACTGCGCCGTGCGATAATACTGATGCGAAGCAATAAGTTACCTCGTGGTGCGGTAACTGCCAAATTTCCCTAAACACACCCCTTTTTCTTAGTGCGGGCATTATCACTGCATTATTAATGAATCTAGGGGAAAGAGAAAGAAAAGCTGGGTAGAAACTTCCAAAGATAAACCCACTCTAGATCAACACTTCCCACGTGGTGTGCTGTAACTGCAAAGCAGGTGTGCTGCAAAAAAGGCCTGAGAGAAATTCTTCATGTTCTTTCCTTCCTAGCTTGCAGGCTATTCTGTGAAGGGGGGAGGGGGGGGGGGGAAGACCTGCTCACAGACTCCAGGACATAACAGAGAGAAGGTACAGCTGAATGAGTCAAGGGGAGTGGAAGTGGGGGGGGGGGGGGGGGGGTGGGGTGGGGTGGGGTGGGGGGAGGGGAGGGGAGGGGAGGGAAAACTGAATGTGCCAGAAGTTGTGTGTGTAGGGGGGAAGTGAAGGTGATGATTCTGAGGAGGAGGGTGAGGGTGGAGGTAGAGGGAAGGAAAGGTAATAAGTACATAAGTTGCACCATACTGGGTCAGACCAAAAGGCCATCAAGCCCAGTGCTGTCTACTTATGCTGTCTACTTAACTATTTATGCTCTCTAGATATCTGTGCTACCAATCCCAATTATCTTCTCTATTTATTTATTTATTTATTTAAAAGTGTTTGTATACCGTCTTTACAAACAGTGTTTAATCAAAACGGTTTACATAACTAAATAAAAAACAAATGTAAATAAAGATTTAAATTTAAAAGAACATAAAGATTATCAAATTATAAAAGCTCAAAATTACAAAAATATATAATAAAAATAAAAATCTAAAACAATGAATAGTTTACATAAAAAATAAATCAATATATAATAATGTTGTGCCCTGTGTGATGGAGAAGTAGTTATGTTATTTAGTATGTGATATATGGAAAGCAGATTGAAATAAATGTGTTTTTAGGGATTTTTTGAAGTGTTTGGAGTTGGATATGGATCTTAAAGAGTCTGGTAATGTGTTCCATAAGATTGGTCCAATGACAGAGAATGATCTTTTTCTGGTGATGTCAAGACGGGCCTGTTGTGGTGATGGGATGTCTAAGAGGTTTTTGTCCAGTGATCTTAGATGTCTGGTGGGTTTGTAAATCCGGAGAATGGAACATAAGGTAATTGAATTAGGAGTGTAGATGAGAGAGTGTATAATGTACAGGATCTTGAATTGTATTCTGTATTTAATTGGTAACCAATGTAATGATTGGTATATTAATAAAATATCATAATTATTGCTGACCTGTTACCCTGATATATACTACTATTTATGCAATATACTCCATTTGCTATACCATTACTATTTATGCTATCTTGTGGCACTGTAATACTACAATTATCTATGCTATCTTTTAGGCACAGTTTTTCTTACCCATGTTGCTACTACAATTTCCTATGACATTTGTCTAATCATCTACTACTGTACCTGTCAAATTATTTGTAAACCGATATGATATGTAAATCGAACACTGGTATATAAAAACAAACAAACAAACAAACAAATAAATAAATAACCTGTTTACAATTACCAAGCAGGTCACAAGTACCTAGCAGGATCCCATAGATTCAATTCTTATCTCAGGCATAAGTAGATTTCTGCAACTCAACCTTATGAACGTTTCCTACAGGAACTTGTCCAAAACTTTTTTTAAACAGTTATATTCATTGTTTTCACCACATCCTCTGGCAATGAATTCTGGAGATTAATTATGTGTTGAGTAAAAAAAATATTTTCTCTTATTAGTTTGAAAAGTATCACTTAGTAACTTCATTGTGTATCCCCTAGTCTTTGTACTTTTGAGAGAGTAAGCAAACAATTCACTTTTACCCGTTCCATATCTCCCCCTCAGCAATCTGTTCTCCAGGCTGAAGAGTCCTAATCACTTTAATTTTTCCTCATAGGAGAATTATTCCATGAATGTTATCATTTTGGTTGCCCTTCTCTGTACCTTTTCTAACTCTGCTACATCTTTTTTTGAGATGTGGTGACCAGAAACACACAGAATACTCAAGAAATGTTTATACCAAGGAGTGATTACAGAAGTACTATGATATTCTGTTTTAATCTCCACTACTTTCCTAATAATTCCTAACTTTCTATTTGATTTTTTGACTGCTGCTGCACAATGAACAGAAGATTTCAATGTATAGATGCAAGGGGGTTGGAAGGGGAGGTAATGATTCTGAGAGGGAATGGGAGGGAAGGCAATGGTGCCAGAGGGTAGAAGAGAGGAAAGGTGATGATGCCAGAGGGTGGAGTAGCCAGATAAGCTAGGACGAGAAGGTGATGATGCGGGGGGGGGGGGGGGGGAGGGGAGAGAGACAGAGGAAAGAAATAGTGATGATGTCAAGCGGTGGGGGAGAGGAAAGGTGATGTGGAAAAGAATGGGATTTTGCCCCCCCCCCCCCCAGAGGTACTTTATGCACTGTAACTGTTGAAGGGGCTGCACAAGTATCCACTTATATTAATATATATTTAAGTATCTAGGACTTCCAGCATAAGCAGAAACTGCAATAAAGCATGAACCAAAGTCAAATTAAAGCTTGTGTTGACCATGTTTGAACCCTTAACCTTTAAGATACTGCTTTTAGCTGACAGGAAATTGTATGAGTGGATGGAAAATTTTATTCTTGCAACCAGCATGGCGCTAGCATTAGAGGTATGACATAGTGCCATTATGAAGACTCCTCATATGTGTCTTATTCTCAGTAAGTAGAACAAACAGCTAACACTTTGGTTAAGCAACCTTTTCACATTGCTATTCCTTGCTGGTCTAATGGTTTAATGACTTTTTTTTTTTTTACTTTTTAATTTATCCTTATTAATTTCAAATTATTTACATTCACGAGAATCTTAATTAAGGAAACATAGTAGTCCTGAAAATTTATTTATTTATTTATTTTGATTTTTTCTATACCGGCATTCGTGATAACATCACATCAAGCCGGTTTACAGTAAACAATGGGGTAATAACCGGAACATAGAACAAAATATGTAATATACATATTATAAATACATATTATAAATACAGTTACAATAAACAAGGATACGTACAACTAGGAGTAAGAAGAAGAAAAGATAGGAACTTTAACATGTTGTATTAACCTTTCCCTGCCAAGGATCCCTTCTTTGGTAACCAGTAGAGAATTATATAAATCATCTCTAGTTCTCTCTAGTACCCCCAAAGAACTATCAGGTCATCTGGAATGCTCTCCCGTCAGACCTCAAATCAGTGCAATGCCCTACTACATTTAAAAAAAAAGACTAAAGACCTGGTTATTCAACCAAGCTTTCTCATAATCATCAATCTGCGGAACTTTCCCTGCCAAGGATCCCTTCTTTGGTAACCAGCAGAGAACTATATAAATCATCTCTAGTTCTCTCTAGTACCCCCAAAGAACTATCAGGTCATCTATGAATCCTTGGCAGTCTAAAAATCAAATACCCAGCCTTACAATCAAATCCTTGGCAGTCTAAAAATCAAATACCCAGCCTTATACCTATCACCCATTTCCTTAGCCAACATTTGGCTCCGTAGCATTTACGTTATGTTATTAACCCCATATATCTGTATCCAAGTTCCTGCTACCTGTTCATTGTAAGACATTAACTTGTCAATGTTTCTGTTTAGAATGTAAACCGAATTGATCAGTAACTCTGTTATTGGAAAGTCGGTATATAAAAGTGCTAAATAAATAAATAAATAAAACCTGTAGAATGGTAAGGTTTCCAAAGATGGAAGTGAATGATTTACAATGAATTGTTCAGTTCAAAAATGCAGTTTTTAACAATAAGGAAGAAATCATAAATAATGAAGATTCTGGATGTTTATAAAGTGTAGGGGAAAATTATCAGGATAGTTATAAAAGAAAATTGTTGCTTGGAATTTGAATATCGGAGAGAATTGTTTTTAGACTGAGTCTGGGAAGGCTTGTTTGAAAAGCCATGTTTTGAGTTTTTTTCTAAATGTCAATAAGCAGGGTTCTTGTCTAAGTTCCGTTGGTATGGAATTCCAAAGAGTGGGTCCTGCTGTGGAGAAAGCCCTATCTCTATAAGTTATATGGAGGGAAGTTTTGGAAGGTGGTACCTGCAGAGACTCTTTGTAGTACTCTCTTATGGGTCTGGAGGAAGTATGCTTTATGAAAGGGATTTGTAGGTTGAGAGGAGCGATTTGTTGGATGGATTTATAGATTATCGTGATTGACTTATAAAGAATTCTGAAATGGATTGGCAGCCAGTGTAAATCTTTAAGGATCGGGGTGATGTGCTCTCTTCTCCTTGTATTTGTTAGAATTCTAGCTGCCGTATTTTGAACCATTTGTAGCGGTTTAGTATGTGTTGATGGGGTACCTAATAATAAAGAATTGCAATAGTCTAACTTGGAGAAGATTATTGCTTGTAGGATAGTCCTGTAGTCATGGATGTGGAACAGAGGTCTTATTCTTTTTAGAACATTCAGTTTATGAAAGCAGTCTTTAGTGGTTTGGTTTATGAATGCTTTTAAGTTAAGCCTGTTATCGATGATTGCGCCCAAATCTCTTACTTTTGTTGTTTGTAGATTAGTTGGAGGGATTGTAGGGGTGTGGCTAATCTCAGATGATATTAGAAGGAGTTCCGTTTTTGAGGAATTTAGGATTAAATTCATACTGGAAAGGAGGGAGTTGATTTCTTGCAGATAATATTCCCAAAGATCGAGGGTTTTTTTAATGGATTCTTTAATTGGTATCACAATCTGGACATCATCTGCATAAAGGTAGTGTTTAAGGTTCAAGTTGTTTAATAGATGGCAGAGAGGGAGGAGGTAGATGTTAAAGAGGGTGGGAGAGAGGGATGAACCTTGGGGAACTCCTTGAGATGAAGGGTAGCGTTTAGATTCTTTACTGTGTATTTTTACCTTGAAGCCTCTGTTTTTCAAGAATGAGTGGAACCAGGACAGTGCAGAGCCTGTTATGCCGATATTTAATAGTTGGTTAAGGAGCATAGAGTGGTTAACAGTATCAAAGGCGGCTGAGAGGTCCAAGAGAATCAAAAGGAAGGACTGGCCTTTATCTAGGCCAAGGATGAGGTAGTCTGTTAAGGAAATTAGTAGAGATTCTGTGCTTAACGATTTCCTGAAGCCATATTGTGAAGGGTAGAGAATTTTGTGGTCTTCCAGGTAGTCTGATAATTGAGAATTAACCAGTTTTTCCATGACTTTAGCAATGAATGGGAGGTTTGAGATAGGGCGAAAATTGGAGGGGTCGTCAGGGTCTAACTTTGGTTTTTTCAAGAGCGGTTTGATTGATGCCATTTTAAGGTCGTCAGGGTAGAGTCCTTTAGATAAAGAGCAGTTTATTATGTCTGCCAGAGCTTTGGATATGGTATCCGGAATAAGGAGGAGTAATTTGGAAGGGATTTGGTCTAATGGGTGTGTAGATGGTTTCATCTTTTTCAGTATTCTAAGGATCTCAGAAGTTGTAGTTGGTTCACATGAGTTGAGTGAGATGTATTTGTTATGGTGTATATAGGTACTGTAGGGGGAAGAAGTATTAGGCGAATTTTTAGAAAGGAGGTTAGCTATTTTGTTGTTGAAGAAGAGAGCAAGCTCCTCTGCCTTTTCTTGTGCTTTGTTAAATGGAATGTCAGGTGTTTGGATTTGAGTTAAATTGGAGACGTAGGTAAAAAGGGCTTTAGCATCAAAGATCATATGATGGATCTTATGAGCATAGAAGTCTCTTTTGATTTTTTGCAAGGAATTTTTGTAATTGTGGAGAGCAATTTTGTAGGTAGAAAGGGTGGATGCTGAAGGGGATTTGCGCCATTTGCTTTCGTTCCGTCTGAGGGAAAGTTTTAGATTTTGTAGTTCTTCATTAAACCAAGGTTGTTTTTTTGGAATATTGTGTTTTAGTTTTTTTGTTGTTAGAGGACAGAGTTTATTAGCTGCAGTTTCTGTAATATTATTCCATGAGTGAAGTGCTGAATTTGGAGAGGAAAGGTCCATGTGGGGTAGTTCTAAGACTAGGTGGTTGTGGAGGTCCTCGGATGCACATATTTTCCTGTAGGAGAATTGTTGTTGAGGGGCGGAGTGCTGTTTTTTTTTGTGCCAGTGTGATGGTGGTCGAGATTAGAGAGTGGTCCGACCAGGGTACTGGTTCGCAGATCGGTTGAGTTGAGTTAGAGATACCAGAATTGGTGAAGATGAGGTCCAATGTATGACCTGCTTTATGAGTGGGTTTCTTGATAATCTGATTGAAACCTAAAGCAGACAAGGCTGTAATGAAAGTTTTCCCATTTGTAGATAGAGATGGATTGTTGACATGTAAATTGAAGTCACCAAGTATAATTGCTGGAGAATCTAAATTAATGTGGGAGACTATTAGTTCCAGAAGAGGAGAGGCATCTAAGTCGAGAAGGCCTGGGGGGGCATATACAAGAAGGATTTGGAGATGGTTTGATTTGAAAAGGCCTATTTCCAGTTTGGTAGAAGAGTTGACAGAGTATTGGGTGAAATTCAAATCTTTTTTGGTAGCTAGAAGAATTCCTCCACCTTTTCTTTTCTGTCGGGGAATGGAGAAGAAGTCATATGAATGTGTAGGTAGTTGGTTAATTAGAGCAGTGTCTGTCAATTTGAGCCAAGTTTCTGTTATAGCGCATATGTCTGGATTTTCTTCTAGGAGAAGATCATTGAGAATGGGGGTTTTTTTAGTGATGGATTGTGCGTTGAATAGATATAGTGAGAATAATGTTAGTCCAAGCAATTGTGTAAGAGGGGAAGCCATGATGGGAATGAGGGCTTTATAGGTGTGAGGATGAGAGGTCCCAAGAAAGTTACTAGTTGCATTGTGTCTCCTGTGATGAAGAATCGGAATCGGTAGACCGCGGAGCATGATGGTTAGAATAGGTCGGAGGTCTTATTATTATTATAGAAAAGTAATGTTAAAGATCTGCTATGTGAATGGGGTGGAGAGGTAAGAAAATTCACGGTGGTTGATTGTGACTGAGGCTTGAATGAGAGGTGAAGAATGATTGCGAATTGCTTGTAGACTTGGAGAATAGTCGAGTGAAATTGAAGAACTGGTATTAGAAGACGAGAGGTGGATGATGATGGTTATGGGGATGTGTTATGCGTCAGGGGAGTACGAAGAGGTGCACAGAGGGGTAGGCCCTTTTGTGCTAGCGGTGATTCGGTCCTGGGAAGGTCTTTTTATTTGTTTAGGTTTGGCGTCAGACGTCAGAATCAGCATCAGACTCAGCGTGCTGGTTGAAAGCTGAGTGCTTGGAGGAAGTTGTCTGATGCTAGTTGAGAGCTGAGTGCGGTAGTACACTTTCTCTGGACGTTCTGCAGTGTAGGAGCAGGAAGTAGCTCCCAGTTGGAGGGAGAGATTGAAAACTCAATGATGTGGGGTGCGGAGGTTGACCTGCGTGAGAAACTGAAGGGCTGAACTGTATCAGGTTTCTATATTAGGGCTGTCCTGCGGGGCTACAAGAAGGGGCACACAAAGGGGCAAGCCCTTAATTTACAATTCCAAAAACGAAAATATGAAGAAAAAAAACATAATAGCATGCTGTGCTCTAGACCAGCGCTTCTCAACCAGTGTGTCAAGACACACCATTGTGTCGCCAAACACTGGCAGGTGTGTCTCGTCTCCTGGTGTCCCACTGCCCCATTGTACTTTCCTTCTCCCTTTTTCCAGCCCCCGCAGGCCAACTGGAAGCTTCCTTTCTTCCTACCCCACTGCCCAATGAGAAGCCTCCTTCATTCTGCCTGTCCCCGCGCAGGCCAATCAGAAGCCTCCTCCCTTCTACCTGCTAGTGGGAGTAGGAAGAAGGGAGGAAGCCTTTGATTGGCAGTGAGGCAGGCATGGCACAGCCCAGAGGTGGAGTGGGAGGAATGGAATGTTGAACTCCGACGAAGCAAAGCCGCCACGGGAGCTCATCCCCATGGCGGCAAAGAGGAAAACCTGACCCTGACCTAGGCCACCACGGGAGCCCATCCCCGTGATGGCGAAAAAAGAAGGCCCACCAGAGTAAAGCTACGGTGAAACTGGGACCCATCCCTGCAGTGAAGGAAGAAGTTTTTGGTGAGAGTTTGTGTCTATGTGTGAATGTGTGCGAGCTGGTGTATGTGGGTGGGAATGGAAGCCTGGGTGAGAGCTGGTGTGAATGGGTACAAGAGCATTTGTGTGTGATTGAGAGCTTGTATATAAGAGAGTGTGATTGAGAGAGAGACTGGTCAAGGAGGTGATGTGTTTCTGTGTGAGAGAGAGAGAGACTGGTCAGGAAGATGAGAGGTGTGTGTGTATGTCTGGTTGTGGGCACTAAGGAAGAAGACTGAGGACAGAGCTTCAGCAATTCTTGCTGCTTCTGGTGAGTGCTATTGGCCTGGAAGGGAAAGGAGTAGGAAAGTTGCTGGAGAGGGTAAGTAAAGGTGGCTTTTTAAATTCATTTTTCTTGATTGACTGCCATTTTAATTATTGGGTATTATGCGATGTCTGCTGTTTTGAAATATTTTATTGATATTTGGACATATTTTAATAATTTTTATGAGTTTTAATTGCTGGATATTATTCTGTTCAGCAGCTGTTTTGTAACATTTTTAGTATAGCTTTACAATTATTTCTGTGTGGGGCTCTATAGCAGCTTGGCTTATTCTGTTTTCCCAATAGGAAATGTATTAGTGTTTAGGGTCTGGTTTATTAGTTGTATTTCTTAGATAGGGTTGTTACTGTTTGAGTGTGCTCCATAATACAGGTGTAACTTTGTGCGGGTTAATTTGTATGCATTATTGCAAATCCTGAGAGTCTGTTGGTGCTATATTGCTCCAGGCTCACACTGCATGCAGAGTGGCTTTTTTGGTTTTCCATTCCAGTTTCTGTCTCCATACTTATAATTTGTGGCTTTTCTGTACTTGGTGAAGGTCAGTTCTGTATGTGTGACCGACGTGAGGTATTTTACTAGCATGAAGGCATTTGTATCAATCTTATTTGTTGTATTTTCTCAATAGGACATGCATTAGTGGTAAATTACTGTCTTTTCATAAGGAAGGCTATTGTGCCTGGTAGTAAAGGGAGTTTGTTTTGCTTTTACTGAGATGTCATCAGATCCAGAATATCTTTTTTATATGGCCCTAGATCTGCTCTGCACTCATTGCTGGGGGTTGAGGGGATTCCTGTGGATGAATGTTTACATGTTTACATTTAGCCCTGTGATGGTCACATGTTCAATGTGTCACGCATGTGAGAACCATCTGTTTGGTGGGTCCTGGCCAAAAAAAGGTTGAGAACCACTGCTCTAGACCACATAAGAGGAAGAGAAATAGCTGGAAATATACAAACAAAAGAAGAGCCTTATAACTATACTAAGGCCAAATCAACACTTATACAACAGCACCCAAACTAACTGGAGCAGACTTATTTTGCAAAAAAACAAACAAAACAAAATCTCCAATTGAACAGGATTATAAAAAAATGTAGTTATCTCCCTGAAACCTAATAAGACATTTGCAAGGAATTCTCAGCAGCAATGTGGTATCTAATGCCAAAACTCTGTGCTTTTTAATCAAAAATAATTTTCTTCAGGCTTGTGACTCCTTAACTATTACCTGAGAATACTGCAGTTTTCTGCGCAAGAAAGGAAGATTCTTTAAATTGTAAAAAAGTTCTAGGGTCCACTGCTTATTAGACTCGTGAGCATACACCACTAAAATTATAGCTCTATCTTGAACACATGAATCTGAATCCTCTTAAAAACAGATCAAAAGAAGCATCAGATACATTAGCACTAAGAGCCTTAGACCCCCACCCGAGCCCCTGCAGTAGCAGACAGAGGCGATTCACCTCCACCTGAGCCACAACGGAAGGAAGAAGCCAGCAGGAAACAATGGGAGGGGGCTCACCCTTCCCCCACAGGTGAGGGAAGGCAGACACTGGTGCCAGCTGGCCAGAACCCACCCACCAACCACCCCTTTGCTGCCCACCATCACGGCTGAGGGAGTAGGGCTCTGGAAGCGCAGCATAGCTGGCTCGCCTCCACCAGAGCCCCCGACAGTGGAGAGATTCGGTTCACCCCGAGCCCCTGAATTGGCAGACAGACGCGGATCACCTCCACCAGAGCCAAAAACAGAAGGAAGAAGCCGGCGGGAAACAGGAAAGGGCTTTCTCTTCCCCACAGGTGAGGGAAGGCAGACACCAGTGCCTGCCAGCCATAACCCGCCCACCGATCGCCCCTTTGCCCGCCCACCACCACTGAGGGAATAAAGCCTTGGCAGCAACGCCAGAGGTACCTGTGCCAGCAGGAGCGCACACGAAGAAGAGCGACAAAGGAGCCTGCCCCTTCATGTGCACCTAAAGTGGAGCCAGTCGAGGCTTTTCTCTTGTGCTGACTACACAAGGAAAATGGAACAGGATCACCTCATCACAACTAAGATAGGACAAGGATTACATGAAAGCCTTAGGAGATCCACAAAAACCAAACAGCAAACACCAACCTAACCCACCCTTCGAGAAAACTCCTCCTCAGCGCTCACTCCCACCTAATGTTCACTTTGCTGCTTCTGAAGCTGCAAGTCTATCTAAAAAAAAAAAAAAAAAATCCCATTAATAAATGATCTACTTGAAGATTTAAACTAGACCATCTTCTGCATTGCTGAAACCTGATTGACCAACAATGATAATGTACCCTTAAATTAAATTGAGCATTCCAATTATGATGTTTTTCACATCCCCAGGCCTAAGGGTAAAGGTGAGGGGTTAATTATTAGTTTAATAAAAAAAAAAAAGATCAAACTTATCCCATACAGAGAGATATTAACCCTCCCTATGAAGTGATAATACTTAAATAGTCACAAATAAACATCAGTATGTTATATTGCCCCAAGGGAATTCTTTAAAAAGACTGTTCACCTCTAATCTAAATATTCACTAAAGCATTTCCATCACCCGAATCCACCCTCAGAAGTAGATGATTTTAATCTACATGTTGATAGTACAAACAAAACCTCTGCATGTGAGACCTTCTTAGAGACAATGGAAGCAATGGGATAGTCTCAATTTGTAACTACATATAAAGCAGGTCATATTCTAGATCTTATATTTGCCAATCTCAACAGTTGCAGGATAAATACCTCCCACACTATTCTGCCATGGTCTGATCACCAATTAGTAAAAGCAGACATAAGCATCCTCAACACAAGAAGAAACACAAACCACCACCAAACTTTCATTTTCAGAAAAAAAAGAGCCAGACCTACTCATCGATTCGATAAAAAATATACTAAGCAATTTCAATTTTGCTAATGCCGCTGCATTATTTGACGCATGGGGCATCATGGTTAATGAAATAGCAGACAACCTAAGCTCAACCCAAATAAAAACAATCCAACCCAAACAACGCTCCTCCAAAATAAGAAACTTTGGTACAATGATAAACTAAGACACTCTATTGAGGAATTCTGAGAAACGTTGTCAGAAAAGCCAGACCTGAATCACCTGGAAAATACAAATCACTACTTTCTAGATACCGGGTTTCAATCAACAATGCGAAGAAAGAACACTACGCTAAACAGATCCACAGAGTAATTTTTAACTCTAAATTACTCTTCGACATCATTAAACACCTAATCAAGGACCCATCCTCCTCTATCTTGAGCTACAACTGCTTCTCTAAGAATGACTGTAATGAATACGCCAATCATTTGTTAGAAAAAATAACCAAACTCACTCAATTCCTGCCTGCCCACCAACCAGAGAAAAAGAAAAACATGAACCAGCCAAATGGGCCACTTTCAGCAGGGTCTCAACTACAAATCATGCAAATAGTTTCTAAAATAAAACCAGCAAATCACCCTCGACACCATTCCAGCTAGCTCCTTAAAACAGATACATAGCACTATCACCCCAACAATCACGTCCTTTATCAATCAATTTCTTGGACAGTCTAGTCCTAGACAGGGCGAAACAAGCAGTGATAAAACCTATCCTAAAAAATAAATCCAGCAGTTCTGACAATTGGGAAAATTATTAACCCATATCTAACTTTTTATCTAAAATTCTTGAAAAAGTCTTTTTATCACAACTAGAAGACTATCTTGATGACCATCACATTCTACATCCAAACAGATTCATATTCAGAAAAAAATCACTTGACTGAGACCTTGTATCCTTAATGGACCCCATATTACGGGGATTTAACAATGACAAATCTTATCTCCTAGTACTAATTGACCTAACAGCAACCTTTGACACTGTTGACTATACCCTTTCTCTGCCATCAGCTGAGAAAAATTGGAATTGATGGCGATGTATTAAAGTGGTTCACCTCCTTCCTATCAAAAAGGACATTCCAAGTCAAACCGGGCAACCATATGGCCGACACCTTCCCGATTGAGTCAGGTGTCTGCCCAGGGTACAGCACTACCTGCAACTGACGTCATCTTCGGGGGCCAGGCCGAAGTTTTCCGCTGCAGACCCTTTAAGAAGCGGCAGATGCCGCGTGCGCATACCTAGGGAGGAGTGCACAGGGAGCCTGTGCACTCCTCCCTAGGCATCCAGGGCCTCCCACGTGGCCTCCTCCCTAGGCATCCAGGGCCGCGTGGGAGGCCCGCCGCGGTCGGTAACAGGACCGGGCCGCCCCGTGTCGCCAGAGGACGAACCTGGCATCTGTGTCTGCCAGAACAGGTAAGGGGACCCGGCCGCGGCAGACCGTGGCCGGGATTCCCAACATTCTCATTCAACACACAATTAAACTCTGGAATTTGTTTCCAGGGGATGTGGTTAGTACAAGTAGTGTAGCTGGGTTTAAAAAAGGATTGGATAGGTTCTTGGAGGAGAAGTCCATTACGTGCTATTAATTAAGTTGACTTAGAAAATAGCCACTGCTATTACTAGCAACAATAACATGGGATAGACAGTTTTTGGGTACTTGCCAGGTTCTTATGGCCTGGATTGTCCACTGTTGGAGACAGGATGCTGGGCTTGATGGACCCTTGGTCTGACCCAGCATGGCATGTTCTTAACATATGTATATGTTTCCCCTATATAAATTGCTATCTGATCTTGGAATCACCTTCTACTTTTACGCCGACATTCAGTTCTACATACCATGCACTTTCTCCGTTGAAAATACAATACTGACTCTTGCAACACACATGAAAGCTATACAACGTGAATTATTCAAACTCAAATTAGCGCTAAAGACAAAAAAGCCTGAAACTATTCTAAGAAGAAACCCACCTATAGTGACTCCGCAGACTCTAGACCTGGGAAACTTCAATATTACACCCTCAGACCAAGTGCGGGACTCAGGAATACAGATTGATGAGAACCTATCAGTGAAAAAGCATGTAAATAAATTAATCAAATCAGACTATGCTAAACTGTGCGTACTATATAGACAAACCGTTGCTGACTCACAGATTTCCACACAGTCCTGGAAACCCTCATTTTTTCAAACCTCGACTATTGCAATTCACTTCTACTTTGAGTACCCTTCTTCTAAAAAAAACTACAACTATTAAAAAAAAAAAAATGCCGCAGCTAGACTATTAACAGGATCCAGGAAATTCAATCATATTTCACAATCTCTGATAGCGCTTCATTGGCTACCTGTACAATCCCAAATCCATTACAAGGTCCTAACATTAATACATTCCGCCCTCCACTCTTACAACACTGGTCTGGTTGGGGTAGTGTTACAACCATACAAGCCTCAAATTATTAAGATCTCAAAACAAAGGATTACTAGCTGTGCCATCATTACAGAATATGTAGCTATCAAAAGTAAGAGACCGTATATTCTCCATTGCAAACCTGAGACTATGGAACTCTCTACCCCAGACCCTACGACTAACTCCAGAAACAAAGAAATTCAAACGAGACCTAAAAACATGGTTATTTCAAAATGCCTATAATCCAACAAACTTTTCTGATCTCACTGCTTACCACAACATGGGTAAATTCATTACGATCCTAACTAGTGAACTCAATACCACAGAACTTTCAATCCTCATTATCACATCACTTCCCAACTCCTCCCAAATAAACCTGAAACTGAAAACTTTCTACCTCTCTCATATCCCTCCAGTAACTTGAGTTAAAAATGCTTGTTCAACCCTGCCTCTCTTTTCACCCCCGATAACTCTAGCCAACGTATGGGACCCCTTTAGTAATCGTGTCCATATTTAAACTGTATGTTATATGAACAGATTAAGTGATTGTATTTGTCAATTCTTATTATGTTTGCCATGATGTAAATTGCTGTGATCTTCATTTGGAACGACAGTATATAAAATGGCTAAATAAATAAATAATACAACGTAGTAACTACAGGAATCACCTTATTGGAGACTTGAAAGTCCAAATAAGACTATAGGACACAGAGGACACAGAGGAAACGTTAAAAATCTCAAATTAAAATCTTTTAACAGTTATCCAAATTTTCAATTTTCCTATGCAATAAATTGTTATCTTTAATCAACGCTACACTAGGCTCATAATTACAAGCACATTTCACATTAACCACAGCTAAATGTTCAGCCTGCTCTAGAATCTTTCACAATCTTTATTAATTTATGCAGATAAGATTTCCAATGTTTTCAAGACAATAACAATTCTTAAACAAAGAGATGACTCTAATCTTGTTACAACTGTCCACAGTGATCCCATGGTTATAACAGCGGGCTTCTCCATTGCAGATGGGGAAGCCTGCTGAGACCTCTCATTCATGGATACATTCGAGGAAGCAATTAATATTCCATCAGCCTCAGCTTCAGGTCTTTGCTGGAAGATATTAAGGGCCTGAGATGGCATCGGGCCTACGAGGTTAATGAGATGGTGGGTTCTTACTGAACGGAGCTAGGAGCTCCGAATTCATCAGCTCCCTCAACTTGGCTCAAAAAATTGAGTGTGTACAGCATAAATTGAGAAGAAAGGGAGGTTACTTTGGGACCATCTTCAGACTGCCTTTCTTTTTTTTTCCTCCATTCTTGAATTTCTGTTTTTGCAAAATCGTGAGGGGGGTCCCGGAAAAAGGGGCACACTAGTACCCAGTGTGATTTTAAATCCTAGTGCCTCCAGCCATTGAGGTCAGGAGGAATTTTTAGCGATGAGTCAGATGATGGAAAGGGGCCATCACAAGAGAAATGTTTCCAGACGTGATTTTAAATTCTCCTGGCTCCATCCAGTGAGGTCAGGAATCGACTACAATGGTGTGGATGATGGAACGGGGCCAGCAACAGGAATCATCTTCTCCTGCTCTCCCCAGTTTAGTGACATTTTTATACCTGCAATCTACATAATGTTTATGCTTGGTGAATTGTCACTATAGTTCTCAAACTTTATACAGAGTCTGGTACCTGGTTGTACGGACAGATTGGCTACTGCCCATCTCCTTGTATGCAAAAGTAAATTCCCACACAATAAAAGCCTTATCAAAGCGACTGAGCGTGGTCTGCCTCCCACTGGTACAGGGGAAATGCAAAAAGACTAGAAGCTCCCTACTTGGCTAAGTTCAACAGTGTTGTCAGGGATGGGGGAGAGGGCTGGAGGGAGAAGGAAAGTGAGGATGCTGCTAGGGAGTGGAGGAGAGGAAGGAAAGAAAAGGTGAAGCTGCCATGGAAGAGGGAAAGAAAGATGATGTCATTGTTGGGTGGTATGGAGGGGAATGGAAAGGAAGGTGGTGGTAATGCCATGGAAGAGAAATGAGAAAGTAATGATGTCAGTGAGGTGAAGGGAGAAGGAAATGATGATTATAATGATGGGGAGAATGTGGCGGGGAGAGGAAAAAAAGAATGATGCCAGGGAGTTGGGGAAAAAGGGAAGGTGATGATGCCAGGGTTGGAGGAGAAAGAGAGGGAAAGAAGGTGGTGATGATGCTGGAGGGTGGGAAAGGAAAGGGAAGAGAAAGTGATGATGCCTGTGGTGTGGGGATGGGAGAAGAAAAGAGAAAACAATGGTGAAGGTGCGCCATGATGAAGTGAATTCTGTGCGGGGTGAGCCATGACAAAAACATTTGGGAACCACTACTCTAGATAAGAGGCAGCAAATTGTATTTTATTTTTTTAATAATCCAGGGAATAAAGGGTCTTTTCACTTTTCTGGATATACCATTTAGAGAAATGTTTCATAGAAAGACTAAGATGGAGGCTGATACCACCTTAGGGAGGAATTTAGGATGCCTGTAGAGTAACATCCTATTAGGACAGCGGCAGCTGGCTAATTTATTGAGTAATGAGCTTTTGAAGACCAGACTTCACTTTGTCAGATGTATGAAGTGTAGTATGAGAGGTGGGCAAATAAACATGTAGAACAAAGAGAGGGAACTTAATAGAGCAGGGCAGAGATTGGAAAGGCATGTTAATAGGATTATAGTTCAGCCAGCTGGCAACCAAGGTAAGTGATAAAACAGGATAATATGAGAATAGTTAAGTCTATAGAGACCTATAGTGTGCCATGAAGCCAATGCCTCTATTCAGACCTAGGATGATGGTGTTAAGCTTTTTAAAAAATTTCAAGTTGGCCATTTCTGGACAATTTTATGGTGGGAGTTGGGACAGGGGTTTCACAAGTCCCCCCAGGGAATTTACACATGTTGTAGGGATGCGGCTTGTTTTAGTTCACTCAGGCCCTTTAACATGGTAGTGGCTCTGGGCAAAGGGACCACCATCACTTTTTTTTTTTTTTTTTTTGGGGGGTGGGGGGGAGGATAAGCAAAGCTGCAGTGTTTTACCAGCAGGAAAATACCAAATACCACAGGGCTGTACCATAGTGTAATACCAAATACCACAGTTTAAAAAATTCCACGGTATTTTCCCCTCTGGGGAAACATACTGCAGCTTAGTAAATGATCTCCTTAGCCGGTTAGTAACTGAAAATTGTCTAAGTTAACCAGACAACCTTACCCTGTCCTAAAACATCTAACTGGATAAAATTATTTGGCTAAAACGTAGATGGATAAGCAGCTTGATATTCAAAATGTTGCCATTCAACCGGATAACATTTGAATATTGACCTATATTTTATATTTTTTTGAATTATATTTTGTATTGAAAAGTTGTAAGCTGGTTTGAGTTCCCTTGGGGGTGAGGTAGAAGCCTAAAAATTGCTGTGTAATTTGTGATATTGAATATAAAATGTGTATTTCTTAATATAAGCATATTTAAATATAAGATACATTATTGATGCTTTTTCAAATATAAAATGTGTTTATAAACAAAATGGTATATACATTTAAAAGTAAATTATAACAATGTGATAAAGTTAATGCCGGGCTAACCTGTTTGTTTGGAATTTATTATATTGTTTACAATTTTTGTCCTAAGTGTTGTTTTTTAGATACTTAGTTTAATTATTTTATATTCAGGATTTTTAAGTATATGATTGAGTGTTAATTTGTATTATGTCTGATATGGATACTAAGGTTTGTGTATGTTAAACTTCCACCTTGAGCTTTTTGGAAAGATAATATAAGACTGAGAATTACATTTAATCCATTATTGGAGTTCTGATAGCATATGCAGGAGGCCCCAGTGATCTAGGAGGCAGCATACAGTATCACTGAAAGAAGTTAAAAATATGCTACATTATAAGTCTTCTCCGCATAATGCCAGAGACTAGCAAAATGTGTGCTGCAAACAGAAAAAAAATGTTAGATAAGGACAGAAAGGCACACCTAGTCTGTACCTGCCTGATACAGTACCGCACAGCCCACCTGATTTCAGGCTTTACCCTATTTAATTTTTGGACCAGCAGTTTCTTCCCATTCAGACTTCCAGTGTCATCAGAACTGGTCTCTATTGGGCTGCAGCACTGTGAGCCTTCATTAACTACTCAACATATTATATATAGTGACATAAGTTCATTTGAAAACATTTTAATTGTTGTATACAAAACATTCTATCAAAAATCTTCAAAAAACATTTAAATTTCTATTCATCGTTGGATACATAAATAGCAAATATTCCCCATAAAAAACGCATTCATACACAATCATACTATTAAAAAAAGTTTTCTTTTAGAAAATCTATATAATACAGTTGTTCCACTCCCTCTTTACAGCATTGTATTTCTTCCGTAGTTCAATTTCACAAATTCATACTCCCAACAGATTTCGCCGTGCAATCGGCTTCTTCAGGGGAGCATAATACACAGATCTTCAAACATTTCCTCCACGAAATCACCCAAATGTATCCTCACTCAATTTTCACAGTATCTTACTCTTACCACACACAAACCAAATATATGGTCTCCACAGTTTCACCATTATCTCTTTTATAATTGTCAAAGTGCTCACCCCAACACTCCCATTTTCCAGAGAGTCCACATCTTCAAAATATCTTAACAGTTGGCTTCCTTACATCAATGACGCTCAAAACTCAACTTTCCCGAGCACTCAACGTTCTCGCACAGCTGTTTTCTAAAAATGTTTTCAAATGAACTTATGTGTCACTATATATAATATGTTGTGCTAGAGTGTGTGATATACTTTTTATACAATGTTGAGATTACTTACCTGATAATCTCCTTTTCCTTAGTGTAGACAGATGGACTCAGAACGAATGGGATAGTATCCGCGTGCTAGCAGTTGGAGACGGATCTGACGTCAGCACGGGGGTATATATATCCCACAGGAAGCGTAGCAACTCAGTAATCTTCCTTGCAAAAGCTGTTATGGAAATGTGTACTGATGCTCAGTGAAAAGTGAAAACAGGATTCCCCTGACCGATTGATAGTAGCTGGAGACCGCCAGCATTCCCAACCGGAAGGCGTTGACACCAGGTAGAGTGTACGCTCTTATGGAACAGAAGACATGGCTTACCTGGAATCGGTGAAACCCATGTATTCAGGCAGCTGGGCGGGATGCTGAGTCCATCTGTCTACACTAAGGAAAAGAAGATTATCAGGTAAGTAATCTCAACATTTCCTGGCGTGTGGCCAGATGGACTCAGAACGAATGGGATGTACAAAAGCTTTACTCCCAGCCTGGGCGGGAGGCTGCCTGAGGACCATGTAGTACCGTCCTCGCAAATGCTCAGTCCTCCCCTGGCCTGGACATCCAGACGGTAGAATCTGGAGAAGGTATGGAGGGAGGACCACATCGCTGCTTTACAGATTTCTGCAGGCGACAGCATCCTGGATTCAACCCAGGATGCCGCTTGTGCTCTGGTAGAATGAGCCTTGACTTGTAGAGGCGGAGACTTCCCGGCTTCTACGTAAGCTGCTATGATAACTTCTTTAATCCAGCGGGTGATGGTGGGCCGCGAGGCCGCTTCACCTTGCTTCTTCCTGCTGTGCAGGACGAACAGTAGTTGTTGTGTCACTTCCAGATATCTGGGCAGTAATCTGCCAATGTCGAGATGGCGCAATAAACGCCCTTCTTCAGATTTCTTCAAACCTACCGTGGTAGGCAAGGATATAGTCTGATTAAGGTGAAACCGTGAAACAACTTTAGGTAAAAAGGAGGGAACCGTGCGAAGATGGATAGCCTCTGGAGTGATTCGCAGAAAGGGATCACGGCAGGACAGTGCTTGCAGCTCTGAGATGCGTCGTGCTGAACAGACAGCCAGCAAGAACACCATTTTCAAAGTGAGAGACCGGAGAGACAGGCCCCGAAGGGGTCTGAAGGTGGATCCCGCGAGGAAATCCAAAACAAGGTTGAGGTTCCACAAAGGCACAGGCCACTTCAGTGGCGGACGAATATGCTTGACTCCTTGCAGGAAGCGAGAAACATCTGGGTGCTTGGCGATGGTCTTGCCATCCCTCCTGGGACCATAGCAAGACAGCGCAGGCACCTGAACTTTGATGGAGCTGAGGGAGAGACCCTTCTGAAGTCCATCCTGCAGGAAATCCAACACAATAGGGATTGTGGTCACATGTGGATTGGTGCCATGAGTGTCGCACCATGCTTGAAATACTCTCCAGATCCTTACATAGGTGAGGGACGTGGAAAACTTACGAGCTCGGAGGAGTGTATCAATCACGGGCTCAGAGTAACCTCTTTTCTTCAGTCTAGCCCTCTCAATGGCCAGACCGTAAGAGAGAATTGAGCTGGATCCTCGTGGAGGATGGGACCTTGACGTAGAAGGTCCCGGAGAGGCGGCAGGGGAAGAGGCTCCCCTGCCAGTAGTCTTCTCATGTCTGCGTACCAGGGTCTTCTTGGCCAGTCTGGTGCCACTAGAAGAACTAGGCCCCGGTGTTTCTGAATCTTGTGGATGATGGCGCCCAGCAGAGGCCACGGCGGAAAGGCTTATAGCAGAGTCCCTGGAGGCCAAGGCTGGACCAGGGCATCGATTCCGTGTGAGAACGGGTCGCGCTTGCGGCTGAAGTATCTGGGTACTTGAGCATTGGACTTGTCCGCCAGTAAATCCATTTCCGGAATCCCCCAGTGATCCACAATCATCTGGAAGGTTGTGGGTGACAGCTGCCACTCTCTCGGATTTAGGCTTTCTCTGCTGAGGAAGTCTGCTGTGGTATTGTCCTTCCCGGCAATGTGGACGGCGGAGATGTCCTGAAGATTCGCCTCTGCCCAAGCCATCAGTGGGGCGATTTCCAGGGATACTTGTCGGCTTCTGGTTCCGCCCTGACGGTTGATGTATGCCACCGTGGTGGCGTTGTCGGACATCACTCTGACTGCTCTGTTCTTCAGTCTGTGAGCAAATCGAAGGCATGCCAATCGGACTGCCCGGGCCTCTAGACGGTTGATGTTCCACGCTGCCTCTTCTCTGTTCCACCGCCCTTGTGCCCTTCCAGGGTGGATGCCATGAGACCAAGAACCTGCAAATAATCCCAGGCTATGGGCCGACTGGCTCCCATCAAATACTGGATACGCTGCTGAAGTTTCAACTTTCTCTTGGAAGTGAGACTGACTGTGTCCACCCGGGTGTCGAACTGTACTCCCAGGTATTCCAGGGACTGGGAAGGCTGTAGGCAGCTCTTGCTGAGGTTGATTACCCAGTCCAAGCGTTCCAGAAGGGCGATCACTCTGTCGGTTGTCCGAAGGCTCTCCTCTCGAGATTTCGCCCTGATCAGCCAGTCGTCTAAGTAGGGATGGACCAGAATTCCTTCCCGCCTGAGTGCCGCTGCTACCACTACGACCACCTTGGTGAATGTCCGTGGTGACGTGGCCAACCCAAAGGGCAGAGCCCGAAACTGGAAGTGGCGACCTAGAACCTTGAAGCGTAGGTAGCGCTGATGATCCGGATGGATCGGGATATGCAGGTATGCCTCTGACAGGTCTAACGCCGTGAGGAATTCTCCTGGCTGTACTGCAGCCTTGACGGAGTGCAGAGTCTCCATGAGAAACCTCGGTACCCGTAAGTAGCGATTGACTGACGAGGTCCAGCACAGGCCGAAAGGTGCCCCCTTTCTTGGGTACCATGAAATAAATGGAATAGTGTCCAGAATTCACTTCCCAGGCAGGTACTGGGATGATGGCTTTCAAGGACTGGAGCCTCGCCAGGGTAGCTTCCAATGCTGCCTTCTTGTGTCTGGGACATGAAGATTCCACAAACTTGTCCGGAGGGAGATGATGAAAGTCCAGATAAAATCCCTCCCGGATAATGGCGAGGACCCACTGGTCAGACGTGATCTCGACCCATCTGGGGTAGAAGAGGGTTAACCTGCCCCCTATGGCTCCGTCCCCCAGATGAATCGGCGGATTCTCATTGTGAGGCGCAGCCGGGACCCGAGCCCGGGCCTGCTCCCCTCTTGCGCTGCTTGGTCCGAAAGGACCGATTCCTGGCCTGAGGACGTGGTGCCTGGTAGCGATCCCTGTAAGGAACAAAGCGCTGTGAACTCCTGCCCCTGGAGGGCCTTGGAAAGGCGCGCTGGCCCCTTCTGAACCGATCTTCCGGCAGTCTAGGCACTGGAGAGGCACCCCATGTACTGGCCAGTTTATCAAGGTCGCTGCCAAATAGGAAAGAGCCCTTAAAGGGCAATCTGGTGAGGCGTGTCTTTGAAGGCGCATCAGCGGACCATCTCCGGATCCAGAGCTGCCTCCTGGCGGCTACAGAGGATGAGATCCCCTTAGCTGTTGTCTGGACCAGGACAGATGCAGCATCCGTGAGGAACGAAAGAGCTGACTCCATGTCAGCTGCTGGAGCATTGTTCCTAACCTGTGACAAACAGGCACGCGTCACCACTGTGCAGCAGGTCGCGATCTGCAAAGATACAGCTGCCACCTCAAAGGTCTGTTTCAGAATGGCGTCCAGTCGCCGGTCATGAGGCTCCTTGAGGGCCGTCCCCCCTTCAACTGGAATGGTAGTGCGCTTGACCACAGCGCTAATCAAGGCGTCCACCTGAGGGCACGCCAGCAGGTCCTGGATAGCCGGTGCCAATGGGTACATGCCAGTCAGGGCCCGGCCCCCTTTAAAGGAAGCCGCTGGTGCCGCCCATTCTAAATCTATCAGTTGTTGTGCTGCTTGCAAGAATGGAAAATGGCGGGCTGTAGGACGAAGACCTTCCAGCAGGGGGTTCTGCGCAGAGGGTACCGTAGCGCTGGGACCTGTAATATCCAACTCCGCCAGACACTGGGACACCAGGTCGGAGAGATCCTCCTTAGGGAAGAACCGCCTCATGGTTCTATATGGTTCAATCCCTGGGGGAGTTCCCCTTCGTCCGGGAGTTCGGACTCGTCCGGTGAAAACTCCTGTTCTGACTGATCTGGGCTGTCCAGCGGCGGGAGGTTCCGCTCACGATAAGGGCGTGAGGGTCCAGGAACAGGATCTGCCGGAGCCGCCACCGCAGCAGTCGCCGCAGCAGCCACCGTGGTCGCGGCCACCGCCGGAACCGCAGAAACCGCAGGAACAGCAGGAACCGCAGGGCCTGGACGGGAAGCCGTCTGCATCTGTACAAAAGCATGAATCCCCTTAAAAAGATCCACCCAGGAAATTGAAGCAGCCTCTAATCGCCGGGGTACAAGATCCCCCGGGATTCCCGATTGGTCGAGACTGCCCGCTAAGTCCAGGGTAGCCCCTGGGGAACTGTCCGCAAATCGCGGCTGAGACGGGTCCTGGCCCAAGGGTCCCATGGCCTCCTCACATTGGGCACATAGGGAGTCTGGCTCTTCACTGTGTGTGGCCCGAAGCTGGCATGCAGAGCAGAGGCCGAGGGCTTTAATGCTGGAGGCAGGCGGCGCCCCCGCTGAAGACGCAGAGGCGTTTTGTTCCATAGTATGCGCTGAATGAAAAGCGGCCACAATATACGCGTAATACAACCGGCGCTCAATAATATGCGGCAGCAATAGGCGCTCAATACACAGGCGCTCAATAATATGCGGCAGCAATACACGCTTAATAGAACAGGCGCTCAATAATATGCGGTAGCAATCTACGCTTAATAGAACAGGCGCTCAATACTATGCGGCAGCAATAGGCGCAGCAATATACGCTTAAGAACGCTAAAGATATATCATACGCTCTCAGCAATAGGCGATCATGAATACCCGTTCAATGGCACTCAATAAGCTCTTAGCAATATGCAATTAGCAATAATGGCATTCAGCATGCTCTCAGCAAGTAGGCGGTTTAGCAACACACGCTCAATAGTTAGGCCATAAGCACTCAGCAATATGCAGTTAGTAATAATGGCATTCGGTATGCGCTCAGCAAATAGGCGGTTTAGTAACACACGCTTAATGTCAGGCAATATGCACTCAGCAATATGCAGCATTCAGTATGCTCTCCACCGTTAGGCGGTCAACAGCGCTCAATGGCATTCAATATGCGTTAAGTAATATACAGGCCGCAACACAGTCTTAATAGCATTCAATAAGCTCTCAGCCATATGCGGTTGGCAATACCTCACAGTATGAAGGCAATATACGCACAAGGAGGAATAAACCTGCGCCTATTACAGGCGCCCTACCTGAACGAGGCCCACAAAACGGCGCCCTCCTTGGCGTGCCACGCCGCCGATCCTCTGTTCCTTCGGAGACCCGAAACAAGAGATGTACGCCTCACCTGAACCACGGCGCTTCTCGGCTGGAACCCAGGCAGTCTCCGGCTGCGGGGAGAGCGGGTAAGTACCTTCACCACCGCGATTGAGGATATGCACCCGCTACTTCGTCCATGCCGGGACCGAGGTGCCTCGTATGCCTCACCCAAACCTCGCCCGGGGGCTATGTCCCTGCCGCGCTTCGGCCGGACCGAGGACTTAACCACCGGGGGGGGGATCACGGAAATCACCCCGGGCAACTCTACTGGGGGAGTGACCTTCGGGTATCACCGCAGGAGTGCGGGGCTCGATATTTTTGTAGAAAGTAGAATCTAGAATTATAAGAAAAGAGAAAAATTAAAGTAGTCTTGGAAAGCACACTCAACTAGCGTGCAGGCACTCCAAACTGTTTTGGAGACGGAAATTACTGAGTTGCTACGCTTCCTGTGGGGATATATATACCCCCGTGCTGACGTCAGATCAGTCTCCAACTGCTAGCACGCAGATACTATCCCATTCGTTCTGAGTCCATCTGGCTACAAGCCAGGAAATTGCCATTTTTTGTAAAATTCATTAACTACTCAGCAGAGATGTGTATTTGTTTGAAACAAATGGGTAAAATTGAGCAACTAGCCATTTTTGTTTCAACTGTTGATCCCTGAAACAAATAGAGAATGACCACAAATGTAAACAACATTTTTTCTCTCATTCATTTAGGTTTGCCATTCAAGTCTATGGCCAATTGAAAAGTGCTACAGTAAGATTGGTAAATATAGCAATCATAAATTCCTGACTGAGGTTAACAGCCAAGACAGAACCAAGGCAGGGGAAAGTAGGCAATTAGACAAGGAAGAGGACTAATAAAGGTGAAGCTGCTATACTTCTATTACACCTTGGGGGTTTTACTGCCACTCTGCCTCATCACCATACCACTGATGTACTGCCACTGAAGTTTTGCAATCACTCAGCCTTGCTGGCATAGCCCAGACTCTGCATCTTAGGGGTCTTGCTGCCATACTCCTTATGCTAAATCTTGGGTTCTTGCTGTTACACCCTAGATTTTACACCTTGGTGTGTGTTCTTGCCACTTTGGGTGGCTGCTTTGCTTCTCTCATGGTATCTTCATGCCACTGTCACATTTTCTGCTTCATTTCCTCTTCATGGTGCCACCTTGTCCCTCTTATACTGTTTTGGGGGTTTATGCCACTGTTTTTGATGCCCTCTATTGAAGCCTTTACACTTTTGTTACTACTTTGCTCCACTCAGAGTGTCATAGAGAACTCCTGCCACTGATACCCTTGTGCCTTAGGCTTTTCATGCCACTTTTGGTGAGACCTTGTGCCTTAGAGATCTCTTTCCTCTTCTGATAATGTCTACCCACAAGTTTAATTAGAATTGATTAGAAAACCTCAGTTTTGAAGCTTTTTAACTTTAATTGGAAACAAAAAACAAAATGGAACAATTTTTTTTCTTTGAAACAAACAGATTGACTTGCAAAACAAAAACAAATGCTAATTCTGCCCTAAAAGTCAATAATTTTGGCCAATTATTTTATTCCTCCTTCCACCAGACACTGTGATGACAGTTCTTAGATAGAGACCACAAGCAAATAGTAGGCCTCTGGACCCCAACTAGCATGGATCCAGAGTCTGGCCACTAGGTGTAGCAAATGAGCAATGGCTGGGACTCCCTCTACCCAGAGAGATGGTAACACATGCCTAGCAGTGACAAGGCTGATGTGGCTGATGGGGAATTAAGTGCATAAGAAATCCCATATTGGGACAGACCCAATCATCTTGTTTTCTATCTACTAGCATTCTCTGGTAGAATGCCCTAACAGATCCTAATAGGGAAATCAATTTCCTGTTGCTCATGTCTAGCTTCCAGTAGTTTTTTAGTGCATTGAATTAAGTTATTTTAAGAGTCTGTTGTATTACTGTTTTTTTTTCTCATTCTGTCTCAATGACAAAAAACTTAATAAATTACTCCCTAAATCTAGTATGAGTTTCATGGAGTAAAGGGTAAATAATTTTTCCCTTTTTCCTTGTTCCACACTAGTTAGGACTACATAACCTTCTGTCATATCCCCTTCTCAGTTCTCTCTTCTCCAAGCTGAAACCTTAATCCATTAAGGCTTTCTTCATATCAGAGACATTCTATACCTTAACATTTTGTTGCCCCTTTGTAACATTTCTAGTTACATATCTTTTTTGAGATAGACAACCACCACACACACAATACTCAAGGTGTGGATCCATACAAAGACATAATATTCTCAGCTGTGTTCACTATTAATTTTCCAACATTCTATGTTTGACACTGCCGCACACTAATCTGAAGATTTTGACTAATTGTCCATAATGAATTCAAAATCACTTTTCTGAGTAATAACTCCTAATATTGAAATCAGCACTGTGTACATATAGTTGGGATTATCTATCCCAATGTGCATCACTTTGCATTTGCCCATATTAAATTTATCTGCCACTTAGATGCTCACTGCCCCAGCTTTGCAAGATCCTCTAGCAATTTCTTAGTCTACTTCTAGCTACTTTGAAAAACTGACATCTGCAAATGTAATCATCAGCCCTCTTATTCTTTGGCACCACTCAACACTACCCTCTCTTTTAAACATTGCTCAAACACCCCCCCACACACACAAACAATACCAAAAAAAAAAAAGACACAAAGGTCATCTACCTATAACATACACACATCAAAAGTTAAACAGAAAACAGGGTACCTTTTGAAGGGAAAAGCTTATTATATTGCTATTTATGTATATGTGTGTGTTTATATTCAGGTATCTCTCCCAATAGCTGTTCTGTTTGGTGTCCTATTGATTCAAAATTCAGGATATGTCACAGGGACATGAGGATTCTGACAGGGTGCAGGATCCACACCGGTGAAAACAGCAGGTGCATGGGTCTCGGATAGTAGGCTGGATTGGTTCTCGGTGAAACTTACTATTTTTTCTCCTCATAGCTTTTCTCCTACAGCTCCTAACTCAATCTCATATACTTCCCCCAGGGCAGAATCTTTCTGATTTTGACAGTACGTGTCTGTAGATGCAACATTTTTTTTAACATTTTAAATTTGCCAGATTTTTCAGGAAAACTCTAAAGAAAATTGGACAACATTCAATTCTACTTCTGTGAAATATTCTCATATTTCTAGCAATAATTACTTATTTAGACAACAATCAGAGTAATTTCAGTAACCTTTTCCTTCCTGGGTTAATGAAACTTTATTGGGAATGTATGCCCAATTATAAAGCATCTCAATTCTACAACACTACAGTATATGCTAGAGCTGAATGAATTATACATATATTTGCCAGATATTTACATAAAAGGTTTAAGTATATATTGATTTAGAAAACTAAAACCTTACACATTACACCACTAATTCACAACCACTCAAGACTGACGTTTCATTAATGTGACAAAAAAAAAGCAAAAATTGTCAATAGTATACCAGCGAATAAATTGTCATACAAATTGGTTACATCAATAAGATTTGATTTTTTTTTTTTTTATAACAATTGTCGACTGAAATTGAAGATAGCATTTCCTTGGACCCCAATATTTTTTTTTATTGGAAGGATGGTGAATTTATGAATAGTTTCACTGTGATTGTAAAAGCAAAATGGTATCAGAATTCAAAAAATCTCTGGGAAGTAAGAAACCAAAAGGTAGAACTGGAGATAGTATAAGGTATTGCAGCAAGGAGTAAAATAAAGAAACACATTTATGGTAATTAGACTCACACAATTATACAATTACTGAATACTAGAGATCCATATTCAAAACCTGTTTAGACAGATAACTCAAAAGTTGTCTAAATAGCAAAATGTGGCATATTCATTCCAACTTATATGTTAGGCCCCCTCCTAAACCCCCATCCCACCCCTCTCTCCCCCGGTTACAAAAAGTCATTCTAGCCAGGAGCAAGGGTCTCACACTCACGTGCTCTATGCTCACTCACCTGCAACTATGCTCAGTTTGATCTTCCAGCTTTTCCAAGTGTTATACATGAGAGCACTGTAAGTGTAAATTGAACATAGTTTATGCTTTCAGCACTGCCTATCAGATTGGGTGAGACCCTTGTTCCTGGCTAGAATGATTGTTTTTGTCACAGCGTAGGGGGAGGGGGGAGGGGTAACAAAATAGCTTGTGACTGGGAGGGAGGTTCCAAAGTCTGGTTGGGGGGGGGGAGGGAGGGCACAATAGAAAATTTTTTTAACTGAAGATGGGTTAAAGGGTGCAGAGGGATAGGGGGAAGGAGAGTAGGACACGTAATTAGTATTTGAGGAGTGATGGGCTAGATATTGCAGTTTACAAGCGGATGGAAGCCGCAGGCCCTTTGGGTTTTTTTTTCACTAATACAGTGCTACTAACTATACAAAGCCGGCTAACTTTAAAATCTAACCGGCTATATTCAAACACAGCCGGTTAGGTTTTAAAGTTAGCTGGATAATTTTAAACATGTATATTTAGTAAGATTGTTATACCGCTGAATATACAGGATAAGTTATCCGGCTAACATTCTTATGATGGTCTCAAATTTTCTGTTTTTTATATTTTTTTTAATTCTGGTGTTCTTGTGAAGCACTTTGTGATTATGTGTCACTGAATAGTAGGGTTCTTTTATACTGCTGTTGTCCTCTTCTACCAAGTTAGACGAGGTATTACTTCTTCTTTCTCAGCTGGGCCTAGCAGACACTGCCTAGGTTCAGCAGGGGAAGAATCTGCAGGATGTTGCTGTTTTTCTTCTGCTAGACCTGGCAGGATGATCGTGCTCTTCAGCGTCAGGCTACAAATACTCAGCGCAGTGTGATGTGCTCTGCCTGGCCTTTTTGGTATAATCTTTGTTAGGAAGCTCTTTGATTTAGTAGACATATTAAAATGTTTAAAAAAAAAAAAAAAAAAAAAAGCTCATCTTATAACTGGGTCAATACGGTATGTGCCTAGACTTCCCTTCTTTCAAAGTGCTTCAGAGGTATTATTCTGGTTCTTAAAAGGGGGGGAGGGGGGTGAGCAGCATCAACTAACCAGTTAAATTATATTAAAGGGAGCAGTAAAGGATGCTGAATTTACCCTATCAACAGTAGTTAACATATGTATAGAAAAAAAGAGACTTTCATAATTGTTCCTTTGATCTTGACTCTCCGTATTTATTTTTTTTTTTTTGCAAAAATAAATGGAATTTGAAGATCCTGAGATGAATACATTTCCATTTCAATTGTCTAAGAAAGGAAGAAGTGACAAATGTTAAAGTTCATAATATTTAATTTATTTTTTGTCTCTCTAATTAACTTACCTTCCAAAAACCCATCTGCTTTTGAAGTTTTATGCTTTACTTCTTTTTGAGTAGCATGCTGCATATTATCCCTTTGCTCCTTAGCTTGTTGCATAGTGTGAGTCTTCCACAATTTGCGCAGCTCCTCCACTTCTGCATTGGAGTCTTGAATTTGTTCTCTCACTAATTTGCCCTTTCCAACTGTTTCAGTTTGTGAAGAATCCAATGTTATTTCATCACAACATGTATTTTTAATCTCTTTTGTCTTTACTGTAGCTTCCGTAGTTTTGGAATCCGTGTTATCATTAGCCTCAATAATTCTGTCCGCTTCTTGATACTGTGTCTCTGATTTCTCAATATTGTTTGTAACCTCATAATCAATGTTAACTTCTGATTCCTTTAGTTTCAGTTCTAGCTTTTCTATAGCATTGCCATGACTAAGAAACCCACTATCATTAGCAGGTACTTCAATACTGGATTTTAAATCACTATGGGCATCAGTAATATCTGAAAGATTTGTTAAGCAGCATTCTGTACTAATCTGGTTTATAGTTTGAACAGATTCTGAGGAGGCTCCAGAAGATTTATCATGTCGAAGTTCATCTGAAGAAATAAGTTCCTCTCGTATTGGAGACAGTTCAGATTCTGTGAACACATCCTCAGAGAGAGATTCCTCTGTGCTTCTTGGGGCAGTGCTGGCACTATCATTTCCCGTATCTCGAATTTTTGAGCCCATTTCATCTGTATTGCTTCTTGTAATTTTCTTAAAATGGTAGAGATCTCTACTACATAATTGTTCTATATCTCTGTTGATAGAGAAAAAAATAAATGTTATTCACAAAAGAAAAGATTCAATCTATTTTCATAAAATTATAGATTGCATTTTGTGTATTACAACACTGGATCATTATTTGAGAAAAAAAGAAAAGGTTGAGTTAAATCACTATCATTTTGTAAGCAGCAATCTCATCACTTCATAATATAGTACTAGTAATTATGCTTTTGAACTAAGACCCCGAGCATTACAAATTAGCACAAGCAACTATCCATGAAGAAAAAGGTTAATTTGTAAATAAGGGTATGAAGGTATGGTATGTATGTATTCAATGCTCCATAACTAGTTTTGAATGATAGCTAAATCTATATAATAGTACATTTTCCCAGTATTAATTTCCTTTTTTCACCAAATAGAAATCTAAAAAAACCCCCAAAAAAACCAAACCCTAGCATTTAATGTTATGCAACAAATTCTGGTGGTTACAAATCTTTTAAAATGTTTGTAAGATGCAATGTAGGTTGATTCAAAATGTTTAAGAAGTCATCTTCTGTTTATCATAGTACAGGTAATTATAGGATATGATTGATTTTTATTTACCACTTTTACAATTTGAGGTGGTTGTAGCTTGATTTGATAAAACTCTAAAAGAGAAGTTAAGTGATTACCAACTACTGCTCAAACTAATATTTTCAGCTAATATATTATACTATGTAGAAGCAATACTCCCCATAGCATCATTTAGGAAGAATTTGGTGAACAATGAGAAATTATGTTATAGTCATTTTAGTTAGGGAATTTTTCAATATGGCACACAATTAGATGTATACTTGTTAATCTACTCACACAGCAGGTCATTTACATTATGTATTATGAAAGCTATTAATAAAGAATAAGTTTTAATTTTGGAATACTGCATATTTATTCTGACATTTGTGCTTTTTTTCCCTTATGGGATTTTCTTTGCTATATTTAGTGAGCACTTCATATACATATTCATATTGCCTGAGTATATATATATATATATATATAGGGTTTTACTCAAGTGGGCTTTGGAAATTGCTACAATATATGCCATTGAATTGTACTTAGGATTTACTCGCTTAAGTGCACTTTATTCAAGTAAATGGCTTTTGAAAATTGCTATGGATAGTATGTAACATTTACACATATAACTCCTTTGAAAATTCACCTGTTAATCTGTAATTGTTTTCTTGCATTCCCCTTGGCTTTATGTACTGATATTAATGCAAATAGTTTTAGTAACTAATTGTTTTTTTTTAGTAAAGCATACTTTATTAAGGTATAAGCAGTAATTAAGGAATATGACTTCCTGGGACCAAAGTTCAATGTGCAATTGATGGCATACTGATGAAGTTCTTGTAAGCCACATTATTGGAAGAGGGATGCCAGCTACATCTGAATTATTTGGGAGTCTCTCTCCCCCAGCAGGCTATAAATTCAAAGGCCTCTCCACCAGACTGGGTAGGCCTGGCGATGGGCCTGGATGCAATATCCTACAAGCAGCCAAGCTTCTATTGTAGGCAGAAGAGATATATTCTTATCAGTTCAGACTAAAATATCTAGGCATACTAGAGGGGCATACTGGTCTTTTTCTGAGCTACCTATGAATTTGAAGGTCCTCCAACTGGTAAACAGATTTACAAAAATTACCCTATTTGCAGATGATAGGGGTAATATCTGGTCAGTTGCAGGATAGTCACGCAACCTGCTGGTCACCCCAAGTTGCCACAGTTCATACCGTGGCAGATACACCCCTAATGCCTCCCCTCTGGCTTGCTCATGGCCTGGCCCATAGGCATGCATGCCACCTTTAGTTGGCTCCATGGCGGGAAACTGTGGAATGGCATTCTGAGATGACATTAGCCTAGCAGGGAAGTTAAACTCTCACCATGCTCCCATCCAGTGCCTCAGCAACAGGTTCCCCTGCTTTATCTGTAGTACATGTTGCTACTTCTCATCCTTGCCTTGCTGCCCAACTTGCTCCTAGCACTCCTCCTCTTCTATGACTTGCTCCACTCTTGCTCCCCATCTTTGCCTTGCCTCCTGTCCAGTTGCTCGCCTTGCCTTTTTCCTCTCCTTCTTCCTTGTCCTAGTTCTTTGCTTTCTTGCTCTGTCTGACCTCCTGTGCTTGACCCCTGCTTTCTGATTGCTGCCTGCCTCAACCTCTGCCTGGATACTGTCCATTGCATGATTGCCGCCTACCTAGACCTTGTCACGGATACAGACATTGCCTGCTCTCCGCCTGCCCAAACTTTGATCTGCATACTGACAATACCTGACTTCCTCCTGTCACACCACTGGCCTGGCTACGGACTTTTGACCGCTCTCTGAAGGGCCATCACCTAAGTCCTGCTGGCCCCAAAACCCAAGGGCTCAATCTGCAGGGAAAGGGGACTTAGCTTGAGCGCTTCTGCCAGCTGTTGGCAAGAGCCTAGCTGGTTTCCTGTTAGGCTGCGTCAAGCCCACCACAGACAAGGGGCTCACATTTCATGACAAGAGGTTGTTCTTTATAAATAATCCTTATATTAAAACCCCACATGTAACCAATTTCTATTTTTGGAGCTCTCAGGCTACAAAATGTATTGGAACAAGTTTGAAGTCTTGCCCCTCAGACTACTAAACTGGAACTGGATTTTCCTTTCAAATGTGCAAACCACAAGCTGATAAATCTTGGTCTCTATATTTCTAGAAACCTTTCTAATCTCTATAGATATAATTTCACTCTGTATACAGATTACAGCTCCACTTTTCTCATGAGAGAAATTTCCCTTATGCTTTATATTTTATTTATTTAATTTTATTTAACACTTTTCTATACCGACCTTCATGGTAGAGACCATATCAGGTCGGTTCACATCGAATAGGGGAACTGAACCAAGAACAGTAACCAAAAAAATGATAAAAATGATAAAAATGGTAACTTATCTAAACTATTTTACCTAATGCTGCTGAAAAACATTAATATGAATACCATAGAGTACTTTTTTTTTTTTAATCTGTAATGCTTTGGAGCAGACTTATTCCAGATAAGGAGAAATTACTACTTACCTGATAACTTCCTTTTCTTTAGTACAGACAGGTGAATCCAGAGCCAGTGGGTTATGCACCTCTCCCAGCAGATGGAGACAGAGCAAATCTGATATCATGGTATATATACCCCTGCAGTGACATCACTCTGCCAGCATTCTCTACAAAATCAACTGTGGACAGACTAACAAACTTGATTAACAGAAAACCACTCCAGCACTTAGCTAACAGGAAACCTCTGAGCTCAGATAAGGAGTGCAATAACACTAGGCTAGGAAGTGGATTGACACTTAACAGTACTCCCTGGAACATGTGGCCACACAGGAGGTCCATAGCACAACCAATCGGCAGCCAAGTGCAGGAAAGTGGATTCACCTGTCTGTACTCAAGAAAAGGAAACCATCAGGAAAGTAGTAATTTCTCCTCTTTTAGCGTTCAGACAGGTGAATCCAGAACCAGTGGGATGTACCAAAGCTACTCCCAAACAGGGTGGAAGGCCGCCCACAGTCCAATCAAAACCGCACATGCGAAGCCTGCGCCCTCCCCAACCTGCACATCCAGGCGATAATGCCTGGAAAAGTAGTGTAAAGAGGACCACGTCACAGTTTGGCAAATATCGACAGGAGACCTCCGCCCAAAATACTGCCTAGTGGAATGATGTGGGAAATTATTTTAAGGAGTTATTTAGCTTGAGGAAGAATATTGTACCATGATAGGAAGAAGCAAAGAATCACTGATATTATTAGTGTAATTATTTAACATAAGGCCTATAAGTTCTGAGAATAAATATGTTATTTTTCTTAGCTTACTTGCAACAAAAAACATGTCCTGAGCTAAGATATATTAAACAGCAGTTATTCAGGAAACTAATTGCAGATAGAAGAAGAAAACAATAAATTAGCCATTTGGCCACACCTAACTGCTTGCTGATGAAATGGCAGCTGGGGCCTTGAGAACACATGGGAGTGGCCCAGAGAAGAATCTAGAGCAAAGGTCAGAAGAATTAACTTAAAAAGAACAAATTGAGGCAACCTGTTTGAAATCGGAGAAAGAATAGCTCAGAATAGCTTTGGACATTAACAGTGGTTAATGACTTGCCTGATGAGCTGTTGCTGGATTTCCCAGCGCTGGGTTCCCAGATCTACAAAGATATATAGACTCACATTGAGAACTGTGAGGGGGAAGTATTTTTGTATATTTTCCTTACTGCAAACGCTAATCTTGAATGCTTTGATTGTTTATTCTCAGACTTAAATAAATGTTATACTTATAAACTGTGTTGTGTAATCTATGACAAATTAATCACCAATTTTCCTACCCTCTACAAATGAGCCCTAACCAGACTAGGTAACGCCTGCTCAGCATCCACATACTCGGCCATGACTAACTCCTTAATCCAGCGTGCTATTGTAGCCCACGACACCGGCTTGCCCTGTTTACTTCCACCATGGAGAAGAAACATGTGATCCGTCTTCCTGAGAGGTTTAGAAACCTCCAAATACCTCAAGATATGCTTTGACATTTAAGGCCGTAACAGGCAATATTCCTCCGCATCTCTTTCCCTGTCCAGAGACAGCAGGGAAATGGATTGATTCAATCAACATACTTCGCTAGTAATAGCATTAATAGCCACCCCTTATAATGTTATTATATATATATATAATTATCTGATCTTCATTTTCCTTCTTACTCCAAGTTATTGTTTCCCTGTTACATGTAACTGCTTTTCTGCACTATTGTTCAAATTGTAAAGTTTATTTTAATTGCACCCCTGTTTCTTGTGAACCTGCATGATGGGACTATCGTCTTGAATGTTGGTATATAAAAAAACTTAAATAAATAAATAAGTGAAAACCCGAGACCACTTTTAAGAAAAAAGGAAGCAACAGTACGCATCTGTATTGCCCACAGAGTCACTCTTAGAACCTGTGCCCGGCAATCAAGGTCTGCAGTTCAGATACTCGAGACAGAACAAATTGCCACAAAAAAACAGTTTTCAAGGTCAGTAACCTCAAGGAAAGGTTACACATCAACCGAAGAGTAAATTAAGACTCCACAAAGGAGGACAAAAATGCTTCACTAATTTCAAGAAACGGGCCACATCTGGATGAGCCAATAAGGGTCCACAATTCACCTAACCTCGAAAAAGGCAAGAGCCGCCACCTGTAACTTTAATAAATTAAAGGCCAACCCTTTACTCAAACCATCCTGCAAAAAAAAGCCTCAAACACTCACCAAACCCACACATAGGCTAAGGAAGTGGAGAACTTTCTCGCTCATAGCAAGTTGGCAATTGCAATAGAATATCCACTCTTCAGCAACAGAGCCCTCTCAAGGGTCAAACCGTAAGACAAAATAAGAGTTGGATCTTTGAGAAGAACAGGCCCCTGATGTAGTAGATCCCTGTGCGCCAGAAACCGGAAGGAAGAGTCCACCAGTTGCATTCGCAAATCTGCATACCACAATCCCCTGGGCCAATCTGGTGTCACCAGATGCACCATCCCTCTATGACTCTTGATCTTCTGAATCATTCTGCCCGAGATGGACCAGGAGGAAAAGCATACTGCAGCTTTCCCTCTAGCCATTCCAGCACGAAGGCATCGATGCCCAAGGACTTTGGATATCTCCTGCGACTGAAGAAGCGAGGAACCTTCACATTGCGAGAAGACATCAGCAGGTCCAAGCGAGCCACTATTAGCTAAATCAACTTATTTGACATTTCCCATTCTCCTGGGTCCAGACTCTGCTGAGAAAATTGGCTCTTACACTGTCTTTTCCTGCAATGTGCAAGGCTGAAAATCTCCTGAAGATGCACTTCCGCCCATTCAATAAGTTGGGCTATTTCCTGTGGTTCCTCCCTGCTGATTGATGTAAGCCACTGTTGTTGCATTATCTGACTTTATCTAGACAGTTCAACTCTATAATAGATCGCCAAACCACAAGCATGTCAACCATACCACATATGCTTCCAGCCAACTGATGTTCCAAAGAGACTCTTCTGCACTCCAGCGCCCTTGCACTGTCAGCTCCTGATAGTGAGCTTCCCTGACCTTGGAAGCTCGCATCTGTTGTGAGTATTAGCCAATCCAGTGATCTTAGGGAAACCCTCTTTCTTACATCTGCTTCTAACCAGCATTGCATTTGAGTGCAGTCCTCCATCAGGCAGGTGAAGTCGAATCAAATAGTCCTGAGACTGTGGGCTCCAACGAGACAGCAGATTGCGCTGAAGAGGATGCAATTGCACCTTCGCCCATGGCACCACCTCTAGGGTCGCTGCCATCAATCTGCGCAGTTGTAGTTAGGATCACACTGACGGGAATATTGTGTTCGTCAATAGATGAACCTGAGCCATCAGCTTATGAATATGGCCCTCCAGCGGGAACAACCTGCTCTGTTTCAAGTCGAATTGAACACTGAGATATTCTAACAACTGTGATGGCTAAAGAATGCTCTTGGCCAAGTTCACCATCCAACCTAGCTCCTGCAACAAGGAGATCATCTTGCGCGAGACCCAGAGGCTCTCTTCCAGACTCTTGGCCCAAAACAGCCTGTTGTCCAATACGGGAGTACCAGATCCCATCCTCTCTGAACTCCACTGCCACCACTACCATAACCTTGGAAAAAGTTCTGACGCGGTGGCCAAGCCAAAAAGTAGGGCTTGGAATTGATGAACATGCACCAAAACTGCAAAAGGGAGCAATCGTTGATGCTCTAGCCGGATAGGAATATGTTGGTACGCCACGGACAAAGACAGAGATGTCACAAATTCCCCCAACTGCTCTGCCATTATCACTGAGTGCATGGTTTCCATGCAAAAATTAGTCATATGCAAATGACTGTTGACCTCGAGATCCAGGATGGGACAAAAAGAGCCCTCCTTCTTGGGCACAAAGAAATAAATGAAATATCGGCCCATATTTTCTTGAGCTGTGGACACTGGAACCACAGCCTGCAGGCTGAGTCATCTTGAAAATGTATACTGCCTGTCTCTTCTGCGGAGCGCTGCAAGGAAACACCATGAACACGTTCCAAAGAACACTATGAAACTCCAGCGCATTGGCATCTCTTATCACCTCCAGAACCACCTGGTCTGACGTGATCTCAACCCAGCTCCGATAAAAAAGAGAAAGGCAACCTGTCTACTGTTCCTGGGGGTGGGTTGGCACACCTTCATTAAGAATCATGAGATGCTTCACTACCTGAGCCTATGCCCCATTTGGGCTGCCTGGGACAAAAAGGTACTCAAAGTTCGAGTCCTCTGAAATGCCGCTCCTCTGTAGGGTCAAAAACGACTGAACCCCCCCTAGTACAAACAATAGGGCTTGAAGGAGCATGGCACCTGTTTCTTATCCTCTGGTAATCGAGGAACCTGGGACTTACCTCATTTATTGGTCATTTTCTCTAGCTCACTCCCAAACAAGACTGAGCCTTTAAGAACATAAGAACATGCCATGCTGGGTCAGACCAAGGGTCCATCAAGCCCAGCATCCTGTTTCCAACAGTGGCCAATCCAGACCATAAGAACCTGGTAAGTACCCAAAAACTAAGTCTATTCCATGTTACCATTGCTAGTAATAGCAGTGGCTATTTTCTAAGTCAACTTAATTAATAGCAGGTAATGGACTTCTCCTCCAAGAACTTATCCAATCCTTTTTTAAACACAGCTATACTAACTGCACTAACCACATCCTCTGGCAACGTACTAAGGTTTATTTATTTAGTTAGTTATTTTATATACCATTGTTTCTAAGTGAAGATCACAATGGTTTACAAAAGTAACTATCATCTTTGGGACATTACATAAATTGGTGTAACACAATTTGGTAAAACATACATTGGTTCTATACAATATAGTATTACATATACTTTGACATGAAACGTATTTGGAAGATATATACATTGCAGCACACAGTTTTTACTTCTCGACTGATGAGGGGTAACAAGGGTTAGTAGGGTTGGAATTCTGTTTAGTAGTATACATGGTCTAAGTAGTCAAAAGCTGCTTAGTTCTCTCATTACTTGGTATTGTTTTCGTTGTTGATATCGTTGCTTCTTCAGTCTGTTAGCATTTAAGTTAGGTAAGTGTTTTTAAACAGCCATGTTTTTAATTCTCATTTGAATGTCTTTCTGGGATCAGTCGAATTGTCTCCGGTAGTGAGTTCCATAGTTTAGGTCCTGCTATGGAGAGAACCCATTTATTTGCTTTAGGTATGTGCTCTGGAACGTACAGTTAATAGTACTTTGGTTTTGTGACCTAAGGGTTCATTGTGGTGCATATGTTTGAAGCCTAACACCAATTAGTCCTGGGTTATCACTGTGGATTATATTAAAGATTAAGGTTAAAATATTGAAATATATTTGGTATTGTATCAGCAGCCAGTGCAGTGCTATAAGCAAGGGTGTGATGTGATCAAGTTTCCTGGTTCCAAATAAGAGTCTTGACATTGCATTTTGTAGTTGCAGTTTTGTTTTTTTAATAGACAGATTGGGAGTCCTAGTAGTAGGGAGCTGCAGTAATCTATATTTGAAAAAGTTACATATTATAGGACTGTACGCCTAGCCATTAGTACTGAAACCACCCATATGCCCAAAGTGCGGACCAAATCGCAGCCCACATTTGCTGGTTCATCACTGACCTGGAATTCACACCAGATTCATCGACTTCCCGAGCGAGAAGTAAACAAGAGCAAGCCATCAGGGAACAACAGGAAGCTATCTGCAAATTCAAGAAAAAACTTAAGACCTGGCTTTTCCGCCAAGCCTTCTCAGATACCCATGACACACAATAGTCGACAGAACTTCCTTTAGGAGCAATGGATTTCCATTTTTACCCCTAAGACCAGAATAAGAGCCTCCTGACTGCTCTGTCTATACTAATAATGTCTCCGCTATCTCTAGCCTTTCCTTCCTTCCAGCAGTCTATGCCTCCAAGTTTAATTTCCCTGTTAAATGTAACTTTGCTTTTTCATGCTCAACCTTTTGTTTTTTGGTTACTGTTCTTGGTTCAGTTCCCCTATTCGATGTGAACCGACCTGATATGGTCTCTACCATGAAGGTCGGTATAGAAAAGTGTTAAATAAATAAATAAAATAAATTGTCATTGCTTCAAAAGCCTTCTTAAGGATAGCCTCAATTCTCCTATCCTGTGCATCCGTCAAGGCTGCTCCCCTTTATACGGGGATAGTTGTCCACTTGGTAATGGCATACAAAAGTGCATCCACCTTTGGAAAGCACAATTGCTCTCTCACAGATGGATTCAGGGGGTACAATCCTTCCAAGACTTGTCCACCTTTGAAATTAGCTTCCGGGGCCCCCCATTCAAGATAAATCAAATCATAATAGGCAAGAAACAAGAGGCTTTATGTAAAGAAATCACAATGAGATCTTTCTTTGGCTCAGACAGAGTCAGCCCCCAGAACTCCCATCATCTTCAATGTCTGGGAAATCAGAGCTGGAGGAAATGCCCCCTTCCCAGGAAGGATCGGCTTCATCAACCGTGCCATCTGGGCTCCTGTTGGGGAGGCCCGCAGCAGATCTAGGCCTACCCACCGTACCAGGTGTGCAGGAAACTGCAGCCTGCAATCCCGTCTTGACAAGATAGGCTGAGGCTGGGTATTAGGCCTAAAGAAAAGGACTGCAGTCCTTGAAAAAAATTCTATCCAAGAAAAGGCACAGGGATCCATGTAAAATCAGGGGGCATCGGACCTGTGCCCACTGACAAACCAGTTAGGAGAGTCCCAAAATCAGGTGACACCTCTGGCAGCTCTTTCTCCATTCCTGCACCAGGCTGGGAAGAACAAGGCTTAGAAAATCAGACAGGCAATTCTCCTTCAGCCTCCAAACCGTGCTGATACAAATCAGAGAGAACGCCAGGTTGGGATGTGCGAATATGACAAGCAACACATAGGGCAAGGCGCTTAGGCTTCTTTGCAATGGGCACCATTCTGCCAAAGTGCCCTAACAGGTGTCCGATAATAGTGCATCTAGCTGTGTTCGTGCTGCAAAAAAATAGGCGCCCAAAATTTTGGCGCTCAATGCTGTGCCTTGATAAGTGCACAAACTGAGCTCCCACCAGGATGCTCAGATAGTGTGCACAAATAAGTGTGTGCGCACAACTGGATGCCCCGTAGGTGCTCCTATGCGCCCAACTAGGTGCCCCACCTAGACACACAAGCACAAAACCGATGGAACTGAAAAGGACTGTCTTGTGCGTTGAAAAACACGCGAAAAATCCACTGTGGCCTACCTCACAGCGAACAAGACAAGCTTAAGAGCGGGGCCTAGCCAAAAAAATGCTTCTCAACCCGTCAAGCTGCCCATGTCCACCAAGCTCTCCCCGAAGTGGAAACAAACGTCTGATTGGCGTGATGAGAACGGAGACGGGGAGGGGGAGGGGGAACCCCTTCCTGTCTTTTTTTTTTTTTTTAATTATCCTTTACCTGACCTCTGCCCATCCCAACTGAGTAGGATGTCTGTCTTTGACTGTGAGGGGAGAGGGTAAGGACCTTCACCACTGCACTCAGCCTCCTGTATCCCCCCCTCTTGCCTCTCAGCTTTTTTTTTTTTTTTTAAACAGCTAAGTTCACGCCAGCTGAAAAGCAGAGTTGCTTACCTGTAATAGGTGTTCTCACAGGACAGCAGGATGTTAGTCCTCACATATGGGTGACATCAGGATGGAGCCCAATCATGGAATAATTTTGTCAAAGTTTCTAGAACTTTGACTGGCACCACTGGGCATGCCCAGCATAGTTCCAACCCTGCATCCAGCAGGGGTCTCCCTTCAATCTCATGAATAGCAAAAAATGTGTGACAAATAAAACAACAAATTGAAAGCGTACCCAACTCCACGGGGTGGCAGGTAGGTTCCATGAGGACTAACATCCTGCTGTCCTGTGAGAACACTTGTTACAGGTAAGCAACTCTGCTTTCTCACAGGACAAGCAGGACGGTGGTCCTCAAATATGGGTGAATAGCAAGCTGAGGATGCCCGAGCAATGTACCAAAAACACCCAAAGACGTGCAACCGGTACAACAACAGGGATGATTTTGGATAACGGGCAGCCTGAAATTCCCAATGGGGTGTTGGAAGGAAGTTGGGCATTGAGCTGAGAATAAATTGGACAGAACAGACTGGCCAAAGATAGAATCTTGTGTGCCAGCTTTGTCCAGGCAATAATGGGCTGCAAAGGTATGGAGAAAACTCCATGTAGCAGCTCTGCAGATGTCAGCAAGAGGTACAGACCGAAGGTGCGCTACCGACGATGCCATTGCTCTAATAGAGTGTGCTTTAACGCGTCCCTGTTGGTAGCAGAAGGAAATACAGTCTGCCAGCCAGGAGGACAGGGTCTGCTTTCCCACCGGGATACCCAGCTTAATTTTATCAAAGGAGACAAATAGCTGGGTGGAATTCCTATGGCCTGCAGTGCATTCCAAATAAAAGGCTAGCGCACGCTTGCAGTCCAAGGAATGCAGAGCCCACTCACCTGGATGTGAGTGGGGTTTTGGAAAGAAAGTAGTAAAACGATTGACTGATTTAAATGGAACTCAGAGACTACTTTTGGTAGAAATTTAGGATGAGTACGAAGGACCACCCGGTCATGAAGGAATTTTGTGTAAGATGCAATCCCGCCTGGGCATAAAGTTGATATGCCGCAATACGAGAAATCAACATTGAGCCATGGAAAACTCTACGCCCAAAAGCATCGAGGAATTTTTGTTCCTTCCCAGGGGGCGCCGAAGAATGAGGACTTGGTCTCTTGGCCTTTTTCTGGGCAGACTCTCCCACCACTGAATGATGAGCCAATTGTGTTCTTTGGAAACCAGGCGCTCACTGGACCAAATAGGTGGCATCAGTCTTGCGATTGACCAGAGGGACCGTACCAGGATGTTCCCAGTTGCGCTGTAGAAGATCAAGCAGAACATCATTCACCGGAATGGACATTTCTTTTGGTGCATCGACAAACTGAAGGACCTCCAGCATTGTGTGTCTGGAGTCTTCCTCAGTTTGCAGGGCAAAAGATATAGTCTTCGACATTTCCTTAGTGAAATTAATGAAGGAGAGATCCTCCGGTGGAGACTTGCGTCTTTCTTCAGGTGGCGAAGGCTCAGATGGATTATCTCTGGTGTCCTGGGAATCAGATGAGTCATTGGACCACGGTTAAGGCTGATCCCCAGCCCCCAATGGTGGGTCAGATGGTAGAAAGGGACCTTCTCCGGCCGGAGGAGGTCTGGGCACAGAGGGAATCAGTGCCAGCATAGGCTGCTTCGGGTGCGTCATCTGTGAAGGACGAAGGGGCACAGATGGCATCTGTGACCTCGGTGGAAATGATCCAGAAGGCCCTGGAACCAGTTCTGGCCTCAATGAACCCTCCACGTCCGAGGAAAGATGAATGGGCGTCAAGGGACCGAGGGGTATCTGTGTTTTCCCGGTGCCACTGGCAGAGCACAGATGAGGACGTCCAGCCTGTCGAGGAGCGGAAGAAGCATCGGTGGCATCAGTTGGCACAGGAACCGGTATCGGCGTCGATGGCTTCGGAAGGCCCTGAATGGCTTGTACCACTGCCTCTTGCACCATCTTGTGCAATTCCTCACGGAACACTGGTGCAGCTAACACCAGGTCCAGAGTAGCATGGAGGGCATCGCCAGAGGGTCCACTGGTCCCAGTGGAGTCTCGGCCGCCGCACTCATGGAAGGTGGGGAACGCCTCGGTGCACCTGGCTCAGAGGAGGTTCGGGGCTCCTCAGCATAGGGCTGCTTCTTCGGTGGCTCGAGAGACTTGAAAGTTGAAGGCACGGTGCATCTTTCGTCGATGGAATGGACTTGCGGTGTCTATGCTTCTCTCGGTGCTCAGCCTTAACTGTGTCTGGCTCCGAGAACGGTGAAGTAGTAGACTTAGACGTCGACTGAGAGTCATCGGTATTCGACCAATGGCGTGACTTCGTTGGCGACTGTGCCGATGACGCGGAAGCCTTGGACACTAGACACTGCTTTGTGTTGAACAAAGAAGCCATTTTTTCTAGTCGAGCCCAGCGGCCCTTCGGGGTCATTTGGGCGCAGTTGGTACATGAGTCCACGTCATGTGTCAGGCCCAAACAAAGTACACAGACCTGATGAGGGTCTGTGATGGAGATTGTCTAGGACATTCAGGGCACCAACAAAAACCCATCCCCATCGCTGCCGTCAAAAATTTAGGCCGGTCGCGTCGGTGCCTTTGAGGCCTATACCGGTTCCCAACGGGAACCGACCGAAAAACGGGTAAAATCTTACCAGACGGATGCAGCTATCGATGGCGAAGAAGGGAGACCCCAAGGGGGTATACATTTTTGCAATTTGCACAGAAATTCCTGAGGAAAAAATTCCTGTCAGGAACTTGTGAGAGAGCTAAGTCTGCGTGGCAAAAGCTACGCGGAAAAAAAGACTGAAGGGAGACCCCTGCTGGATGCAGGGTTGGTACCATGCTGGGCATGCTCAGTGGTACCAGTCAAAGTTCTAGAAACTTTGACAAAAGTGTTCTGTGATTGGGCTCCATCCTGATGATGTCACCCATATGTGAGGACTATCATCCTGCTTTGTCCTGTGAGAAAACCAGTTTCCGAACCAAGGCACTCCAAAAAAAACCCAAAAAAACAAAAAAACCACCTCAGGAATTCTCAACTGAAGGAGGTATCATAAGGTATCAACACAGGAGAACAGGGAGAATAATTATTTTGCTCTCCTTTGAAAAATTCTTTTTTTTTTTTTTAAAGCAATCCACAGTAGTAAGATGTATGTCCACCATCTGCTGGAGATGGAGAATACTGGTGGGCTGATGTCACTGCAGTGGTACATATACCATGATGTCAGCTTTGCTCCATCTCCATCTGCTGGTAGAGATGTATAACTTACTGGTTCTGGATTCACCTGTCTGAACGGTAAGAAATATATTGTTCCAGAAAGCTGAAGTTCCAAATAATGAGAATTTTCTGATAAAAGAAAATCTGGATAGAAATATAAAACAAATCAAATCAGAATTTTTTTGTTGATAGTGGGAGTTTTTGGAGAAAAGGGGCTTTGAATATAAGTGTTCTAAAAAATGGTTTCTCACTCGTAAAGAGCAGTTTTTCCCTTCTCAGATGGAGAACAGGTAATTTAGCATTACAAATAAGATTTGCCTTGGATTAGCTCAAGTACAATCAGGTTTGCTTTTACTACTCTGGACAAAGTTGGCCCCAGGTTAGGCATTAAGCAAACTACTATATAGATCCTTCTGTCAGATCCCTGCCTTGAGAAAAGAATAACTACCTGAAGTTGATTCTGCTTGCCATTAAAACAGGCTACAAAGCAGTTTAAATAGTTTAAATTCAATAGTTTAATCTATTCCAATTGTAGACAACCCAGTTTTTCTGGTAAGCACAAACAATGTTGCTTACAGTAATAACTAATAAGAATTAAAATGATCTCAATAATTAGGCAAGCAGACCAATTCAACTTTTGAGTTTTAGACTGTTCAAAGAAAAATATGAGCACTCAGATTTAGACAAATATTTCCAATTTAGACATTATGCCAGTTTTCTGTAAAGAGTACAAAGGAAATGTTGTTTGGGTATTTCTGCTAGATACTAGGAGTGGATCTCTATATGGCAACAAGATCTCATGCAGATATTTACAGTTCTCTCCTAGCCAAGGATTCTGTTGCATACATGGGAGAGCTTGCAGCTAGATGGCAGCATGAGCTCTCTCAGAATCCCAGATTAGCAGTTATTTCTCAAGTACGCTGAAAGTATCCCATTCTTTTAAAATAAAGAAATCTAATGTAAACTTTTATGAAGATTTTATATTATAACAAGAAAGAGAAAATAGGGATAATCACACAGCACAATTACATTAAAGTTCCCTGAGTGTGTATAAAGTTTGATTTCTGTACAATCAATTCATTTGAAAGAAAATTAGTGGTCAAATTCATATTTACATCCTCAGTACAGAAGATTTAGCAAATGTTGCTTACCTGTAACAGGTGTTCTCACAGGACAGCAGGATGTTAGCCTTCACATATGGGTGACATCACAGGATGGAGCCCAATCATGGAACACTTCTGTCAAAGTTTCCAGACTTTGACTGGCCCCGACTGAGCATGCCCAGCATGGCACTAACCCTGCAGCCAGCAGGGGTCCCCCTTCAGTCTTGTTAAAAAGCTACAGGTAGTGCCGAAAATAAAATAAGAATACGCTACGGACCCAACACTGCGGCGCAGCGGGCGGGTTTTGTGAGGACTAACATCCTGCTGTCCTGTGAGAACACCTTTTACAGGTAAGCAACATTTGCTTTCTCACAGGACAAGCAGGATGGTAGTTCTCACATATGGGTGAGTACCGAGCTGAGCATGTCCGAACATGCACCAAATGTACCCAAAGACGTGCCACAGACACAACAACTGGGGTGGAGTTTGGTAGAGGGCATCCTGAACCCCACCGGGCAGGCGGAAGGGTGTTGGTATGTCACGTTGTAAATAGGTTGCGCAAGACAGACTGGCCGAAGATGGAATCTTGTCTTCTGGCTTTGTCTAAGCAATTGTGGGCTGTAAAGGTATGGAGAGAACTCCAGGTGGCAGCCCTGCAAACTTCAGGAAGCGGCACCGATCGGAGGTGTGCTACTGAAGTTGCCATGGCCCTCACAGAGTGTGCCTTAACACGGTCTTGAAGTGGAATGCCTGCTTGCTGATAGCAAAAGGATATGCAGTCCGCTAACCAGGAGAAGAGAGTCTGCTTACCCACAGGCTGCCCCAATTTGGTGGAATGGAAAGAGACAAATAATTGAGTGCTTTTCCTGTGGGCAGCTGTATGGTCTAGGTAGAACGCTAGAGCTCGTTTACAGTCAAGGGTATGCAGAGCTTGCTCTCCTGGATTGGAATGGGGCCTGGGAAAAAAGGTAGGTAGTATGATGGATTGATTTAGATGAAAATCTGAAACTACCTTAGGTAAGAATTTAGGGTGAGTGTGGAGTAATGCCCGGTCCTGCAGAAGTTTAGTGTAAGGCAGAGAGATAACTAGGGTCTGTAATTCACTAACTCTGTGAGCTGATGTGATTGCCAGAAGGAAAATCACTTTCCATGGAGATAGTGAAGATCACAGGAGTGAAGAGGCTCGAATGGTGGTTTCATAAGTCGACCCAAAACTAGGTTGAGGTCCCAAGAAGGGGCCGGAGGACGCAAAGGAGGCTTGAGGTGAAGCAAGCCTTTCAGAAAACGTGTTACAAGGGATTGTACTGATATAGGAACATCCCCGACACCTTTATGGAAGGCAGCTACTGCACTGACATGCATTCTGATGGAAGAAGTTTTTAGACCTGACTGACAAGTGCCAGAGATAGTCCAGAAACTTTGGGATTGGACAGGTAAAGGGGTCAAGGGACTGAGAAGAGCACCATGATGTAAACCTGTTCCATTTGTAAGAGTAAGATTTTCTCATGGAAGGCTTCCGTGAAGCAATCAGGACACGGGAAACTGGTTCAGAAAGGTCAAGTCGCTGAAGGATTAACCTTTCAACAGCCATGCCGACAGGGACAAGGCTTGAAGGCTGCAGTGGCGCAGGCACCCATCGTTTTGAGTGATCAGAAGCGGGTCCTTTCCCAATGGAATGTGGCTGCGGATGGAGAGATTCTGAAGTATTGGAATCCACACTTGGCGTGGCCAGTGAGGTGCTATCAGGATCATGGTTCCCTTGTCCCGACATAACCTCACGAGAGTCTTCGAGAGAAGAGGAAGTGGAGGGAATGCATAGAGCAGACCAGTTGTCCACGAGAGAGAGAATGCGTCCCTGGTCTGAGAGTGTTTGCTGCGAATGAGAGAGCAGAAATTCTCTACTATGCGGTTTTGAGGAGACACAAAGAGGTCTATTTGAGGATAACCCCATTGGTGGAAGATCGAGTTCACTACCAAGGGGTTGAGAGACCACTCGTGCGGTTGAAAGGTGCGACTCAGCTCGTCTGCCAACAAATTGTCCACTCCCGGCAAGTAGGTGGCCCTGAGGTACTTCGAGTGGGAGAGGGCTTCCGCCCATATCTGAGCAGCTTCCTGATACAGAAGGTAGGAGCCCATCCCCTCCCTGCTTGTTGAGGTACCACATGGCCACCTGGTTGTCCATCTGCATCATGATGACTTGATTGGAGAGACGATCCTGAAAGACCCTGAGAGCATATCTGATTGCTCGAAGCTCCAGGAAATTTATTTGGTGTTTGGCTTCCTCTGGAGGCCAAGATCCTTGTGTCTGCAGATCTGCCACGTGGGCTCCCCATCCGAGGCTGGAAGCATTGGTGGTGAGAGTTATTTGGGGTTCTGCAGCCTGAAAGGGCAAGCCTTGGAGGAGATTGATTTGATTTGTCCACCAGGCAAGAGACTGACGGAGTGAGTCAGTTATGTGGACAATGGTCGACAGGGGCTGAATGCTTTGAGTCCATTGTGACCGTAGAGTCCACTGCATGACTCTCATGACCAAGCGGGCCATTGGTGTGACCTGGACTGAGGATGCCTTGTGTCCCAGGAGGATGAGAAAGTGGCGTGCACTCGTGGATTGCTGAGACTGCAGCTGGCGTGCGAGAGACGAGAGAGTGAAAGCTTGCTGTTGAGGGAGAAAGGCATTTGCCTGCAAGGCGTCCAAGTCTGCCCCAATGAACGATAAGGTTTGAGATGGGACTAAGTAGGATTTGTCGTAGTTGACAAGAAATCCTAGTGAAATTAGAGTATGCAAGGTAAGGTGCAAGGACGACAGGGCAGCTTGCTGAGTAGGGTCCTTGATTAACCAATTGTCTAGATAGGGGTAGACGTGAACACCTTGGGTTCTGAGGAAGGCTGCAACCACTATGAGACATTTTGTGAAGACTCGTGGTGCAGACGCGAGGCCGAAGGGAAGCACTTGGTACTGGTAGCGCTTGGGGCCTACTAGGAACCTCAGGTATTTGCGATGAGATGGGGTTATTGAAATATGAGTGTATGCGTCCTGGAAGTCGAGAGAGCAGAGCCAGTCTCCTCTTTGCAGAAGAGGAAGAAGCGAGCCCAAGGTTACCATCTTGTACTTCTCTCGCTGGAGGTACTTGTTGAGGGCTCGTAGGTCTAGAATTGGACGGACGCCTCCCGATTTTTTGGGGATTAGAAAGTACCAAGAATAGAACCCTAGACTGTGCTGAGAGCAGGGTACTGGTTCTATTGCCTTGGACTGGAGGAGGAGGAGGGAGATCTCCTGTTCCAGAAGGATGGAGTGATCAGAGGTTCTCCCCGTCGGTAGAGGTGGGGAGTCCGGTGGAATGGAGAGGAAGTTCAGATGATAATCCTGAGTGATGATTGCCAGAACCCACTGGTCTGAGGTGATTGAGTGCCATCTGTTGTTGAAATGGCACAAATCGACCTCCCACAGGTGGTGAGGCAATGGAAGCTGGCTGCTGCTCTTTATGGAGAAGTCAAAAATCAGAAAATCGGGACCTGGTTGAGGAGCTGCTTGCGGTTTTTGTTTTCGTATCTGACGAGACTGGGCTTTTTGAAACGGTCTCATAGAAGGAGTTCTAGGTGGTGGCGGATAGGATTTTTTCGGGCAGAAGAATGACTTTTTAGAGTCCTTGCGGAAGGGCTGTTTCAAGGAGTACTCAGAAGGCATAAGAGAGCTGTCGTAGGGTCTCATTATGGTCCTTGAGTTCGCCACTGTCCGTTGAATCTGTTCGCCAAACAGATTATCTCCTACACAGGGTAGGTCAGATAACCTGTCTTGTACCTCAGAGCGAAGGTTGGAAGACTTGAGCCAGGCTCATCTTCTTGCCGAAATAGCAGCAGCAACAGATACCCTAGTAGCAGTGTCAAAGATATCATAAGATGATCTGATCTCACGCCTGCCTGCCTCAAAACCCTTGTTTACTAGGATTTTGAGCTGATCTTGAAATTGCTGAGGCAGGGAGTCTGTCAAGTCTTGTATCTGCTTAAATATGACCCTATTATATTGGGTCATATAGAGCTGATAAGCAGCAATTCGGGAGATGAGCATTGATCCCTGGAAGACATGGTGACCAATGGCATCTAGAAACTTCTGTTCCTTGCCAGGGGGAAAAGAAGTATGAGGTTTTGATCTCCTTGCTCTTTTCTGTTCAGATTCTACCACTACAGATTGGTGATCCAATTGAGGTTTCTGAAAACTCGGAGCTGACTGCACCAAATAGGTAGTGTCAGCTTTCCTGTGGACTGGAGCCAGGATGTTCCCAGTTCTTTTTGAGGAGATCTAGAAGAACCTAGTGGATAGGGATGGAAGTTATTTCCTTGGGAGCATCCAGGAATTGTAGCAACTCCATCATTTGATGCCTATCGTCCTGTTCAGTCTGTAATTGGAAGTGAACCAATTCAGACATCTCCTTCACAAAATTTATAAAGGAAAGGTCCTCTGGAGGAGAACGTTTTTTACTTTCAGAGGGTGAAGGTGGTGAAGGCAAATCATCTGTGTCTGGCGAGGAATCATCAGTCCAGATATCATAGGGATTAGCACCTGCCCCTCTAGGAACTAGAGAGGGACAGGGTGGTGGGATACCTGAAGGTCCTGGTCTAGGCTCCGAAGGAATCGAAGGAATAATTGGAGGCACCGATGAAGGCATTGAAGGCACTGGCGCAGGCATCGAGGGCATTGATGGATGGCTCTGAGGCGCCGACAGGCATATTGGCACCGATGGCTGAGGCAGAACTCCCGAACGAGGGATGCGGAACGGTGTTTCTCCTCCCGATGACAGAGTAAGCAGGGAGGGCACCGGAGCCACTGGTGACCCAGGATCCATCGGTGGAAAAGTGGCAATGAGCACTTTCATCCTAGAGAGCAGCGGTGCCAATGCTGCTGGAATCAGGTCTGTGGTCGGTTCCACAATCGGTACCGGTGTCTGTGCCAGAGGAACCTGGAGTCGTTGCATCGCCTTGTTGATGGCCTCCTGAACCATCTGGTCCAGTTTTTTTTCAGATTCCTGGAGCAAGCAGCCCCGGCTCCGGAACAGAAGAAGGAGGTAGAGGCATAGCCGGAGGGACCACCGTTAAAGGCAGAGTCGCGGCTCCCAATACCCTGTCGGGTGAGAGTTGCCTCGGTGACCCGGTCGCCGAAAAGGTCGGTGCCTTTTCTGGACAGGGTTTTTTCGATGATTTCGCTCCCTCGATGGTCTGAGATTTTCGATGGCGATGTTTCTCTCTACGATCCCCTCGGTCCTGAGGGGGAGTAGAGGGTGTCGAAGGCTGAGATGTCGTTGATGCCGGACGGTCACCGGCCGGTGGTCGATACTGGCGCGAAGTTGACTGTGCCGGTTCTGACGACATCGATGCAATGGCCGGAGTCGGGGTTTGAGCACGGAAGAGAAGTTCCATCTTCTCCATTCTGGCCTTTTGACCTTTTGGTGTCATTAAGGCACATTTGGTGCAGGTCAGGACATCGTGCTCACGTCCAAGACACATTACACAGACTTTGTGGGTGTCTGTGATGGACATGGTGCGATTACAGATTGGGCACCGACGAAACCCCGATGCCATGGCCATGAAAAAATTGAGCCGAGGTACGGTCGACGGCCAGTAGGCCGCGAGGGCCAAACTTGATGGTAATCAACGGAAACGGGTAAAAAAAAAACAAAAAACTTACCGGAGTACCGCGGCTCGCAAAAGTTAAAGAAGGGAACCCTGTGGGGCAAATTTATTTCTAGTAATTCCGTGAGGAAAATTCCTGTCAGGAATCTCTGCAGAGCTCCTTAACCGCGTGGCTACTGCTGCGAGGAAAAAAGAAGACTGAAGGGGGATCCCTGCTGGCTGCAGGGTTAGTGCCATGCTGGGCATGCCCAGTAGGGGCCAGTCAAAGTTCTGGAAACTTTGACAGAAGTGTTCCATGATTGGGCTCCATCCTGTGATGTCACCCATATGTGAGTACTACCATCCTGCTTGTCCTGTGAGAAAATGAGTAAACTAGATAAGAACTCTACGCAAAGAAACTTATTGAAATAAGTAAATAAAGAACTCTACACAAAGAAACTTGATTAAAATAGCTATGTTGGTGGGGAGGTGAAGTTACCTGTTACAGTGGTTCTCCAATAGATAGCAAGATGTCAGTCCTCACATGTGGGTTATATCATCCAATGAAGCCCAGCACAGAACTTTGATTTCAAAGCTTCTAAAAGTTTTGAGCATGCTCTACTGAACATGTGCAACATCAGCCACCTCCCTGCCTCCCAGGTAGGGCCACTCAGTCCATGAAAAAGCTAAGATTTGGAAAAAGAAAACCATCTCTAAGGGAAGGCGGGAGGCTATTGTGAGGGTTAGCATCCTGCAGTCCAGTCCCATCAGAGAACCACTGTTACAGATAAGTAACTTCACCTTCTCAGAGGAGAAGCAGGATGCCAGACCTCACATGGTGAATTTCAACCTACAGGCCCGTCTCAAACAAAACAGGAAAACTAAACAGTGCCAAATACACTGTTTTGGGTAGCAATAGACCATTTTCTTATAATGTTCTCCCCGCCCCCCACCCTCTATTTTTTTTTGAGGCAGTCTGACAGAATGTAGTTAGGATCTAAAGACTCCATAAGACAGACTCTTTAAAATTCAGTTTCACATCAGGAGTCCCTGCCATAACAGGGATGTGTTATGAAAGTGTGGAGAACATTTCACTTCATTGCTTTGAAACTGATGCAATTCGAGCTTCAGCACAGGTCCTCCTGGGCAAGAGAAAGGGCACATTTCAACATCCAATAAGTTTATTGCAGTGTTTAGGTGCCAAAAAAGAAAACCTGAGTAGACTATCTGGGATTTCAGAGCTCTCCTGTTGGAAGGCTGCAGATTATTTGTATCCAGAGAGTAAAAGGATGGATTTACAGATTTATGCAGGTCAAAATTATGCTATCAAAAATGCAGAGGTGTGAAAGAGCTTCTAACTACTGATCCTTTAGATCCCACAATCTAGGGGAAGACTCAGTGATCAGCTTTGACTGAAGCCCACCCAAAATACAACTAAGTCTATATGAAGACAGACACCTTCTATATGGTGGGAAAAAACCTCCAATTTCACCAAGTGAAAATGAAGCAATTGGTTACCCAACCAATATAGGGAAAGGCAGATTACATTTTGAACAGGTTTTTGGCAAAACAAAGAAAAGGTTTGTGGATCTTTTCTTAAAGCTATATGTTAAGGCAGTTTCTTTTCATACCATGGCTCCCCATAAAAAATCTTCTGGATGTCAGAGAAGTAGAAGATATATTGACAGACAGACTCCACATGCTCCCCACATTTTTGATAGACAGAGCGGGTTCCTCACTATTACAATCTCTGTATTTTAGACTCACAGCACACACTCCCCATACACTTTTTATAATTGTAAATTCAGACGCACAACCAGTTTTTTCTTTGTTGCTTAAAATTGTTCTTGATTTTTTGGTTTTTGACGCTTTGACTAAGTTAAAACTAGATTTGTGAGTATATTGATATGCTTTAGCCTGACACCAAGTTGTCTATTCTAGAATATCTTACAATATGCATATATACCTCTGCTGATCATTGACTGAAGTGATTGCCTTTAAAGTTTCTTCAATACAGGTATTCCATACCTTTCATGCCCCGTCAAAGATCCTCATTTAGTCCGGATTTTATGCGTGTAACCCATTTTTGCATAGATTTCTGTACCGTTGTGTGCCATTGTGATGTCTTCACAAACACACATTTTTATGTTATTACAAAGATGCCGTTTTTATTGCTGTTAAGACATTTTATTATTTTGCACAAATATCAATGTATGTTTTTATTGTTGCATATTTGTTTTTGTTTCTTCTTATATGTGTGTTCTGATTTTGATTTTTGTTGCCCCTGAGGCAGCTCTGCGTAAGAGCGAAACTTGGCCAGAGTCGGGCATGTATTTTCTAAGAATAAAAGTCTCTTTTAAACACCTATCTTCTTTCCTTTGGTCGCTACAGACATCTTAGATTGGCTTCAGATTTGTTTTTTGGGTCCAAATATAGACTAACGCCATCTAGTCTGTCAAATTTATTTTTACATGCAATACCATAGTCCCCAGTTAATCACTCTCATTGAAAAATAGTTTTCTCCATAATTTGCTAGTGCTACCGCATAAAGATTTAATATAGATGAAAGTTTAGTTTGGCACATATATATATACAAACTTGAACTGTATTCGCAAGGCAGAAACACTGCCAACAAGTGGCTCAACACCCCTAATTTATTTCTTTTCAAATTGCTGAAAGGAGTAAGCTCACACACGCATACATGGGCACAGAGAGGCAGATTCCTCATACCCAAACACAGAGAAAAAGATACTTTATAGACAGACACACACATGCTAACAGAGAACGAAACAGACATCCAAACAGAAAGTTACCCCATTCTCAGACAGAAACTGAGACACAAAGATTCCCAAACCTAGACTCAGATACCTAGAGAGAAAAAAACAACACCCATATAGGCACAGAGATACAGACATACCACACGTAGACAGAAAAACAGAGACACACCACCTTCAAACAGAAGACACACCAGACAGACATACAGAGGGAGGCATAGTAAAAAGATATCCAAATCAGACAAACCCAGGTAGATACACCCCAACCAGACACAGAAAGAGAACAGGCAGACAGACTACATCTCACACACAGACTAAAACCCTACCGAAACAAAGACCCATGCTCCACACTATACCCAGACACACAGGCCACATACCATAATGGTAAGGGCTAGAACATTTTTCAAAAATACTTAAGAGGCCAGAAAATTTTAAGAACAGAGAAAAACTTCATCCTATCCTGCTCAACTTTATTTTTGCTTTATGTTTTCACTAATTATTCTTAGTTTGCTCATCTTTTTAGTTTTCTCATCTTTTTGATTTTTTTTAAACACAATTTTTGCCTTTATTCTCCCTTCCCATCTCCTCACTCTCCCCTCCATCTCCTCATTCTCTCTGGTCTTTTTGCCCATTCCCTTCCCATACACCTCACCACTTTTTCCCCCCTGGTTGGCAACAGCTGTGAGCTCTCTCCTTAGGGACACGACAGCAGCAGGAACTCCTCCTGGGCTGAGGTCTGAGTAGCAGCAGATCTTCCTGGGTTTTGTAACACTGCAATGGCTGTTCCTATGTCCAGTTCTGCCTTCAAAGTAAGCAGCTCCCCACCTGGGCCCACCAAACCAGAAGCAGCTTCTTTCCCTGGCACACTGAAAGGGATGCATGGCTAGCTGTGACATGCTTACAATGATACTGCAATGTCCTGGCAACTCCCTGAGCTTGCAGTGCCTCCATGGCACTGAGACTCGACAGCATAGCCATTCTTTTCTTCCTTGATTAGGTAGCCAGTTGGCCACCCTTTCAGGATTCTTCAAGCCCCCCTTGGGGGCCCAACCCCACACTTAGCTCACACCCGCCCCCCCACCCAATATATGACCTGCAAGCACATATTGCTTATGAAAGCAATTTCTCTACATATGGTTTTGCCAGCCTGAAGACGACAATTTAGACCCTTGGATTTGTAAACCCAGTCAGAAAATTTTTCATAGGCTTATAAATGCCAAACCTCTGATTAAGGAAGCCCCTTACGATCGAAAAAATATCTAGATGGGTATGAACCAAATAGTATAGCTGAAGCAGTAAAAGGTAGGAAGGTGCTGCATAGGCAAGAAAGCAGGGTTCCTTACCTGTACAGGTGTTCTCCAAGGACAGCAGGATGTCAGTCCTCACACAGGAGTGACATCACCGGATGGAGCCTGGCATAGGAAAACGTATGTCAAAGTTTCTAAAACTTTGACTGAGCCTCTGAGCATGCCCAGCATGCATTATATCTCGCAGTCACATGAGATCCCCTTAGTCTTATAACGTTGAATTGAGGAAGAAAAAATGAAAATAAAAACCTATGAAGTAGAAACCCAACTCTGCAGGGTGGACTGACATCCTGTTGTCGTCAGAGAACACCTGTTACAGGTAAGCAACTCTGCTTTCTCTGAGGACCAGCAGGATGGCAGTCTTCACACATGGTGAATCCCTAGCTATAAGCTGCGCCAACATAAAATGGGACCAACCAAACACCAAAATAAGTGCCAATGGGCACAACAACTTGTTGGTAACAAGGAGGGGAGGTAGCCTGAAAAAGAAAGAACTCTAGGCAAGGATAGGGTTCAGTTCTATACCTATAACAATTTCTGAAGGAGAGTGTGACGAACAGACTGTCGTATTAACTATCCTGATCCAAACATTAATGTGTTGTGAATGAGTAGATGGAACTCCACGTCACAACCCTACATATCTCCTTCGTGAGTACTGCTTGCAAGTGGGCCACCAACACTGTCAAGGCTCTGGCAGAGTGAGACTTGACATGGCCCTCAAGATGCAACTCCACCTGGGCATAACAGAAGGAGATGCAGTCTGCTAGCCACCTGGAAAGCATCTGATGAAAAGAAACAAAGGTGGGTGGACTGTCTGTTGGCCTTCTGTTCACTCCAAATAGAAGGCTAAGGCTCTTTTGAAGTCCAAACTGTGAAGGCTCATTCTCCTTGGTGAAAATAGGGCCTGGGAGAAAATGTTGGCAAGACGATGGACTGGTTAAGATGGAAGTCAGACACCACCTTGGGCAGGAACTTAGGGTATATGTGTGCAAAACCACCGTATCATAAAAAAGTTTGTGTAAGATGGATAAGTCATCAAGGCCTGTAGCTCACTGACTCAGAGATGAAAGGACTGCCACCAAAAATATGACTTTCCAGGTCAGGTACTTCAGATCACAGGAGCGCAGTGGCTCAAAAAGAGCTTGCATCAGCTGAGCTAAAACCACAATGAAGTCCCAGGACACAGCGGGAAGCCTTAATGGAGGCTTCACTTGAAACAGCTCCCATATGAATTGTATAGGTTGTACAAAGATGAGCTTACCTTCTGCATTATGGTGAATACGCCAATAGAACTCAAGTGAACTCTAATGGCGTTAGTCTTCAGATTAGTCTTCGACAGGTGTAGAAGATAGTCTAGTAGTTTTTGTGCAAAGCAGGAGAAGGGATCTAGGGCCTTCTGCACACATCACACTGAAAACCTCCTCCACTTCAGTTCTTAGGGCTTTCGAGTGTAAGGCTTTCTATAAGCCACAAGGACCCGAAACATCTTATGAGAGACTGAGCGGTTGTAGGATCATCCTCTCAACATCCAAGCTGTGAACAACAGGGCCTGGCGACTGGGATGTCACAACCTGCTCCAATCCGGAGATGAGAACAAGGAAAGTCCCCAGTCTTCCTGATTGGTTTACTGATGGACATCTCCCAGAGGAGTGGAAACTAGACCTGTGCTGGCCAATGAGAATCACAATCCCTTTGTCCTCTAGAACCTTCAGCAAAGGCCCCCGAGCCAATAGCCAGTGAAGGCATCTGAGGATGGTTTGTCGTGTGACCTGAATAGGGTGTACTACTGAGGAGCCTTCCTGTTGCAAGGGTGCCACCAACAGATCTACCTCCAAGCTTCCCCATAGGTGGAAGATCCGATTCATCACCCCTTGGGTTCAGAGACCATTCATGGGGTCTGAAGGAACAAATCAGCCTGTCCACAATCACATTCTCTGTTTGTTTATTTATTTATTTAAAAGTCTTCTATACCGATGTTAGTCGAAACATCACCTCGGTTTACATGCAACAAAAGCAACGGAAATTACAAGTAACAGGGGAAGGGGAAGGGGTACAAAAAACCATAAGGAGAGCAGAGAAGCATAGGAACAAACAACAAGTGAACTATAATGTCATAAGAACAAGGTCATAGTCAAATTCAGGTCATGATCCATCACAATTCAATATTCATCAAGGGTGTTGGGGAAAGGATTGTTTGAATAGCCAGGTTTTGAGCTGGGCTCTGAATTTGGTGATGCAAGGTTCAAGTCTGAGGTGGGTTGGGAGTGAGTTCCAGTGCATAGGTCCAGCAATGGAGAGCACCCGATCCCTTGTAGCTGTGAGGTGTGCTTTCTTTAGGGATGGCACATGGAGGGACCCTTTGTTGGTGGTCCTTGTCGGTCGATTCGAGCAGGTAACTTGGAGGGGATCTGCCAGCCAGTTGGAGTGATGGGAATATAAGGCTTTATGTATAATGGTCAGGGATTTAAAGAGGATGCGGGAGGGAATAGGGAGCCAGTGTAGGTCCTTCAGTATAGGGGAAATATGGTGGTATTTGTGAGCGTTGGAGAGGGTTCTGGCTACAGTGTTCTGTAGCATTTGGAGGGACTTTAAGGAGGAGTAGGGTAGGCCAAGAAAGAGGGAGTTACAGTAATCCATCTTGGATGCCAGTGTAGCCTGGACGACAGTGTGGAAGTCACTAGCGTGAAGGAGAGGTTTCAGGTTTTTTAAGACTTTAAGTTTGAAGAAACCCTCTGAGTATGGCACTGATATGTTTTTTGAAGTTCAGTTCTTGGTCGATTAGGACCTCCAGGTTCCTTGCGCAGGGCTGTGCATGAGGAATCTTGATAGCAGAGTCAATTGAGAGTGCGGGATTAGTAGGGGGCTGATGGCATATGAGGAGGAGTTCAGTTTTGGCAGTGTTTAGAGCAAGGTGGGGGTTGGTAAGTAAGGAGTTGATGGCAGCGAGATGGTTTCCCCAGGATTCAAGGGTGTCAGATAGGGAGCCTTGAATGGGTATGATGATTTGCACATCATCAGCGTAGAGAAAGAATTTGAGGCCAAGTTCTGATAAGAGTTTGCACAAGGGGGTGAGGTAAATGTTAAAGAGGGTAGAAGAGAGGGAGGAGCCTTGGGGGACTCCTTGGGCGAGGGCGTAGTGGGAGGACTCAGCATTGCCTATTTTCACGGTGAATTTCCTATTGTCGAGGTAGGATGAGAACCACTTAAGGGCTGTGCCGGAAAGGCCAATGTCGGTTAGGCGGGCAAGGAGGTGGGTGTGATTTATGGTGTCAAAAGCTGCTGAAATGTCCAGTAGAGCAAGAAGGTAGCTGTGACCTTGATCCATTCCCCTGAGTAAGTAGTCAGTCAAGGAAAGTAAGAGGGTCTCAGTGTTGAGGTGTTTACGGAAGCCAAATTGAGAGGGGTGGAGAAGGTTGTGAGTTTCAAGGAATTCTGTAAGTTGCGAGTTGACGACCTTCTCCATGATTTTTGAGATGAAAGGGAGATTGGAGATAGGGCGAAAGTTGGCGGGGTCCTTGGGGTCAAGTGCAGGTTTTTTGAGCAGTGGTTTGACCACAGCATGCTTGAGTGGGTCAGGGACAATGCCTGAAGAGAGGGAGCAATTAATAACATCTGCAATGGGTTTGGAAATGATGTCAGGTATGGTGAGGAGGGCTTTGGTGGGGATAGTGTCTGATGGATGAGTCGCAGGTTTCATCTTTTTGAGGATAGATGTGATTTCAGTGGAAGAAACGAGTTCAAGGTCGTTAAAGGAGGACGAGGGTGGGTCAGTGCCTGTAGCAGCTGGGAGCGAGGAGGGAGTAGAGGGAAATCGGAGAAGGATGGTTGCGATTTTGTCATGAAAGTATCGTCCCAGTTCTTCACATTTACTGCTGGCTTCGCTGTCAGGAATGGTGGGGGGGGGGGTGTGTGTTTGGTAAGGGAAGAAACATAGGTGAAGAGGGCTTTGGGGTTATATTTGTAATCGTGGATTCTTAGGGCGTAGTAGTCTCGTTTGGCTTTAAGGGTGGCTAGCCTGTAGAGATGTAGTGAGGATTTGAATATGGATGCTTTATGCGGGGATGGGTCTTTACACCATGTGCGTTCTTTCTGCCTGAGCTCATGTTTCATTAGTTTGAGGTCTGGGGAGTACCATGGGTTTTGTTTTTTTGCAGATAGTTTAGTTTTGTGTGTGGTGATAGGGCACAGTTTGTTTGCAATATCTAAGGTGATGTGGCTCCAAGAGTCTAGGGCTGTGTTTGGAGTTGAGCAGTTGAGTTTCAGAGAAGAGCTGGCAAAGACTGAAGTAAGGTCCTCACTGGGGCAGGATTTTCTGTAGGCAAAAGATGTGGTGGAGGGGGATTTGGATGGTTTGGGTATCTTTACAGAGATGGAGGATTTGACAATAGCGTGATCGGACCATGGGACAGGGGTACAGTGTGGTTTAGAGGGTAGGCTAATGCTGGAGTTGACAAAGAGGAGGTCCAGGGTGTGCCCTGCTTTGTGCGTGGGGGAGGTGATAACTTGGGTAAAGCCGATGGCTTCGAGTGTGCTGAGGATGGCTTCACATGAGGAGGAGCGGGGGGGTGGCATCAACATGGAGGTTGAAATCCCCCAGGATAATGGCAGGGGCATCGCTGTTGATGTTGTTGGAAATAAACTCTATAAGGGGGGGAGGGGTTGTGTTCGAGAATGCTAGGGGGGGCATATACTAGGCAGACCTGGAGATTCTGAGATTTGAATAGCCCAATCTCTAATTTGTGTGGTGTGATGATTTTTACAGGTTTGAGATTCATGTGCTTTTTAGCAGCGAGGAGGAGACCACCGCCTCGTTTCTTCGGTCTTGGGATGGAGAAAAAGTCATAGGTGTCAGAAGGGAGCTGATTGAGGAGGACAATATCAGAGTCCTTGAGCCAGGTTTCAGTGACAGCACATATGTCTGGCTTATGGTCATCTAGTAGATCAGACAGTATGACAGTTTTCTTGGATAGGGACTGAGCATTCATAAGCATGATGAAAAGGGTGGTGAGACCGAGGAGCTGAGTAAAAGGGGAGACGAGGATAGGGAGGAGGAAGGATCTGCACTGGGTGGGCTGGGTGGTTAATAGGGGGTAATGTGTTCTGTGGGAGGGGTGATGGATGCGTGGGATAGGGAGGCTGGAAATGCAGGCCATGGTGGGGGGATAAGGAGGAAGGGTCAGTGCTGTAGGCAGGGGGCAGATAGCAGGAGGAAATAAACAAACAGTGAGGTTGTGGTCACAAATAGTATATCGGTGTAAAGCGGAGACTGTAACAGTGAATTAATAGAGGTTGAAGCATATACAACGGTGTCAGAAGAGTCAAGAGCAGATATTAAAGGTACATACACTAACAGCAAGCTGTAAAATATAGAGGTCACCTGAGGCGTGTGAAGTTTTTGCTGAAAGTAGGTGCTTGGGCCAGGTAACCTTAATGGGTGCCTGGAGTCACAGAGCTGTTGGCAGACGGTGGAACGTAGAGGAAGGGTCAAGCAGCGGTCAGGTCCTGTGGAGCAGCGGTACAACCGGAGGGTGCTCAGAGGGTGCACTAAGGGGCGCACAAAGGGGCTGGCCCCTTTGTTGTGCTCCTTAGGTGCGCGACGCAGGCGCGCGACGCCTGTGTAAGATGGAGATTTAAAGGTGGATTCGTTTAGTTTCTGTGACGTCTTCCAGCTGGGGGAGGGGTTAACAGCCACGAGGTGGAGGAGGAGGAGAGGGTCCAATGGAGGGCTGGGTACAGGAGAAATCTCAATCCAAGCCCTGGATCCTGGCTTGGAGAGTAGTTGCACAAACAGAAGCAAGTAGAAATGAAGTTACCTGCACAAAGATTTAAAAGTATATTTGTTTAGTTTCTGGGACGTCTTCCAGCCAAATACATGGCCCTGTGCACCATCCTTTGGGTGAGGGCTCTTGACCACATCTGAACGGCTTGCCGACACAGGAGATACAAAAACCTGTACCCCCAAAGCTTATTTACATACAAAGTGACAACCAAGTGGCAATGTGGTATCAACACAATTTTGTTGGACAGCCGATCACTAAAAGCCTACACAGCGTACTGGATTGCCCGGAGCTCCAGGAGGTTGATTTTCACATTTTTCCTGGGCAAATTAAGGACCTTGGGTGCTGAGTCCATCGACATGAGCTCCTGAGAAGAGGGTGGACACGTGTAGTGAGGATAATCTGTACCCTAGGACTTTGGAATGGGACCCCCTGTTCCAGATTAGAATGTACCCACCACCAGGACAGAGTCCTGGAGAGATGGGGTGACTCAAAAGCAGTCCCGAAGCCCGTAAGTGGCCAGGCACCTCTGGGACCATAGTGTGCAATGGGTTCTAGGCATATGCAATGTTGCCTAGGGAGTGACATATTGTTGCAGTCATGTGGCCCAGCAGCCTCAACATGTGCTGAGAACCTGCAGGATCTCTTGGATCTCTGCCGCGATGGTCATCAAGTTGTGGACCCTTTGTCGTGACACAAAACCCTTGACCTGAGCCATGTCTAGCAGGGCTTCTACGAAGTCCAATTGCAGTAACTGGCTAAAATGGGACTTGAGGTAGTTGACAAACTCTAGTAACTCCAACATTCCCTGCCTGAGAAGTGCTCTTGACCAGCCAATCATCCAGATAAGGGAAAACAGACTCCCAGTCGGTAAAGTTGCACCGTCACCATGAACAGGCACTTTGTAAAGACAAGTGGGGATGACGCTAGCCCAAATAGAAGAACGTAGTGTTGGCAGTGATGTTTTCCCACAACAAATCTGAGATACTTCCTGAGATCCTGAAAGATCTCATTATGGGTGTATGCATTCATCAGATCAAGAGAGCATATCCAGTCCCCTTTTTTTCAACAAGGGAATCACAATGCCCAGGGAAACCATCCTGACCTTTTCACATTTGAGAAACTTGTGCAGGGCCCTTAGGGCCAGGATGGAATGGAGTCCTCCTGTTTTCTTTGGAATCATGAAATACCTGGAATAGAATGCCTGCCCTCTTTGCCCTGGTGGAATGGGCTCGACTGCTCTGGCCATTAAGAGAAAGGACAGATCCACGAGGAGTACTTCCTGATGTGCTACCGGACCCCAATAGGAGCTTGGGCAGGGGGGGGGGGGGGGGGACAATTTGGTAAGGTACTGTAAAGATTTAATTTGTACCCTCCGCAAACGATGGACATAACCCTCTGATTGGAAATTACATTGAACCTCTGGTTCCGAAGAAACACAGCTTTCCCCCAACTGGGTGTTCAATCACCTCGGTACAATAGACTTAGTTATGCTCTCTGTGATCCAGTCAAAACCCTGTCCCAGGAGTTCACTGGGGTGCTGGCCAGGACTTTGGGGTCCTCTGCTGCCTGAGATGACTGAGGGGCCTGCTGCTGTTGAAGGGGTCATGGAGGATAGTATTTCTTTGGGTGGAAGAAAGACTTCCTCTGGCCAGACCTCGAAGAACTCCTAGAAGAGGAGGAAGGGTCCTGTGTACCAGAGTAGAGTCAAAGTATTGCATGGTGCCCCCCGCATCAGAGACACCATGTCCTTCATTTTATCTCCAAAGAGATTCTCTCTAGTACATGGCATATCAATGAGTGGCTCCTGCACTTCTTCCTATAGCAACCTAAAACTTAAGTAGGAACTGAACAAATTTGAGATGAAGGCAGCAGTCCAGCAGCAAGAGGGGGGCTTCCCAGTCTTCTGCATTGAGTGTCATATGTATGATTTTTTACCTGCCGGTGAGAAATTGTACATGTGCATACAATGCAAAGAGCTCCTGGCTCTCAGAGAACGAGTCCGATCTCTAGAGGCTAGAGTGGCAGACCTGGAGAGCTGAGGCAGACAGAGAGGTATATAGATGAGACCTTCAGGGACACAGAAGCCAAGTCCTAACTTCAGACTGGCAGCCCTGGTGCTGCCTTGGAAGAAGAAGGTCTCATGATTGGAGAGCAAACTGGTGCAGCAGGAAAGGATCCTGTAGCAAGGACCTGCTCTCCAGGTGATGCATTGTCCTTTCGCACCGAGGATCTCTCTCCAAGGCCTACTGCCCAGAAAGAAAGGGTTAGGTTGGTCATCATAGTTGGTGATTCGATTATTAGGAATCGAGACAGCTGGGTGGCTGGTGGGCATGAGGATCGCCTGGTAACATGCCTACCTGGTGCAAAGGTGGCGGATCTCACGCATCACCTAGATAGGATTTTAGACATTGCTGGGGATGAGCCGGCTGTCGTGGTACATGTGGGCTCCAACGACATAGGAAAATGTGGGAGGGAGGTTCTGGAAGCCAAATTTAGGCTCTTAGGTAGAAAGCTTAAATCCAGAACCACCAGGGTAGCATTCTCTGAAATGCTCCCTGTTCCACGCACAGGTCACCAGAGGCAGGCAGAGTTCCGGAGTCTCAATGAGTGGATGAGACGATGGTGCAAGGAAGAGGGATTCAGTTTTGTTAGGAACTGGGGAACCTTTTGGGGAAGGTGGGGAGTCTCTTCCGAAGGGATGGGCTCCATTTTAACCAGGGTGGAACCAGACTGATGGCACTAACCTTTAAAAAGGAGATAGAGCAGCTTTTAAACTAGAACAAAGGGGAAATCTGACAGTCGCTCAGCAGCGCATGGTTCGGAGAGATGCATCAGAATTAGGACATCCCAATAGTGAGGTTCCAATAATAAGAAGAGTAGTCCAAGTGCCTGTAACTAAAAACTCACCTAAGCTAAAAAATTCTAACTTATCCCTATCAATTAAAAAGCAGAATGAAAATACAAACAAAAAACAAACTTTGAAATGTTTGTATGCTAATGCCAGAAGTCTAAGAAGTAAGATGGGAGAATTAGAATGTATAGCAGTGAATGATGACAGATTTAATTGGCATCTCAGAAACATGGTGGAAGGAGGACAACCAATGGGACAGTGCTATACTGGGGAACAAATTGTATCGCAACAACAGAGAGGTTCACCCAGGAGGCGGTGTGGTGCTTTATGTCCGGGATGGCATAGAGTCCAACAGGATAAACATCCTGCATGAGACTAAATGCACAACTGAATCTTTATGGGTAGAAATCCCTTGTATATCGGGGAAGACTATAGTGATAGGAGGTGAAAGAAGCTATTTTAGCCAAAAGATCTTCATTCAAAAATTGGAAGAAGGATCCAACAGAATAAAATAGGATAATGCATAAGCGTTGGCAAGTTAAATGTAAAACATTGATAAAACAGGCTAAGAGAGAATTTGAAAAGAAGTTGGCCATTGAGGAAAAAACTCACAGTAAAAACCTTTTTAAATATATCCGAAGCAGAAAGCCTGTGAGGGAGTCAGTTGGACTGTCAGATGATCGAGGAGTTAAAGGGGCACTCGGAGAAGATAAGGCCATCGCGGAAAGATTAAGTGATTTCTTTGTTTCGGTGTTTACTGAAGAGGATGTTGGGGAGGTACCTGTACTGGAGAAGGTTTTCAGGGGTAATGATTCAGATGGACTGAACCAAATAACGGTGAACCTAGAAGATGTGGTAGGCCTGATTGCCAAACTGAAGAGTAGTAAATCACCTGGACCGGATGGTATACACTCTAGAGTTCTGAAGGAACTCAAAAATGAAATTTCAGACCTATTAGTAAAAATTTGTAACCTATCATTAAAATCATCCATTGTACCTGAAGACTGGAGGATAGCTAATGTAACCCCAATATTTAAAAAAGGCTCCAGGGGCGATCTGGGAAACTACAGATCGGTTAGCCTGACTTCAGTGCCAGGAAAAATAGTGGAAAGTATTCTAAACTTCAAAATCACAGAACATATAGAAAGACATGGTTTAATGCAACAAAGTCAGCATGGCTGTACCAAAGGCAAGTCTTGCCTCACAAATCTGCTTCACTTTTTTGAAGGAGTTAATAAACATGTGGATAAAGGTGAACCGGTAGATGTAGTGTACTTGGATTTTCAGAAGGCATTTGACAAAGTTCCTCATGAGAGGCTTCTATGAAAAGTAAGAAGTCATGGGATAGGTGGCAATGTCCTTTCGTGGATTACAAACTGGCTAAAAGACAGGAAACAGAGAGTAGGATTAAATGGACAATGTTCTCAGTGGAACGGAATAGGCAGTGGAGTGCCTCAGGGATCTGTATTGGGACCCTTACTTTTCAATAAATTTATAAATGATGTGGAAAGAAATACGACGAGTGAGATAATAAAATTTGCAGATGACACAAAATTGTTCAGAGTAGTTAAATCACAAGCAGATTGTGATAAATTGCAGGAAGACCTTGTGAGACTGGAAAATTGGGCATCGAAATGGCAGATGAAATTTAATGTGGATAAGTGCAAGGTGATGCATATACGGAAAAATAACCCATGCTACAGTTACACAATGTTAGGTTCCATATTAGGTGCTACCACCCAAGAAAGAGAAGTGCAGGAGCTTCATAGTAGATAACACATTGAAATAGTCTGTTCAGTGTGCTGCTGTAGTCAAAAAAGCAAACAGAATGCTGGGAATTATTAGAACGGGAAGAGTGAATAAAATGGAAAATGTCATAATGTCTCTGTATCGCTCCATGGTGAGACTGCACCTTGAATACTGTGTACTATTCTGGTCGCCGCATCTCAAAAAATATATAACTGTGATGGAGAAGGTACAGAGAAGGGTGACCAAAATGATAAGGGGAATGGAACAGCTCCTCTATGAGGAAAGACTAAAGAGGTTAGGACTTTTCAGCTTGGAGAAGAGACGGCCGAGGGGGGATATGCTAGAGGTGCTTAAAATCATGAGAGGTCTAGAACGGGTAGATGTGAATCGGTTATTTAGTCTTTCAGATAATAGAAAGACTAGGGGGCACTCCATGAAGTTAGCATGTAGCACATTTAAAACTAATCTGAGAAAGTTCTTCTTCAATCAACGCACAAATAAACTCTGGAATTTGTTGCCAGAGGACGTGGTTAGTGCAGTTAGTATAGCTGTGTTTAAAAAAGGATTGGATAAGTTCTTGGAGGAGAAGTCCATTACCTGCTATTAAGTTGACTTAGAAAATAGCCACTGCTATTACTAGCAACAGTAACATGGCATAGACTTAGTTTTCGGGAAATTGCCAGGTTCTTATGGCCTGGATTGGCCACTGTTGGAAACATGATACTGGGCTTGATGGACCCTTGGTCTGACTCCAAGCTGACTTTTCAGCTTGGAGAAGAGACGACTGAGGGGGGATATGATAGAGGTGTTTAAAATCATGAGAGGTCTAGAACGGGTAGATGTGAATCGGTTATTTACTCTTTCGGATAGTAGAAAGACTAGGGGGCACTCCATGAAGTTAGCATGGGGCACATTTAAAACTAATCGGAGAAAGTTATTTTTTACTCAACGCACAATTAAACTCTGGAATTTGTTGCCAGAGAATGTGGTTCGTGCAGTTAGTATAGCTGTGTTTAAAAAAGGATTGGATAAGTTCTTGGAGGAGAAGTCCATTACCTGCTATTAAGTTCACTTAGAGAATAGCCACTGCCATTAGCAATGGTTACATGGAATATACTTAGTTTTTGGGTACTTGCCAGGTTCTTATGGCCTGGATTGGCCACTGTTGGAAACAGGATGCTGGGCTTGATGGACCCTTGGTCTGACCCAGTATGGCATGTTCTTATGTTCTCATATTCTTATGGGGGTCAGTGATTGACTAGTCCTCAACCACAGAGGGCATTGCTTAAACCCAGACGTGGACATGCAGACCCAAAAGGGACGGCAAATCGAACCACTAGCGACGGCCTATGATGGCTGCCGGGCACCGAAGGCACTCCCGCCAGGGGGTAACGATTACGACAGAAAACGTACCTTGTTTTGTACATCGCCTAGGCCTTTTAGTTAGGCGATTCATGAATTCTGAATAAATGTAAATATAAATGCCGAGAAACCTGGCAAAGATGCTAGGGGGGAAACTAGAACAACTGAGTTGATACTGCGTGACTACAGATATTATAAAAAAAAAAATCTTCAAAAATGTGAAAAAATACTTCAAAGAAGTTTAATAAATTATAGAGATTCAATGCGGTGCCCACTAGGCTCCATGGGGGAGGGGGGAGACTCAGGGGACCCTGCGTGGATGCGAGGTATAATGCATGCTGGGCATACTCAGAGAGGCACAGTCAAAGTTCTAGAAACTGACATAAGTTTTCCATGCTAGGTTCTATCCTGTGTCACACATGTATAACGACTGCCATTCTGTTTGTCCTCTGAGAAAGAAGTTAATATCTTTTCCCTTGAAAACGCAAAAGAAGTAGAAGTAGTTCTAAATATGGTCACTGAATGACCCACACTTGACAGGTTGTTAATTTTAAAAAAAAAAAAATTGTTCACCGATATAGGTACTAAGAAATGAATATTTCAGAAATATATAAAAGTAAACAAAATTATGCATTAATTTTATGAATGAAGGTTATCATCTGGCTGCTGAGTTCACATACAAACATATGCATTTGTATATGAGCTACACAAATAACTAACTAAAAGGTATATATTTATAACTTAATAATAATCAACAAAAAATAGAAGCATATAAATATCACTTCATGTCATTTAAAACAAGTAATGCAGACAAACATCAGATAACTGGGTGCTAAAATTTCAAATAATCTGGCTCTTGCCACACAATGGGCTACAGATAGTGTCAGAGAGAAAGCACCTCCAAAATTATTCATGTGTTGGTTCAACAAAGCTGCTTTGCCCCACTCAAACCTCAAATATGAAAACTAGAACACTTAGCAATTCATAAGGTCTAACAAATTAAGCAACAGATTATGAACCAGTTGAATTTTCATCCAGCACACCAACTTCAATGCGGTGTTGTCTCAACTCATCTCCCAACGCGACCCAACATAGGCCCATGTTTGGGTGACACATTCGCCTGCTTCAGGGGTCATTAGTTGTGTTGATTTAGAAAATACATTTCTGCTGTTTTATATAATTTTTTTTAAATAAGACACAAGATTTCTTAAACATTTAGATCTCTGATGAGCACCATTACTACCAAGATGTTCACATAATAATGGTCTTACATTGGTACTGAATCCTTTATTTTGCTATCCAAAATTTCTTTGTACATGGCAGCTGATGTCACTTCTTCCATTGGACACATAATGCCATACTCCTCACAGCCATTCTCTTGGACCAATGGATCGGTTTTGTGAGGATCAAACATTATATTATTTGGCGTCACTAACAGTACTCCACTAACTGTACCCTAAGATAAAAGAAGAAATGTTATTGTCCACAAATATTTTTACTATGAGCACTTTGTAAACATGAACAAGTATTTATTTATTTTTAATTTTTATATACCGACATTCTTGTATAATATACAAACCATACCAGTTTACATTAAAACAGGAGATGCAGGAAAAAAGTTACCTTTGTCAAATACATTTAACATTAATAACAATGAAGATTGTTAACAAGGGATAACAACTATGAAAAAAGAGAAAGGTAAACAAAAGTGGAAGAAACATAGAAGTTAAAAAGAAAAAAAGAAAAAAAACGAAAAAAAAAAAGGTAGCACCAAGTAGTCAGAAAAGTCCATAAATCTATTTATTTAAAAATCGTTTATTTCGCAATTTCCTTGATTCTGTTCAGTGCGGATTACAAGATACACTCACAACAAAATGTTAGGCTATGGGACATAACTTGATCAGCCATGTTAAGTCACAAGCATAAAAGTTTACAAAAAAGAATTTAAGTATACTAAAATAGAGTTTGGTGCACAAGTGTTGCTATAAATGCACATAAATATCTGTATTTCTTGAAAAAACAGCTCTGTTATATTTGATCATGTATGTCTTGAGTTTTGCAGACATACACACTGAAACAATCCAATAAATTATGTATTTAAAGATATGAAGTAGAATGTCTGAATCAATATAATATAGAGAACTATAATTGATATACGTCCAGACAAAGTTGTTATGCTGATTGCTATTATAATTTAAAGTTCATGAAATTAAATTTATCAAGAAGAAAAGTTTGGCAGCTGTGCTACTGACAATTGCTGTTTCTCATCATATCTGTAACAAAAATTTTCTATACAACTGCCCTTTGTCATACTGGAATTTAACATCTATATTATCCCCCATTAACTATGCATTACCTTTAAACTGTAATACAAAGTTCACACTACTGGCTGTCCAACATGAATACAGCACAGTATAAGCGTATTGCATTTTTATTACAACATATATTGTTGGTCATAAGATTCACCGTAACTTTAATAATTCAATGTTCAACTTTGCAAGGGAAGCACACACACATGTAGAATCAACAAGGACCCAGAGTATCACTGTTTCAAACAAAGCAGCTGCACTGTAGAAGAGGGAGCAACAGAAAAGCAGAGTTGCTTACCTGTAACAGATGTTCTCACAGGACAGCAGGATGTTAGTCCTCACACATGGGTGACATTGTCAGGATGGAGCCCTATCATGGAACACCTTTGTCAAAGTTTCTAGAACTTTGACTGGCACTGGGCATGCCCAGCATGGCACCAACCCTGCAACCAGCAAGAGTTCCCCCTTCAGTCTTGTGTATAGTAAAAGTACGTGCAAAAAATAAAATAATCGCAAGTGAACCCAACTCCGCGGGATGGCGGGCAGGTTTTGTGAGGACTAACATCCTGCTGTCCTGTGAGAACACCTGTTACAGGTAAGCAACTCTGCTTTCTCACAGGACAAGCAAGATGGTAGTCCTCACACATGGGTGAACAACAAGCTGAGGATGCCCGAGCAAAGCACCAAATCCACCCAAAGACGTGCAACAGGCACAACAACAGGGGTGGATTTAGGAGGAGGGCATCCTGAAAACCCAGAACGGGTCGCTGGTAGGACGTTGGGTATTAAGCTGAGAATAGGTTGCGTAGAACAGACTGGCCAAAAATTGAATCTTGCCTGCGAGCCTTATCCAAGCAATAATGGGTTGCGAAGGTATGGAGAGAGCTCCAGGTCGCAGCTTGACAAATATTGATAAGTGGAACCTAACGAAGGTGTGCCACTGAAGCTGCAATGGCCCTGATAGAGTGTGCTTTCACATGGTCTTGTAGCGGAATACTTGATTGCTGGTAGCAGAAGGAGATACAGTCCGCCAGCCAGGAGGAAAGGGTCTGTTTTCCCACTGGATTTCCCAATTTGATGTTATCAAAGGAAACAAATAATTGGTGGATTTCCTGTGGGCTGACGTGCGGTCTAAATAAAATGCCAAGGCACGTTTGCAGTCCAGGGTATGAAGAGCCCTTGGAAAGAAAGTAGGTAAAATGGATTGATTAAGATGAAATTCCAACACTACCTTTGTTAAAAACTTAGGGTGTGTACGGAGGAGTACTCTGTCGTGCAGAAATTTAGTGTAAGGCGGGTAGGTGACTAATGCCTGTAACTCACTAACTCTGCAAGCGGATGTTATAGCGAGAAGAAAAAGTACTTTCCAGGTGAGATAGCAGAGATCGCAGGATTGGAGAGGCTCAAATGGAGGTTTCATGAGCTTTCCCAAGACCACGTTAAGGTCCCAAGCAGGGCCCGGAGGACGCAAGGGAGGTTTCAGGTGGAGCAAACCTCTCATGAAGCATGTGATTAAGGGATGCGTGGAAATAGAGACATCTCCTACTCAGTTGTGGAAAGCCTATACCGCACTGACATGCACTCTTATAGAGGAAGTTTTCAGGCCCGACTGACAGATGCCAGAGATAGTCCAGAAACTTTGCGGTGGAACAAGTCAAGGGGGTCGATGGATATAGACATGCACCAGACTGTAAACCTTTTCCACTTAGAACGATAAGAGCATCATTTGGAAGGCTTTCGTGAAGCTACCAGGACTCGAGATACCGACTCCGAAAGGTTAAGGGGTCAGAGTATCAGCCTTTCAACAGCCAGGCCGTCAGAGACAGGGCCGGAAGGTTAGGGTGGCGCAGGCGACGTTGTTCTGAGTGATCAGTAGCGAGTCTGTCCCCAGGCAAACGCACTGGCGTACTGAGAGGTCCTGGAGGATTGGGAACCAGGCTTGGCCAGTGAGGGGCTATCAGAATCATTGAGCATTTGTCCCTGCATAACTTCTCGGGAGTCTTAGATATGAGTGGAGGTGGAGGGTACACGTAGAGGAGACCTGTGGACCACGAGAGGGTGAACGCGTCCCTTGGCTGTGAGTGGTGGCCGCGAGCGAGCGAGTAGAAGTTCTGTACTTTGCGGTTGTGGATGGACGCAAAGAGGTCCAGTCGTGGATAACCCCAACGTTGAAAGAGTGTGCCCTCTAATGTGGCGTTGAGGGCCACTCATGCGGATGAAATGTGCACTCAACTCGTCCGCCAGAACATTGTCCACGACCGCCAAGTAGGTTGCCTTAAGGTACATCGCGTGCGAAAGAGCCCATGCCCATATCTGCGCAGCTTCCTGACACAGAAGGTAGGAGCCCGTTCCTCCTTGCTTGTTGATGTACCACATTGCCACCTGGTTGTCTGTCTGAATCAGGATGGCTTTGCCTGAGAGGCAGTCCTGAAAAACCCGGAGGGCATATCTGATCGCCCGAAGCTCCAAGAAATGTATCTGATGTTTGGCTTCCTGTAGAGACCAGGTTCCCTGAGTCTGCAGGTCGTTGACATGAGCATCCCACCCTAGGTTGGAGGCGTCTTAAGATAATCTGAGGTTATGGAGCCTGAAAAGGAAGGCCTTGAAGAAGATTGGAGTGTTGCATCCACAAGGCCAGCGACAGGCGGAGCTGCTTGGTAACATGGACAATGCTGGACACTGGATGATAAGCTTGAGCCCACTGGGATCGCAAGGTCCACTGTGTCACGCTCATGGCCAAGCGGGCCATGGGTGTGACTGTTATGTCCGGTCTCAGACGGCTTCGACCTCTGTGCCTCACACCTTTCTCTCTGCTCTCCCCGCTAGCCTTGGGAAGATGGCTACCACCACGTCTGCATGCCGCTCTCTCCGGTGTCTCTGGAACAGCAATGGCAAGGCAATCCGCCATGTTTCTCCTGAGGCCTCCTAGGGTGTGCGCGCGCGCACGCCACCCACGTCTTTATCCACATCATGGCGGGAACCTCGGGGGCGGCCCCCTCGAGTGACGTCACGCCATCCGGGTATTTAGCCTGCCCTTTGTTTGTTAACAAATCGAATTAGCAAGGATTTGTCCGGTCTAAGCTACTCTGCCGCTTCCCTGCTGCCGCTGGAAGCTCTCTATGCCCTTCGGGGCAATTCTCTAACCTGGGTACCTGCTCCTTGGAGGCCCTTTGCTTTCTTTCAGGTGCCTATCAGGGATCAGGTACTAGTTCCTCGAGGGCCTGCTCTCCCTGCCTGTATTCAACTACTCCTGCCTGCTGGGATCTCCATCTATACAGCTACCAACTTAGTGAGTAATCTAACATTGTCAGTCTGTCTCATCTACAGATCAGCACTGGAAACCTGCATCCTGCACTCCCTATACGATCATTGGGAGACGGGTCTCCTCTGCCGAGAGCCTATGAACTGTTACCTCTGGATCACCTCACTACTGCCACCTCTGGTGGTATCATTCTGCTGTACAATAAAAGACAAATCTCTGTGTTTGCGTGTCTAGAGTCTAGCCTAGTACTGTGGATCCTCACGGGGCTCCTCCCCATGGGACTGGTCATCACCACAATACCCAAGAATCCAATACCTCAAAACCGTAACAGTGACATGGACCGAGGATGCCATATGACCCAGCAGGATGAGGAAACTACGAACCATCGAGTAATCTTGAACCTGGAGGTAATGTGCCAGGGACGTGAGAGTGTGAGCTCGATCCCTAGGGAGGAAGGCCTTTGCCTATATGGTGTTCAGATCTGCCCCTATGAAGGATAGGGTTTGAGATGGAACTAGTTTGGACTTGGCATAGTTGACTAGAAACCCGAGAGATAGAAGTGTATTGAGGGTGAGACATAAGGATACTCGTGCGTGGTTTTGGGTCGGAGCCCTTATTAACCAATCGTCGAGATAAGGGTAGACCATGGACTCCTTGACCCCCTCAGGTAGGCCGCGACCACTACGAGGCACTTGGTGAAGACTCGCGGTGCGGATGTCAGGTCGAAAGGAGGACCTTGTACTGGAAGTGCCCGGGGCCGACTAGGAACCAAAGGAATTTTCGGTGAGACGGAGTGATGGCTATGTGTGCGTACGCGTCTTGAAGACCTAGAGAGCAAAGCCAATCTTCTCTTTGCAGTAGAGGAAGTAGGGAACCCAGGGTTACCATCCTGAACTTTTCCTTTTGTAGATACTTGTTTAAGGCATGCAGGTCCAGGATTGGACAAATGCCTCCTGATGTTTTTGGGATGAGAAAATTCAGAGAATAGAACCCATGCCCCTGCTGGGAGAGGGGCACTGGTTCTATTGGACGGGATTCGAGGAGGAGGGAAACCTCCTCCTCTAGTTGTGAATGGTCAGATGACCCCCACATCGGCCGAGGTGGGGAGTGGTCTGGCACAGTCAGGAAGTTGAGGTGATACCCCTGGGACACTACAGCCAGGATCCACTGGTCAGAAGTGATCGTGTGCCATATGTTGGTGAAGTGGCACAGTCGACCGCCGACTGGTACGGACAGTAGAGGAGGTTGGCTTATGCTCTCCAGCGAGGAGACAAAATCCAGCAGCTGGGCCCGGTTGAGGGGCTGGCTGGGTCTTCTGAGGTTGGACTTGCCTGGGCTGACCTTTCTGGTAAGGCCTGGAAGGGCGACTTTGAGCGGCAGGAGGATAATATCTCCGTGGTTTGAAAGACGGTCGCTTAGAGTCCCTTCGGAATGTCCTCTTAGAAGTGGACGGGAAATCAGAAGGTACTGAGGAGAGCTGGCACAGCATTTCATGGTGGTCCTTTAGCTGTGCCACTGTCTCCTGGATTTTGTCCCCGAAGATATTATCTCCAGTGCAGGGTAGGTCTGCTAACCAGTCCTGCACCTCTGGTCGTAGGTCTGAGGACATCAGCCAGGCCCACCTTCTTGTGCTAATCCCCGCTGCAGACACTCTGGAGGCAGTGCAAAAATATCATAAGCAGCGCAGACCTCAGCCTTTGAGCAAGAGTATTGAGTTGATCCTGGAATTGTTCTGGTAAAGATTCAGAGAAATCCTGGATCTTCTTGAAAAGGTCTCTGTTATAATGGGTCATGTATAACTGGTAGGAAGCAATGCGAGAAATAAGCATTGAGCAATGGAAGACACGCCTGCCAAATGCATCCAGGGACCTCTGTTCTTTCCCTGGAGATATGGAGGAATGAGGCTTAGAACATCGAGCTTTCTTCTGGGCTGACTCCACTACCACAGATCCAGCTGTGGTCTTTAAAACTCAGGGGCTGACTGTACAAGGTAGGTGTCATCGAGCCTGGGTGTTCCCAATTCCTTTTCAGCAGGTCAATTAGGATTTCATGAATAGGAATCAACATGATCTCCTTAGGGGCATCAAGAAACTGGAGTACTTCCAGCATCTTGTGCCTCAATTCCTCTTCTGTCTGAAACTGAAATGGAATAGTTTCAGACATTTCCTTTATGAAATTAATAAAGGACAGATCCTCTGGAGGAGACAGTCGTCTTTCCTCAGGAGGAGAGGGTTCTGAAGGCAGATCATCAGAATCCTGGGAAGAATCATCAGTCTAAGGATCATAAGGCTGATCCCCAGCTCCAATAGGATCACCAGAGGGAAGAAAAGGCATCAGTCCTGAAGGATTAGGCCTAGGCATCGATGGTACTGGAGGAGGCACCGATGGCATCGACGGCGGTGGCACCGACTGTGGCACCGATGGAGGATGCAGTACCAATGGCTGAGTCGGTGGCAAGATCCCAGACAGCGGTATGGGTATCGGTGTTTCTTCATCTTCCGATGACAAAGGTTTAGGCGTGGAAGGCGGTGGACAGACCGGTACTCTCGGTTCCACCGGTGGAAGTGCACCAATCAGCACATCCAGTCTGCCTAGAAGCGGTGCAAGCACCGTGAATATCGGGTCTGTGACTGGGGCTGGCATCGGTGACGGCACCGATGGAGGTTGGAAGCCCTGAAGTGCCTTACCGATGGCCTCTTGGAATATCTGATCCAATTCCTCATGGAAGCCTGAGGCATGCAAGCCCAGCTCCAGAGTGGGAGGCAATAATGGCGTAGCCGGAGGGTCCACTGGTAAAAGTGGCGTCGCGGCTCCCTGCACTGATGAAGGTGGAAGAACGCCTCAGTGACCCAGTCGCAGAGGAGGATGGGGCCTTCTCTGGACGGGATTTCTTTGTAGGTGGCTCTGCGATGCCGAGTGCTTGCTGGATCAGCAGACTGAGCCTTCCGATGCTGGTGGCGATGCTTTTCACAATGTTCCCCTCAGTCATTTTCCTGAGGCGAGGAGGAAGAAGTAGACGCCTTCGGAGTAGTCGATGCCGGTCGGGCAGCACCGGTGTCCTGCTACTGATGAGAGGTTGATGGCACCGACTCAGACAATGTCGAAGCGGTCAATGGAGTCTGATGTTTTGACTGAAAAAGAAACTCCATCTTCTCTGAGCGGGCCTTATGGCCCTTTGGCGTCATTTGGTGCAAGTTAGGATGTCATGGTCGGACCCCAAACACAGTACACAAATTCTATGCGGGTCTGTGATGGACATTGTCCGAGGACAGTCGGGGCACAGACGAAAACCCGACGCCATGGCTTCGACAAAAATGTAGCCACGATGCAGTTGATGGCCGGTAGGCCTCGAAGGGAAAACTCGACGGGAATAGACTGCAAACGAGGGTAAAGACTTACCTGAGTACGGAATCGATAGTGGGACCCCTATGGGGTAAAAGATTTTTGAAAATTTTGAAAGAAGTTCCGTGAGGAAAATTCTAGTCAGGAATTGCTGCAGAGCTCCTTAACCGCTGTGTGGAAAAAAGAAGACTGAAGGGGGACCCCTGCTGGTTGCAGGATTGGTGCCATGCTGGGCATGCCCAGTGGGTGCCAGTCAAAGTTCTAGAAACTTTGACAAAAGTGTTCCATGATTGGCCTCCATCCTGATGATGTCACCCATGTGTGAGGACTACCATCCTGCTTGTCCTGTGAGAATGCAAACTTGCTTATTTGTAACAGGTGTTCCTGAGGACAGCAGGATGTCAGACCTTGTATGGGTGACATGATCCAACAGAGCCCAATGCGAAAAGATTTCTGCAAAGCTTCTAGAAGCTTTCAGCATGGTAAACAGAGCATGTACAGTACAATACAACATCATCATGTTGCACGAGACCCCTTCAGTCTATACAAAAGCTAAGATATGGAGAATCATCTTAAGGGGGAGGCAGGAAAGTTTTTATCAGGATTGACATTCTGCAGTACACAGAAAACATCTGTAACAGGTAAGCAAATTTGCTTTCCCTCACACACAGGGAATCACTAGCTACATACTGATGGTTTTTCCCTTTTTTGCATTTCAAGCAAAGAGTGCTAAAGATCAGAAAACCAAGATTGCTTACCATAAATGGAATTTCTTCACATACAGCAGGATGAATTAGCCATGACAGGGAGTGATGTCAGCAGACTGAGCCAAACTGACCTCTCACCTAGTTTACAGAGTTTTTGCTCTACTGAGCATGTACTTGAGTTCCCACGTGGGCACTGCCTTATGAGCCCCTCAGTTGATTGTAGAGCTTAGTGTTAGCTCAACAGTCGACCTACCAGGGAGGTAAGGGGGTATCAAACATGGCTAATTCATCCTGCTGTCTATGGAGAACCTTGTTTAAAATAAGCAAACTTGCTTGCTCCTTTGACAAGCAGAGCTGAATTAGCTAGAACATGCGGACAGTCCCAAGCTAAGGGTTGCAGCGGAGTGATTAATGAAAAAGCAACCTGCACCCCACCATGGAAAGTGGATTACTGGGTGATGAGGCAGCATAAAACTGCTTGTCCAAAATTGCTGTCACTTCTTGATAAATTGTGCAGACAGTAATGGGACATGAAGATATGCACTGAACACCAAGTTGCAGATTTGCAAATGTCTTCAATAGGTACAGCTCATAGATGAACCATTGAGGTAACCATGACTCTCACTGGATAAGCCTTAAAGTCTGATCTGGAGGCCAACCAGAGCAGAGCAATGTGCAATCCAATCAAAGTGCTCCTACCAACTGCTAGGTCTATTAGACTATAGTCTATAGACTATTAGGATCATAAAAGATGAAAAGTTGTGAAACCAGATGACATGCTAGAGTTCTCTTCAGATAAGCCAAGGTCCTCTTGCAGTCCAAAGAACGTATGGACATCTCCCCCTCATGTGCACGTGGCCTTGGAAACAATATAGGAAACACAATGGCTTGACTCATATGAAAAACCCAAACTACTCTTAGCAGTAACTTAGGGTGAGTGCGGAATACCACTCTGTTGTGGAAAAACATGGCGAGTAATGTACTAATGCCTGAAGCTCACTGTCTAACTTATGTAATCATGACTAGGAATATCGCATTCCATGTGAGAAACTTTAAGGAAGTCAAACTAAGGAAGCTTCATGAGCTGTGCCAATTCCACACAGATTCCATGGCACTGGTGGCTTGGCCACCTGGACTCTCGTATGCCGAAAGCCTTTCAAGAACATTGACACTAAGAATGTATGGACATTGGTTTGCGCCATCCACTTGAAGGTAAGTCGCTGTGGCACTGAGATGCACTTTGATCAATGTATTGAGATGAGAAGAGCAGAGGGAGTATAAAAACTGAAGCAACTCTTAGTTTGCAAACAAACAGGTCTAAGGAGATCTCTTGACACCAAAAAGAAAAAAAAAGTGTTTCCATTTATATTTGTAAGACTATCTAGTTGAAGGCTTCCTGGTGAAAACTACAATGTCCTCAATTTCCTTGGGTAATAAAAGCAAAGTTATTAGCAAGTGCTCAACATCAATGTTGTCAAGTTGAGAAAGAAAAGATTCAGATGATACAGACAACCCTCCTTCAGTTAAAGTCAGATCAGATCCGAGAGGGATCGGCGGACTGATTTGACTACTGGTTGAAGCACAAGAACCAAACTTGTGTGAGCCACACTGGAGCGATGAGGCTCAAGCGTACGCGATCCTTAAGTACTTTCTGCACTGTTCTGGCTACTAGAGGGTGAGGCAGAAAAGTGTACAGTAGGACCTACATCCCATTTGAACATAAAAGCATTGGTAATAGACCTAAAGTTGCTTCAAAGAATGAAGCAAAATCTCACTTTCTTCCTGCTAGCCTCCAATGCAAACAAACAAACAAAACAAAAATAAAAATCGACAGGCAACCCCAAAGATCTAATAACCTGTCTTCCACTGTTTGATCCAAAGATCATTTGTGACAATGAAACACTCTGCTGAGGTGATATGCCAATGTGCTGATGATCCCAGGAAGGTAGACTGCTTGTAAAAAGACCTTATGGATGCAATTCCACTCCCAAATCCTTAGGGATTCCTGGAAAAGGGTCCATAACCCTCTGCCTCATTGCCTGTTGACCCAGAACACAGATACTTGATTGCTGGTTTGGAATATAATTCTCTTTTGCTGAAGATGTGAAAAAGCTCTTAAGGCAGTTCAAATTGTTCGAACTTATAGATTGAACAGAAACAGCCTTTCCATAGATGATTAGGTTCAGAAAGGACCTGTATGTGCACCTTATCCCCTAATGGATGCATCCATTGCCAAATTTACTTGATGAGGTACAAGTCAAAGGGGAGCCCCCATCTCTAGGAGGTTTGGGTATAACAACCCTGGAGTGGTCCATTCATTTCTGCCCCAACACTCATCAGGAATAACCAAGGCAGGAGTAACTGGTCCCACAGAGTGAAGGCACCAATGAAGAATCCACTTTGCTAAAGGCAGGTTAAGGGAACCACATGAACCGCTGCTGCCATGTGACTGAGAACAACAAATATGTTCCCTGGCTAGAATTTGATCCTTCAGTAGAAGTCCGTTGATCAAATTTCTTAGGCAGCACATTCACTCAACCAGAAGAAACTCTCTGTTCTCCAGAAAGTCTATCCCTGCTCTTCTGAATTTGATCCTTTGGGTTGGAACAAGGTTCAAATTTTTGAAGTTCACCATGAATCCCAGTGACTGAAGAAGTTGGATAATCTTCTGCAGGGAATGTAATACCCCTGCTTGTAAAGCCCCTGTCACTAGCCAGTTGTTGAGGTAGAGGAAAACACAGATGCCCTGACAACAAAGATGTGTTGCTATAACTGCCAGCCATTTGGTGATGACCCTCAGAGACATGGACAGCTTGAAAGGAAGCTTGTATTGGTAGTGACAAGAATACGCTATGAAATGAAGGTACTGAATGAGAGTGCTAGATGGGTATGTGGGCATATATCTTTCAGATCCAGGGCACACATTCAATCTGAATGAAGGGCAAGATGGTGTGGAGGAAGTTCATTTTGAATTTCTGCTGCTACAGGGTTGTAAATACCCCCAGTTTCTTAGGAATAAGGAAATAGTGATAGAACCTTTCCTCCTGACCAAAATAGCAATAAGTAGGACCCCTTCACCATGTCAGAAAAAAGTTTCTATCGACCACTGGATGAGCGGCAACTCTACCTAGAGACAGAGCTAAGTCAAGTGTGATGGAAGGCGGTGATGGAAGGGGTAGTGCTGGAAGGCAGGGGAAGCACAAATGGTAGCTAGATGCCACAATCTTGAGGACCCAACAGCCACAGGTAATCTTCTGCCACTCCTCTTGGTAAAGGTAGATCCTTCCCCGACAGGAAGGGCCAAGGCCAGAGAGATGAGTCTGATCAAAAACTAGGTCCAGGTTTTAGCTGGGCTTGTTTCAGTGTTTTCAGCTGATGTCTTTCCTGTTGACACTCATGAGCCGGAAGCTGTTATGATGGAAGCACAGATGGAGCACAATACCGAAGGAATTGGCAGAAAGGGCATCTCTGGGACAAAGAATGTTTAAAAGTGAAGTAAAGCCATCTTGATGAGGATGGTTGTTTAGAGGTGGTAGAGAAAGTCTGGACAGCAATTTGCTGCTCCTTTATCTGGATGACCATTTCTCTGAGCTAGTCTCCAAAAAGGTTTTCCCCAAAACATGGCACATCTGCCAACTTCATGCACATCTTTTTGCAGACTACTGGATCTCAACCAAGCCATTCAGCACACTCCAATGGCTTCTGCTTACCTTTTTACTGCAGTATCAAACGATTAGTATAGAGAGCGAAGGAGAGGACATTCACGTCTCGGTATCTCAAAGAGCCTGCGATATCCCAATTGGTCTCCTTTCCTCTAATAATAGCTTCAGCTTCTTGATGAAATCATGTAATCTCTGCACCATATAAAATTAGTGGGTTGTGATGCAGCCATTGAGCATAGAGCTCTGAAATATCTTCCCTCCCCGAAGTTATCCAACAATCTTAGGGTCTTTTCCTGGTCAAGGGTTGGAAAAACCCCTTGTCTTTGCCCATTTCAATGCAGATTCTACTGTAACAGATTGGTGCAGTAGTTGGACTACCTAAACCCCATGCTTTGCTGAACTCTGTAAAAAGATCAGCTGCTTGGCTACTGGGTGGGGCAGGATGCCAGATTTTCCCATTTTCTCGTTTGTAAATCCCACAGGATCAAATTCACAGGACCACTGTGAGTTCAGCTGAGCTTTCCAGGATCTAGAGGAAACCAAAGACTTCCACACGGGAGTCCTTGTCCTTGCAAATACTGACTCCCAAGGCTTTATCCAACTTATCCAAGAACTTAAAGTACAAGAGGTCTTCTGGCAGTGAAGAATGTTCTGAAGGTTCAGGTAGGGGGTCAGCAGGGATTCCCATCAAAGTTTCCTCTAATTTAAGAGGTGAGGGAATGAAATCCCAGGACCCAATGATGACACATACAACAGGGGTCCTCTGTTGTCTTCAAGAGGAATATTCTTAAGCCATGTCCTCAGACTGGTTGAATTACACAATGAGAGAATGATGTGGACTAGATCCCACCCCCCAGGATCTCTGATGGGACCTCTCTCGATGTGGAGGCAAGAGAAAAAGCACTTCTTTGAGGCACAGATCCAACACTCTGGACAGGAGAACTTCAAAAGAACCCTCTTTGTCCTTAGCTGCCACCAAGACAAAAAGATCTATGGGCTGCTGTGTCCTTTGACCAGGAGTTGTGGCAAGGGCATCATTTAGGTCTTCCTGTTGAGAAACTCCCTCTGCAATCCAGGATGCACCCCCTTCCTGGAATAACTGGACAAGTGGATGCATGGCAACTAGTGGCAATAAAGGAACATATTGGGTCTGGCATCTCCAGGTGAAGCCCTTGATCCACAAGTCTCAATAGAGATACTGCCCTGGATATGGGGGAAGGTAAGTGAAGTGAACCCCTTAGGGGTCTTCCTACTTTCTTGAAATGTATTGATAGAACCAGAAAGGAATGCTCTGATGTGATCAACAGCTGATCGGCTAAATTGATATCAGTTGCCTTGACTGCTTCAACAGCTCATGCACTAACGCCCAGTGCATTGACGGTGCAGAGTGATTTCTTGGTACTAGTGCTCGATGTATCGATAGAGCCAAATGCAATAGAGCAGAGACCTACCTCTGATTCAATGCTGCCAGCTCTGACACATAACACTGCTGTTTCCTGAATTCTACCAAGGCCCGTGGAATCCATAAAGAGCTCAAGGACTCCTATGCGCAGCACTTCTGTGCTTTGCTCAACTCCATTGAAGCAGCAGCCTCGGAGACCTATACTGCAGAGGAGGGAGCCCTGTTCATAGAGCTCCTGCTCAACTCAGCACTGGAAAACTCAAGGAGCCTTCACTCTAGCAGATGGATCTACTTCTGCTTTTCGTCAACCTGAATAACTCCTCAATCTTCCAGGCTGTGGATCTCTGACCAAAATGCTGTTAGGTACATCGTGATCTGGCCCCAGACACCAATAGAAAATGTCATGGCCATCGGTGATGGACATCCTTTTGCCACACATTTAGTCCTTGAAGCCACCGAGTACAGCTTTAGAACCATACACAACTTTTTTTCTTTTTTTTTGGTTGATAAGCAAGTGCTGTTGAGGGGCTAATGAGGCAGCTTCAATCATATTGTTGAGTAGCAAAAATAGAAACTCGATAAAGTTAGAGAAAACCTAGGTTTGAGAGAGAGTACACATCTGTGCAGCAGCTCGGATAATAAAAGACTGAGGGGCTCATCAGGCATATTTAGAGGCAGCACACAAGAAGGAACTCCTACGCAAGCTCAGTAGAGTAGAAGCTCTGAGTTAGGAAAGAAGGGGCTGTTTGGTGTCACTGGATGGCATCACCCCACATCTCATGGCTAATTCAGCCCTGCTTGCAGATAGAGAACTGTTTTTGACAGTAACAGGCCATTGTATTATTTATATCTATCTAATATACAGAGGCAGCCTGGAAAAAAAAATAATGGGCCCTAGGAAATTAGAGTTGGGCTCTACATTTCAAAGACTCCTCAGAATAGACTGGACAAACCTACTGTCACATCAGGAGACCCTGACCAAATGATGATATATGAATGTGTGGTTAGAACTCCATGCTGCAATCTTGCAAATCTCCTCTATGGAGGCCAATTTGAAGTAGGTTACTGATACAGCTGTGGCCTTAACACCGAGCCTTTACATGCCTTACCAGATTCAGACCTGCCTGGGCATAATAGAAGCCAACACAATCTTTAAGAGTATGGTTGGCGATGGCGAGTCCAGGTTTGATGATGGTCAAAAGACACAAGAAGCTGGGTGAACTTTCTAAGGGCTTCTGTCTGCTAAAGACAGAAGGCTAAGGCTCTTTTGCAATCAAACAGTGCAACGCTTGTTCACCTTTGTGGACATGTGCCCGGGGGAAATTCCTGCCTTAGGCAGGATCTTAGAATGCATGTGCAGAACCACCCTGTTAAAAAGTATAGTATAAGATGACTCTATATGTTGAAGTGACCACCACCAAAAATATGACTTTCTAGATCAGGTACTTCAACTTACAGGAGTCTATATTTACTTTTATTAATGTAAAAGTACTTATAGCCTGTTAATCTTAAGGCTACTACCCTCAGAAGAGTAGTCAACATATAAAAATTAAAAAAAAAAAAAGAACACAATCAAGCAGAATTCACTTTACAAAACAAATTAACAAAAATATCAATGAATAGTAACTCAAATACAGCTGTTATCATCTGAGTCAACACCACACTGAAGTCTCAAGATACAGCAGGAAGCTTCAGCTGAAGAAGTACCACATTGGACAAATTAAAGGTTGTACACAGATGGGCTTACCTTCTACATGGTGCTGATAAGCAACGACTATTAAAATGAACCCTGAGTAATGTTCAGAGCAGACAAACATGCAGAAGGTATTCAAGCAGTTTTTGTGTGGAGTAGGAAAAAGGGTCTAGTGTCTTTCCCTCAAAAGAGAAGGCAAACATTTTCCATTTTAAACCATAGGATTTCCTTGTGGAATCCTTCCAGAATATGTCACACATCCTCAGACATACTCAGGGATTGCAGTGCAACCCTCTCACAACTAAGTTGTGAGGGCTAGTGACTTGATGTTGGGATGGTCAATATTTATTTATTTTAATTTCTATACTGGTATTCTGGTACAATCATACCGGTTTACAATTTACGTAGGTCAGAGCATAAAAAACAACATTAAAAATATAAAACAATCATTAACAAAAACATTTAAATTCTAAAATATTACTTAAAATAAACCCAATCAGTACATTAAAAATACTGGACTGGAAGAATCATAGTGCTCCAGTCTCTGAGTTCAGTAAAGTCTTTGGCCAGAAAGGAATTGGAAAATATGCATACAGAACACACTATCACCAATCTAGGGAAACTATGGGAAGCTAGTTTGCCTTATGTCCCTTTTCTGGAATAGAAGTTTGGGACTTTCTGTTCAGAGAAGATTCAAACTGATCTACACCACTGGTGTCTCCCAATCATGGAATATCTGGTTTGCTTTTCCCCTGTTCAGAGTCCATTTATGGGATCCAGGACCAGACTATCTTCCAGGACATTCTCTTTACCTGCCAGATATGTGGCTCCGAAGAGAAATCCTAACAAAAGGAAGTAGATCCCTATTTTTTCCTAATTGTTGATGTAAAACAACATTATCTGAGGATAATTTTGTCAGCTAATCAATCTCTGAAAGCACTTATGTATCATTCTGCCCTTCGGTCTACATATTTATCAAATGAAGACCACTGAGCAGATCATAGAGCTTAAGCATGAAGCCCTTCTAGGTAGGCTCCTTATCCCAAGGTGGACACATCCATAATTAGAACAATTTGCAGTGGAGGAATCGGGAAGGATATTCCTTTGGCCAGGCTGGATAAGGTCAGCCAAGATACTGAGTATCTGAGGTGCTGGATGATTCAGATGCTGGTTCTGGACATCTTGAATGGCTCAGGTCCACCATAATCTCAGAGTCAATTTGAGCTCTTCTCATGTGACAGTATGCCAAGGCGGTAACACACTGTTAATGTCATAATTCCCAATAACTTCCAAATCTCCCAAGCAGAATTCTGCAGACTCATTCTTATTACTTTCACTATGGATATTGATATGATTATCCTTTCCTGTAGGAGGAAGGCTTTTGCTAAACTGTCCCTGGCAGAGTTCCCCTAAAGTCCAGATAAGATGACTCGTTGGGACTTGGAGTAGTTGATGACAAATTCTAGCAAGCCCAACATCTGGATGGTTTTACTCATTCTGCAGCACTTCCTTGAGATGTGCTTTTGACCAGTCAATCATCCAGAGAGGGAAATACTTGCACTCTCAATCTGCAAAGATCTGCAGCTATCACCGTTAAGACATTTTGTGAACACACATGATGCTTTTGCAAGGCCAAAGGGCAGAACGCAACATCGGATGTGGTGTTTCCCTCTACAAAGTTTAAGGTATTTACTGTAATCTGAAAAAATCTATTTGGATGTAAGCATTCTTTAGATCCACGGAGCATAGTCAGTCTCCTTTTTCCAGAAAGAGAATTAAGAAGCTGAGAGAAACCAAGCAGAAATTCTCCTTTAACAGAAATCTATTCAGTTTCCTCAGTCAGAGAGAGGCTAAGGGCCTGTAGAGTGTGTGTATGAGATGAGATGAGAGAGAGAGAGAGAGAGAGAGAGAGAGAGAGAGAGAGAGAGAGAGAGAGAGAGAGAGAGTGTGAGTGTGTGAGAGTGAGTGAGTGAGTGTGTGTGAGAGAGTTGAGAGACTGTGTGGGAGTGAGGACCTGAATATTTGCAGAGACAGCATATGAGAGCCTCTGTGTGTGTGAGAGAGACACCATGTGACAGTGAGAGCCTGTGCTTGAGCAAGACAGCATGTGGGAGTGAGAGAGAGCCTGGGTGTGAGAGTGTCAGATAGCATTGTGCAAGAGAGAGACTATGTGAATGAATGATTGTATGAGAGAGCGCATGTGAGAGTGAGAGCGAGAAAGCATGTGAGAATGAGAACCTGACTGTATGTTTGAGGGAAGAAGATAGAGAGAAAAGAAATAGAAAAAATATAAAAGGAATTGACAAAAAAATAAGAAAGGGAAGGTGGAACAAAAAAGCCTGTGACCAACAGATTAGAAAACTAAGATCAGATAGCAAAGGTAAAAAAAAAAAAATAAATTACTTTTTACTGATTGGCACATGTAATCTTTGGTAATGTGCAAGAGTAGCACTTTCTCTATGCAGATCTCAAAATGTACGAGATCATCATGGAGGAAGTGGAAACCCACGGGGCCTGCACAGAGGCGGCAGCAGAATGGGCTTCAGTGACAGTAGCAGCAATCAGCGCTTCCCCAATAGCCATGCGGCAGCAGTGACAGTGGCAGCAGAGGAATGAGAGAGTCTCCGAGGTTGCTGGCAAAAGAAAGAAAGAGGGTCTGCCTTTAGTGTGTGCATGTGCATGAATGGGAGTCTGCCGGGGGGGGGGGGGGGGGGTGTGAATGCATGGATGCCTTGCCTGAGGGTGTTGTCTGTGTATGAGAATGAATGGGTGTCTTCCTGGGGTTTGTATGTGTGAGAATAGGTGCCTGCCTGTGTGTAGTGTATGTGTGTGTGAGAATGAATGTGTGCATGCCTGGGGATGGTGAGGGAGTGTGTGAAAATGAATGGGAGCCTGCTGGTGGTCACAGTATGTGTGTAAGAATGACTGGGAGCTTGCCTGGGTGTGTTGTGTTTGTGTGTATATGAGGGAGCCAGTGAAAGAGAGCATGAGTGTGTATGAGGAAATCCAGGGAGTAAGAGTTTGTGTGTGGGGGGGGGGGGGGGGGGGGGGGTGTGGAGGGGAAGAGAGTGTCTTAGAGCCTGAGAGTGAGTCAGTATCTGTGAGAGCGAGAGGTTATGGTGGGTATAAAGCATGAATGTGTATGTATGTGACACTGTATGTGTGAGAGAGAATGGACATGTGAGTATGTGTGAGAGAGAGGATAACCTCCTAATCCTCGACAATATCAGGGTGACTGAAAATCAAGAGCTCCCACGTATGGACAGCAGGGGCTTTTTAAAATCCTTATTAGTTTTAATTATTGGGTGTTATTTGATATATGTGCTGTTTTGAAATATTTATTGGTGTTTGGGAAATTGTAAAAAAATGTATATGATCTTAATAGAAATTCTATTTATCAGTAGTTTTAAAATATTCTTTTATTAGCATGGTTTTACTATTATAACTGATGCTTTATGTTTCTTGATTTATTTTGTTTTATGAGGAATGGTGGTTCTGTTTTTCCATTGTTAATACACAGAGTCTGGCTTCTTGGGGTTTCCATTTCAGTTTTTGTCTAATTTGTGCTCCTTTATTTTGTACTCTGTATTTGGTGAGGGTCTGTCTCTGCTCTGTTGTGTGTGACCCATGATGAGAGATTCTGCTAGCATAGGGATCTATAGCAATCGGGTTTGTTTTGTTTTCCTCAGAAGGGTGGTTGTGTATTGGTATTCTAGGATCCAGTGTAATATTTACCCTTGATTTTTCACAGGTAGGGTTAGTGTTCGAGTCCCTTGGTGCTATTACTGTTATGGGATTGCAGTATAGATTTTGAGTGTCTTTTTTGCGGGGGTTTTGTGTTAGTTCACAATGTGCCTGGCAATGGAAGGTGTTTGTGCTGCTGTTACTGTGAGGGGTGACACCCAGAATTTGAAAATATCTTTTAGTATGATGAGTTGTAAGGGAAACATCCAAGCTCCACTGTTTGGAGGAATTTCAGTGGATGCACAAAGTTACAGAACTGGAGGTGCAGGATTTATATTGACATTCTGTCTCTTCTATATATTCCAGACTTCACACTCATAGCCATATAGAATTAGTTGAATGAGGCTATCAAATAATTTTATAGTGTGAAACTGGCCAGCTTTTTAAATTACGCAGAAGACCCTTTGGACTTTTTACTAACACCAAATATTCAAAAGCTGTGTTCATCCCATCAAGCTCATACATCTCATTAAAGAAGTAAATTGAATAACAAAATCACTTTGTTTTATTATTGTTACTCATAAATTGTAACATTAATCTTGGAATATTATATATTTTTAATATAAATGAAAGGTTTTTCACAAGATAGGTTGTGTCGTGAAACATTTTATTTATGTATATGTTTAAGGAAACATACATAAATTGTCGAAATACATTTTAGTTCGTTTAACCTTTAACCTCTGGTTTGCTAGTAGACTGAATTACTGTGTCACGAAATTATTGTCTGTCTAAAAAAGTGCATCACAACATGAAAAGTTTGGAAAGCTCTGCTCTAGGACTTTACACAGCTCCTGAAAAAAGCCGCGTCCAACATCCCCTTTTATGTCCTTTGGGTTGTTTGCAAGCACTGCTTCAAAGAGCTGGTAGGACACTATGCTAGCATTGAGCATAGCTCCCTAGTAAACCTTTCCTCCTAACAAGGGCACAGATGGCTGGGTTCTAGATCTCTTGGCCTTCTTGAGAAAGAAATTGAATCATAACCTATTGAAGGAGTTGCTGTTTTTTCGTATCCAGAAACTTCTGGACACGATATCTCACATCTGCCTTCTTATTAACTAAAAATAGAGGGGTTCTTCCACATTCTGATTTGTCTCTCCTGGAGGATCTCATAGATGGACACAGCCATATCATCCTTGTGGGGGATCCATGACCTAAAAACTGTCAAGCATCTTTTCCCTGGACTCTTCCCTTCTGTAAAACAAAGGTAATAGAAGAGCCATTCTCTTGACAAAAACAACAAAGTGGTAGTCTTCTGGAGGATGACAACCTTTTCCTGCAGAGTAGGGGGGTCTGAAAGGAAACTTATTGACTTTCATGATCAGAGGAGTCCCCAGATCTACAGTTGCACCTTTAGTAATATCTGAGTCTGACTACTACAGGTATGTGGACTGGGACCAACCTGACTAAAACAAGGCCTTAGAGAGCAGCACTTGTCTGCTGGGGTCTAAACTTCAGATTTCTGTGCCTTGGTGAAGTTTTCTTTGATGCACTAGAAATTAGCATCCATGCCAACTAGGAACTGGTATTGGGCCCTTCTGTTAAGAGTTATAAGAATCTCCAAGAAGTGTTGGACTCTATCTGTAAAAACACCAATGCTGTTGATGCCAGCCATTTTCAGGACCAAGGCCCTCTTCGATCCTTCAATCCAATCTTGAACGCAGCTGATGCCAAAACAGCATTGGAAGCAGACTGAGAGGCTGGAGGTATATTGATGTTGATATATTGACTGCTGAAGACTGTTGCAATGCCCAAAGCTAATAAGAGGGTGAGCCTTTCTCCTTGTGGGAACGCTGAGGGATTCACAGCAGCCTCTAGAACTTCCCCTTCCCAGCATCATGTACTAAGGGAAACTGATCGTGATGCATATTAGCCTTCGCTCAATGCACACAAAAATTCCTCAGTGCTGGTACCAAAGAAGCAAAACCCTACTTTATCTTTGGTTGTCACGAGCTAAATGATGGTATCTCAACTTTCTGCTTGGTGCTTGATACTGGGGGAGACTGATGTCCCTTGATGTTGATGTACCACCAGCAGTCAATGCAGCTCTGGAATCCCTTAATGTAGAACAGTATTTCTCTACCCAGTCCCCAGGGACTGCCTGGCCAGTCTGAATGAATATGCATGAGAGTGATTCACATTCATTACCTCCATTGTCTGTGAATCTGACTCATATATATTCATTCTGAATATCCTAAAAAGACTCTGATGTTTATGGGCTGGACTTGACTCTCCCCATGAGCTTTTCCATAAGCTCCAACTGGGAACAATATCCTTTAGGTATCTTCTCACACAGGTAGCACCCCAGGATGTCATGGTCTTCCGCCAAGCAATGCACACATCTATCATGGGGTCTGTGATGGACATGAGGAGTTTGTAAATGTGGCATTTGTCTAAGTACTGGCCTTCTTTTGGTAGTATCAGGCAAAAAATTAACAAAGCAAAATCAACCGCTTGATGGTAAAAAAAAAAAAACAAACACACACACAAATAAACCCCTGCTACCATTGTTTGTGTACCATGCACCTTGTGACGAACCACAAAAACTTGAAAACGTGTTTAAAAAAACAAAAAAAACCCTAACTAAAGAAGCTAGAGGATGAGAAATTGACAAGACCTGCAAAATCCAGCTCCTGTGAATAGAAACATTATTCCAGAAGAAATAGGCAGAGTAGAGAGCATTGTGATAAGCAGGTTCTACAGAAGAATTAAGACTGAAGGGGGCCCTGAGCAATACAAAACATGGATTGGGCTGCACATCCCCTGGTGAGCATTCTGAAAGTTTCTAGAAGTTTTGAAGAAGTCTTCCTGCACTTGGCTCTACTGGATGACGTTACCCATGTGTGAGGACTGAACATGAACCTATCAATGAACCTTTTTGCTCAGCTCGCATTTTCTGCAACTCACTTCTTCATGCATAATAATTTAAACCTGAATTCAGTTTACAAAGTACAATTTAAAAGTCAAAACAAGTTACTGATAATGCTCTTCTCTGTTAAAATCAAATTTGTTTCATACTGTGGCATAACCTTATAAGAAAAAGGGTCCCAAAGTCCAAATTATAAATCTTTGTAGGTTCCAAACTACATGTTTTATTATTAATAGTTTTCAGTTGTTTCTTAATCCATTTATATAACCACCAAAAGCCAAAATACCTTTCCATCAGTTATGTACTTGCAATTAATTTTGAGAAATTTTTCCGTAAAAGCTTCCTCTTCTTCAGAGGTAGATGATACCACTCTTGCAGGTCGAATACAGGCATGAGCTGGTGAAGAGGTTGTTTCTTTATAATGAAGGCCATCTGTATCCTAAAGGAGAAAAATTAGCATCAAACTCATTTCCAAGCAACTCTTAGGCAATACCCACTGCTGGAATATTCAGAGACTAATTGTCAAATGTAGGGCCATGAAAACCTCCCACAACAGGATCTGCATATCTTAGTGTGCACAATATTTTGCAAGGTAGTGGTAGGGAGGAAGAGTAACCTAGCATCAAATTTATGCCTTATGCGTTTAATTATAAACTCTCTTGCATAATTAATAGTACAACACATCTTTACACATAATTAGTAGTACAACACATTTTGTCAGACTTATTTTCTGTTGATTAGTGCACTAACAATGGTGCATGCTAATAAGTTAGTTATTTGATTGTGCATTTTTATTTGCTTTGACAGTGCTCAGCAATTGCACTTTTTATTATTATTTTTTTTTTTTTTGGGGGGGGGGGGGGGGTATTTATCCATTCTGTGTTACTCTGCTTCTACAAAGAGTTCAATAAAAAATGTTAAAAAGTACATACTAATCAAAATGACCGAAACAAAAGCATATTCCCCTAGCATGCACTATTTATTTATTTTTATATACCGACATTCGATCGGAGATATCTAGACCAAAACTTCTCCACTCACTTCTCATATCACAGAGGTCTAATCAGAAAGATCCCTACGCTGTAACATCAAAAGCCAGATTCTATCACAGTTATACATTAACAAAATATTCTAAATGGGAACTGATTTTTTAAAGCTAATTCAATTTCCCAAAATCACAACCTATGATAATTGTTCATTTACTGTAGTACAGTGGAATAAATTTATACTGACATTTTGTTCTAAGACAAACAAGTTAAACATACAGATATCCCTAATAAGAATATCATTATCAAGGCAGTTTATCACATTTTTCTAAGCAGGGTTTTCAGTCTGTTAATAAAAGGATATTCTCCATCTGCAAAAAGAACAGTTTCAAGCATCCAACTTCTTTAAAGAATACTATCCAGTATTAATGTGTTTAATGATGCTTTAGGCCTTATTTAGGAAAAGCTATTTAGAAACAAATGATTAAAGATAGATTACCCTTGAATAATGCTATATTTAAAGTAGTCAAGCATGTTGAGCTGGGACAGGTTACAAACAAGAAACTGGAGGGAAGTGGTATAGATGAAAATCCTTTTACAGTAGAAAATGTATGGGAAAGAGTCTAAAGAATCTGAAGTGGACAAAGCCATGGGGCCTGATGGGATTCATCCAAGGATATGAGGGGAGCTCAGAGATGTGCTGGCGGGTCCGCTGTGTGACCTGTTCATAGATCCTAGAAACTGGAGTGGTGCCGAGTGATTGGAGAAGAGCGGTGGGTGATCCCGCTTCACCAGAGTGGGAACAGAGAGGAGGCTGGTAACTACAGACCGGTTAGCCTCACTTCAGTGGTGGGAAAAGTAATGGAGTCACTATTGAAGAGAGAATAGTGAACTATCTACAGTCGGAAGAATTGATGGACCAGAGGCAGCATGGATTCACCAGGGGAAGATCCAGTCAGACAAATCTGATTGACTTTTTTGACTGGGTAACCCAGGAATTGGATCAAGGAAGAGCGCTCAATGTCATCTACTTAGATTTCAGCAAAGCTTTTGATACGGTTCCGCACAGGAGACTGGTGAATAAAACGAGAAGCTTAGGAGTGAGTGCCGAGGGTGGTGACCTGGATTGCAAACTGGTTGATGGACAGAAGACAATGTGTGATGGTAAATGGAACTTTCTCTGAAGAGAGAGCAGTTTTAAGTGGTGTACCACAAAGGATCTGTGTTGGACCGGTCCTGTTCAATATCTTTGTGAGCGACATTGCGGACGGGGATAGAAGGTAAGGTTTGTCTTTTTGCGGATGACACTAAGGATCTGCAACAGAGTGGACACGCCGGAAGGAGTGGAGAGAATGAGACGGGATTAGGAAACTGGAAGAGTGGTCGAAGATATGGCAGCTGAGATTCAATGCCAAGAAGTGCAAAGTCATGCATATGGGAGTGGAAATCTGAATGAACTGTATTCGATGGGGGGGGGAAGGCTGAGGTGCACGGAGCAGGAGAGAGACCTTGGGGTGGGATAGTGTCTAATGATATGAAGTCTGCGAACCAATGCGACAAGGCGATAGCAAAAGCCAGAAGAATGCTGGGCTGCATAGAGAGAGGAATATCGAGTAAGGAAAAGGGAGGTGATTATCCCCTTGTTCAGGTCCTTGGTGAGGCCTCACCTGGAAGTACTGTGTTCAGTTCTGGAGGACCGTGTCTACAAAGAGACAAAGACATGATGGAAGCGGTACAGAGAAGGGGCGACCAGGAAGATGGAGGGTCTTCATCAGATGAAATACGAGGAGAGAAATTGAAGAATCTAAATATGTACTCCCTGGAGGAAAGGAGGAGCAGGGGTGATATGATTCAGACTTTTAGATACTTGAAAAACTTTAATGATCCAAAGACTACGACAAACCTTTTCATCAGAAAAAAAATCAGCAGAACCAGAGGTCACGAGCTGAGGCTCCAGGGAGGAAGACTAAGAACCAATGTCAGGAAGTATTTCTTCACGGAAAGGATGGTTGAATGCGTGGAATGCCCTTCCGGAGGAAGTGGTGAAGTCTAAAACTGTGAAGGACTTCAAAGGGGCGTGGGATAAACACTGTGGGTTCATCAAGTCTAGAGGACGTGAATAAAGAGGAGGCAGCAAAACATTGCACGGAACGGCAGTAGCCACAGAGGCATTCACGGAGCGGGATGCCAGTGGCCAGTGGTTGGTGTTCCACCTTCACGGAGCGGAAGGATGGAGGGCTGCCATCTCCAAAAAAAAACCAAAAACAAAAAACAGGGGTGGGTAAGAGTATGGGGCAGGGGTGTGGCCTGCTTGTTGCAGCAGTTCCTACCCCTAATTGAGCTGGATGTTCACTTGGATGCAGATCCGGCGCTGCTCTCTACATTGGTGGTGGGGTGGAGGGGAATTAGGGCTGGAGGGTACTGGAAGCCAATAGTAACAGGTGGGTGAGAGAAAAAGTTTAAAAAAAAAAAAAGATAAAGTGCGTAACTTGCTGGGCAGACTGGATGGGCCGTTCGGTCGTCTTCTGCCGTCATTTCTATGTTTCTATATAATCTCAAAGTGATTAGAGTGAAACTATGGTAAGCAAACATGCTTTTTTGTTAAACTTTTTTTTCCATAGATAACAAGATGAATTAGACAAGACATGTGAATGCTGTAATCTGGTGGCACAGAACAGACTCATTGCTCCTACCTAGTAGAGCTTTTAGCTCTGAGCATGTGCGGGAACTCTTGTGCAGGTGTTGCTTTGTGAGCCGCCTTAGTCATTTCTAGAGCTAATTCTAGCTAGGCAGTCAACTCTCCAGGGAAGTGAGAGGGTATTTAGCATGGCTAATTCATCCTGCAACCTACAGAATACACCATTTATGGCAAACAAACTTGGCCTTTTCGTCAATAATTAGGCTGAATTAGCCATGACATGTGAGGAACTCATGCTGAGGGTTGCAGCGGATCACTTACTGAAAAGCAACCTGGGCCTTATTGTACAAATAAACTATTGGGAAATCAGGTGATGCAAAACTGCTTGCCCAAATTACTGTCACTCCTTGAGAGGTTGTCCAGATATTAATATGAAGTAAAGATGTGCGCTGACCACCCAAGATGCAGCTTTTGCAGATGTCTTCAAAGGAGGCTACTTCTGGATGAGCAATGAATGAGGCCATAGCTCTACAGTACATGAATGTATCCTGTTTTTGAGGTGTCTGAAATTGGATAAAGAAAATAATGAGTTTTGACAGCATCTGTAATTTGCAGGATGCATTTGGCTATTCTGTTTAAACAACGTTAGTCTGAAAACTGCTGCAATCCAATCTGTTAGGATCGTAAGACAAGAGCTGCAAAGTTTTACAATGCACCTGGGTTCTCTTTGTGATAGGCTAAAGCTCTTTTGCAGTCTAAGGAATTAAGGGTTTCTCACCTTCATGCACGTGGTCTCAAGAGGCAGGTAGGTATTAATAAGAAAAACAGATTATAACCTTAAACTTTGGGTGAGCAAGGAGTACCATTCTATTATGGAATAATAGCTGAACTAATGCCTGAAGTTCACCGACTCTTTCGTGCAGAGTTTACTTAATTTCTTAATTCAAAGAGTGGGGTTTCATCAACTGAGAAAGAACATTCAGATCCCAAACCACAGGTGATTTTGTACTGGAGATTTAACATTCCATAAGTCTTTGATAAATCTGAATTCCTATAGATGACTTAAGATAGGTTACGGTCAACTTGAATATGGTAAGCCACTATGGCCCCGAGATGTACTCTTACTGATGATGTAAGCAAGGCCTGATTCAGAAAAAGAATACAAATAGTGAGCAAATGTTCGGGGGCCACATGAGAATGGGTTTAAAAATAATGTTGACATCATATGGAGAATCTTTCATTTAAAGCCACAGGCTCTTCTAGTGGATAGCTTCCTGATAGATACAATAACGTCTTTAATCTGTCTCAATAGGGAGACATCAGATTTCTGAATATTCAACATCCAAGCCATCAGGATAAGGGATGGAAGATTTGGATGAATAGGCTTCCTCCTTCTTGAGTTAATAAGGCTGGGTCTGTTCCTAGGTGAATCGGTGGAATGCTGGAAAGCTATATGAGAAGTAATCCGGATTTTGACTGGGCCATGCTGGCGCTATAAGGATCAATCAAGCTCAGTGGATTAGCACTTTTTGCACCATTCTGGCTATCAGTGAAATTGGTGGAAAGGATTACATGAGATCCATACTCCAGTTAAGAAAATGTCCTGGCTAATTTCAATCTGCCGGGAAGAATGAAGCAAAATTTTGTAGCTTTCTGTTCTGCAATGATCTAATGAGGATCTGTTTGCAAGACCCTATAATCTGAATAGTCTTCAATCAACAGAGACCACTCATGAGGACATAAAACTCTGCTGAGATGATCCGCCGACTGTGTTGGAGATCTTTGGAAGGTAAGTTGTTTACAGGACAGCTTGATGTTTGCATGCCCATTTCCATATACTTATCACTTTCTGGGAGAGAGTTCATGACACCATACCTCCTTGCTTGTTCACATTCACAATTAGAATGCTTTTTCTCTTGCAGAAGGTATGTGAAAGTTGACGGAGAATACTTTATCACCCCTCAATTCTACTAGACTGATCTGAAATGTCTTTCCACAAGAGACCAAGACCCTTGGGTGAGAAAAGGTCCCATGTGGGCTTCCCAATCTTTTGTGGAAGCATCTGTTGCCAATGTCACTTGATAAGGGAACAGATGGAGCAGTGAGGGTTCAGCCATCAGCGCATTCTCATTCCATGCAGTATAAAACTTCTACCTTGGTTGACAAGGGTTGAATCAGCTGGGTCCAATTGATAGCAGAGACCCCACTGCAGATGCCAGATGTGGAGACAGGTTAGTGAAATTACATGAATGAATGACATCATATAACCTAGAACAACAGTACTTCTCTGGAGTTGTACATTGTGAGTGCAAGAGTTTGGGAATGCGTGATCTCCGTGTTCGCTCAGTCCAGTGGAAAAAAAGCTCTTTCCTGCAATAAACCTATCCTTGATAAAATTTTATTTTCTGGGTTGGTGCTAGATTCAAAATTCTCGAAATTCATCAGAAAACCCAAGCTCTGAAGAAAGTAAATTGATTTCTTCAGAGAGAGTAATAAGATCTCCTGGGAATTTGTCACAGTTAATCAATCCTCTGCAATGATTTGGAACCGCTGACAGCAAAGGTGCACTGTTATCAGAGTCAGGCACTTGACTCTTGGTGCTGCGGCAAGTCTGAAGAGGAGCTCTTAGCAATGGGGGTGTATTACCGACCACATGTTCAGAATGAACTGACAATGAAATGCTAAAAGAAATTAGGGAAGCTAACAAAATCAGCAGCCACAGGAATGATGGATGATTTCAATTACCCCAGTATTGACTGGGTGAAAGTTAATTCAGGACATTCTATAGAGATAAAATTCCCAGATGAAATAAATGAAACCAACAAGAAGGGAAACTATTTTAGACCTGGTCCTTAGTGGAACACAAGATTTGGTGTGAGAGGTAACATTTCTGGAGCTACCTGGCAACAGTGATCAAAACACAATCAAATTTGACTTTATAATTGGAGGGAGGGCACTAAAGACATCTACTGAGATAGCATTTAACTTTCAAAAAGGTGACTATGAGAAAATGAAGAAAATGGTTAGAAAAAAAACTGAAAGGAAAACAAATGCAAAGGTTAAGAGTTTACATCAGGCATGGCTGTTTAAAAAACACCATATTGCAAGCCCAGAGCAGATGTATTCCACGCATTAGAAAAGGCAGAAAGAAAGCTAACTAAGCTACCTACCGGCAAGTTTAAAGGTAAGGCAAGAGGCTATAATAGCTAAAAGAGCATCTTTCAAGAAATGAAAAGGGAATGCCGAAATGAAGAAGTCAGGAAACAGCATAAGTACTTGCAAGTTAGAAGCAAAGCATTGATGAGGATGGCAAAGAGAATTGAAAGAAGTTTGCCATGGAAGAAAAAAGCTTGTAAAAACGTTTTTAGGTACATTTGAGGTAAAAAGCATGCAAGGGAGTTAGACCAATAGATGATCAAGGGGTAAAAAGGGGGCACTTAGGAAAGACAAAGCCATAGTAGAGACTAAATTAATTCTTTGCTTTGGCATTCACTGAGGAAGATGCAAGAGAGATACCCATGCCAGAAATGATATTCAACATTGATTCAGAGGGACTGAAATAAATTTCAGTGAATCTCAAAGATGTACCAGGGTAAACTGACAAACTAAAGAGTAGCAAATCACCTGGACTAGATAGTATATAATCACAGAATGCTGAAAGAACTGAGAAATGAAATTGCGGACCTGCTATGGATATTTGTAAACTATCAGCATCTATGGTACCTGAAGACAGGAGAATTGAGAATGCAACTACAATTTTAAAAAATTGATCAAGGGGCAATTCAGGAAACTATAGACCAGTGAGTCTTGCATCTGTGCCAGGGCAAAATGGTAGAAACTATCAAAGAGCAAAACTGATGAACATATAGACAGGAATAGTTTAGTAGTACAAAGCCAACATGGATTTAAAGAAGGGAGTCTTGCCTCTCAAATTTGCTACATTTTTTGAGGGGGTAAAAAACATGTGGATAAAGGTGAGCCAGTTGATATAGTGTATCTAGATTTCCAGAAAGCATTTGACAAAGTCCCTCAAGAAAGACTTTATAGGAAATTAGAAAGTCATTGGATGGGGACAGTGTCCTATTGTGGAATGCCAACAGAGAGGAGAACTAAATAGTAAATGTTCCCAACGGAGAAAGGTAAAAAGAGTGGAGTATCCCAAGGATCTGTTCTGGCATCACTGCTTTTTAATATATTTATGAACGACCTGGAAGTGGAAACTAGTAAGGTGATCAAATTTTCAGATGACACAAAATTATTCAAAGTTGTTAAATCAGATGAGGATTGTGAGAAATTGCTAGAGGACCTGCAAGTGGTCAAGTGCAAAGTGTTGCACTTAAAGAAGAATACCCCAAATTATGGCTGCACAATGCAAGGTTCCACATTAGGATTCACTTCTTAGGAAAAGGATCTAGACATTGTTGAAAATACATTGAAATCTTCTGCTCAGTGTGCACCAGGAGCCAAGAAAGTAAATAGAACGCTAGGGATTATTAGGAAAAGAATGGAGAATAAAACAGAATACCATATGCCTTTGTATCACTCCATGGTGAGACATCTTCCATTTAGTGTGTAGTTCTGGTCACATCATCTCAAAAAAGATATAGCAGAATAAGAAAAGGAACAGAGAAGGGCATCCAAATGATAAACGGGATAGGACGATTCACCTATGAAGAAAGGATGAAGTGGATAGGCTGAGGGGAAATCTGATAGAGTTTTATAAAATAATGAGTGTGGAATGAAACAAGTAAACATTAATCAGTTGTTACTCTAAAGGTACAAACACTAGGGGACACAATTAAGTTACTAGGTAATAATTTTAGAACCAATGAGAAAATATTTTTACTCAATGCATAATTAAGCTCTGGAATTCTATGCCAGAGAATGATGAAACTATTAGTATAGCTGCGATTAAGAAAGTTTTGTACAAGTTCCTGGAGGAAAATTCCATTAACCATTATTAAAGTGGTGGTGGAGAAATCTGTTGCTTATTCTTGGGATAAGTACCTTGGAATCTATCTTCCACTTGGGATCCTGCCAGGTATTTGTTACCTGGATTGGCCACTGTTGGAAACAGGATATAGGGCTTGATGGACATTTGGTCTGATCCAGTATGGCAAGTCTTATGTTCTTATAAATCCACCTCGAAATGGAGGTAAAGGAATGTGGGAATACATATTCTTCAGATTGAGCATGAACATCCATTCTCCCTTCTGGATGAATGGCAGAAGTGTGTTGAGGGAATTCATTTTGAATTTCTCTTTAAGAAATGCTTGTTCGGACCTCTCAGGTCCAGAATGGGCCTCAATCTCCAAATTTCTTGGGGATGAGAAAATATCGGGAGTAAAAATATTGACTATGTGCTGAAATGCAGGGACCTGGTCTTAGTGATACTATAGAGCAAACAATGAGGAAGAGATGGAAGCTGGGAGAATTGCAAATGATATCTAGCTATTTTGAGAAACAAGAGAATGGTTGGTAGACTTGCGATGTGATCAAAAACACTCCGTCCGGGTTTAGGATGGATCTACTGCATCGCTTTTGGTTGACACCATTCAAACTGCCATAAGCTGCTGCTGTGTAGGAAGAGCAGGAAGAGGTATCTCTGAAATTACGGAAGAGGCGTATTTAGTAATATGGTCTCTTAAAAGTGTTGAACAAACGCCTTGCAGAAGACAGTTAGTCAGGTCCTGTCGAGAGGGTCTGGACTGCAATATTTTGCTCTTTTATTTGTGCTACTCTTTCCATTAGCTTGCCTACGAATGTGAAGGATAGTAGGTGAGTGAGCCCTCTGTGTTGCAGTATAGTTGGAGCCTCGATAGTAATCCCAAGAGGCCTACACAAGTAGCTAGTGTTTGCGCCCTGTAGCAGGACAGTCTGAAATTTCATCTTTACCAGCTGCCTCCTCTGCATGTTAAGCCCTTAGATTCTGGCAGTTGGCATGACTTTGGCGTGTCCCTAGGGCGATCAAGATAACTGAAATCCAAAGGCACACAGAGGTCAGAGCAGGCAGCAGACTAACAGTCAGGTATAGGCCAAGACCAGGGAAGGCAGCTAGTCAGATTGGTCAGGTCCAGGCAAGGGGTCAGGTCCAGGCAGCAGGCAATCGTGGTTAGATCCAATCAAGAAGTCATGACCCAGAGAGTCAGGCTAAGGGAGGACGTAGACACACGGTAGACACTGGATGAGATGAGAAGTTCAGGACAAGGAAGGCTGGATGAAGACAGCTGTACCAAATAAGGCTGGATGAAACAAGAATGGAAAGCAAGGCTGGATGAAGCAAGGCTAGAAGACAAGCCACAGGAACAGGAACACTGGCAAATTGCACTGTAAAGCAGGAGACCTGTTGCTGAAGCGTCTGATACTCCTTCACTAGGAGCGTTAAATAGTGGGTTGCTGGAGACGTCATCGAAGGTAGCCGCTTTCTTCCCATCAGTGGCCCTTTAAGAGGGAAGATGTCGCGTACACGCGGACCTATGGGAGGCAGCAGTCATGGTGGCATCCCATGCCACAGAGTGAAGTCCATCTGTTGGCTGTATCCACTGCCACCTTAGTGCAGTCCAGCTGCTAGTGGCGTTGCGTCAGGGATGGTGTTGGGGTTGAGTGAGGTGGTTATTGGGGCCATCATGCGAGCCGCCAACTGACAAAAAGGTGTTACCTAGACAATGAACATTTTCCAATTTGTCATGAACTTCATCATGGAGGCCTACTGACTCTCAGCCAAACCATGCATCATGCTCTGATAGAAGCCATTGAGGTATGTGAAATAATATCAAAAGATTCAAAAATTGAGCAAAAATAACGATGCATGCATTCTTCCACATCTAAAAGCAGCTATAGATAATTCCCATCTTACATATGTTGAAGGAAGGGTTTTAAATTCTGAATACAATTGAGCAGGTTTTGCACCATGTAGAACTAAGGAGCTAAAATCCATGCCACCAGTATGGAACTTTGAAAAAGCAGAGTTGCTTACCTGTAACAGGTGTTCTCAGAGGACAGCAAGTTGTTAGTCCTCACACATGGATGACATCAGGTGGAACCCTGATACAGAAAATGTGTTCACCTTGGTGCAAATGGGGCCTGGGAAAGAATATTGGCAGGAAGATTGACTGGTTAAGATGGAAATCCATAACCACCTTATGCAGGAACCTAGGGTGTGTACACAAGGCTACCCTGTTGTGATAAAATTTAGTATAAGACGGCTAAGTCACTAAGGCCTGGAGCTTACTGACCCTGTGCGCTGAAGTGACTGCCACCAAAAATATGACCTTCCAGGTCAGGTACTTCAGGTCATAGGTTTTGCAGCAGCTCAAAATGAGCTTTTTTCAGATGAGCTAACATCACGTTAAAGTCCCAAGACATAGTGGGATGCAGTGGGAGGCTTCAACTGAAATAGGCTGCACATGTAATGTACAGTTATAAGCTGTACAGAGATGGACATACCATCTAAACCACGGTGGTATGTGCCAGTTGCATTCAGATGAACTCTAACGCATTGGTTTTTCAAGCCAGCCTCCGATAACTGTAGAAGGTAATCAAGCAGTTTTGTGTAGGGCAGGGGAATGGATCTAGGGTTTTCTGCTCACACCACATGGAAACCCTCCTCCACTTCAGTCCATAGGACTTTCTAGTGGAAGGCTTTCTAGAAGCCAACAAGACCTGAGACTCATCTTCTGAAAGAACAAGCAGCTGCAGAATCAACCTCTCAACATCCAGGCCGTGAGCGACAGGGCATGGATATTGGGATGCTGCAGCCTGCCCTGATCTTGTGTGATGAGATACAGGGAAGTCCCCAGACTGATCAGTTTCCAGATGGACAACTCCCACAGGAGTGGAAACCAGACCAGTCTTGGCCAATGAGGGGCAATGAGCATCACAGTCCCTCTGTCCTTGCAAAGCTTCAAGAGAGTCTTCCCCACTAAGAGAATCTGAAGATATGCATACAGAAGATTCTTGCCCCAATGACACACAAGGGTGTCCAAAGCTAGTTTGCCATCTGACCTATATGGGGAGCAAAACCGAGGCACGTTCCTGTTGCAGGGGGATGTGAACATATCTATGTTTGGGCTCCCCAAGAAGGCGGAATATCCAATTCGCTACCCTGTGGTCCAGGGATGACTCATGAGAACTGAAGGCTTGATTCAGCCTTTTTTCTACCATGTTCTCCGTCACAGCCAGGTACACGAGGAGGACAGGGCCCATGACCAGATCTGGCCTGCTTCCTGGCATATGATGTACAATCCCGTTCCTCCCTGCTTGTTGATATATCACATATCTACCTAGCTGTCAGTCTAGATCATAACAAAGCCCATAGCACATACCTGCTCACACAAAGATCCAGGAAGTTGATTTGACAAGAGCATTCCTGAGTTTACCAAAGACCCTGGGCACTGAGCCCATCTATATGAGCTCCCCACCCCAGGATAGATACTTCCATATTTAGGACAATTTGACTGGGGAGACTCCGAAATGAGATTCCCTGTTCCAGACTGGAAAGAACCCACCAAAAGGACAATGAGTCCTGAAGAGACAGGGTGACTCGGATGCAATCATGGAGGCTGAGTAGCCTGGCACAACTGTGACCTCAGGGTCCATTGGGCTCTATGCATGTGTAAATGTGCCAAGGGAGTAACATGGATGATTGTGGCCATATGGCTCAACATCCTCAACATGTGCCAGGCCAACACCTGCTGGTTCTGTTGAATCTCTGCCACAATGGTCGCCACGGCGACAGCCCTCTGGCAGGGAAGAAAGGGCTTGGCCTAAGCTGTGTCTAGCAGGGCTGTAATGAAGACTAATTGAGGTGATAGACTGAGATAGGACTTTGGGTATTTGAGAATGAACTCTAGTGACACCAACAGCAGAATGATCAAGCACATGGACCTGATGGCCCCCACCTGAGCGTGCTCTAGACCAGCCAATTGTCCAGATACAGCAAGACATGCACTCCCAGTCTGCGTAGGTGTGATGTCATCGCGGCCAGGCATTTTGTGAAGACTCGTGGTGTGGACATGACCTCGAACGGCAACATTCAATACTGGAAGAGCTGTGTTCTCACCACAAACTGGAGATACTTCCTTTGAACTAGGAAGATCCTGATATGAGTGTACACGTCCTTTAGGTCGAGGGAGCATAGCCAGTCCCCCTTTTTTTTTTTTTTTTTTTTGCAAAAGAGGGAACAAGGAGTCCAGGGAAACCATCTTGAACTTTTCTCTTTTTAAAAACTTGTTCAAGGCCCTTAGGTCTAGTTTAAGATGGAGTCCTCCTGTTCTCTTTGGAATCAAGAAATACCTGGAGTAGAATCCCCACCCCTTTTGTCCTGGTGGTGCAGGCTTGACTGCTGTTACCATTAAGAGGGAGGAATGCTCAGTTTGTAGTACCTTCTGAAGCGCTACCGGCCCCCAGTGTGGGCACAGAGGGCAATTTGATAGGACACCTAATAGATTCAATTCATACCCTTGGCAGATGATTGATAGAACCCACTGGTCTGAGGTTTCACTGGACCACTGGTTCACAAAGAACTGCAGCCTGACCAGAGGGTCCATTGTTCTTGGTATGCGCAACTGGCTTACGCTTCCCTAAGGCCCAGTCAAAACCCCATCCCTGGAATTGACTGACAAGCTGGCTGGGGTTTGGGGGTTCTCCATTGCCTAGGTCAGCTGCGGGAGCCCTGATAGTGTTGATGGGAGCAAGGAGGTGGAATACAATACCTCTTCTGTGAAAGAAAGACTTCCCAAGCCCCTGTCTTGACAGCCTCCTGGATGAGGACAATGGGTCCAGCATACTGAGGAGAGTTGCTTGAGGTCCTCAAGTTGGCCCACAGCATCCCTCACCTTATCTCCGAATAGATTCTCTCCTGTAAATGGCATATCAGCAAGTCGTACCTCTGGTTGGAAATCAGAGGCTCACAGCAATGCCATTCTGCAGGTGCCGATTCCTGCTGCAGAGACTCTTGATAGTGTTTTGAAAACATTGTATGTCAAACAGACCTCGTGCTTTCCGCACTCCAGACCCTTGTGTACAAGCAACATGAGGGTGTCTTGCTACTGTTGATGCAGCAGCTCAGCCACCTTCTGCACCTGTTTTCCAGATGTCTCGTGAGTACTGGTTCATGTAAGCTGATAGGCAGCGATGCGGGCAATAAGCATGGCGCCTTGGAACACTTTCCTCCAAAGAGCTTCCATTACTCTGTGGTCCTTTCCTGGGGCGCCGAGGAATGGGTCTGAGAGCGCTTGGCCCTCGAGAGTAGATTCAACCACCACCAACTGGTGAGGCAGCTGATGCTTATCTAATCCAGCAACCTTCTGGACGAGGTAGATCCTGTCCGCCTTCTTGTTAACGGGAAGTACTGTGGGGGGGTGGGCCCATATTCACAGCAGCAACCTCTTAAGGATCTCGTGTACTGGGACTACTACAATCACTTTAGGAGGCTCCACGAACTGGAGGATCTCAAGCATTTTGTGCCTGGCATCCTTCTCTGTCAAAAACTGAAATGAGATGGCCTCTGCCATCACCCTCATAAACCCCGTGAATTTCAAGTACTCTCAGGCAGGGTATTCCTTCATTCATTTGGAGAAGAAGGATCAGACAGGAGACCAGAGTCCTTGAAGGACTCAGTCGTATGATCTGCCCTGGGGTCAAAGGGATCCTCATCCTTACTGTGTGCTACAGGGGTACAAGGACCTAGGTGCTCTGCCTTCATCCAGAGGTGCAGGCACCGGTAGAACTGGATGGGCATCTCTGCCAGCCTAGGCAAGACAATCCTCCTTGGAGGAACTGGCAACGAAGACCGTATTGGTAGGGGGACGGCCTCTGTGCTCTGCTGTCCTGGGAACCAGCTCCAGCTGGGTCAGTAACACACTGATGAGCTCACTGAGCTTCTCCAGAGAATGGGTGGCAAGGGGTCCGGTGCCGTCTGTGCCACAGGACCGAAGCCCTGCAGCGCCCACCTCCACCAACCAGCTGGACTTGGTGCTCCAGCTCCTCTTCCAACATTGCCAATGCAGACTGGGAGGAAGAAGGTGTAGCAGATCTTCGGACCTGCAAGGGGAATGATAACTGGCACCAGGACTGGTTGAGACCATCGCAGACCCACAGCACCAACAGAGGATGTGCTCTCCTCACCACGGGATCGCTTCAGAGGCATCACAGCAAAAGCCAATGCATCCCTGTGTCCGGCACCTTAACATAAGAACATAAGAAAATGCCATACTAGGTCAGACCAAGGGTCCATCAAGCCCAGCATCCTGTTTCCAACAGTGGCCAATCCAGGCCATAAGAACCTGGCAAAGTACCCAAAAACTAAGTCTATTCCATGTTACCATTGCTAATGGCAGTGGCTATTCTCTAAGTGAACTTAATAGCAGCTAAGGGACTTCTCCTCCAAGAACTTATCCAAACCTTTTTTAAACACCGTTATACTAACTGCACTAACCACATCCTCTGGCAACAAATTCCAGAGTTTAATTGTGCGTTGAGTAAAAAAGAACTTTCTCCGATTAGTTTTAAATGTGCCCCATGCTAACTTCATGGAGTGCCCCCTAGTCTTTCTAGTATCCGGAAAGAGTAAATAACCGATTCACATCTACCCGTTCTAGACCTCTCATAATTTTAAAACACCTCTATCATATCCCCCCTCAGCCGTCTCTTCTCCAAGCTGAAAAGTCCTAACCTCTTTAGTCTTTCCTCATAGGGGAGCTGTTCCATTCCCCTTATTTTGGAAGCCCTTCTCTGTACCTTCTCCATCGCAATTATATCTTTTTTGAGATGCGGCGAGCAGAATTGTACACAGTATTCAAGGTGCGGTCTCATCATGGAGCGATACAGAGGCATTAATACATTTTCCGTTTTATTCACCATTCCCTTTCTAATAATTCCCAACATTCTGTTTGCTTTTTTGACTGCCGCAGCACACTGAACCAATGATTTCATGTGTTATCCACTATGACGCCTAGATCTCTTCTTGGGTAGTAGCACCTAATATGGAACCTAACATTGTGTAACTTTAGCATGGGTTATTTTTCCCTATATGCATCACCTTGCACTTGTCCACATTAAATTTCATCTGCCATTTGGATGCCCAATTTTCCAGTCTCACAAGGTCTTCCTGCAATTTATCACAATCTGCTTGTGATTTAACTACTCTGAACAATTTTGTGTCATCTGCAAATTTGATTATCTCACTCGTCGTATTTCTTTCCAGATCATTTATAAATATATTGAAAAGTAAGGGTCCCAATACAGATCCCTGAGGCACTCCACTGCCAACACCTTCCACTGAGAAAATTGTCCATTTACTCTTACTGTCTGTTTCCTGTCTTTTAGCCAGTTTGTAATCCACGAAAGGACATCGCCACCTATCCCATGACTCTTTATTTTTCCTAGAAGCCTCTTAATTTATATCCTCTCTAGACACAACTCCATGTTTTACTTTATTAGCCATGTATTAACCCTCAATCTGCATCTCCTTGTTAATTTGCCAATACATAGAAACATAGAAATGACGGCAGAAGAAGACCAAACGACCCATCCAGTCTGCCCAGCAAGCTTCACACATTTTTTTCTCATACTTATCTGTTTCGCTTAGTTCTTTGGTTCTATTTCCCTTCCACCCCACCATTAATGTAGAGAGCAGTGATGGAGCTGCATCCAAGTGAAATATCAAGCTTGATTAGTTAGGGGTAGTAACCGCCGCAATAAGCAAGCTACACCCATGCTTATTTGTTTTATCCAGACTATGTTATTCAGCCCTTATTGGTTTGTTTTCTTCTCCCCTGCCGTTGAAGCAGAGAGCTATGCTGGATATGCGTGAAGTATCAGTTTTTCTTCTCCCCTGCCGTTTGAAGCAGGAGAGCTATGCTGGATATGCGTGAAGTATCAGTTTTTCTTCTCCCCTGCCGTTGAAGCAGAGAGCTATGCTGGTTATGCGTGAAGTATCAGTTTTTCTTCTCCCCTGCCGTTGAAGCAGAGAGCTATGCTGGATATGCATTGAAAGTGAAGTATCAGGCTTATTTGGTTTGGGGTAGTAACCGCCGTAACAAGCCAGCTACTCCCCGCTTTGTGAGTGCAAATCCTTTTTTCCACATTTCCTCTTACTGTTGAAGCTTAGAGCAATGTTGGAGTCGCATTAACCGTGTGTATGTTTATTGAATAAGGGTATTATCTCCAGGCAGTAGCAATCATTCTGGCGAGCCACCCACTCTTCATTGACGGCCTCTTGACTTTATGGATCCACAGTGTGACCCCTGGTTCTGCTGATTTTTTTCCCGACGGAAAAGGTTTGTCATTGTCTTTGGATCATTAAAACCTTTCAAGTATCTGAAAGTTTGTATCATATCACCTCTGCTCCTCCTTTCCTCCATATTTAGATTCTTCAATCTCTCCTCATAAGTCATTTGATGAAGACCTTCCACCTTTTTGGTCACCCTTCTCTGGACCGCCTCCATCTTGTCTCTGTCTCTTTGAAGATACAGTCTCCAGAACTGAACACAATACTCCAGGTGAGGTCTCACCAAGGACCTGTACAAGGGGATAATCACTTCCCTTTTCTTACTTGATATTCCTTTCGCTATGCAGCCCAGCATTCTTCTGGCTTTAGCTATCGCCTTGTCACATTGTTTCGCCGACTTCAGATCATAAGACACCATCACCCCAAGGTCTCTCTCCTGCTCCATGCACATCAGCCTTTCTCCCCCCATCGAATACAGTTCATTCTGATTTCCACTCCCCATATGCATGACTTTGCACTTCTTGGCATTGAATCTCAGCTGCCATATCTTCGACCACTCTTCCAGCTTCCTTAAATCCCGTCTCATTCTCTCCACTCCTTCCGGCGTGTCCACTCTGTTGCAGATCTTAGTGTCATCCGCAAAAAGACATACCTTACCTTCTATCCCTTCCACAATGTCGCTCACAAAGATATTGAAAAGGACCGGTCCCAACACTGATCCCTGTGGTACACCGCTTAAAACCGCTCTCTCATCAGAGTTCCATTTACCATCATACATTGTCTTCTGTCCGTCAACCAGTTTGCAATCCAGGCCACCACCTCAGCACTCACTCCTAAGCTTCTCATTTTATTCGCCAGTCTCCTGTGCGGGACAGTGTCAAAAGCTTTGCTGAAATCCAAGTAGATGACATCGAGTGCTCTTCCTTGATCCAATTCCTTGGTTACCCAGTCAAAAAAGTCAATCAGATTTGTCTGACAGGATCTTCCAATGGTGAATCCATGCTGCCTCTGGTCCAGCAATTCTCCCAACTGTAGATACTTCACTATTCTCTCTTTCAACAGTGACTCCATTACTTTTCCCACCACCGAAGTTAGGCTAACCGGTCTGTAGTTACCAGCCTCTTCTCTGTTCCCACTCTTGTGAAGTGGGACCACCACCGCTCTCCTCCAATCACTCGGCACCGCTCCCGTTTCTAGGGATCTATTGAACAGGTCACACAGTAGACCCGCCAGCACATCTCTGAGCTCCCTCAGTATTCTGGGATGAACTTCATCAGGCCCCATGGCTTTGTCCACTTTCAGTTTCACCAGCTCTTCCCATAAATTTTCTACTGTAAATGGAGTTACATCTACTCCATTCCCCTCCAGTTTCTTGTTAACTAGTGACGGTCCTTCTCCAGTGTCCTCTTTAGTGAACACAGAACTGAAGTATTCATTTAATATTTCTGCCATTTCTTCGTCTCTCTCCACCCATTGATCCTTTCCACCTTTCAATTTCAATATACCACTTTGAACTTTTCTCTTTTCACTGATGTATCTGAAAAATGTTTTGTTACCACTCTTTACCTCCTTGGCAATCCTCTCTTCCACTTGACTTTTTGCCATCTTGATTAATTTCTTTGTCTCCCTCAGTTCTACCAGATATTCTTCTTTGTGCTCCTCCTTTTGGGATCTTTTATATTTCTTGAACGCTGTTCTTTTAGCCTTTATTTTGTCAGCCACCTCCTTTGAGAACCAGATAGGTTTCATTTTTCTTTTGCTTTTCTTTACTTTTCTAACATATAGATTAGTTGCCTTGGTAATTGCTCCTTTTAGATTGGTCCACTGTTGATCCACATCTCTCTCTTTCTCCCAGCCTTTTAGTTCTTCCTCCAGGTACTTCCCCATTTCATCAAAGTCTGTGTTTTTGAACAGCAAAACTTGGGTTTTTGTGCTTCTTTTCCGTGTCCTTTTCGTGATATTAAACCATACCATTTGATGATCACTGGTGCTCAGGTGGGCACCCACCTGGACGTCTGAGACATTATCTCCATTAGTGAGCACTAAGTTGATTATAGCTCCTTCTCTTGTGGGTTCCATTACCATTTGTTTGAACAAAGCTACTTGCAGGGCATCTACTATTTCTCTACTATTATTAGATTCTGCAGATGGGATTTCTCCAGTCTACATCTGGCATATTAAAGTCTCCAACGATCACCACTTCTCCTTTCTTTCCTATCCTGTGGATGTCTTCAACCAGATCTCTGTCCAACTCTTCCTTTTGGTTTGGAGGCCTGTAAACCACTCCAATAAAAATGGATGCCCCATCTTTTTTTAAGTCGGCCCATAGAGCTTCTTCATTGCCCCATCTTCCTTGCAGCTCAGATGCTTGGATATTGTTTCTGACAAAGAGCCACTCCTCCCCCTTTCCTATCCTCTCTGTCCTTCCTTGACAAGTTATAGCCTGGTATTGCCGTATCCCAGTCACGAGATTCCATAAACCACGTTTCCGTGACAGCAACAATGTCCAAGTCCGCCTCCACCATTAGGGCTTGCAGATCTGGGATTTTATTACCCAAACTACGAGCATTTGTGCTCATAGCTTTCCAGCTTTCTTCGTTCAGGTTACTGCTGTTCCTGGACTCCTTTTGTGACCTATTTAGTTGAGTTTTGTTATCCACTTTTCTCTTTGCATTTCTGCAAGGGAAGAGATTAGTGCCTCTGATGACAGAGTCATCCATCAGCGTGAGCTTTTTTCTTTGGGTTCTGATCTGGAATTTCTGTATGCATTGGGTTTTTTCTCTCTTTTCCCGATAACACTTCAATCTTTTTCTCAAGGACTTCTTCAGAATTTAATACAGAGAAGGCATTTTGTACTTGTTGCACTTGATACAGTGTGTATCTCCGGAACACATGTCTTATTCTACCAGAGCCCACTGTAATACTTTTTAAGTTCCTTAATGGCCTGTGTGAGTGGGGGGATAGAGTTGTGGGCTGCACAGCTTTCAATAATGGGTGTCTGTGGGTTACAGGTCTTATCCTACCTGAGCCCACAGTAAATCTCTTTTTTCTTGAGTTTTGGTTATTCAGTGGTAAGGGGAAATTATTTCCTGAATAATGTACAGTGGCTGAGACTCTCTTTATTGAAGCTAATTCAGCTTTAAAGTCATCCAGCTCCTTTTCCAAGGTAGAGAGTTTTGAACAAAAGGGGCAAGCCGTAAGCTTCCATATGATTACCCTCAATATAAAGGCTCCACAGCAGTTGCATTGAATAGTACTCATTTAGGTAAGTTATTTGATTGGTACACCTAAGGAATAATCAATTTACTAATTTATCTTGTTGCCAATTATGAAGTTAGGATGACTACATTAGAAATACAAACCTAGGGGTGGGTGGGCAGAGGGGTAGGGTGGGAGGGAGTTAAACAGTTTACACCTAGGTCAAGCTGTATACTAATATATAGAGGAACTGGTCTTCTAGCTAGTAAATGTAAAAGATCCCACAGTACTTATAACCCAATATGAAACAGTTTACATCAAGCATACTTATGTATGCTTGATCTCCCTAAAGATTGTTATACTCTTTTGTATATTCGCCAAGTTCTGCCTTTCCCTTTGTTTATTGTATTTTCCCTATTGTTATAAGTTAAATGTAAACAGATATGATGTCTCGACGAATACCGGTATAAAAAAAACTTTAAAAAAATAAAAAAATAAATACATGAGGGACTTTGTCAAAATGCCTTCGAAAATCAAGTACAACTACATCTACGGTCCAACTGACTCCCTCACAGGTTTTCTGCTTCGGATATATTTAAAAAGCTTTTACCTGTGAGTTTTTGCCTCTATGGCCAACTTCTTTTCAAATTCTCTTTAGCCCTGTCTTATCAAATATCTTACATTTAACTTGCCAACGTTTATGCACTTATCCTATTTCTTCTGTTGGATCCTTCTTCCAATTTTTGAATGAGATCTTTTTGCTTAAAATAGCTTCTTCATCTCCCCTTTAACCATGCCGGTGGTAATCGTTTTGCCTTCTTTCCACCTTCTTATGTGTGGAATACATCTGGATTGTGCTTCTAAGATGGGTATTTTTTACATGACCATGCCTCTTGCACACTTTTTTACTTTTGTAGCTGCTCCTTTCAGTCATGCATATGGGGAGTGGAAATCCAAATGAACTGTATCGATGGGGGAGAAAGGCTGATGTGCACGGAGCAGGAGAGAGACCTTGGGGTGATAGTGTCTAATGATCTTAAGTCTGCGAAACAATGTGACAAGGCGATAGCTAAAGCCAGAAGAATGCTGGGCTGCATAGAGAGAGGAATATCAAGTAAGAAAAGGGAAGTGATTATCCCCTTGTATAGGTCCCTTGTTGAGGCCTCACCTGGAGTACTGTTTCAGTTCTGGAGACCGTATCTCCGAAAAGACAGAGACAAGATGGAGGCGGCGTCCAGAGAAGGGCGACCAAAAAAGGTGGATGGTCTTCATCAAATGACTTATGAGGAGAGATTGAAGAATCTAAATATGTACTCCCTGGAGGAAAGGAGGAACCAGAGATGATATGATACAGACTTCAGATACTTGAAAGGTTTTACTGATCCAAAGACGACAAACCTTTTCAGTCGGAAAAAAAATCAGCAGAACTAGGGGTCACGATTTGAAGCTCCAGGAGGAAGACTCAGAACCAATGTCAGGAAGTATTTCTTCACGGAGAGGGTGGTGGATGCCTGAATGCCCTTCTGGAGGAAGTGGTGAAGACCAGAACTGTGAAGGACTTCAAATGGGCGTGGATAAACACTGTGGATCCATAAAGTCTAGAGGACGTGAATGAAGAGTGGGTTGGCTCACGGGAATGACGGCTACTACCTGGAGATAATACCCTTATTCAGTAAACATACACACGGTTAATGCGACTCCAACATTGCTCTAAGCTTCAACAGCAAGAGGAATGTGGAAAAAAGGATTTGCAGTCACAAAAAAGTGGGGAGTAGCTTGCTTATTCACGGCAGTTACTACCCCAAACCAAATAAGCCTGATACTTCACTTTCAAGGCATATCCAGCATAGCTCTCTGCTTCAAACAGCAAGGGGAATGAAGTAAGGTGGAATCTATATACAGGCAACAACCAACAAGGACTGAATTACATAGTCTGGGTAAACAAATAAGCATGGGTGTAGCTCTCTACATTAATGGTGGGGGTGGAAGGGAAATAGAACCAAAAGGTTACTAAGAGCCAAGAGTAACAGATAAGTAGGAGAAAAAAGAAAAAAAAGTGTGAAACTTGCTGGGCAGACTGGATGGGCCATTTGGTCTTCTTCTGCCGTCTTTTCTATGTTTCTATGTTTCCCTTTTGAAAGTTTAGCACGAGAGCCGTGGATTTGCTAACTGTCCCCCTTCCGGTCATTAAATCAAATTTGATCATATTATGATCACTATTGCCAAGCGGCCCCACCACCGTTATCTCTCTCATCAAATCCTGTTCTCCACTGAGAATTAGATCTAAAATTGCTCCCTCTCTCGTCGGTTCCATAAAGCTATAATTTATTCCATCCAGGAACTTTCTCTCTCTAGAGTGTCCCGATTATATATTTACCCAGTCAATATTGTTGTCCTTAATAGATCTGATTATGAGGCCGAGGCTCTGAGGCAATTGGGGGACACCTCTTTTTATACACCACTGTCTATAGATCCTACGGAATCTTTACTGCTCGAAATTAAATCTCTGGTACAAATGGCTTTAGATGCACATATTATTACAAATAAGGAAGCCAAATTTTTGGTGACCACTCATCCTGTCAAGCCCTTTTTTTACACCCTGCCGAAGGTGCATAAGTCCCTGACATGCCCACCTGGTCGCCCCATTGTATCCGGCATCGGATCCCTACTGGAGCCATTGTCTCAGTTTGTGGATGTTTTTTTAAGACCCATGGTACCTCATATTAAGTCTTATGTGAGGGATTCCTCTCACTTAATTTCCATCTTGGCCCAGGTGGAGTTCTCTCAACCTGCGATGTTCCTCATAACTTTGGATGTGGTATCACTCTACTCCAACATTCCACAACATGAGGCTCTTTTAGTGATTGAGAAATCCTTGAACTCCCGCCCTATGCCACATCGGGTTACCACCTCTTTTTTAATTCAACTCGCAGAGATTGCCCTAACAAAAATTGTTTTCCAGTTTCAGGACAAAACTTACCAACAAATCAAGGGGACCGCAATGGGGGCGACGATGGCACCTAGTTTAGCATGCCTATATATGGATGATTTCGAGACATCCCATATTTACACCTCAGAGTGGTCCCAATTCATCCATACGTGGCTCCGCTACATAGACGACGTGTTTATTATTTGGACGGGTACAGATATGCAGTTTTTTATTTTTTTTGGATTGGGTTAACTATCAATCCACATATTCAATTTGATTTCAATAATCATCCCACACAAATATCTTTTCTGGACTGTTCTCATTACTTGGACAGTTGACCATTTTGAAACCTCCCTATTCCGCAAAAACACGGATCGTAATACCTTACTTGCTTACAGTAGTTGTCACCCCAGAGGCTCTGCGTGACAACATTCCTACGGGACAATTTTTAAGACTCCGTCGACTCTGTTCTGACCGTGCTGACTTTCTTGTACAAGCCCAGCACCTGACTGCCCGTTTCTTAGAGAGGGGTTATCCATCCAGGGTTATAAAAAGAGCATTTAAGAGAGCTCTCTATACGCATCGTGAATGGTTGTTCACATCTTCCACTGATGATGTTGAAACAACCCTGAACTGTATTCTCCCCTTTTCTGTGGTTGGAAGAACGATTGCTACAATGATTAAAAGACATTGGTCAGCCCTTCTCTTAATGATTTAATGCGGGGGGTCACTAGCTTTACCTTCAAAAGAGGCACGAATTTGCGGGACCGTTTAGTGCACACAGTGGACCAGTCACCGTTCCACGACTTACCAGAGGTGGGCAACACTCCCCTTGTGGCCATTGTACGATGTGTCAACACACAGAAGTATGTACAGAATTTACACATCCCCAGACAGGTCGGGTATTTAAATTATTTTCCAACACAGACTGTACCACCAGGGGGGGAGTGTATGTAGTGAAATGTCCCTGCCCGCTATTATACGTGGGTACAACTTCCCGCATGATTAAGACTAGAATTATAGAACACTGTAGCAACATTAGGTCTTCCAGAGTCGATGAGCCTTTAGTTTCCCATTGGCTCCAGGCCAGTCATCCGATTGGTGCCCTTTCTTTTCTAGTATGGAGGTGGTCTCTATAGCCCTCAACGAGGGGGAGACTATGCTGGGATCCTCGGTCGAAAAGAGCAACGTTGGATTTTCACTTTGAATACAGTATCTCCTAATGGTCTTAATAAAGAGATAGAATGGCACTTGTTCTATTAATTAATCAACATATGTGTCAGTAGGCCCGTCACAGCATCTCGCGAGGGTTGTTCCTTCGCGCCTTTTTTGTCTTTAAATGGCTGTCAATGTCAAAGGACGCTTGCGCTCCTAGGGTGAATCTTAAAATAACATTCAAAGGTATGTTGTGAAGTGTCTATATTTTTCGTTTCACTTGAGAATTGCAGCCTTGTATGTCCTATTGTTTATAAATGTTATTTTATTGTAGATTATAAATTGCTGTGGGTCCATCCCGATGCAGCTCCCGCGAAACACGGACCGTGTCGGGGGGACTTTAAATCCTTCTCGATTGTATTTAAATGGAGTTGCCTGATTTTCATAAATGAACTGTGATCCTTGATATTGAATAAATAACTTTGAATCTTCAATGGGAATATATACTTTCTTGCACCGATTGAACTGGGTAATTGAAGTCTCCCATTATTACCCGCACTACCAATTTGGTTAGCTTCCCTAATTTCTCTTAGCATTTCACTGTCAGTCTCACCATCTTCACCAGGTGGACGGTAGTATACTCCTATCACTATAGCCTTCCCCGACACACAAGGGATTTCTACCCATAAGATTCAGTTGTGTATTTAGTCTCGTGCAGGATGTTTATCCTGTTGGACTCTATGCCATCCCGGACATAAAAGCACCACACTGCCTCCCGGGTTCTCCTCTCTGTCACTGCGATATAATTTGTACCCCAGTATAGCACTGTCCCATTGGTTGTCCTCCTTTCTTCTGAGAAATAATGTGGCTTATATGTGTTTTAACAAACCCGCTGAAGTTGGAGACTCTACCTCTGCCGGAGCAGAACTATGGAGACCGTCAGCGAAGCAGCTGTCTGCAATTGAAAGACTGTTACTCTCCCACCTTACATCTAGCCGGCTTGACTGGCTTCGTCCCTGCCTACGTCATCTCTAAGGGACGCCACCTGCTGTCAAAAGCGCGGCGAGACCGCGGGATACTCAATTGATCTTATGACATTTGGCTCACCCGCTGAAGTTGGAGACTCTACCTCTGCCGGAGCAGAACTACGGAGACCGTCAGCGAAGCAGCTGTCTGCAATTGAAAGACTGTTACTCTCCCACCTTACATCTAAGCCGGCTTGACTGGCTTCGTCCCTGCCTACGTCATCTCTAAGGGACGCCCCCTGCTGTCAAAAGTGCGGCGAGACCGCGGCGCCGCGTGACGAAGGAGCGTGACAAAGGGCGCACGCCCCTTTGTTAGCCCCTTCGTTAGCTCCTTAGATAGCGCCGGACTTTCATACCTTGTACTGCATCTATTTTTTAGTGAGAGGGTGTTATTTCAGCTTCCCCGTTCCACTATGGAGAAAATCGAGACTGTGACCGGCTATGGCAAGTATGGCCAATATTTCATCTCAAGCACCGGTACTTACACGTGAATGTGTATAGGCCTCTTTTAATACACATTCCTTAATAACTATGCTATCCACTGTAGGTATTTCCGATGTTAACTTTCTTCTATTGTAATGCACAATCTATCAGGCAAAAAAACCCCCATCTTTGCGGATTTGCTTAATGACAAACAACCTGATTACTTATTAATAACTGAATCATGGCTCACGGACTCTGATTCGGTAACCATAACACAGTATTTGTTTTAACTGGCTATTGCGCTTTTTCGGTTACTCGAGCGGGGCGTTAAGGGGAGGGGAGTATTAGCACTTGTCAAAGATTATCTCAAAACCTATAAGTAAACTAATTTCCAACACTGACCCATTTGAATCCTGGTACTAAATACCAAGCATTTGAATGTGATTTTAGTATATTGTCCGCCTAGATCACTACATTTATATCTAAGTTCCTGGAGATTATTTCTTCTTTATCTCTAAACTTAGTCAAAACTATTCTTATAGGCAATTTTAATTTGCAAATTAATAAAGATTCATATTCCTCCATTACCTCCCCGTTTTTAGACGCCATGCTGGGCTTAGGTTGGCTCCAACTCATTTACGAACCCACCCATATCAAATGAAACACTTTGGATTTAATTTTTTATAACCCGTCATATGTGAATATCTCAGCAGCTGACCTAAAAAATCAATCAGTTCCATGGTCAGACCACCATCTGATCTTATTTTCCGCATCTATTCTACAGAAAAGTTTGAATGTTTAAAGTCAACAAAAAAGAAGCGGAAAACCATAGTTCCCTGAAACCTTTTTAAATATATTTGCAGAAAATATGCCTACTGAATTGGCCCAAGATATAGATAAATCTATGGATGACTGGAATTTAGCCATTACAACTCTCTAGATATGGTCGCACCATTCAGATCTACAATTGACAAAAAACCTCAAAAGAAACCTAGTCTTCCATGGTTTAATAGTAAACTACAAGGGTTAAAAATATCTTTAAGAAAAAAGGAACGTGGCTGGTTAAAATTAAGGAACTTTGAATCAAAGAGTGATTTCTGCAATATGTTAAATGCTATAAGAAGGAAATTAACTTAGCTAGAAAGAGGCACTATGCTGATAAAATAGCACTTGCGAACAATCCAACCACTCTGTTTAATATAGTGAAATCACTAACAGCAGACCACTCATCAGTAACCCCTGAAATCACAGACGATACATGTGACAAAATAGCCAAATTTTTTCAGAATAAAATTAATACTATATCTTGTGAATTTGCCTCATTACCCTACCCAAACTACAGTCATTATGCAGTTAACTCTGAATGGACAGATTTTGATACTGTCATTCCTTTAGCTGTCCAAAGGATAATAAGTAAACAAAAGATATCAAATTCCCCCTTAAATCCATGTCCTGGCTCTTTATTAAAAACTATTGTAGAGCAGTACCCGGAACATCTGTGTTTGATAATAAATCAATCTTTAAAATCAGGAAAGTTTCCCACAGCATTGAAACAAACTTCTATCTTGCCCATTTTTAAAGAATAAATCCTCCTCTTTCCTAGATTTCTCTACTTTGAGACCTATTGCCTCGTTATGTACACTAGCCAAATTCTGGAGTCAGTTGTTTTACACCACCTCAAAGATTATTTATCTGAATTTGATTTGCTTAGTCCTAATCAACACGGATTTAGGAAAGGTTACTCTACAGAGACTTTGCTATTATCTTCTTTTGATACTTTTCTAAGAGGATTTGATTCCTATAAAGATTTTATGTTATCTTTTGGATATCTCTGCGGCGTTTGATACGCTGGGACCATAAAATACTGTTTACGATCTTCAACTTATCGGCATAAAATCTACGGTGTTAGAATGGTTCGAAAGTTTCCTGTCCAATCGTGTTTGTCAGGTTAATATGGGTTCTTGTTCATCTCAAAAATACATTCAAAGTACAGGTGTCCCCCAAGGGTCCTCATTGTCACCAATTTTGTTTAATATTTATCTCTTACCATTGTGTCGAATTTTGGCATCACTGAATGTTCAATTTAAACTTTATGCGAATGATATCCAACTCTTTATTCTTTTCAAATCCTCTTGGTCTGACATTTTGATTTCAACTATACATTAGTACCATAGAAAAATGGATGTCGCACAATCATTTGAACCTGAACAAAAGAAAACCGAAGTACTGTATCTCAGTTTTATATCCGATTCATCCAATGCTCCTCCATCTAGCATACATCTGGGTAACGATGTTATCCAGATTACTAAAGTAGCGCAGAATTTAGGAGTTTGGATAGACACTAATCTATCCTTAACTCAACACATCTCTAAAATTGTCAAGAACTCTTTTTTTCAAACGACATGTTTTAAAAGCGTTTACAGCCTTTACTATTCTATCAAGACTATCAATCAGTCTTACAAGCGCTAATTCTGTCAGGCCTAGACTATTGCAACGGTTTATATATAGAGCTACCTGAATCCACTATTAAGCCTTTGCCAATTGGTTTTGAATTCTGCTGCAAGACTTCTTACAGGCCACACCTTTTAAGTCAGCATATTACACCAATTCTATATAAGCTGCACTGGTTACCTGTTAAATACCGTATTCAGTATAAAATATTATGTTAACTCACTCCTTGTTAAACACGTTGACTCCACTTGGTTATGCACTACGCTACTGTATTTACAAACCTCACAGAGAACTCCGATCAGCGTGGTAATAAAACCTATTAGAGGTCCCCTTCTGCAAAAAATGCGGCACTAAATGTGACCAGAAATAGAGCGTTTTCAGTCGTAGGCCCCCATATTGTGGAACGCTTTGCCCGACCCTTTAAGGCACATATTCAATCGGAAGGAGTTTAAAAAGCATTGAAAACTCACTTGTTCAAGTAGCATTTAAGGACATTGAGAACACTCCATAGCATGTAGGCTTTTAGTTGTATCCCTCTTTTAGAAATCTTAGAATTTTTTCTAGATTTTGATCCATACCAGTATTTGAACTTGTGTTGTATCAGACTAACTCTTAATTGCAGCCCAGTGTTTTATTTATTTCTACTCTAAGTTTTTTTTAAAGTATTAATAGCCAATTTTCTTATACTATGTCATCTTATTTATTTATGTTATTGATAATATTATTATTATTGTATTTGTATTCCCGCTTCATTTTATTGTTATGTGTTTTCTACTGAAGTTTTATCTGGTTTTTAATTTGCTTTGAAATATTGTAAACCGCTTTGGTCGGCATTTATTGTTGGTAAAACGGTATATAAAAATTATTAAATAAATAAAATAAATAAATATATTGTAAGTGATATTTATATGCAACTACTGTGGTGCTAACCAAAAAACTGTTCAAAAAATCTAAGTCACTTGGAACCCATATGGTATTAGATCTACTGTAACATGCCATGAGCTTGGCTTGCAGAAATCCATGAGAAAACAGACTTACAATACAAAGAATTTTCTTTGCACTAACTGCCAGCACTCAAAAGAGTAACAACCCAACCTATAAAAAGGAAAAATAGACCGTAAAATACTAATATACCCCGATTAGGAAAACAGAGCAAGCCAAACTGTTACATGCTAGCAGATATCTCACCTTAGTTTCACATGCAGAAACACAAACAGACTCAAATTACAGAATGAAGAGTCCATAAAAAAGAAACAGATAAAACTTGAACTGGAAACTGCAACAAGCAAAGTTCTTGTATGCAGTGCAACAATGGAAAAACAAAAATAGTACATGTACACAATGTTTCTCCAATATGTAATTCTTCAAATCAAAACATTTACATGGCATCAAGACCTTCATACTAGGCACCTGAGATAAATACCTTTGTTTTTCTTACCTATAATCGTCTGTATCCATTAGTTGTTCATAGGATTTCTGAACTTAAAAAAGCCCCACTGGAATCACTGCAGGGCATTAGGAGGATAAGGAAGATGCCACAGCCCTGCCAAAATCACCATCAGGGCCGTAGGAAGAGGAGGAGCACTGCAGCCCCAAGAAGTGGATGTATTGGCTGTGAAGGCTAAAGGAGACTGATGCTTCTACTCGAAGAGAGAGACGTGAACGTGTGGACAAAGTTTGTGTGCAACAATCCTATTATGACAACCTGTATGTTGGCTTTTCCATCAGCTTTATCAGTTTTTGTCACCCTTCTCTGTACAATTTCTAATGTCCACTATGTATTTTTGTGATGAAGTGACAAGACCTGCACCATACTTGAGGTGCAGTTGCATCACAGATCTATCCAAAGGCATTATGATATTCTCAGTTTGTATTCTTTATTTCTTCAAAATAATTCCTAACATTCTACTTGCCTATTGACTGACGCATACTGAGCCAAAGATTTCATTTTGCATACTGGAGCCAAAGATTTCAGTTATTGTCTCCACAAAGACTCTGAGGTCTTTTCCAGGGTGGTGACTACTAACACGGCAGCCAGCATCAAGTACTTGTTAGGATTAATTTTCCCTACATGCATACTTTGCCACTTGCCCACATTAAATTGCATCTTCTGCCATTTAGAATTCCATCTCCTAGTCTTGCAATGTCCTTCTGCAGTTCTCCACAATCTGTTTGCCATTTTAATGATTCAAACTTTTCTGTTATCTGCAAATGTGGTCACCTTACTCATTTCTTTCTCCAGACCATTTAGTGATATGCTAAATGGTACAGGTCTCAGAAAAGACCCCTGGGGAATTGAACTAATGACCTTTCTCTTTTCAGAAAAGTGACCATTCCATCTTTTATCCAGGTTACCAATCCACATTGTCAAATACTTTCTAATAATCCAAATATGCTATAACTTAAAATATCAAAATGCAGAGAACTATAATATCAAGGCCAAAGATAAACTTAGAAGAATGATGAACAACTAATGAGAGATGTAAAGTATCTAAAGACAACACAATGACTAATATGTGAAAAATGATTGAAATAGAACGTATGGGTCACAAGCTATTGTCCTAGACCTTTAGTTAACATATACCAGAGAATCACAGTAGATGTGTATCTATACTAATCTCTGTTGTGTTGACATATTGAATTAATTGAACTTTTGTAAATCATGTGATATTCATTTAGAACAATGGGTATATAACATTTCTAAATAATCAATCAACTGGCTCACCTTTGTCCGGATATTATTTAAACCTCAAAAAAAAGGGTAGTAAATTCACAAGACAAGATTTCCTTTTGCAAAACACCATGACGTCTCTCCCCCATTAATCATTTTCTACTTATGTGGTTAATAATTTGATTTTAAGAATAGTTTCAACCATTTTGCTCGGGCAAAGATGTCAGGCTCACAAGTCTATAGTTTCCTGGAGTCTTTTTAAAAGAATTGGTATCACATTGGCCATAGTCCAGTCCTCCTGCAGTCTCTCAAATTTTCCTCCTATCTGTTCTCTCATCGATTTAAAAAAACAAACCAAAAACCCAAAAAACAACAAAAACTGAAAACCAATGAATCACATTCTAATTTTTACTGAACATGGAGTCAAAACACTTGGGCTGAAATACAGTGGTCTTCAACAATATTAAACTGTGTATGAAGTGTCATTACCTCAAATCTGCTAATGTCTCTTATCTCTGTAAAATACTTTGACTGTATACTTACTGTATCCTTTTCAAATTCCACTTCTGAAGAGGTTGGCGATAATGGACTTATTGGACTAAGAGAAGGAGAACTCTCTACGCTGGACATGTAATCTGGATCCGGGACAAACAAAAGCTATGAAAGAATTTAAAAAAAAAAAGGAAAAAGGAATACAAATAAATACATTACTTCATTCAAATAATTTTCCTTTTATATTAGGCAATATTTTACTGTGACAAGATCAGTTTAACACAATTAATATATGTAACATTAATCTTATATACCACAATTATTTAAACATAAAATGCTGGTCTCAATTGACTAATTACATTTGATTTCTGAAGAGGAAATAAAAACTAAATTAGTATCTATCAAAGCAAATGCATAGAAATTCATAAAAACATAAGAGATTCCCTAGGACTACCATATCTACAGCAACTCTATTTTTCTTATTCTCGGAGGACAAAGCAGGATGAATAGTCCTCACAGCTGGGCGACAAAAGCCTGGCCAGTAAGGATTACTTCATAGTTTCTGGAAGCTTTTGGAATGTGTGTGCTGTCCTGTGTTGAGGATATCATGCAGGATCCCCGTCAATGCTAGTTTTTTCATGGAATCGAATGGTCAAGTGGTTTTCTCTCTGTGAAAACATTTTTCCAATTGTGTTTTTGTCGGTCACGGGTTCTCTTGTTTAGTCTTCTTTCACTCTCTTTAGGTTCACTAAGTACATTTTATCATTCCAGTTAGTTTTCTTAAAATTTTCATATTCCACTGAGTGCATTAGTATCTGTATATTGAACAGAATCTGTCAGGATTTTTTGTAACAATTTTGTCTCATTCATTTTTCTGTTGACACCCTGGAAGAGAAGAGAGCCAGCAGGTTCAACTGCCCTCAGTGCAGATACATTGTACCTATTATGGATCCCCAATTAATCATGTATCTGCTCTGCATATCTTCTCCGATCTTTTCCAAACAAAAAAAAAATAATTTCTTCAAATTGGTCTTTGAAATAGAATCAGCTGATCAATTTCCTAATCAAAGAAGTCTCCCTAACTGTAGTATGGATGCCATATGTTTCACTGATGTATGCAGTAAGTCAAGAGAGGCAGCAGCCAAATTTGATGCCCCCCAACTCTAAGCATGCAGCAGTTTCCATTTCCTTTCTATTGGCCTCCTTGAGATCTTCTTGGACATGTTGAGACAAGTGGAAACTAGATCTTGCGACAATACAACTGCACCCCGTAATATCGAGAGTCATACTCGCTTGCCTCAAAGGTTTGCTTTGACACTGACTATCTTCCTGCCTGGAGCATCCTTTAATGTGGCTCTACTTTCCACAGGAATAGTGGGTTTGCTTGGTTTACTGAATACACCAAAGCATCCACTCTTGGAAACCTAAATGTCTCCTTTTGTTGGATCAAGATGGGATACAACTTAGCCAACATGTGCCCTCCTTTGAATGAGCTTCTTGAGAAATCCTTTCCAAAGCAATTAAATCCTGGATGGCCAGGTGCAAAGGAAAAGTTTTTTAGAGGGCTTCCGTATAATAATCGTGATAGGATCCACTGTGGAATAATTTGTTTCCTCCTCCTTATCCACTATATTCAGCTACCTTTTAGTCCTACTTGACCTATCAGGAGGCCTTCGACACAGTAAACCACTCAATCATGCTTGACCGTCCTCCCGAAAACTGATGCAAAAGAAAAAACCCTACAATGATTCTCATCCTATCACAAAGAACCTACCAAGTGTTTGATCAACGACACCCTCTCAAAGAAAATAGACCTTGACACCAGAGTTCCCCAAGGCTCCGCCCTATCTGCGACACTCTTCAACATTTATGTGCTCCAGATATGCCACTTCCTCCCAAACCTGAAACTGACCCACTTCATATATGCGGATGATATACAAATATTAATCCCAATACACAACACGCTGGAAAACACCTACAAAAAAAAACAGCCACTTACCTCACCAAAATAAAACTACTAGCCAACATGAAACTCATCCTAAACTTCGATAAGACAGAAATAATCATACTGGACAGAAAGAACAACGCTCCTCAACTACCACCTCTCAACTTAATGAACCAAAAAGCTGCAATCTCACCTGTCACTCATACCCGCAACCTAGGAGTCATAATTGACAATGAAGTATCCTTCAAGAACCACATCACTTCTAAAATCAAAGACTGATATCCTACACCATCTAAAACCTTTCCTATCCACTAACGACTTCAGAACAGTTCTCCAACTATTCATCTTCTCCAACCTGGACTACTGCAACTCCCTGCTATTCAACTTACCTCTCACCACCATCCGACCACTCCAAATACTCCAAAATACAGCCGCCCAGAATACTCACTGGAACTAAAAAACCATGATCACATTACTCATACACTTATTTCACTACACTGATTCCCAATAAAATTCAGGAGAGAATACAAAATACTATCCATATTACACAAAATAATATACGAAAAACAAACAAACTGGCTAAGTACATCTATAAAACTACACTCCCCAACAGAAACCTCCGCTCAGCCAACAAAGGTCTATTAAAGATTCCACCTGCTCATTCCAAACAACTGACCTTAACTCGGAAGAGAGCCATATCCCTAGGAAGTCCCAAACTCTGAAACACTCTCCCAACCGACTTAGAATACAACAATTTAAAAAACTTCAAAAAAGAACTAAAAACCTGGATGTTTACCAAAGCACCCAATGACTCTCAGATATTACTTCACTCCTACTGGACCTATGCAAACATGTGGAGCCAATGCAAGCACATAATACAAACATAACTAAAATCTCATAGTTTTGAAATACGATCTACATTTATAAAGCATACAATATTTATGTTGACAATCATATGAATCTTTGGAAACTCTGTTTAAACATCGTAAACCATTGTGATGGCGAAAACCGAACGAATGTATATGAAACTCGATAAATATTCGAAGTTTGCAAAGGCTTGAAATTAAAGAGAAAAGTTCCTGCTTATGAAATATATTGATTATAGTCATCCCATCCTCCCCGTTCTGAAGGTATTATCCCGCCGTCCAGATCAAAAACCCACCAAGGAATCAGGCCCAGAGAACACTTCCTCCTACCTCTTGTTTTTCTCTTTTTTGAATCTGTTTTGTCTGCTATACCTGAATCAGATGAAAACTCTGGGGTGAATTTTGTGATTGATGCAAGCACATTAGAAATTCTATAGAAAGAGATGCCCAGGCCATGAGGAAGCCTCTAGATAAGGAATTGATCCCAGAGTCTTAATGTGCACTAAAATGCTGAATGCCTGAACAGCAGCAGCAAGACAGGGAGGCTTCATCTCCCTCTTACACTCCTGTGCTTCCAAAATGGGCATGAGACTCACTCTTCTTCCCTTCACATGGAAGGCATTACTCCAACAGAAAGAGGTGGTCAGCCGATCCTGCTGCAACCGACCTCCTGGAAACACAAGCATCCTTGCTGCAATTCATTCCCAGATGCTCTAAGCAGGTGCGGCAGAGTCTATCCGAATTTCCCTCGTGCAAAGCGCAAGCTTTTTCCCCATAGACTGCTGAAGGGGCCATATTGCAACCAACACCAATTAAGGCTAAAAACAGGAATAGCAAAATAAGCAAGCACTTACCTTGTGAAGAACCCGCAAGCAGTCCTTTAACATCAACTGGCCCTCATTCCTGTTTAGTGTTTTGATTGACTTTTTTTTTTTTTTTAATATGTGACTCCAAGGCAATGAAGAGAAGTGTGGTGCCAGGATGGGCAGGCGGGCAGACGAGAGTGAGGAGGATAATTAAAAAAAAAAAAAAAAAAAAAATCGCTAACCCCCTAATTCAAAACCAGCTGAAGCCGGAAGCTCCCTGGCTGCGGGTGTGTTCAACTAAAGGAAGGAGAACACGTCTCACTTCAGGAGCTGACAGTTTGGGATCAATCCAGACCAGGACTAAGCTCAACTAAGGGAGGTATTACTAGACATTCACCTGGAAACAGCCCTCTATCAGATTCCTTTAAGCCTATCCAGGCCTCTGTCCACAGCATGGGATGCTTGCCTAGCATCTGCTGGAGAGAGAATATATAGTTAATACTGGCATGCTGATGTCTGCATGGATGCCTATAAGAAGTGCATTAAACCAACTTGTAATCTCTATCTCCATCTGCTGGTTAGGAGAGCATAACCTACTCTGGGTCTGGCCTGCTTGGACAAAGCGGAAATCCAGGTTGCTATTGTCAAAAGAAACAAAAAGCTGGGTAGACTTTCTTTGGGCTTCAGGCCACTCCATGTAGAAGTTCAAGGCTGTCTTGCAGTCAAACTGTACAGTGCTTGTAAAGAATATTGGATGGATGATTGACTGGTTAAAAAGGATGGGTGTGCAGAAACATCTTATGACAAAACTTAGTATAAGGTGGATAAGTTACCAAAGCCTGCAGCTGACTGACCTTGCATGCTAAAGTGGTCTACACTAAAAACACAACCTTCCAGGTCAGGTGCTTCAGATCAAGAGAGTCAGTGGCTCAAACAGAGATTTTATCAGCTGGGCCAGAACCATACAGATTCTGGACACTGCAAGAAGCAGGATGGCAAGCTTCAAATGAAGCAGAACCCTCAAATCGGACAACTAAATGCCATACAAAGATGAGTCTACCTTCTGTAAGTTGGTGATAGACATCAATTGCACTAAAATGAACCCTTACCGAGTTGGTCTTAAGACCAAACTCAAACAAACGCAGAGGGTAATCAAGCAGTTTGTTATGCTTGACCAACCATAGCAGCCACACTGTGGTCAGTCTCGCTTACCCCCAAAACACTGTCCGGCTTGCCTCCTTTGACATCGCCCCTAGGCGTGCGTTACACACACACACACACACACACACACCAGGGTTTACGGATCCCACGGCACAAAATCCTTCTCAATGCTGGCTGACGTCAACCCCAGAGGGGGATTTAAACCTTCGCCCTGCACTCTGTCAGCACCTTTGCAACAGATCTCCCTGCCTTCACAGCAGTGCTAGTTGCCCAGCATTCCTGCCTCATTACTGTTCCCACTTTTGTCTACATTCCAGCCTTGGTTCTGTTCCCATTTGTCCTGTGCTTTTGTTCCATGTTTCTGCTAGTTCCTGGTCCTCTCCTATGAGTCTTACTACGTTCCCGTCTGTTTCCTGCAAGTCTTGCCAGCCGCCAGAATCAGGACGACTCAACTCAGGTTGGTCAGGCAGAAGATGGTCTCCTAATGAGTCAGCTGCCGCCTGTGAAGGCCTATCTTTTGCTTTCAAAAAAAAAAAAAAAAGAAAGAAAAGAAACAGGCAGCTACAACAGCGGCCCAAGTGTTCACTACCACTCAGTGTGACACAGTTTTTGTGTGCAGCAGGAAAGGATCAAACGCCCTTTGCTCACACCACAAGGCAAACATATTTCAGTCCATAAGACGTCCTAGTGGAATCCTTTCTTAAAATTAAAAAAACTTACCAGAACAATAAGTTTATTTTTACCGACCCCACTCACTTGGATCGCTTCTTAAAGGACAAATCACCAAAGTGAAGTTTTTGAATGTTTAAGGAGTTAAGGTTGCAATAAGGGAAAAAAGAATGCAGCAGGAAGGATCTCCTCCCGTACCCCTTGATGTGGACTTGACTATGATTCTATAATGAAGAGTATAAATGAGACTTGCTTAAAGGTTAAAAATGTTTCTTGTATGCCTTGATTATTGCATTTTGTAAATAAATGTTATAATTAATAAAATATAAATTTAAAAAAAAAAAAAAAAAATTAAAAACCTCCTTTGACAGATCTAGAGGTTGAAGAGTTACCCTCTCAACATCCAGACAACGAAAGCCAGGGAACTGATAAGATACGCAACTTGCCTTGATTGAGTGATGAAATCTGGGGAATTTTCCTGATTGATTAGTTCCCTGATGGACATCTCTCAGGAATGGAAAGCGTTTCTCGACAAAAAGGAAGCTAAGAGAATCATGGCCCCCACTCTTCTCAGCTTCAATAGAATCCTCACGACCATTGGTATCTGATACATGTACAGTAGGCATCAGAGGCTAGCTTGTCTTATCTCCATTTCTTGAGTTAGAAGAGTGGAACCTTTCTGTGCTGAGGGTACAGAAAAAGATGTACTATGGGTATACCCCACTCACAGAATATCTGGTTTTCTATTCTCAGGGTTTAGGAACCATTTGTAGGATTCCAAGATTCCAGCACAACCTGTCCAGCAGGCCATCCCCAACGCCTGTCAGGACCATTTCCTGACAAATGGCCCAGACCTACATCTGGATAGCCTCCTGACACAAGAGGTATGTAAAATATTGCAACTTGATTGTCCGTTTGGACCAGGATGACTGTTAACCAACAGATCTCTGAAAATCTGAGCAGACTAAAGACCTTGAGTGCAGAACCCTTCTACATGTGCTTCCCACCCAAGGATGGATGCTTCCATGTTCAAGACAATTTGGATTGGAGAAATTTAAAATGGAATACCTTTGGCCAAATTGGACTTATCCCACCTTCAGGACAGGGAGTCTGAGTTGCTGTAATCCAAAATATCCTGAGAGGCTTGGAGTCATTGAAATCAGATGGTCCACTGGGCTCTCCTCATTTGAAGACATGCCAAGGGAGTTCTTGGATGAGTTGTATCTAGGAGAGCTTCAATAAACTCCAATCGAGATGACAGGCTCAAGTGGAACTTAGGGTATTTTATGACAAATCCTAGTATCTTCAACACCTAGATGATTTTGCATATCGATTCTGTGCATCACCTGTACATCACCTGTTTGTGATGTACTCTTGGCCAATCAGACAGGAATATACATGCACCTCCAATTTACCTGGGTGTTTCACCATAATGGCAAGGCATTTGGTAAAGACATGTAGGGCTGACACTAGGACAAAAGGAAGTATTGAAGACTGGAAGGTGGTCAATATAACCCCAATATTTAAAAAAGCTCTAGGGGCTATCCAAGTAACTATAGACCAGTGAGCCCGACTTCAGTGCCGGGAAAAATAGTGGAAACTATTCTCAAGATCAAAATCGTAGTAGAGCATATAGAAAGTCATGGTTTAATGGAACACAGTCAACATGGATTTACCCAAGGGAAGTCTTGCCTAACAAATCTGCTTCATTTTTTTGAAGAGGTTAATAAACATGTGGATAAATGTGAACCGGTAGATGTAGTGTATTTGGATTTTCAGAAGGCATTTGACAAAGTCCCTCATGAGAGGCTAAGGAAGCTAAAACTCATGGGATAAGAGGCAGTGTCCTTTCATGGATTACAAACTGGTTAAAAGACTGGAAACAGAGAGAAGGATTAAATGGTCAATTTTCTCAGTGGAAAAGGGTAAACAGTGGCGTGCCTCAGGGATCTGTACTTGGACCGGTGCTTTTCAATATATATATATATATATATATATAAATGATCTGGAAAGGAATATGACGAGTGAGGTTATCAAATTTGCGGATGATACAAAATTATTCAGAGTAGTTAAATCACAAGTGGATTGTTGATACATTACAGGAGGACCTTGCAAGACTGGAAGATTGGGCATCCAAATGGCAGATGAAATTTAATGTGGACAAGTGCAAGGTGTTGCATATAGGGAAAAATAACCCTTGCTTTAGTTACACGATGTTAGGTTCCATATTAGGAGCTACCACCCAGGAAAAAAAGATCTAGGCATCATAGTGGATTATACTTTAAAATCGTCGGCTCAGTATGCTGCAGCAGTCAAAAAAGCAAACAGAATGTTAGGAATTATTAGGAAGGGAATGGTTAATAAAACGGAAAATGTCATAATGCCTCTATATTGCTCCATGGTGAGACTACACCTTGAATACCATGTACAATTCTGGTTGCCGCATCTCAAAAAAGATATAGTTGCGATGGAGAAGGTACAGAGAAGGGCAACAAAAATGATAAAGGGGATGGAACAGCTCCCCTATGAGGAAAGGCTGAAGAGGTTAGGGCTGTTCAACTTGGAGAAGAGACGGCTGAGGGGGGATATGATAGAGGTTTTTAAGATCATGAGTGGTCTTGAACGAGTAGATGTGAATTGATTATTTACACTTTCGAATAATAGAAGGACTAGGGGGCATTCCATGAAATTAGCACGTAGCACATTTAAGACTAATCGGAGAAAATTCTTTTTCACTCAATGCACAATAAAGCTCTGGAATTTGTTGCCAGAGGATGTGGTTAGTGCAGTTAGTGTAGCTGGGTTCAAAAAAGGTTTGGATAAGTTCTTGGAAGAGAAGTCCATTAATGGCTATTAATTAAGTTTACTAAGGGAATAGCCACTGCTATTAATCGCATCAGTAGCATGGGATCTTCTTAGTGTTTGGGTAATTGTCAGGTTCCTGTGGCCTGGTTTGGCCTCTATTGGAAACAGTATGCTGGGCTTGATGGACCCTTGGTCTGACCCAGCATAGCAATTTCTTATGTTCTTACGAAGGAGATAGTCCCCCACTACAAGTCTGAGATATTTCATGTGATACGGAAATAGTCTTATCTGGATATAAATATCCTTCAGATTGCGAAAGCATTGTGAGTCCTTTAAAAAAAAAAAAAAGGGGGGGGGGGGGGAATTCAGTTGCCCAGGGAAAGCACCTTTAATTTTTCTTTTCTGACACTCGTTCAAGGCTCTTAGGTCTAAGATAGAATGGAGTCCTCAGGTTTTCTTTGGAATCAGGAAGTACCTGGCATAGAATTCCCACCCTTTTCCCCTGATCTAAAAGGGAGGAGAACTCCATCTGAAGTAATCCCTGATGTTGAGTGCATCCCCAACAGATGTAATCTCTACCCTTTTCCTACGATGCTGAGGTCCCACATTTTCAAAGTTACACTAGGTTAACAGTTTACATAAAACTCAGTCTGCCTCAGACAGTATGGTTCTTTGGCATGGATATGAGAATGCAGGCCATGCGCTCTATGATCCAGTCAAAAACCTGTCCTAGGGTGCCGGCTGTGGCTTGAGGGACCTCTGCTATCATGGACAGGCTTAAGGGGTCTGTGGTATACAGGACTGAGGGGGTAGAGGATAACGCTTCCTCAGCTGGAAGAAGTATTCAGGTACCTCCTGGAAGAGGATGATAGGTCTGGAGTTATCTGTGGAACACTGCTGATGCGCTGAACAGTGCTCACGGATCTGTGCCACTGCTTCCTTGACCCTGTCACAAGATATTCTCTCCAGTGCATGGCACATCAGCAAGACTTTCCTGGACCTCAGGTTGAAGGTCTGAGGTCCGCAGCCAGGCAAAATCTATGAGTGTCAATCCCCATAGCAGAGACTTTCAATGCCACCTCAAGCATATCAAAGGATGAACAGATCATGCGTTTCCAAACTCCATGCCACTTTTCAGCAGTAACTGAAGATCGTCACACTGATTCAGAGAACCTGCTTAGCCACTTCCTGCATGTGCTTCAGTATGTTCTGCATATACTGGCCCATGAATATCTGGAAGGGGATATGCAGACATCCAGCATAGCACCCTGAAACCCTTTCCTCCCAAAAATATCTAAAGTTCTAGAATCCTTTCCCCGAGGAATTGGTTCTATTTTTCTTGGCCTTCTTGAAAACAAATTCAAACACCACAGACTGAAGCAGACACTACATCCTATTGAATTCAAGAGTTTTTTGGACAAGATAAATAGTGTCTGCTCTCTTATTTATAGGAGTCACACAGTCTGAAGGATTTTATGAACTGGGATTGCCATATCCTCCTTAGGAGGCTCTATGAAATCGAGGATATCCAGCATTTTATTCCTGGTCTCTTTCTTTGTCAAAGGAAAAAGAGTGGCCAATGCCATTCTCTGAATAAAATCTATAAAACCTCGGGAAAGAACTTCTCTCTTTGGGGGAGGAGAGGGGTTGAAGGGCAGATCTACTGATTCCTCTTCTTCAGATACATTTTCAGATCTGTAGCTGTACCCTCAAAAGTACTCCAAATCAGACACCAACTGGTACACCAATGCAGCTGCCTGGTCCATCAATCGTGATACAAATGGGCCTGACCTTTGGTTTCCAAAGTGCTTTTTCATCAGCTCCAAAACAATCATCATCCTTTCAGGGGGTCATGGTCACACACAGGTAATACCAATGGATGTCATGTGATAATCCCAAGCACAGGATATCTATGATAGACATAACCCTGTTCACTGAGCACTTCGTTGGAAGCTGCTTGTTTGCTTATCAATGACCGAACGAAAAACAAGGGAAGCAAAGTCTAAGTATGCCCATGACTGGTTGTGCACCAGAAGGGCACAAGGAATGGAAAGGAAACTTAGAAAATGATCAGAAAACCTACATAAAACACTAAGAGAAAGAAAAAAATGGGCCATGGGACTCACGACGAATAAACCCGCCAACTTTACTGAAAGATAAGAACAACCGAAGCAAAAGAATGAGGAATTATGACCTTTGGGCTCCATGGAAAAGAAGAGAATGAAAGGGCTCCCGTGAAGACATATGGCATAATAGAATACTAAGCATGCCCAGTGAGGTATAGTCAAAAGTCTAGAAAAACTGATGTAAGTTGTGAGCTGGCCATGCTCCATTGGATGATGTCACCCACTAGTGAGGAATGCTATCCTGATTGTCCTTGGAGAAAGGAGAGTTGTTTACCTGTACCCAGTGTTCACCAAGGACAGCAGGTTGTCAGTCCTCATAAATGGGTATCATCATCAGATGCCGCCCAGCACAGAACGTTTACTGCCATACATCCATTCACAGGCCCCTTCAGTCTCTAATTCAAGCAAAACTGGAGATGCCACATCCAAGGGAAGGCAGATGGATTTCATGAGGACTGATATTCTGCTATACATAGAGAATATCTGTTTCAACGCTGCTTTCTCCAAGGACAGTAAGAAGGAAGTCCTCATCAGTGCGGAATCATAAGCTACAGATTGTATCAGAGAAAAATGGGAGAAAAACCAAAACAGTGCCCATGAGGTACAAAACTGTTTTTGGTATTAACAAGCCTTTTTCTGTATTATCTGTCTGTTTATAGGGACAGCACAGAACAAAAATAACAGTCCCTACAAGGAAAGGAGTTGGGGTTTTACATCTCAGGGAGATTCCTCAGGACAGATTAGCAGAATCTACTGTTGCGCTGGGAGTCTATTCAAACAATGTGATGTGAATGTCTGGCAAGAATTCCACATTGCAGCTCCACGGAGATTTATCAAGTCTAGCTACTGAAGCTGGCTCCGAGACTACAAGCCTTGACATCGTCCATCAGAAACTTATGCCAATGCTTCTTGGCATTTATACAATCATGTCAGAGTTCTGCAATGCTAGAACTGAAGAGACTGATCATTTTGTTCTCTTCAGATGGCAAATTTATTTATTTATTTTATTTAGTATTTTTCTATACCGACCTTCATGGTAAAATACCATATCAGGTCGGTTTACATCGAACAGGGGGACTGTAACAGAAAATAAACTTTTTTAAACAAGTAATAATCAAAGTTACATTTAACAGGGATGGAAAACTCGGAGGCTTAAGCAGCTGGAAAATAAAGGCCTAAGAGGGCAGAAAGGTTAAGAAACATAAAACCAACATGGTAACATGGCTAGTGCTTGTTAAGTGGTTAGCAGAAACTAGCGCTTGTAAAGAGGTTGGAGGAGGACAAAGTCCATAGTGCTCGGGAAGTGTTAATCATCTAAAGTGTATCCGAGGGATCTGGGAAGGCTTGTCGGAACAGCCAAGTCTTGAGTTTTTTCTTGAATGTAAGTAGGCAAGGTTCCAGCCTGAGGTCTGAAGGGATGTTGTTCCACATGGCTGGACCTGCTGTAGAGAAGGCTCTGTCTTTGGTCGAAGTAAGGCGCGTGGCTTTGGTAGGAGGGGCTTGTAGAGAGCCTTTGTGGATTTCTCTAATCGGTCTGCTTGACGTATGAAGTTTGAGTGGGATTTCGAGGTCGAGTTGCAGGTGATTATGGATGGATTTGTGTATTAACGTGAGTGATTTGTGTATAACTCTGTAGTTAACTGGTAACCAGTGTAGATAACGGAGGATGGGAGAAATATGTTCCCCACGCTTGGTGTTGGTCAGAGTTCTGGCTGCCGCGTTCTGTATCATCTGTTGCGGCTTAATGGTTGAGCTGGGGAGGCCTGTGAGGAGAGCGCTGCAGTAGTCTATTTTGGAAAATAGTAATGCCTGAAGAACTGTCCTGAAGTCGTGGAAGTATAGTAGTGGTTTGAGTCTTTTTAAAACCTGGAGTCTATAATAACAATCTTTGGTCGTGGAATTGATCATATTCTTTAGGTTGAGACGATTATCGAGAATTACTCCGAGATCTCTTACATGAGTGTGGGTGAGATGGGAGTTGCTGTAGGACTGTGGTAGGAGGTTGTCTTGATTGGAAGAGATGAGGAGGAGTTCGGTCTTTGAGGCATTAAGGACCAGGTTTAAACTGTTGAGAAGACTGGTGATAGATTTTAGGCAGTTATTCCAGAGCGTGAGGGATTTAGTGATGGATTCTGTTATGGGGATCAGAATTTGCACGTCATCCGCATAGATGTAATGAATTAGATTGAGGCTTGTTAGCAGTTGGCAAAGGGGGAGGAGGTAAATGTTGAAAAGGGTGGGGGATAGGGAGGATCCTTGAGGAACACCCAGAGAAGAATTTGTTGAGAGTGATTCTTTATTGTTGATTTTGACTTTGAAACTCCTGTTACTGAGGAAAGACTTGAACCATCTGTGGACTGATCCGGATATGCCTATGTCTGATAGGCGATTCAGGAGGATGGAGTGATTGACGGTGTCGAAAGCCACCGAGATGTCTAGTAGGATTAGAAGAAAGGAGTGGCCTTTGTCCAGTCCCATGATAATATGGTCTGTCAGACAAATGAGGAGGGTTTCCGTATTGCGTGATTTGCGGAACCCATATTGGGATGGATAAAGGATATTGTTCTCTTCTAGATAATCAGAAAGCTGGGAGTTTACCAATTTCTCTGTGAGTTTGGCTAGGAATGGTAGATTAGAGATGGGGTGGTAATTAGCTAATTCACTGGGGTCTAGATTGTGTTTCTTGAGAAGGGGTTTAAGGGCTGCGTTTTTTAGACTGTCTGGGTACATTCCTTGAGATAAGGAGTTTATAATGCTGGTCAGAGGTCCCGATATTGTGTTAGGGATGAGTAGCAGAAGTTTGGAAGGGATGTTTGTCTGCTTACTGTCTTACCCCCCTTGTTCCTTCCAAGCACTCGATGTTGAGGGAGCCCAATGCCCACCAAAGTTTATGTATCTCCTGAGTCCACTAATGTTGATGCTGCTAATGAACCATATTATGCATCCCAAAGTTTTTTCGACAGGTCAAGCTGGAAGAGATGCTCGCTAGGTCTCACAGTCACATCCTCGGATGTCATGGTAGGTTCCCAGACAAAGATCCATGAGACTTGAACCTCTCACTCAGGAAGCACTTGTTGAACACAATGCTTTCTCCTTTAAGAGCATCAGATGAAAAATAAGTGCAGTGAATTCAAACGACTGACAAAACCAGTGTCACTTTGATGCACTGATCCCAGTGCACCACACAGCCACTGAAAAAGAAAGGACACTTGTAAAGTAAGACTGAAAATCCAAACACTGGAAGCATCAGGGAAAAGAACAAGACCACAAGGCCCCCTTAAAAGATGATTCCTGCACTCTCGGAAATAGAAGATTTCCTAATAGCAGGAGAGGCAAAGAACTAAGACCCGTGGACTCTGTAGAAAAGATGAGAACGAAGGTGCACCTGCATGGATCTGTAGTAGTTCAGCATGTTGTATATGCTAGGGTATGTTCAAAGTTTCTAGAAAATGTGAAATCAAATGTATGTGCCAGGCTCCATCTGATAATGCCAACCATGTGTGAGGACTGCCATCTTGCTTGTCTTCTGAACTACAACTGATTCTACCATTCTCCTTATGGTCATGTGTATGAAGAAGGACAGTATCCACACTCTCCAGTTTTCAATAGCAGTAGGAGCATGCATCCCATGCATGTACAGTAAGGACAATTAGACCTAGCCAGAAAGCTCTAAAATATATATATATTCAGCGTACAGCAGAGGAACACATGAGCCTCTTGCGCAAACAGGTGAATCTGCTTGTCTTCAGAGAAACTCTGAAATAAATACAATTCATATGGCCTGTGCACTACAGGATGTGATTACTTTTTTCACAAGTCATTATATAATGTTTGGCTAGATATTTTTCTAAACCCTGAATCTGGGTGAATCACGTCCATTGCTCATTAGCATTTTAGTCTAATAGTTTATTTTTAAATCTCAATAAAACAATTATAGTACTTATTTTACTCTGATGCTTTAATCAACATTTAAAAAAAAATAGGCCTGCAGATCTTGAGTTTAAACAGTTTTTGCTTTAATTATGTATGCATTGGCTTACTAATTTTTAAACTTTATTAATACACTGAGATACTATTGTCTTTTTTTTTTTCAAGAAAGTTACCCTCTGTTCCATTGGGCTTTCAAAACTTGTCCTAAATAAAGATGCTGTAGTACACAACCTGTGAGCACACCATTCATTCCTTCCTCAGATGCATAGCAAAGCTTATAAATTACATCTCTAGACTATTTGTACATTAGTCTGATAAAAGGCATCGGAAGAATCACGCTTTCTCCAGGATGAATACAGATGCTAGAAGTCTACTTTTATTTTTAAATAAGTAAACAAAATATGGTTAATTTACAAATTTATATGCTGTCAAAATCACCCAAAGCACTCATGGCAGTTTACAATATACACCATTACAAACATATAGACAAATATAAGAACATACTTTTATCCCAGGACAAGCAGGATGCTAGTCCTCACATATGGGTGACGTCACTGATGGAGCCCTATTGCGGGAAAACTTTCTGTCAAAGTTTCTAGAAACTTTTGACTGGCCCTGTGAGGCCACTGAGCATGCCCAGCATGCCATGATATTCTCTGCCACAGGGGTCTCTCTCTAGTCTTCGTTTTTCCACGCTGCTGTAAGCATCGCGGATCAAGGAGCCTTGAGAGTTTTCCTCACAATATTTCTGACTGAAAATTCAACAATTTTCTCCCATGGGGATCTCTCTCTCAGTTTTCCACCGGCCTGTGAGTAAACTCAGGCCCGTTTTTACTTTTAGTAAAAACTTTTTCTCATTTTCTTTTCCCATTTTTTCATCGACGGCTGTCGACAAAAAAAAAATGGCTTCCGGATTTAAAAAATGTCCGGTTTGTAACAGAACAATGTCCATAACAGATCCACACCTAGAGTGTGTTATCTATTTGGGTGACAAACACGACATTTCATCCTGCCCTCAATGTGCAGAGATGACTCCTAAAGGAAGAAAACTTAAACAGGAGAAGATGGAACATCTCTTTCACCTCCAGCTCCTTCCTTCTCCTTCATCAACGAAGTCGTCCCCGGTGAGGGTTACAAAGCGAATTTTATTGAAAAAAACGTCATCTTGAGGGATCGGGAGATCATCCATCGCCATCATCGATAAGGTCGGTAGTCGAACATCGACCAAAAAACAACGCCACCGACATCGACATCCATCAACTCCAGCGACGCCCCTCTCCCCGGAGGAACCGAGCGCTAAACGGCAAAAACCTCAGGAAACTCCGCTACCTTCGGTGCCGGGGCCTATACCTGCATCGATCTAACCTCCACAGGGATCTGCGGACGTGATATTGACGCCTACACCGCCACCGCATACAGCTGCTCTGCCTGCACCAGCTGTATCGCAGGAATTGTCAAATTTTATTAGACAAGCGGTGCTCCAGGCCCTGAAAGAACAAACACCTACTCCGGCGACTTCGCCAATGCCGTCACCGATGCTGACGATTCAGTCGATGCGGGGTACCCACACCGATTCCAGTCAAGGTGACGCCGGCACGGCCACCAAAGATTACGACACCATTGTCGATTCCGGCGCCATCACCATCGATGCCACTCTCTCCCGAGGACCCGGGACATCCAGAACTGGCACTCTACCATCTTCCAATGAAGAGATTTAATGAGGTGGTCGGTGCTCTTCCTCCCAAACCTGGGAAAGAACATCTAGAGGAGTCACCCTTGAAAGATCTACAACCAGGTCCTTCAGGGATTCCAAGACCGCCTAGAACATCCACAATTTCTCCACCTGAACAGGATCCATATGACACTTGGAGTGATACATACTCAGATACCTCATCTGAAGCCTTCATGTCAGATCGTTCACCACCGGATCCAAGGAAAAAATCTCCACTGGAAGATTTCACATTCACAACCTTTGTCCAAGAAATGGCTGACACCATCCCATTCACCTTGGTCACAGAGCAGGACGTCAGGCAGCAAACATTGGAGGTTCTTCAATTTATGGACCCCCCCAAAACAAGTGGTAGCTGTACCAGTCCATGGATGTCCTTTTGCAATTACAACATCGGATTTGGGAACATCCCTGCTCACTGCCAGCTGTTAACAAGAGAATGGACACTATATTTGGTGCAGTCTGCTAATGGCTACCAAAAATCACAGCTTCCTCACCAGTCAGTAGTGGTAGAATCTACACAGAAGAAGTCCAAGAGAATTAGATCACATTCTTCAAATCCCCCAGGTAAAGATCACAGATTTTTAGATTCCCTGGGACGGAAAGTCTTCCAAAGGGCCATGTTAAATTCCAGGATATCTTCGTATCAATTGTACATGACCCAGTACCAAAGAAATTTGTGGAAGCAAATGCAGGACTTTATTCCATCACAGCATCAGGAAGCAGCCCAAATGATTATTCATAAAGGGCTAGAAGCAAGCAAACACAAGGGCTGTGCGGCCTATGATGGTTTTGAGACAGGTTCCAGAGTGGTTGCATCAGGTATAAGTGCCAGACGTTGGGCATGGCTTAAAGCCTCGGACCTCAGGCCTGAAGTCCAGGACAAGTTAGTAAATCTCCCATGTCTTGGTGATAATCTTTTCAGATCTAAAGTACAGGATGCAGTTGCTCAATTAAAAGAGCATACCGAAACCCTAAGGCAGCTTTCAGCGATCCCCCAGGATCCACTTACGCAGCCAATTCGAAGGCCTCAAAGGAAGGATTCTAGAAGACCTTTCTATAGACAGAGGCGGTATTACCCTCCTACATCTAGGAGCAGGTCTTCTACGCCACAACAAAGGGCTCAGCCCAGACAGTCTAGACCATCCAGGCCTCAACCTCCACCACAAACTGGTCCGGCTGCTGGTTTTTGAGGCCATTTCCAGGGAAGACAGCCATCTCTCCAATCCTCATCCAGAGTTTCCGGTAGGAGGTAGAGTATCCTCCTTTTACAACCACTAGATTCGAATAACAACCGACCAATGGGTTTTGGCAATAATATCTTGAGGTTACCAATTTCCTCTCAATTCCAACAGATTCTCCTCAGAGACCTCTTTCTCTAAGTGAAAATCACATAATTCAATTACAAGTAGAATTATTCACCCTTCTGAAAGCCAGGGCTGTGGAGCCAGTCCCCTGGACTCAGCAGGGCAGAGGATTCTATTCCTGCTATTTCCTCATTCCAAAGAAAACCGGAGGTCTACATCCCACCCTGGACCTCAGAAAACTCAACAAATTTCTAAAGAAAGAAAAATTCAGAATGGTGTCTCTAGGCACCATGCTTCCATTTCTTCAAGTAGGAGATTGGCTTTGTTCTCTGGATCTTCAAGACGCTTACGCTCACAATCCAATATTCCCTCCTCATCGCAAATACCTTCGCTTCATGGTGGGTCATCAACATTTCCAATACAGAGTACTGCCATTCGGGCTTGCCTGTGCTCCCAGAGTATTCACCAAATGTCTGGCAGTAATAGCAGCACACTTAACACAAAGAAAGTGTCCATGTCTTTCCCTACTTAGACGACTGGCTCATCAGAAGTCAATCTCAACAAGGAGCTCAGGCTTCTCTCAGTCGAACAATTACTATACTTCACTCCATGGGCTTTCTCATCAATTAATCAAAATCCCATCTTACTCCATCTCACCTGCTTCAATTAATCGGAGCAGAATTGAACACCATCCTCTCAAAGGCTTTTCTACCTGACGATCGAGCAGAAACACTTTCCCTACTGGCAAACTCGATCCAGTCAAAGAAACAAGCAACAGCTCAGTTTCTAACCTTACTGTTACGACTATGGCTGCTACACAGCCGCCTCACCACCAGAGGTCCCCCACAAGCATCCACTCCTGGCTGGCCCAGTCCGCCCTCTTTGTCTACTCTATACTCCAGACTTCCTTTATAACCCTGCCTAGCATTTCCCTCGGTGCTTCGGCATCGAGCTCGTTTGGGATCCATGCTCTAGTCTGCCTTCTGCCTACGGGCTTCTGCCTTGCTCTGCTGCCCTCGGGCGTTTGTGTTTTATATTCAGTGTTAGTATTGTTTGGGTTAGTCTGTCTAGTCTTGTCAGTCTTGTTTCCCCGGGTTCCATTAGTCCTGTCACTCATACCTGCAGTCAGTATCACCCTTACCTGCACGCTATCCTGTGTCCATCCTTACCAGCACCCAGTTCCGGTATTCTGATCACCTTTACCTGCATTCACTTTCACACATACCTCCATGCTGTTCCTGTGTACTAAGCTCACCCTTACCTCCACGCACCTTGTAATAGATTCCTCCAGCTTGTATCAGACACTCTCCAGCCAGCTCCCACCACCACAGGAATCCTCTGTATAACCTTCAGTTTCACTAGTTCCAGATGATATCCACACATTCCTGCCTGCACCAGCCAGTATCAGAGACTATTACAACTCCTGTTTTTCTCCTCCCTCAGTCACTCCTTCAGGCGGTGTTCACTACACCTAGCCAGTGCCTAATCGTAAAAGCATGCCGAAGCCTCCAGAGAGAGAGAAAAGACTGTGTATCCATCCGGTGAGTCCCCACAGTTTTTTACTTGTACTTCCTGTCAAACCCTGAATTATCCAAGCTTCCAAAACTGTCTAGCATGTCAACTCCCCGATCAGGAACACTGGGCATGTAACAACTGTCAAAGGAAGAGTGTGTCAGTTTACCAAACATGTTTAAATTGCAACTCGCCTAGACCAGGATGGTGGAAATGTCCTTGTATACCCAGTCTGTTACCCCCAGGCAAGCCTTGCCCCCATTGCACTGCTACCAGACCAGCTGTTTCACAAGAAAACTCAGTCACTTCAATTAGTCCGTGTTCTGTTTCTGGCCTCACTAATAAAGTGGTTAATATTGGCAGTTTGTGGATAGAGAATTCCAGCACATCATTTCATGAAACCGTGAAGAAAACCTGTCACCAAAAAGCAAGTTATATTTCAGAAAACCTTAGAACTCACCTGGTCAAGAAGACTCCTGTGATTTCTATGCTAGGGCCTCAGACACAGGATGTTCTAAAATCAAGATAACTAATTAACCCTAGCAGAGCTTTGCTTCCCACAGCTGCAGGTCAGTCACAATTAACGACCTGTGTTCCCAGACGATCCAAAGCTGCCTGTGCTTTCACTAAGCTACAAGTCCACAACTCAAAACCAGGGAACCATGATCTGGAGCTCAAGAGTCTGTCTCGAGGTACCAAGTCCTCAGCAGTTCAATCTTTATCTTCCTTTCACACCACAACAGACTTTGTTATCCTGCCAGTTGAGCCTGCCGCATTACCCCAGGAGGGGTCTGAGCCTGCCCTGCCGCCCCAAGAGGGGTCTGAGCCTGCCCTGCCGCCCCAAGAGGGGTCTGAGCCTGTTTCGTCGCCCCAGGAGGGGTTTGGGCTTACCGCATCACCCCAGGAGGGGTTTGAGACTATTTTGCCGCCCCAGGAAGGGGCTGTATTTGTCACACCATCTCAGGAGAAGTTTGGATTTGCCATCCCGCAGTGTCCCCTACAGAATTGGGACCCAGAAGGAAAAGGAGGCCTTAAAGAGGGGGGTAGGTGTTACGACTATGGCTGCTATGCAGCCGCCTCACCACCAGAGATCCCCCACGAGCATGCTTTCCTGGCTGGCCCAGTCTGCCCTCCTTGTCTACTCTATACTCCAGACTTCCTTTATAACCCTGCCTAGCATTTCCCTCAGTGCTTCGGCATCGAGCGCGTTTGGGCTTCCTGCTCTAGCCTCCCTTCTGCCTTGCTCTGTTGCCTACGGGCTTCTGGCCTTGCTCTGCTGCCTACGGGCGTTTGTGTTTTATGTTCAGTGTTAGTATTGTTTGGGTTAGTCCGTCTAGTCTTGTCAGTCTTGTTTCCCCGGGTTCCATTAGTCCTGTCACTCATACCTGCAGTCAGTATCACCCTTACCTGCACGCTATCCTGTGTCCATCCTTACCAGCACCCAGTTCTGGTATTCTGATCACCTTTACCTGCATTCACTTTCACACATACCTCCATGCTGTTCCTGTGTACCAAGCTCACCCTTACCTCCACGCACCTTGTATTAGATTCCTCCAGACTGTATCAGACACTCTCCAGCCAGCTCCCACCACCACCATAGGAATCCTCTGCATAACCCTCAGTTTCACAAGTTCCAGATGATATCCACACATTCCTGCCTGCACCAGCCAGTATCAAAGACTTTATTACAACTCCTGTTTCTCTCCTCCCTCAGCCACTCCTTCAGGAGGTGTTCACTACACCTAACCAGTGCCCAATTGTAACACTTACTAGGCCACATGGCTTCCACAGTTCATGTCACTCCTATGGCAAGGCTAGCCATGAGGATAACTCAATGGACTAAGATCACAATGGATCCAAGCCATTCAACCACTATACTCTCCAATTCAAGTAACCCACCAGATACTTTGCATCACACCTGAATCACAAATTGGACAGATTCTGTTCTCTACACAAACAGAAAAACCAGCCAGCCAAGGACGCCTTTGCTCGCCCTTGGAACTCAGGCCTTCTATACGCGTATCCTCAGGTACCACTCATAAGCAAAACTCTAGTGAAGTTACAACAGGACAGGGGGTCCATGATTCTCATAGCCCCATATTGGCCTCGACACGTATGGTTTCCCACACTTCTAGACCTCTCAATCAGGGATCCCATTCGTCTGGGTGTAGCTCCCACTCTCATAACTCAGGATCAGGGTCGGTTGCTCCATCCCAACCTTCAATCCCTATCCCTGACAGCATGGATGTTGAAAGCTTGATTCTACAACCACTCAATCTTTCAACCAATGTATCTCAAGTGCTTATAGCTTCACGTAAACCTTCAACACGAAATAATTATTCTTCAAAATGGAAAAGGTTTACTTTGTGGTGCACACAAAAGGACATAGACCCTTTCTCCTGCCCCACAACTTCTCTACTAGACTACTTATGCCATCTTTCAGACTCTGATCTCCAGACTTCATCTGTAAGAGTACATTTAAGTGCAATCTCAGCTTACCATAGCCAGCTGGGAGATGCACCAATATCCATACAACCTCTTGTCAGCAGGTTTATGAGAGGTTTAACTCAACTTAAACCACCAATTCGGCCACCAGTCACAGAATGGGACCTGAATCTGGTCTTAACAAGACTCATGCGTTCTCCTTTCAAACCCATGAATTCCTGTGATTTTAAATTTTTCACATGGAAGACTATCTTCCTCACAGCCATTACATCGGCTAGAAGAGTTAGTGAGTTACAAGCACTTGTCACGTACTAACCCTATACAAAATTCCTACATGACAGAGTGGTCCTCCGTACACATCCAAAATTCCTCCCCAAGGTAGTTACGGAATTCCACTTGAATCAATCCATAGTTTTACCCACATTCTTTCCAAGGCCTCATTCACACCAAGGAGATCGAGCCTTACATACCTTGGACTGTAAGCGTGCACTAGCATTTTACTTAGACTGCACTGCAGTCCACAGGAAATCCACTCAATTCTTTGTATTTTATGATCCAAACAAACCGGGTAAAGCAGTGGGTAAACATACTCTATCCAACTGGTTAGCAGATTGCATACAGTTTTGCTCTGAAAAAGCAGGCCTTCCTCTCCAAGGGAGAGTAAAAGCACATTCAGTAAGAGCAATGTCAACCTCAGTAGCACACTATCGTAAAATGCCAATTCTTGACATATGTAAAGCAGCAAAATGGAGTTCTCTTCACACCTTTGCAGCTCATTACTGTTTGGATAAACAGGGACGACAAGATTCAGCCTACGGACACTCTGTCTTAAAGAACTTGTTTCCAGTTTAATCCCAACTCCTTCTACATCCAATCTGCTGTGATCTTCGGCTGCCTCATTTTATTTATTTATTTATTTTAAAGGCTTTTATATACCGGAGTTCATGTACTAGTACATACCACTTTGGTTTACACAGAACCAATATTGGAAAATTACATCAAACAAGTGGGTATAAAATAACAAGGCTAACTTTGTAGGAACTTAGAACTTGAGGTAAAGGAGAGAACAGGACCAAGTGGTAACAGATCAATGTAAATAGCTAAATAATAAATACAAATTCTTACAATGAATACAAATGCTTACAGATTTTCAACAATACTTCATTGTTGCTTCACTATAAAATGGCTCAGCCTCTAGCTTGCTAATCACCCATGTGAGGACTAGCATCCTGCTTGTCCTGGGATAAAGCAAAATTGCTTACCTTGTAATAGGTGTTAACCCAGGACAGCAGGATGTAGTCCTCACAAAACCCACCCGCCACCCAGCGAGTTGGGTCAGATACGTTTTATTTTATTTTTGCTCACGTTTATTGCTACATACGAGACTAGAGAGAGACCCCTGTGGCAGAGAATATCATGGCATGCTGGGCATGCTCAGTGGCCTCACAGGGCCAGTCAAAAGTTTCTAGAAACTTTGACAAAAAGTTTTCCCGCAATAGGGCTTAGTCAGTGACATCACCCATATGTGAGGACTACATCCTGCTGTCCTGGGATAACACCTATTACAAGGTAAGCAATTTTGCTATTTTCTATATCCTGGCTACCAAACTCTTAGCCATTAAAATCATTGCCAATAAGTCAATCACCATCCTTATTACCCAACAAATCTTCTACACAGTACCTCACTAAAATAACCCATTATTAGGCAACAAAGAAGCCTTTACTTGTTTACAAAATTTTTGATATTTTAATTCTGCTCTAACCTGAACAGGGAGCTTATTAAAAAATTATGGTGCTACAGACAAGAGCCTGCCTTGCATAATGCTGATTTTTTTTTTTTTATAGTACAAGCTAGCATCAGTTGACAATCCTGAAACGACGAATATAAAGGCCATCTGAGCACATTCCATTGTAATTTATCATTCAGGTAGTTTGGACATTTGCTTCGCATACACCGGAAAACCAGTGCCATTAGCTTAAACTGTATACACGCAAACTGGTAACCAATGTAGCAAAACTAAACTGGTACACTCATATCTGCTTTTCCCATATACTAGTCTAGCTGCATGGTTCTCCAATACCTGAAGTTTCTCAATCACAGCCTTTATAATCCCTACTAATAATATATAATAATCCAAAGTGCTCATAAACAATTAACCTTCATTGCTGAACCATATAAAAGACAGTACCTGTCCAGGAACAACATCTCGACAGAAAAGCTTATTTAGTTGAACCAGTTCATTGGGTGTTGTATCAAATTTCAAAGCAATGGTGTTTAATGAATCTCTTGACTCCACCTACAGTGCGGGGGAGAAAAAAAAAGAGAAAAATGTCTTCAGAGACAGTTTGCTTAAAACAACAAAACTAAACAAGGAAAGCAAGAGGGGAGTATCAGATCATTCAATATTACCTGGTTACTCCACAATAACTGCACAAAAATAAAGTTATTTACCTGTAATACAGGGCTTCCCAAACATTTAGCCAATATGACCCCATTTTAGCACTTGAAAATTCACACAACCCCCAGAAGACAACCAAATCTAATTAGTGAGGGTGTAGTTCACCTCCAACAATCCCTCCACTCACCATTCCTGCATTCCAACTGATCCCCTCTCTCAACCTCATCCCCTTCCAGAGGGCCTCTTAACCTCTACTCCTCTAGCTGATCCCCTCTTACACCCCCCATTTCCTCTCCCCTTCCCAGCCTAGCCGCTCACTCACCCACTCCAGCTTTTTACATCCTCCCCACTGAACTTCTCACCTCCAAGCCATTTTTGTAACCCCAATTGATTGTGTCATCCCCTTCCTCTCTTTTCTCACATACCTCCCCCCCAGTTGATACTCTCACCCCTAGCTCCTCTCTTGCATCCCCCCTCTCACCTTCCACAGCCAATCCCTCTCCCACTGATCCAACCATCAAACCCTTCCTGTATCTGATCCCTCTTCTTCAAACAGCCCCAATCCACATATCCCCTTGACTAGGATCAACAGCAACATTTTCCTTTGGGCCTCAGGCGATAAGTGGATGACAGCTAATGAGAAGAGGGCAGGCTGATGACAGAGGCAATATTTTTCTCTTAGGTAAGTTCAGTGATGAGAGAGGATAGAAAAGAAGTGGCAACCTGCACAGACCTGTGCACTCTGTCCACTCTTCCCAAATGGTGGTCCAATGCATGATGTTGAACTGCAACTGGCAGCAGCATTAGTAATGAAAGTCAGCATAGGATCTGTGAGCCAGTAAAAGCTCACAGGCCCTGCAGTGGCCCCAATCCCTCCTCACCCATGGCTTCCTGTTAATGTGGAAACTCAAGAGAGAGTGGGACCATTGCAGGACCCAAGAGTGCATGCTAGCTCAAAGATCCCATGCTGATTTCCACTACTTCTGCTGCTGCTGTCTGGCGAGGGCTGCCCTTTGAGGCACTTGTGACCCCGGTTGGAGGTTTTGTGACCCCCCCGTTTGGGGTCCCAACCCACAGCTTGGGAAGCTCTGCAGTAACAGGTGTTCTCTAAAGACAAGGGACTCTCTAGCCCAGAGCTTTCCAAAGTTTGTGTCGCGACACTATAGTGTGTCGCCTGCAGTGTGCTGGTGTGTCGCGCAAGCCACGTTCAACGTGAGGGGGCGGAGCAGGTGGTATACCGAGGGGAGGTCAGGGGGAGCCAATGCAGCCACTGGTAAACCTCATCCCATTGGCGGCTGAGAACTACCGCTGTGCTGTGTACCGGACACACACAGCAAGAAGATCGGCAGGGCAGTGGTGGAGCTCATGTTACCACGGCCCAAAGAAAAAGGTTGCATCCAAACCTGCAGGTGCTCCTCCTCCTTCCTGCCCACGTGGCCCTGGAAGAAAATGCTGCCGGAGCCACGGGGGCAGGAAGGAGAAGGAGCATCAGCCGCATGCAGAGGAGCAGCGCTTATGGGCCGCCGCGAATCTCGTCACAGCAGGCTGACAAGAGGAGGAGGCCTGGTAGCAGGCCCACCGCCGTGGATCCCACATTGCAGGCGGCCCGAGAAGATCAGGGCCGCTGCAGAGCCCATCCTGCGGCGACCCGTGAAGAGGAGGCCCAGAGATGAGAGAGAGGCTGAGGGCAGCATGTGAGAGCCTCTGTCTGTGTGAGTCAGACAGCATGTGCCAGTGAGAGACTGTGTGTATGAATGATTGTATGAGAGAGAGCATGTGACAGTGAGAGCCTGTATGTGTGAGAGAGAGAGAAAGCAAGTGAGAATGAGAACCTGACTGTGTGTTTGAGGGAAGAAGATAGATGGAGAGAAAAGAAATAGAAAAAAGACAATATAAAAGGAATTGGCAAAAAAAATAAGAAAGGGAAGGTGAACAAAAAAGCCTGTGACCAACTGATTAGAAAACTAAGATCAGACAGCAATGGTAAAAATAAATAAATTATTTTTTACTGATTGGCACATGTAATCTTTGGTAATGTGCAAGAGTAGCACTCTCTCTATGCGGATCTCACAATGTACGAGATCAGCATGGGGCCTGCACAGAGGAGGCAGCAGAATGGGCTTCAGTGCCAGCAGCAGCAGCAATCAGCACCTCCCCAATAGCCATGTGGCAGCAGAGGAAAGAGAGGCTCAGAGGTTGCTGGCAAAAGAAAGAGAGAGGTTCTGCCTTTAATGTGTGCATGTGTATGAATGGGAGTCTGCCTGGGGGTGTATGTGTGTGAATGCATGGGTGCCTGCCTGAGGGTTTGTCTCTGTATGAGAATGAATAGGTGTCTTCCTGGGGTTTGTATGTGTGAGACTGGGAGCTTGCCTGGGTGTGTGGTGTGTGTGTGTGTGAGAATGACTGGGAGTGTGTGTGTGTGTGTGTGTGTGTGTGTGTGTGTGTGTGTGTCAGTGAGAGTGAGAGCATGCGTGTGTATGAGAAAATCCAGGGGAGTAAAAGTTTGTGTGTGGGGGGAGGGGTGTATGGAGGGAGAGAGTGTCAGTGTGAGCGAGAGGTTATGGTGGGTATAAGAGCATGAATGTGTATATATGTGACAGTGTATGTGTGAGAGAGAATGGACATGTGAGTTTGTGTGAGAGAGGATAACCTCCTAATCCTCGACAATATCAGGGTGACTGGAAATCAAGCGCTCCCACGTATGGACAGCAGGGGATTTTTAAAATCCTTATTAGTTTTAATTATTGGGTGTTATTTGATATATGTACTGTTTTGAAATATTTTATTGGTGTTTGGGAAATTGTAAAAAATGTGTATGATTTTAATTAATAGAAATTCTATTTATCAGTAGTTTTAAAGTATTCTTTTATTAGTATGGTTTTACTATTATAACTGAATCTTTATGTTTCTTGATTTTGTTTTATGAGGAATGGTGGTTCTGTTTTTCCATTGTTAATACACAGATTCTGGCTTCAAGGGGTTTCCACTTCAGTTTTTGTCTAATCGGTACTCCTTATTTTGTATTCTGTATTTGGTGAGGGTCTGTCTCGGCTCTGTGTGTGTGTGACCATGATGAGAGATTCTGCTAGCATAGGGATAGCAAATGTTGCTTACCTGATGTAACAGGTGTTCTCACAGGACAGCAGGATGTTAGTCCTCACAAATGGGTGACATCGAGGATGGAGCCCACCACGGAAAACTTCTGTCAAAGTTTAAACAGAACTTTGACTGGCCCCTACTGGACATGCCCAGCAAGGCACTGACCCTGCAGCCAGCAGGGGTCTCCCTTCAGTCTGATTTTCAAAGCTACAGGCAGTGCCTAGAAAGTAAAAATAAAACGAACCCAACACCGCGGGGAGGCGGGCGGGTTTCGTGAGGACTAACATCCTGCTGTCCTGTGAGAACACCTGTTACATCAGGTAAGCAACATTTGCTTTCTCACAGGACAAGCAGGATGGTTGTCCTCACAAATGGGTGAGTACCGAGCTGAGGATGTCCCGACTTGCACCAAATGTACCCAACGGTGTGCAGCAGGCACAACAACTGAGGAGAAATTTGGGAAAGGGCATCCGCACCCTACCGGGTAGGTGGAAGGGTGTTGGTACATCAGGTTGGAAAAAGGTTACGCAAGACAGACTGGCCGAAGATGGAGTCCTGTCTTCCAGCCTTGTCCAAACAATAATGGGCTGCAAAAGTATGGAGAGTCCAGGTTGCAGCTTTGCAGATGTCCGGAAGCGGCACCGATCGAAGGTGTGCCACTGACGTCGCCATGGCCCTCACAGAGTGTGCTTTAACACGGTCTTGAAAAGGAATGCCAGCTTGCTCATAGCAAAAAGAAATGCAGTCCGCCAACCAGGAAGAAAGAGCCTGCTTACCCACAGGTTGTCCCAACTTATTAGGATGGAAAGAGACGAATAATTGAGTGCTCTTCCTGTGGGAAACTGTACGGTCTAGGTAAAAAGCTAGAGCCCGTTTACAGTCTAGGGTATGCAGGGTCTGCTCTCCAGAGTTGGAGTGGGGCCTGGGAAAAAAGATAGGTAGTACGATAGATTGATTGATATGAAACTCCGAAACTACCTTAGGTAAAAATTTAGGGTGAGTGCGGAGTACCGCCCGGTCCTGCAGGAGCTTAGTGTAAGGCGGATAGGTAACTAGGGCCTGCAATTCACTAACCCTGCGAGCTGAAGTAACAGCCAAAAGGAATAACACTTTCCAAGTGAGATATTTCAAGTCACAGGAGTGCAGAGGTTCGAAAGGAGGTTTCATTAGACGACCAAGAACCAGGTTAAGGTCCCAAGATGGGGCCGGAGGACGCAAGGGTGGCTTTAGATGGAGTAAGCCCTTAAGAAAGCGTGTTACTAGGGGTTGTACTGAAATAGGATTACCCCCAATACCCTTATGGAAGGCGGCTACCGCACTGACATGCATTCTGATAGAAGAGGTTTTAAGACCAGATTCAGAGAGATGCCATAAATAGTCCAAGAATTTGGAGATTGGACAGGAAAGGGGATCAAGGGACTGAGAAGTGCACCATGATGTGTACCTTTTCCATTTGTATGAGTAAGACTTTCTTGTGGAAGGCTTTCGTGAAGCTATCAGGACTCGAGAAACGGAATCTGAAAGGTTAAATGGTTGAAGGACTAACCTTTCAACATCCATGCCATCAGGGACAAGGCTTGGAGGTTGGGATGGAGGAGGCATCCGTCGTTTTGAGTGAGCAGATGCGGGTCCATTCCCAGAGGAATGTGCCTGCGGATGGAGAGATCCTGGAGTATTGGAAACCATACTTGGCGTGGCCAGTAAGGTGCTATCAGGATCATGGTTCCTCCGTCCTGGCGTAGCTTCACGAGAGTCCTTGACACAAGAGGGAGTGGAGGGAATGCATAGAGCAGACCGGTTGTCCACTTGAGGGAGAATGCATCCCTCGGCCGAGAGTGCTGGCTCCGAATGAGAGAGCAGTAATCGTGCACTTTGTGGTTCTGAGGGGACGCAAAGAGGTCTATGCGGGGAGAACCCCACTTGTGAAACAGAGAGGTCGCTACCAGAGGATCGAGTGACCACTCGTGTGGGTGGAAGACTCGGCTCAGCTGGTCTGCCAATACATTGTCTACTCCCGGCAGGTAAGTGGCCCTGAGGTACATGGAGTGGGAGAGGGCTTCCGCCCAGATCTGCGCAGCTTCCTGACACAGAAGGAAGGAGCCTGTGCCTCCCTGCTTGTTTATGTACCACATGGCCACTTGGTTGTCCGTCTGGATTAAGATTATCTGATGAAAGAGATGATCTTTGAAAGTGCGGAACGCATAGCGGATTGCTCGAAGTTCCAGGAAATTTATCTGGTGTTCGGCTTCCTCTTTGGACCATAACCCTTGGGTTTGAAAGTCGTCCACATGGGCTCCCCAACCGATGTGAGAAGCGTCGGTAGTTAGGATTACTTGCGGATCCGGTGGAAGAAAAGGTAAGCCCTGAAGGAGGTTGACCTGAGTCGTCCACCAGGTTAAGGATAGGCGCAGCGCTTGTGTGACTGTGACTATGGAGGACAGAGGCTGAAAAGCTTGAATCCATTGGTGTCGTAGAGTCCATTGTGTTACTCTCATGGCTAGTCGGGTCATGGGAGTGACTTGAACCGAGGATGCCATGTGTCCTAGGAGAATGAGGAACTGGCGAGCCGTGGCAGTGTTCTGAGACTGGAGCTGGCGAGCCAGGGACATTAGGGTGTGGACCCTCTGAAGTGGAAGGTAAGCCTTTGCCTGTAAGGTGTCCAAGTCTGCTCCAATGAAGAATAAGGTTTGAGACGGGACTAAGCAAGATTTCTCGTAATTGACAAGAAACCCTAAGGAAAGGAGTGTTTGAATTGTCAATTTTAGGGAGGATTGAGCTATCTGTTGGGTGGAGGCCCTGATTAGCCAATCGTCCAGGTAGGGGTAGACGTGGACACCTTCCTTCCTTAAGAATGCTGCTACCACTACGAGACATTTGGTAAAGACTCGTGGGGCAGAAGCCAGACCGAAAGGTAGGACACGGTATTGATAATGGTCGTGGCCTACGAGAAACCGCAGATATTTGCGATGGGACTGTGTGATCGCAATGTGGGTATAAGCGTCCTTGAGGTCGAGAGAGCACAGCCAATCCCCTCTTTGTAGCAGAGGGAGCAGTGCGCCTAGGGTTACCATTTTGAACTTCTCTTTTTGAAGGTATTTGTTGAGGGCTCGAAGGTCCAAAATGGGACGTAGTCCCCCTGATTTCTTTGGTATTAGGAAGTATCTGGAATAGAATCCCTTGCCTCGTTGAGAGGGAGGAACGGGTTCTATAGCATTTGATTGCAGAAGAAGAGACACTTCCTGTTGTAATTGAGCCAAATGGGTGGATAGACTCCACGCTTGAAGAGGCGGGGAGTCTGCCGGAAGAGTTATGAAGTTAAGGTGGTAACCCTGTGCGATAATTGTTAGCACCCACTGATCTGAGGTGATCTGCAACCAAGGTTGTAGAAAATGGTACAGTCGACCTCCTACAGGAATGTCTGGAAGAGGGGTTTGGCATGTGTTCCCTACAAGGGAGTCAAAGGCCAGCCGCAGGCCCAGGTGGAGGGGCTACAGTAGGCCTTTGTTTCCTAGGCTGACGCGGCTGAGGCCTAGTAGAGGATCGAGCTGGACGAGGCCTGGCCGATGGAGGGTAGTAACGGCGTGGCCGAAAGAACAACTTCTTAGAGTCCTTCTTAAGTGGTTGTTTGGAGGAAACCTCAGACGGAACAGAAGAAAGTTGTTTCAACGTCTCGTGGTGATCTTTTAATTCAGCTACAATTTGCTGAATTTGTTCCCCAAACAAATTGTCCCCTAAGCAGGGTAAATCCGCTAAACGATCCTGGACTTCTGGGCGAAGGTTGGATGATTTTAACCAAGCCCAACGTCTGGCCGAAATGGCAGTAGCTGAAACCTTTGTGGAGGCATCAAAGATGTCATAAGCCGTTCTGATCTCGTGCTTCCCTGCTTCAAACCCTTTGTTAAGAAGGGCCTGAAGCTGTGGCTGGTATTGGTCAGGGAATGTGTCAGCAAAATCTTGCATCTGTTTAAGGATGGCTCTGTTATATTGCGTCATGTAGAGTTGATATGAGGCTATGCGAGAAATCAGCATAGCTCCATGGTACACTTTCCGTCCCACACTGTCCAGGAATTTATTGTCCTTGACCGGCGGAGTGGAGGAGTGTGGCTTTAGACGCTTGGCCTTTCTTTGTGCGGACTCAACCACAACAGAGCGATGATCCAGTTGAGGCTTTTGAAAGCCTGGTGCTGACTGGACGAGGTATGTGGAGTCAGCCTTCTTGTTAACTGGTGATACAGATGAAGGAGATTCCCAGTTTTTCTTTAAGAGATCGAGAAACACCTGGTGAATGGGGATGGAAGCGATGATTTTTGGAGCATCCAAAAATTGAAGCAGTTCCATCATCTGGTGTCTGTCATCGGTCTCAGATTGCAGCTGAAAAGGTACAATTTCGGACATCTCCTTTACAAAATTAATAAAGGAGAGATCCTCTGGAGGAGATCTTTTTCTACTCTCTGTAGGAGAAGGCGGTGATGGTAAATCTGTGTCAGAAGATGTATCATCACCCCAGGTATCATAGGGATCACTTGGGGGTTGAAGCCCCGATGGACCAGGTTGAGGATCCAAAGGCATCGAAGGAAACCTTGGAGGAACCGGTGGTACAATCGGTACTGGGAACGGCATCGAGGGTTTCGGTGCTGCCGATGGAGTCGGTGCCGGTCTTGGAACCGATGGAGTCAAAGGATAAATCGGTGGAGATATTCGAGAAGGCACCGATGGGACCACCCCGGAAGGGGGAATCAGGAACGGTGTTTCTCCCGCCGATGAAAATCCAGTCGGAGACGATGGCGCTGTCGGTGCTACTGGAATCATCGATGGAAGGGCATGTACAAGTGCCTCCATACGTTGTAGTAGCGGTGCCAGCGCTTCCACCAAAGGTTCGGTGGTCGGTTCCTTCCTCGGTGGCGGAGTCGGTGCCGGGGTCGATGCCGGTGCCGGAATCGGTGCCGGAGACGGTGCCAATGGAGGTTGGAATTTTTGCATCGCTTTCTCGATGGCCTCCTGGACCAGCCGGTCCAGTTCTGCCCGGAGACCAGGGGTAACAATACCCGGCTCGACGGGAGAGGGAGGCTGAGGCAGAGCCGGAGGGACCACCGTAACCGGTGGGATCACGGCTCCCACACCCCGAGAGGGTGAGGGTTTCCTCGATGCCTGCGAACGAGACGTGGACGGTGCCAAGTCTGATCGAGGCCTCTTAGTCGGTGGCTCGGCTTGTTCAGAGGTCGATGACTGTGGATCCTCGACAGGCCGAGACTTGTGCTGTCGATGGCGATGCTTGTCCTTCCGGTCTCCTCGCCCATCCGGGGAGGGGACAGGAGTCGACGGCCGAGAAGTCATCGATGGTGGACGGTCACCGGAGGGTTGACGATGGTGGTGCAACTTCGACGGTGCCGGTTCCGATGACGTCGATGCTATCGATGGCGTTGGGGTGGGTGCATGGAAGAGGAGCCCCATCTTCTCCATCCTGGCTTTGCGACCCTTAGGTGTCATTAGGGCACATTTGGTGCAAGTCAGGACATCATGCTCACTTCCCAAACACAAAACACAAACCCTATGGGGGTCAGTGATTGACATAGTCCGGGTACAATCCGGGCATCGACGGAACCCCGTCGCCATGGCTTAAGGCCAAATTTAGTCGCGGGCTCGGTAATTGCCAACAGGCCTCAAGGGCCAAATTCGACGGTAGTCGAAGAAAAAAGGCAAAAAACTTACCGGTTTCCGCGGAGGTGACAAAAATTTGTCGAAGGGAGACCCCTGAGGGGCAAATTTTCTTCGGAAAGAAAAATACCGAATTCCTGTCAGGAACGTGGTAAGAGAGCTCCTTTCACCGCGTGGCAACTGCTGCGCGGAAAAAAGAAGACTGAAGGGAGACCCCTGCTGGCTGCAGGGTCAGTGCCTTGCTGGGCATGCCCAGTAGGGGCCAGTCAAAGTTCTGTTTAAACTTTGACAGAAGTTTTCCCGTGGTGGGCTCCATCCTCGATGTCACCCATTTGTGAGGACAACCATCCTGCTTGTCCTGTGAGAACTATAGCAATCAGGTTTGTTTTGTTTCCTCAGAAGGTAGTGTATTTGTATTCTAGGACCCAGTGTAATATTTACCCCTTGCTTTTTCACAGGTAGGGTTATTGTTGTTCGAGTCCTTGGTGCTATTACTGTTATGTTACGATGGGATTGCAGTATAGATTCTGAGTGTCTTTTTAGAGGGGTTTTGTGTTAGTTCACAATGTGCCTGGCAGTGGAAGGTGTTTGAGCTGCTGTTACTGTGAGGTGACACCAGAATTTGAAAATATCTTTTAGTATGATGAGCTGTAAGGGAAACATCCAAGCTCCATTGTTTGGGGGAATTTCAGTGGATGCACAGAGTTTCAGAACTGGAGGTGAAGGATTTATATTGAGATTCTATCCCTTCCTATATATTTCTCACCAACAGAGGTTATAAGGTCAAAATCCAGAACAAAGAATCATCACGCCACGACTCATCCATTGGAGTCCCACAAGGCTCCTCTTTATCCCCTACTCTCTTCAATATTTACCTTCTACCACTTTGCCAACTCCTCACTAACCTCAACTTAAAACACTTTCTCTATGCAGACGATATCCAGATCCTGATCCCCATCAAAGAATCATACTCAAAAACCCTCGACTACTGGGAGTCCTCTCACCTAGAAATCAAATGCCTCCTCAATAGCCTAAATCTAGTACTAAACTCATCCAAAACCGAAATATTACTCATAACTCCTGAGAACAGCAATCTCACCGCCTCTCTTCCAACCAACCCACAAACCACTCAAGTGAGAGATCTAGGTGTGATAATAGACAATAAGCTGAACTTCAAAGCCTCCATCAATAGATCAACAAAAGACTGCTTCTACAAACTTCAAGTTTTAAAAAGGATAAGACCCCTCTTCCATGCCAAAGACTTCAGAACCATCCTCCAAGCTATTATTTTCTCTAAGTTAGACTACTGCAATTCTACCTTATTTGGTCTCCCTTCCTCATACACCAAACCGCTCCAAATGGTACAAAACGCAGCAGCCTGTCTACTAACAAACACCAGGAAAAGAGAACATATCTCCCCAGTTCTAAAAGACCTTCACTGGTTACCTATTCAATTCAGAGTTATCTACAAATCCATCACCTTGATATACAAAATTATTCACCAACATACCACAATCGACCTACAAATTCCCCTCCGCTTACACAAATCCACAAGACCTACCAGAGAAGCATACAGAGGATCCCCTCCATGTTCCCCCTACTAAAACCACCATTCACAGCAACTTAAGAAATAGAGCCTTTTCCACAGCAGGCCCACCTTTATGGAACTCCATCCCCCCAGATCTCAAAAATGAGCCATGCCTCCTAACCTTTAGGAAAAGACTCAAGACATGGCTGTTTAAGCAAGCTTTCCCGAACTCCAATTAACACGCTTCGCCAGCAAAATATCCTACACAGCAGCTATATATATTGTATAATGTATATATTGTATACTTGTATATAATTAACTTCTTCTATCTCTCTTTATTTCCTCCACCCCAGTTCAATAGTCCTTGTTAATTGTAACTGCATCTCTTCTTCACGGTTATCTATGTTCTTTGTTGTATTCATTGCACCCCTGCTTTTTATGTAAACCGACATGATGTGAGCGCTTCATGAATGCCGGTATAAAAAAACCTTAAATAAATAAGTAAATAAAATATTCCAGACTTCACTCTCATAGCCATATAGAATTAGTTGAATGAGGCTATCAAATAATTTTATAGTGTGAAACTGGCCAGCTTTTTAAAATTACGCAGAAGACCCTTTGGACTTTTTTTTTTACTAACACCAAATATTCAAAAGCTGTGTTCATCCCATCAAGCTTATACATGTCATTAAAGAGGTAAATTGAACAACACAATAACTGTTTTATTATTGTTACTCAAATTATAACAATCTTGGAATATTATATATTTTTAATATAAATGAAAGGTTTTCACAAGATAGGTTGTGTCGTGAAACATTTTATTTATGTATATATTTAAGGAAACACAAATTGTCGAAATACATTTACAGGTCGATATAGTAAAGCGCGGCCGCGGTTACCCTGCTTCTAACCCTCTTCTAACTCACAATTTGGCCGCATTAAGTCCAACCCGCGATTCACTATCCCTTTTAACTCATCCTTACCGCTTCTTTAAATCAACCGGTAACCCTTTCCGCCCACAGCATGTATATGAGTTGTAAACACTCCGATTAGTTATTCCCTCCCATACAGTAATGTGCGCCCTGATTATCTTCTTTTTAGCCTGTAGTTTTGCCGCGCGTTTAACCTGCTAACTTACCGCCTACCCTTACCCCTGCTTTAGTGTGGAGCGTCAGGTCAGAGAGACAAAATTTCATGGGCAAACGACCCCCTCACCCCCCGGGACCCTTACCCTGGCGTTAGTGTGGTGTGACAGCAATAGGCAGGCTCCGGTCAAAATCCCCCCCTCCCGAAGCAAGGCGCAGGGCGAAAATCGGCTCGACATGTCATTAAAACAAAAGTAAATAAAGTATAATAAAAGTAAACTTAACTGCATGTGAATTTTCTTTGAACAGTCCTCTCTCCCCTCCTCCTGAGGAGCGCACTGTGGCTCCCCTGCCTCCCGGGGGCAGCCGGTGGGGAAAGCGGCTTCCAGCAGCCCCCGCCGGCGAAGGTGAGTGAATGAATGCATGCCCGTATGCGCCAGCGGGAGGGAGCCGGCGGGCGTGCATTCATCCAAGCGAGGGAGTCGGCGGGCGTGCATTCATCCAGGTGGAGGGAGCCGGCGGCGAAAGCGGCTTCCAGCAGCCCCCGCCGGCGGTGAATGAATGCACACCTGTGTAAGCCTGTGCGTGCAATTTGGTCGCTCAAGGCGTGACGTCACGACATTTGACGTCACGGCGTGTGACGTCTGCATTCGCTAATGCACTGCCTTGAGCGCCCAAATTGCACACACAGGCGTACACAGGTGTGCATTCATTCACCTTCGCCGGCGGGGGCAGGGAGCCAAAGCAGCTTCCAGCAGCCCCTGCCGGTGAAGGTGAATGAATGCAATTTGTGCGCTCAAGGCAGTGCATTAGCGAACGCAGACGTCACACGCCATGACGCCAAACGTCGTGACGTCACGCCTTGAGCGACCAAATTGCACGCACAGGCGCACATTCATTCACCTTCACCGGCGGGGGCTGCTGGAAGCCGCTTTCGCCGCCGGCTGCCCCCGGGAGGCAGGGGAGCCGCAGTGTGTGCCTCGGGAGGAGGAGAGAGAGAGAGAGAGGACTGTTCAAAGAAAATTCACATGCAATAAGTTTACTTTTATTACACTTTATTCACTTTTGTTTTAATTTTCGCCCTGCGCCTTGCTTCAGGAGGGAGGGAGAGAGGACTCGCAATCCCCCCTGGTACCTGTCATTTCAAACGTCATTTGAAATGACATTTGAAATGACAGGTACCAGCGCACCCAGGATACTGTATAGGCGCTGTATAGCGCTCTATACAGTAAAATAGATTGCGCGGGCCTAACACTTCACGGACACTTCTTGGATGCGGCTTGCATTTGCATGCTATTTAAATACAGTATCGAGCGGTAGGTGATCCGAACTGTGTGTGCAGCAAACGCGGGTGCGCCCGGCACTAACGCACCTCTTCCTACCGCTCCTTACTATATCGGCCTGACTGTTAGTTTAACCTTTAACCTCTGGTTTTCTAGTAGTCTGAATTACTGTGTCACGAAATTATGTTTGTCTAAAAAGTGTGTCACCAACATAAAACGTTTGGAAAGCTCTGCTCTAGCCATACAGCTGGGTGACATCACAACTTGATGTGGATGGATGGATGGATTCCAGAACTTTCTAGGAATTTTGTGAAAACAGCTTAGGATTATGCAGAGGAGCTCCAGCATGCCTCAGTCCCATTAATTAGGCTAATGAGCTCAAACTTCAAGCGGAGGAGGGAGAACTGTATGACTGATTTCCCTGTCTTCACAAATCTTCTCTAAGTTACTTTGCTTTCTCTAAATACAAGATGAATCACTAGTCACAAAGATGGGATGCCCTATCTACGGGTTGCCTTCTTTAACATAAAAAGAAACAAGAACAAGTTCACAACAGGGTAATATATTTTTGTTGGGCTAGGACACCCAAATGATAATGTCAAGTAATAAAACTGGGCCCTGGGAATCTAGAGTAAACTCTTACCCTAAAAGTCCCTGAGGAAAGAATGGGCTGACTCCCATCTCTTGTGGTATTGGGAGTCAGTATCTAAGCAGTAATGAGAAATAAAGTATGAACTAAACTTGATGTCACAGTCCTAGAAATCTCTTCTGCACTGAAGTCAACAGAAAATCCATGGCCCTGACATTATCAACCTTGACATGCCATTCTAAGTGAGCTCCAGAAAGAAAATGATGTGAGCACAGTTTCTTTACTTATATTGGCATATGGGAGGTGAAACAAACCACCACCTAAAAATGCCAGTACTAGGATTTGAACTAGTAGCTCTAGGAGCCAGAAAAAGAAGACTTATCTATGAACTATTGGAACTGGTCCGTTAGCCTGGATTTTGAGTAACCTTAGCATCTTTAGAAAGAATGATAGTAAACTGAACCTAATGGAAACTGACTTGCAAGCCAAATGGAGCGCCTGATAAGGTAAATTCCCTGATGGAATCTTATCTGCTCAAATTTCAGTTTTACCTTATAAAATGTAAAGGCAAGACCTGTTTTTTCCCCTCTGAGGCTGGGTTCATAAGAACATGTCATGCTGGGTCAGACCAAGGGTCCATCAAGCCCAGCATCCTGTTTCCAAAAGACTGGAATGTGGTGCAATGGAAGCTGGCTGCTGCTCTCTATGCAGGAGTCAAAAACCGGAAGCAGGGCCCAGCTGAGGAGCTGCTTGCGGTATTTGTTTTCGTGTCTGACAAGACTGGGCTTTTTGAAACGGTCTCGTAGAACGGGTTCTAGTTGGTGGCAGGTAGGATTTTTTCGGGCGGAAAAATGACTTCTTAGAGTCCTTCCAGAAGGGCTATTTTGAAGAGTACTCAGAAGGCATCAGAGAGAGCTGTCTTAGGGTCTCATGATGGTCCTTGAGTTCCGTCACTGTTCGTTAAATCTGCTCGCTAAACAGATTATCTCCTACACAAGGTAGGTCGGATAATCTGTCTTGTACTTCAGGGCAAAGGTCGGAAGACTTGAGCCAGGCCCATCGTCTTGCCGAGATAGCAGCTGCAAATATCTTTGATACTGCTACCAGGGTATCGTAAGATGATCTGATCTCTTGATTGCCTGCCTCAAAACCCTTGTTGACTAGGGTTTGATCTTGAAATTGCTGAGGCAGGGAGTCTGTCAAGTCTTCTATCTGCTTAAATAAGACCCTATTACATTGGGTCATATAGAGCTGATAAGCGGCAATTCTGGAGATGAGCATTGATCCCTGGAAGACATGGCGCCCAATGGCATCTAGAAATTTCTGTTCCTTGCCTGGAGGAAAGGAAGTGTGAGGTTTTGGTCTCCTTGCTCTTTTCTGGGCAGATTCTACAACCACAGATTGGTGATCCAAATGAAGTTTGTGAAATCCTGGAGCTGACTGAACAAGATAGGTGGTGTCAGCTTTCCTGTGGACTGGATAAACAGAGCCAGGATGTTCCCAGTTCTTTTTGAGGAGATCCAGAAGAACCTGGTGGATAGGGATGGAGGTTATTTCCTTGGGAGCATCCAGGAATTGTAGCAACTCCATCATTTGATGCCTATCGTCCTGTTCAGTCTGCAGTTGGAAGGGAACCAATGCAGACATCTCCTTCACAAAATTTATAAAGGAAAGGTCCTTGGAGGAGAATGCTTTCTAGTTTCTGTAGGTGAAGGTGGTGAGTCATCGGTGTCTGGTGAAGAATCATCAGTCCAGGTATCGTAGGGATCAGCACCTGCTTCTCTAGGGGCTAGAGGAGGATGGGGCGGTGGGATACCTGAAGGTCCTGGTCTAGGCTCCGAAGGAATAACTGGAGGCACTGATGAAGGCATCGAGGGCATCGATGGATGGCTCGGTGGGGCCGGACATATCGGCACCGATGGGTGCAACGGTGGCATCGACGGACGTGTCGCATCGGCAGAACTCCCGATGGAGGGATGCGGAACGGTATTTCTCCTCCCGATGAGAAAGCAAGCAAGGAGGGCATCAGAGCCATCAGTGACCTGGGGTCCATCGGTGGAAAAGCAGCTATGAGCGCTTCCATCCTAGAGAGCAGCGGTGCCAACGCTGTTGGAATCGGATCGGTGGTCAATTCCGCAATCAATACCAGTGTCTGTGCTGGAGGAACCTGGAATTGATGCATCGCTTTGTCGATGGCCTCTTGAACCATCCGGTCCAGTTCTTCTCGGAGACCTGGGGCAAGCAGCCCCAGCTCCGGAACAGAAGAAGGAGGCAGAGGCATAGTCAGAGGGGCCACTGTTAAAGGCGGAGTCGCGGCTCCCAATACCTGTCGGGTGAGGGTTGCCGCGGTGACCCGGTCGCCAAAAAGGTCTGTGCCTTTTCTGGTCGGGGTTTCTTCAACGGCAGCTCAGACGATGGGGAGGTCAATTATTTCGCTCCCTCGAAGGTCCGAGACTTTAGATGCCGGTGGCGATGTTTATCTCTACGATCCCCATGATCCTAAGGGGGGAGTAGAGGGTGTTAAAGGCCGAGAAGACATCGATGCCAAACGGTCACCGGCCGGAGGTTGATGCTGGCGTGAAGATGACGGTGCCAGTTCTGACGACGTCAATGCAATAGATGGCATCGGGGTTTGAGCACGGAAGAGGAGTTCCATCTTCTCCATTCTAGCCTTGCGACCTTTTAGTGTCATTAGGGCACATTTGGTGCAGGTTAGGACATCGTGCTCACATCCGAGACACATTACACAGACTTTGTGAGGGTCTGTGATGGACATGGTGCGATTACAGCCCGGGCACTGGCGGAACTCAGACACCATGGCCATGAAAAAATTGAGCCGCGGTACGGTTGACGGCCAGTAGACCGCAAGGGCCAAATTTGACGGTAATAGATGGAAAACGGGTAAAAACTTACCGGAGTACCGCGGCTTGAAAAAGTTGAAGGAGGGACCCCTGTGGGGTAAACTACATTTTAGTAATTCCGTGAGGAAAATTCCTGTCAGGAATCTCTACAGAGCTCCTTAACCGCGTGGCTACTGCTGTGCAGAAAAAAGAAGACTGAAGGGGGACCCCTGCTGGCTGCAGGGTTGGTGCCATGCTGGGCATGCCCAGTAGGGGCCAGTCACAGTTCTGGAAACTTTGACAAAAAAGTGTTCCGTGATTGGGTTCCATCCTGTGATGTCACCCATATGTGAGGACTACCATCCTGCTTGTCCTGTGAGAAATACCTTATTAAAAGCATTTGAATAAAAGACAATCAACAGAATGAAATACATAAGATCATTAAAAGTATAATGTTTAGCACCTCTTAAAATTATAAAAGAAACTAAAATTAATAGTAAAGTAAGAATTTTAAAACAGATTTAAAAGACTATGCTTAAGAAAAGGCTTGTTGAAATAGCCATGTTTTGCGTCCTCTCTTGAAGGATTTAATATTTGCCTCAAGTCATAAGTCTTCTGGAAGAGAGTTCCATAATAATGGTCCAGCGATATAAAGTGCTCTCTCTGGTACTGTATTCAAATGTGCAGATTTTGGGGAAGGAACTGGTAACGATCCATTATTTGCTGACCTGGTGGACCTCTGTGGGGTATGAAAGTGTAGCGAGGCTGTGAGCCATTCCATTTTGTCATTATAGAGGGTTTTGTGAATCAAAGATAGTGCTTTAAATTGGATGTGGTAGGTAATTGGTAACCAGTGTAAATCTTTCAGGATCGGTGTAATGTGTTCTGTTCTTCTAGTGTTGGTTAAAATTCTGGCTGCTGAGTTCTGAAGAAGTTGGAGTGGCCTGGTTGAAGAAGCAGGTAGTCCTAATAACATAGCATTGCAGTAGTCTAGTTTTTGAACAGATGAGGGCTTGTAAAACTGTCCTAAAATCTTGTTTATATAAAAGTGGCTTTAATCTTTTCAAGACATTTAATTTAAAATAGCCATCTTTGATTATGTTGCTTATCCAGCGTTTTAAACTTATTTCGCAATCTAGCATCACTCCTAGGTCTTAACTTCAAATGTGACTGGATATCTTTTAGCATTCTTCAATACTTCAACCTCTATCTTATCATTTAGTTTATTACAGATCATCAGAAATTCTGTTTTCTTCGGGTTGAGAGTTAAACTCATCTGTGTTAAGACTTGGATTGACTCTGGGAGCCGTGAAGTGTACCTTCGCATGCGTTGTGCCCCTTCCTGCTACCCAATCCCTAAATGACTAGACACGTAGGCTGTATTTGGTATTAATTGGCCGCAGCTTTATTTAATACTTAAACAATCAATCTGAAACCCAACAACATAAGAACCACCATTATCCCAGGACAAGCAGGATACTAGTCCTCACATATGGGTGACGTCACCGAACGGAGCCCAGGCGGGAAAGCTTTCTGTCAAAGTTTCCAGAAACTTTTGACTGGCCCTGTGAGGCCACTGAGCATGCCCAGCACGCTATGATATTCTCTGCCACAGGTGTCTCTCTTCAGTCTTCACTTTTCCGCGCTGCCGTTCGCACCGCAGACCTATAGCCCTAGCGACTGAAAAGTCAGCTATTTTTGGTAATATTCTCTGTCATAGGAATCTCTACCTCGCCGGCTGGTGAGTACTATACCTTTTCAAATTTTCGGAAGAAATTTCTCACACACACACACACACACACACACACACTCGTTCACAGACAGCAGTCGATTCAAAAATGGCGACGGGCTTCAAAAAATGCCCCGTCTGCAATCGAAATATGTCCATAACTGATCTGCATTTGGAGTGTGTACTGTGCCTCGGAGAAAAACACGATGTCAGTACATGCGCCAAATGTGCAGAGATGACCGTAAAAGGCCGAAAAGCCAGGCAAGAGAAAATGGAGCACCTATTTTCTCTTCAGCTAATCCCTTCTCCCTCGAAACCACTGAGGTCCTCTCCGGCTGGAGCAACAAAGAGGGTCTTACTCAAAAAACCGCGTCCGGATGGATCCGGTGATCGTTCGTCCTCTCCATCGTCTGTGCTCTCCACAAAGTCGACAGAGCATCCAAAAACTAAACATCGCCATCGACATCCATCATCGTCCGCATCGGTGTCCCAGGACGAATCGATGCCGAAGTGGCCTAAAAATCAGGAAACGCCGGTGACTGGGCCTTCGCCATCACCAGTACCAACAACGTCATCGATAGACATCGCAGCGGAAGACACAAGAGTACAAACTCTTGAAGTATTACAGTTTGTGGATCCACCCAAGCAGGTATTAGCAGTACCAGTACATGAAGTCTTACTGGACCTTCAGAAAAGAATCTGGGAACACCCAGCTTCTACACCTGCAGTAAACAAACGAGTGGAAACCACCTACATAGTTCAACCAGCTCCAGGGTACCACAAACAGCAATTGCCACACCAGTCTGTCGTTGTGGAATCAGCGCAGAAGAAATCTAAACGTGTGCGCCCACATTCCTCCATCCCACCAGGCAGGGAGCACAGATTCCTGGACACAATGGGTAAGAAGGTCTACCAGAGTTCCATGCTGAGCACAAAAATCTCTGCATATCAACTCTATGTCACTCAGTACCAGAGGAACCTCTGGAAAGAGATGGAACAATTCATTACTTCCTTACCCACTCAATTCCAGGAGCCTGCTCAAGCAATCATATCAAAAGGTCTGGAGGCAGGAAAACATGTAGTGAGAGCAGTTTATGATAACTTTGAAACTGCTTCCAGAACAGCAGCAGCTGGAATCACTGCTCGCCGATGGGCCTGGCTCAAGGCATCTGACCTCAGGATTGAGGTACAAGATAAACTCGTTGACCTTCCCTGTCTTGGTGACAATCTCTTTGGAGATAAAATTCAAGAGGCTGTACAACAACTCAAAGATCACACTGAGACACTAAAGCAACTGTCTCAAACCCCTCAAGAACCTGCTCCTCAGCCTTCTCGTCGTCCTACACGTAGAGATGTGCGACGCTCTTACTACAGGCCACGCAGATACTACCAACAAACAACTAGGGGTAGATCTAGCAGACCAACACAGCGATCCCAAGCCAGACAATCCAGGCCTGCCCGTCCACAACCTCCTGCACAGACAGGGCCTGCAACAGGCTTTTGAGGAAAACACCAGAGAACAGACCCAACCTTGCAATCCCAAGCCAAATCTGCCAGTGGGAGGAAGAATATCTTATTTTCACACAAATTGGCAAAACATAACCTCAGATCAATGGGTTCTTTCCATAGTCTCCCGAGGTTACAAACTAAATTTTTCCTCAATTCCTCCAGAATTTCCACCAACATACTGCCAACAACAAAATTCTCAAATTCATCAATTACAAACAGAATTATCCACCCTTCTGAGATCCAAGGCCATTCAACGAGTGCCTCGGACTCAGCAGGGCAGAGGATTCTACTCCCGATACTTTCTCATTCCAAAGAACACCGGAGGCCTACGTCCCATCCTAGACCTCAGAAATCTCAACAAATTTCTAAAGAAAGAAAAGTTCAGGATGGTTTCTCTAGGCACCATGCTCCCACTTCTTCAAGCAAGGGATTGGCTTTGTTCTCTGGATCTTCAAGATGCTTATGCTAACATTCCAATATACCCTCCTCATCGCAAGTACCTGTGTTTCATGGTACTCCATCAACATTACCAATACAGAGTTCTACCATTTGGACTGGTGTCTGCTCCCAGAGTCTTCACCAAATGTCTAGCAGTAATAGCAGGACACTTGCACAAGGAAGGTGTCCATGTTTTTCCATATCTAGACGACTGGCTCATAAAGAGTCCATCTCAACAAGGAGCAATAACTTCTCTCAACCGGACAATTGCTCTACTTCACTCCATGGGGTTTCTCATCAATTATCAAAAATCCCATCTTACTCCAACTCATCTCCTTCAATTCATAGGGGAAGAGTTAAACACAGATCTAGCAAAGGCCATTCTACCTATAGAACGTGCAGATGCCCTCATTCTACTAGCAAAGTCCATTTCCTTATGGACACAAACCACAGCTCATCAATTTCTGATACTGCTAGGCCACATGGCCTCCACAGTTCATGTTACTCCTATGGCAAGGCTGGCCATGCGAATTGCCCAATGGACTTTAAGGTCACAATGGATTCAATCCATTCAACCACTTCACTATCCAATTCAAGTGACCCACCAACTAAGATCATCTCTACTTTGGTGGACCAACAAAGACAACTTGTGCAAAGGCCTACCTTTCCAACAACCAGTCCCAGAGATTACTTTAATTACAGATGCATCCACCTTGGGATGGGGAGCTCATGTAGACAAATCTCCACACTCAAGGGACTTGGACAAAACTCGAAGCAACATATCAAATCAATTTTCTAGAACTTCGAGCGATACGTTATGCACTGCATGCATTCCAGGACTGCCTTTCACACAAGACTGTTCTCATCCAAACAGACAACACAGTAGCCATGTGGTACATCAACAAACAGGGAGGTACGGGCTCGTATCTCCTTTGTCAAGAAGCTGTACAGATTTGGGGCTGGGCCCTGAATCACTCAATGTTCCTACGAGCCACCTATCTAGCAGGCATTCACAATGTAGTGGCGGACCGACTCAGTTGTCAATTCCAACCACACGAACGGTCCCTGGATCCTGCAGTAGCAACCAGGATATTTCAACGTTGGGGTCACATCTGAATCACAAAGTGGACAAGTTCTGTTCTCTACACAAAGGGCCTCATTTTAAAAAGCATTTACTCGAGTAAAAACCAGGTTTACTGGAGTAAATTCACTTTACTTGAGTAAGTGGGTTTTTGAAAATTGCTACAATATATGCCATTGACTTGTCTATAGGATTTACTCACATAAGTGCACTTTACTTGAGTAAATGGCTTTTGAAAATTGCTACAATAGTAGCTACATTTACGCATGTAACTCCTTTTGAAAATTACCCCCAAACAGCACAACCAGCCCGCCAAGGACGCCTTTGCTCGCCCTTGGAACTCAGGCCTACTATACGCGTATCCTCCAATACCGCTCATAACCAAAATTCTAGTGAAGCTACAACAGGACAAGGGCTCCATGATCCTCATAGCCCCGTATTGGCCTCGACAAGTATGGTTCCCCACACTGTTAGATCTCTCAGTCAGGGGATCCAATTCGCCTGGGAGTAGCTCCCACTCTCATCACTCAGGATCAGGGCCGGTTACGACATCCCAACCTTCAGTCCCTATCCCTGACAGCATGGATGTTGAAAGCTTGATATTACAACCACTCAATCTTTCATCTCATATATCTCAAGTGCTTATAGCTTCACGTAAACCTTCCACACGAAAGAACTATTCTTCTAAATGGAAGAGATTCACTTTGTGGTGCTCGGGAAAGGATATAAATCCTTTTACCTTACTTATACCATCTTTTGGAATCTGGTCTCCAGACTTCATCTGTAAGAGTACATTTAAGTGCAATCTCTGCTTACCATAACAAACTGGGAGATGCACGTATTTCCACACAACCTCTCATAAGTAAATTTATGAGAGATTTAACTCATCTTAAACCACCAATTCGAAAACCTGTCCCAAGCTGGGACCTGAATTTGGTATTAACAAGACTCATGCGCTCTTCCTTTCGAACCCATCGACTCTTGTAATCTTAAATTTCTCACATGGAAGACTATCTTCCTCATAGCCATTACTTCAGCTAGAAGGGTTAGTGAGTTACAAGCACTTGTCACATACGAACCTTATACAAAGTTCCTGCAAGACAGAGTGGTTCTCCGTACACATCCAAAATTCCTTCCCAAGGTAGTTACGGAATTCCACTTGAACCAATCCATAAATTTACCCACATTCTTTCCACGGCCTCATTCCCATCCAGGAGAAACAGCCTTACACACCTTGGACTGTAAGCGTATACTTGCTTTCTATATAAACCGTACTGCAGTCCACAGGAAATCCACTCAACTTTGTTTCTTATGATCCAAACAAACCGGGTAATGCAGTGGGTAAACATACTCTAGCCAATTGGATAGCAGATTGCATAGAGTTCTGCTATGAACAAGCAGGCCTTCCTCTTCAAGGGCAAGTAAAGGCTCATTCAGTAAGAGCAATGTCAACTTCAGTAGCACACTTTCGTTCAGTGCCAATCCTTGACATATGCAAAGCAGCAACATGGAGTTCTCTTCACACTTTTGCAGCCCACTACTGCTTGGACAAAGAAGGACGACAAGATTCAGCCTATGGACAATCTGTCTTAAAGAACTTGTTTCCAGTTTAATCCCAACTCCTTCTACATCCAACTTACTATGATCTTCGGCTGACTCATTCTCAACAATACTTACTGTAACTTCACCAAGAATGACTCAGCCTCCAGCTTGCTATTCACCCATATGTGAGGACTAGCATCCTGCTTGTCCTGGGATAAAGCAAAATTGCTTACCTTGTAATAGGTGTTATCCCAGGACAGCAGGATGTAGTCCTCACAGAACCCACCCGCCACCCCGCGGAGTTGGGCCTCTTACCTTTATTATTTTATTTTTGCTAACACTTTATGCTATATACCAGACTGAAGAGAGACACTTGTGGCAGAGAATATCATAGCATGCTGGGCATGCTCGGTGGCCTCACAGGGCCAGTCAAAAGTTTCTAGAAACTTTGACAGAAAGCTTTCCCGCCTGGGTTCCGTTCGGTGACATGACCCATATGTGAGGACATCATCCTGCAGTCCTGGGATAATACCTATTACAAGGTAAGCAATTTTGCTTCCGGGCCAATCGCTAGGATGTTCTACCTTTTGGGACCACTCCCACCTATCCGCCGCCCACCATGAAGAAGCAAGGCGACATCACTTCCTCCAGCCCCCCGCTGCGTTTAACAAGGGGGCCCTGCCTCCGGGCGTGGTCGTCCGGCGACATGCCTTTTTCCATCAGCCCCTCGGCTGACCCCAGTTACTATAATTTCCTATTGGCCAGGGTACCCGCCTAGCTGCGACATAATTATCCCAACAGGTTCATAGCGTATTCATTACATCATTGAACTTATACATTATGCATTTGTAACATTTATATTTATTCCCTTCAATGAACCCCTAATGGGGGGAAGGGGGTGGGGGGGGGGACAATTGCTCGATGGCGCAAAGAGGCCAGCTGCAGTGCGCCCTGCGCCTTTATCCAGGGGCAGACATCATCACCTGTGGCCATCCACAATGACGTCGGCCCCCAGAGGACCGCCCAGAAGGGGCGGGCTATGCGACAGACGTCATCGGGGAGTGTTGGAATGCCAGCTCGCCCCGATGACATCGCCCAAGGCCGTCGCCACGCTCACTCCGGCTCCACATAATCCGTGGGCCCGCGGATTGGCCGCGTGCCCACCCATTCACTCGCCCGACCCCCGGCCGTGTTTACCATGGGGGCCCTGCCTCCGGGTGTGGTCCCCCAGTCGTCCGGCGACATGGCTTACCGTGAGTCGGTGAATCCCCATGTATGCCGGCAACCGGGCGGGATGCTGAGTCCATCTGCATACACTAAGGAAAACGAGATTATCAAGTAAGTAATCTCTACATTTCCTAGCGTGTAGCAGATGGACTCAAAACAAGTGGGATGTACAAAAGCTACTCCCGGACTGGGCGGGAGGCTGCCCGAGGACAGTTTAGGATTGCCCTCGCAAATGCTGTGTCCTCCTGGGCCTGGACGTCCAGACGGTAGAATCTGGAGAAGGTAAGGAGGGAGGACCACGTCGCTACTTTACATATCTCTGCAGGCGACAGCAGCTTAGCTTCTGCCCAAGAGGCCGATTGTGCTCTGGTAGAATGAGCCTTGACCTGTAGAGGCGGTGGTTTTCCCGCCTCTATGTAGGCTGCCTTGATAACTTCTTTAATCCAGTGGGCGATGGTCGGCCGTGAGGCCGCTTCCCCTTGCTTCTTCCCGCTGTGCAGGACGAACAGGTGGTCCGTCTTTCGTACTGCTTCTGACATTTCCAGGTATCTGGACAGCAGTCTGCAGATGTCGAGATGGCGTAGCATTCGACCTTCCTCAGACTTCTTCAAACCTTCCGTGGTAGGCAAGGATATGGTTTGGTTGAGGTGAAAGTGTGAGACCACTTTGGGTAAAAAGGATGGAACTGTGCGAAGATGGATAGCCTCTGGAGTGATTCTGAGAAATGGATCACGACAGGATAGTGCTTGTAGCTCTGAGATGCGGCGTGCTGAACACACAGCCAGCAAGAACACCATCTTCAAGGTTAACAAACGGAGGGACAGGCCTCGAAGGGGCCTGAAGGCTGATCCCGCCAAAAATTCCAATACTAGGTTGAGGTTCCACAAGGGCACTGGCCACTGCAGTGGCGGGTGAATGTGTTTGACTCCTTTCAGGAAACATGAGATGTCTGGGTGTTTGGCAATGGTGTTGCCGTCACTCCTGGGACCGTAGCAAGACAGCGCTGCTACCTGAACCTTGATGGAGCTAAGGGACAGACCCTTCTGAAGTCCATCTTGTAGGAAGTCTAAAATGATAGGAATCTTAGCGGCATGCGAATTGGTGCCGTGAGAGTCGCACCAGGCTTCAGAAACTCTCCAGATCCTGATATATGTTAGGGATGTGGAGAACTTGCGTGCTCGGAGGAGTGTATCTATAACCGGCTCCGAGTATCCCCTTTTCTTCAGTCTAGCCCTCTCAATGGCCAGACCGTAAGAGAGAATTGAGCTGGATCCTCGTGAAGGATGGGACCTTGCCGCAGCAGGTCCCTGAAGGGAGGCAGAGGTAGAGGTTTCTTCTGGGAATTTAGTCGTTAGAATTTGGAAACACGCTCAGCGAGCGTGAGGTAGCTCCAAACTGCTTTGGAGATGGAAATTACTGAATTGCTGCACTTCCTGCGGGGGTATATGTACCCGTGCTGACGTCAGATCTGTCTCCAACTGCTAGCATGAGCACACTATACCCACTTGTTTTGAGTCCATCTGCTACACGCTAGGAAAAGAGCAATTATTTACAATGTAATTATTTTGAACTTTTATATACCGACGTTCATGTAGAAAATACATATCACATCGGTTTACAATGAAACGGTTGTTGCATAAACGCATTACATTTAACAGGAGTTACAAAGAACTGGGATCCAGGAAGATAAATACCAGTGGTTACATACAAACTGCTAATATATAATTCAAATAGAGTGCAAACATTAAATTAAAATTAAAGACCAAATAAGTTAGAAAAAAAAGAGCAAATAAATAATTACAATAAAAGATCATACAATAAAATGGAGCCGAGAACGAACTGAAATGATACCAACTTATGAGATAAGCTCAGAGAAACTTTAGATTTAGTGAGGATCTAGTGTGAGATGAGGTGGAGGGGGGGGGGGGAATTATTAAAGGTAGATTAGCATACAAGCTAAGGTCAGGTGATGGAGAGAGGGTGATTTAACAGGAAGATTAAAATGGGTGACTAAGAGGCTGTGGGTTTTGGTTTGGGGTGGGGGCCTCTTTTGCCCACGAAATGTAGGCCACGATCAACTCTTCTGCTACTGGTCCTTCTTCCCAGCCATGCTGGTTTAGGAAGGACCTTACTCGCCCATATCCTCTGTAGTAAGCATCTCAAAGTGGTGGGAGCCATGGATCTTCTTAACAAATCTACTGTGGTTGGATTCCAATTGTCCATAAATGTTCCGGTACTGGTTTTCCCTCTTCGTCGGCACTGGGTACTTGTTTTCAGAACAGAGACCATTTAGCGCGAGAATGCGTCCGCCACGCCATTGCAATACCTTGGGACATGCCGCGCCTTTATCGTGGTGTTGATGCGCAAACTACTCAACACTATCTGCTGTAACAAGTCCGCGACTCTGGAGCATTTTGCCATCTGCCTGTTTATTATGTGAACCACTGCTTTGTTATCACACCAGAAGACAATATGCTTGCCACGCAACTTTTCCCCCCATATAACCAGTGCAACCCAAATGGGGAATAGCTCCAGGAGTGTAATATTTTTTGTTATTCCTTCTTGTACCCATTCGTCCGGCCATGGTGCTGCAGACCATGCCCCTTGGCGATAGAGACCGAACCGTCAGCCTCCTGAACCATCAGAGTGATTGTCCAATTCGCAGTTTGACACTGGGGCTCCTGCCAAACGGATATTTAATTTATTTATTTATTTAAAGCTTTTCTATACCGGCATTCATGATACAATCATATCATGCCGGTTTACAAATAACAGGGGGGTGCAATAACTTTGTTCTTTTTAACGAGTGCAGAGGAAGTAAAATGTTACAATATAACAAGGTTGTTGAAACTGGGGGAGGAAGAAGACAAGAATAAACAAGAATAAATATAAATCTTTACAGAGGTAGATTATTTACATTGTGCAGTAATGTCTCTTTATGGAATTTATTTACATTGTGCAGTAAGGTCTCTCAATGGATAATAGACTCTGGAGTGCTTGATTGCTGTAGGATCTTTCCTTGGATATTAGTTTCGGGAAAGGCTTGTTTAAATAGCCAAGTCTTAAGCCTTTTTCTGAATGTTAATAGGCAAGGTTCAAGTCTGAGATCAGGTGGTAAGGTATTCCAAAGAGCGGGGATATGTCGTTGTAGTTTTTCAAGAAGGAGGACCAGATGGCGAAATCCTCCCGTATATGCTTGGAGATTCTTATGAAGTGATGTGGCCGGCACACGCCCGCCGTGGTGGCTGCTAATCTCCGTAAAAATGCTCTTCCCAATGGGATCACTCTGCAGACGAAATTAAAGGCTTCCAGAATAGATTGCACTTCCTTCAATGTCATCTTCTTAACCCTCGCAGCGTTTGCTAATAGGTCTCGCAGCTTTTGTAATTTGTCTGCTGGGAGCCTGGATATCATCTGTACTGAATCCAATTCTATGCCCAGGAAGCGCATGATAGTCGTTGGTCCCTCCGTCTTTTCTTGCACCAGCGGTTCTCCGAAATCCTCAGCCACCTCTTGAAACGACCGTAGGAGATGAACCGCCACCTCCGATCCTGCTGGCCCCACGAAAAGGAAGTCATCTAAATAATGGATGATATTCTGCGAGCCTGTCTTTTTTGCCATTACCCAGTGTAAGAAGGAGCTGAAAGCCTCAAAGTAGGCAGACGAGACGGAGCATCCCATGGGCATGCATTTATCAAAGTAAAATTGTCCAGGAACTTAACCAGCAGTGGGAAGCTGGAGGGGTGGCACTGGTAGTAAACGAAATGCCGAATCGATGTCCATCTTTGCCATCACTGCCGACCTTCCGCACCTCCGCAGCAGGGATATTGTGCTGTCAAATGACGTGTACTGCACGAAGCATGCTTCGTGCGGCAGGTTGTCATTGACAGATAGCCCAGGTGGATAGGATAGGTTCTGTATCAGCCTGTACTTCCCTGGCTCCTTCTTCGGTATCACAGCTAACGTAGAGCACACCATTTTTTGGAATGGAGGTAACTGGAAAGGACCTGCCAGTCTCCCTATTGCCAGCTCTGTATTCACCTTGCTTTGTACAATAAACGAGTGGTGGGTTGTGGATGCCACGTTGTTAACGACTGGGTGGTGGAAATCCGAATGAACTGTATTTGATGGGGGGGGGGGAAAGGCTGATGTGCACGGAGCAGGAGAGGGACCTTGGGGTGATAGTGTCTAATGATATGAAGTCTGCGAAACAATGCGACAAGGCGATAGCAAAAGCCAGAAGAATGCTGGGCTGCATAGAGAGAGGAATATTGAGTAAGAAAAGGGAAGTGATTATCCCCTTGTACAGGTCCTTGGTGAGGCCTCACCTGGAGTACTGTGTTCAGTTCTGGAGACCGTATCTACAAAGAGACAAAGACAAGATGGAAGCGGTACAGAGAAGGGCGACCAGGAAGGTGGAGGATCTTCATCGGATGACGTACGAGGAGAGATTGAAGAATCTAAATATGTACACCCTGGAGGAAAGGAGGAGCAGGGGTGATATGATTCAGACTTTCAGATACTTGAAAAACTTTAATGATCCAAAGACAACGACAAACCTTTTCCGTAGGAAAAAAATCAGCAGAACCAGAGGTCACGAGCTGAGGCTCCGGGGAGGAAGACTAAGAACCAATGTCAGGAAGTATTTCTTCACGGAAAGGGTGGTGGATGCCTGGAATGCCCTTCCAGAGGAAGTGGTGAAGTCTAAAACTGTGAAGGACTTCAAAGGAGCGTGGGATAAACACTGTGGATCCATCAAGTCTAGTGGGCATAAATAGAGAGGAGGCAACAAACACTGCACGGAGCGGCAGTAGCCACTGAGGCATTCACGGAGCGGGATGCCAGTGGTTGGTGTTCCAACCACTGGCCACTGGCAGTTGGTTGTTCCAACCACTGGCAGTTGGTGTTCCAACCACTGGCAGTTGGTGTTCCAACCACTGGCCACTGGCCAGTGGATGGAGGGCTGCCATCTCAAAAAAAAAACAAACAAACAAACAAGCAAACAAAACAGGGGTGGGTAAGGGGCAGGGGTGTGGCCTGCTGGTTGCGGCGGTTGCTACCCCTGATTGAGCTGGATGTTCACTAGGATGGCGCTGCTCTCTGCATTGGTGGAGGGGTGGAAGGGAATTGGGACCGGAGGGTGCTGGAAGCCAATAGAGACGGGTGGGAGGGAGAAAAAAGGGGGGGGAAAAATGGATAAACTGCGTAGCTTGCTGGGCAGACTGGATGGGCCGTTGGTCTTCTTCTGCCGTCACTTCTATGTTTCTATGTCCTTGATGAGGGATTTGTAACCCTTCCTCGATTCCTTTTGCCTCCTCTCTTCTCAGATATATGGCGAGCCATGTCAATATCCGGTCCAGCCTTATAGGTGAGGGGGCTTTTTGGAATTCTTGTTCTTCATTTCCTTGGGGGAGAACTCCCGCTACTCATTTTTTTTTAGTGCATTTGCTTGCTGGGTGAGGTGCTGCGCAGATCAAACAAACATGCTTCTTTAAACGTGCAGGATGCCTTACTGAATCTCCAGCAAGCGCCATTGGAAGCGCTTCCCGACCAATCATAGAATGCCACTGGCCCCGATGATCTTGCGGATGTTCTGATTCGCCCTCCAGCGTCGTTCGCTGTTGGAGCCACAGATTAACGTCCTGTATACCCCATGACATCGTATTGTTCTCCTCCATCTTGTCTCTAAAGCGCTCATCGTAGATTAACCAGGCCCATCCCTCAGGATTGTGTCTGCGTAACTAAGCATAGGTCCACACTGTGCTGTGTCCTCATGTGTGATGATACTCATCATGCGAAGGAATGCTCTGGTCCAATTTACGATGGTGCGCGGTATTTTGGTATTGTTGTCTGATGGAGTGTCCCAGCTTTTGCTCCTTTTGGCTTCCCATGTCCCTCTTCTTCCTTCCATGAGTTTGAAGATGTCTATATACTTCTTTTTTCTTATTTTCCTGCACATTTTGGCACGCCTTCCCATAGCTGCGATAAGATGTTGCCAGTTGTGGATGTTGTTACATTTACTGGCGCCGCCTTTGGAGGAGCTCTATTGTTCTCCGAACTGTATAGTGTCGGAAGACGTGCAACTGTCGCTGATGCGATAGCTGCGCTTTTTTTTTTTTCGCTTCCCCTTTCCCTTTGACGCCAGCGCAACTGTTGTATCAACTACTAACTGAGATGTGGGGATATTAGCCCGTTAACTCACCATTGCGTGATTCTTGACCCGTGGCTGCTTCTCAGCTGTCCCATGTGTGCTCCTCTGACAATGTCTTCTGTTGTAGCGCCCTCGCTCACGTTGCTTGGCTGAGGCACCGAATTCAAGTTTCTTTCACTCCGCTCGATGTCGTTTCATGTCGCTCCTTCGTTGCTGCTGTTCTCTGCTCTCTGCCATGCTAATGGCATGGGTCGCGTGTCCAGTTGTCCTGGCCACCATCCCCATGGATACATGGGGTATTGTGCCCTGCCGGGGTACCCACTGGTGACCATTGCGGGAACGCAATGTAACCAGACGTATTTCCATTGCTGCTGTTAGAACCCTGCGGAAGTCATGTGCCAAGTGCCCATGGGGTTGGGAACCCCGGCAGGTATGGGAAATCGGTCCCCTGTGGTTGGTCCCTGGGTGCGGAGGTTGACTATTTGATCAGGCAGTGAGCATGGGTTGCCTCCACGGCTTGCCTCTTGTCTCAGTCGACGCATAATGCTTGCTTCCACCACTGGCTCCCCATTCGGCGTCGCCTGGTTCTGTTGCGAATGCAGTGCCGACTCGATCGGTAACGTCGTTGGGGGTTCTTCAGCTGTCTGTTACCTTCCCTGCCAGAGATCTCCCTCGGGTCATCTGTCTGGTCACTGGTCCCATCTGGGTGGGGGGGGGGGGGTCTATTCATGTTCCTGCCGGCCCAGTCGCCCCTTTTTCTTTGTCATGACGTGAGCCGCGTGGCACAACACTTCTAGGCCACCGTTTGGAAGGTGGAGGAACCCTTCATGTTCCCACTGCTCCCTTTTCTCTGTTACGCTGACTGCGGGTCGAAACTGATCTCGGCCGCCCCCTTGATGGTGCTTTCGATCCCCAGCCCATGTTCAAATGTAATATAATTTGTTACTCATTAGGCTGAATCCGGTCCTCTTGTCCGCGCTGTTGGTTGTAGTCTTGTGCAGCGTCAGGGGGGTGCTGGAAGGTAGGGCCCGGATGGAGCTCCTTGCATCTCTTTAAAAGTTGTTTTGTTTTTTTTTAATTATTATTAATCCCTGTTGCTGGGAAGGGTCAGGTTACTTGCGCAGCCACGCGGTCATCCGGGGGGGGGGGGGGGGGGAAGGGGGAATGGGTGTGCTCTTCCTCACCTCCGGCTGCCTCGTTTTGATTTTATTTTTGTTTTGTTTTCTGCTGCTCTGGGGCTTCTGCCTTGCTGATCGGGCTGCTTTTCTTTTGTTTCTCTGCTCCGGTATACGGGTCGCACTGCAGTCGGTCCTCCAACAATTGCTTAATGGCGCAAAGAGGCCAGCTGCAGTGCTGCCCTGCACCTTTATCCAGGGGCAGACGTCATCCCTGGCGGCCAACCCTGGCCGTCCCCGAGGACCGCCCAGAAGGGGCGGGCTATGCGGCAGACATCATCTGGGAGAGCTGGAACGCCGACTCGCCCCGATAACGTCACTCAAGGCCGTCACCGCGCTTGCTCCGGCTCCTCGGCCCCACGTAAACCATGGGCCCGCGGATTTGGCAACGTGCCCACCCATTATAGCAGTGAGGGAGATTTCCCAGAGTTTTAATGTGGATTCAAGTGACATAGTAATTGGAATTAAAATCTGTATATCGTCAGCATAAATAAAATGGGTTAATCCCAGACCTGCTAAAAGCTTACATAAGGGCAGCATATAAATATTAAAAAGAGTGGAAGATAATGACGATCCTTGGGGAACTCCATGTTTTAGCATTAATTGCTCAGATTCTTTGTTATTGATTTTGACTTTGAAAAATCTGTTTGTGAGATACGAATTGAACCACTGCAATGTGGAATCTGTTAAACCTATTTCGCTTAACCTAGTCAATAATGTATTATGATTTACTGTGTCAAAAGCAGCCGATATATCAAGTAATACTAGTAAGTTTGACCATTATCTAGTCCTCTTAGGATTGTATCTATGAGAGAAATCAGTAGAGTTTCTGAGTTATAGAATTTATGGAATCAAAATTGCGAGGGGTGTAGGATATTATGGTTTTCTATGTGCTCTGACAATTATTTGTTAATGACTTTTTCCAATAGTTTGGAGAGAAATGGTAAGATGGAGATAGGCCTTAATTTGGAAGGGTCTGTTGAATTTATCTGAGAATTTTTTACAATTGGTTTGACTATGGCACTTTTTAAGATATTTGGAAATCTGCCTTGATCTAGGGATAGGTTGATAATATTGGCTAAGGGTTTTGCTATTAGATTAGGTATTGTTTTTAGTAATTTGATAGGGATGTCATCTAACGGATGATTGGCAAGGTTCTCATATATATATATATATATATATATATATATTTAATTTTTTTTTTTTTTATAAAGTACTCAATTTCCGTTGACTAGACATTATCGAATTTAGACCAAGTACTCTCTGTGTTTGTGAGCAATGTTATCATGGAGGTGTTCTTTATACTAATGCTTTTTTAAAAGATTTAAGGCTTTGTCTCTAAAGAAGTTTGCGATTTCTTTGCATTTAGCTTCGGTGTTTATGTTCACTAATAAATTTGAGGAATAATTGGTGAGTTCGGTCACATATGAAAACAACATTCTCGGACTATATTGGAAATCATGGATTTTACTTGCATAGTAATATCATTTAGTCTTATTAGTATTGGTTTTGTATTTTGACAGTAGGATCCTATATTGACTTAAAGATGTTGGGGTAGGATTTTTTTCTCAATTTCTTTTCTAATTTCCTAAGTGCGCATTCCATTGATTTCAGTTCTGGTGAATACCACGGAGCTCTATGTTTTTTGTTGTATTTTATATCTCTTTTGATGATGGGACAGCAAGAGTCAGCTACGGTTTTTGTTAGTATTGAAGACTAGTATCAAGAAATTCTGGCTAGTGTTGAGCATACATCCGTTTTCTGTCAAGCTCCTATCTTTGCACTTACTAGAGCAAATAATTTAAGGGACCATTTAGATCATTCTGCCTTCTATTCAACAGAACCTAGTGAAGAGTTGAAAAGTCAGAAAGGGTTTATTCCCTGCGGAGCTTGTAATATCTGCAAAAAATACCATAATGGACACTGAGATAGTAATATCTCTGTCACAGATATTTAACATTTCCCAAATGTTATCTTGCAATACAGAAAGTGGGATTTGATCCGGTGTCCATGTAATTTAATATATATTGGAAAATCCACAAGAAAATATAAGATATGTATCCAGGAACACCTCAGCTGTATCCGTAGACAAAAAAAAAAAAAAATGAAGCACCCCTAGTGGAACGCTGGGTGACATTACAACATACTATGGAAGACCTGAAAGCAGTAGTATTGATTCAACCTCATAAGTCACCCCATGGTGGGGATTTTGAAAACAAACTGATAAGTTTAGAACAAAGTTTGATTTTCAAATGGAGCACTATGGCTCCCTATGAAATTAACAACGAAACTGAGTGGTCCCACTTTTATTAAAGTTACCCACATATTTACAGATAACCACTCATGAAATTCAGAATTTTAATTATATGTTTTTATAAATTAGTTCAAGATTGAACTCTCTTTATTGCGATATTCCATATATATTTAAAATTTAAGAAACAGAATAAATATCTCACGTGGTTTTCTATTTATCTTAGTTTTCTCTCAATGGACAAAAAAAAAAAAAAAAAAACATCTTGTATCTGAACAGAATACTTTTGGTTTCTTCTCCAGCTCTGTTTTGTTACCTATGGTTCCCAATTGAGCAATTGTTGAATTTTTACTAGCAACCAATGACGCCAACAAGTAAGTAATTGATTAGACTCTTTCAAAACCGGAGAAAGTCGGCTGCCGTGCACAATCCAAGATAGTGATTTAAACCTATCCACAGTTATATGAAAAGTAAGTACCCTGGAGGTCTTTTAACTATTGTTTTATTGTTGGAGCATAGATGGCTTAAAACATTTACCATATCCACAGCACTTTTGAGCCCCTGAAGCAGGCAACGTCCACTGAAATGTTGTGCGGTGTTGGGCATTAGAGGAGCACAGAGAGGCAGCAAGAGTGAATAAAAACAAGCAGGCATAGTTATACATATAAGATTCTTTGAGCTCCTCATTTTGGAAACATGAAAGTCGTTTCACTTCAGACGCTAAAAAAACACGATTAAAAGGCCATCAAAAATAATCCATCTGAGATTCAAATTAACTAAATATTGAAACAAAAACTAAAAAATGAATGATGTTTGAATAAAAAATAAAAACGAAGGGAATACAACTCAGCAAGTCAGAGTTTCTCCTGCTGTGTATTTCCCACTGGACAAACCCCAGGAAACAGGGTACTCAGGATCCTCACATTTGCAATTTGTGATTATATTTATCCAGCAGAGACCCTAAATCGGCAGTCTACCGAATATCTGTGACAATTTTTCTGGCTATCTTTAACCGGATAAACTGTCTGCTCTCTGTGCTATTTAATAATGACTTCTAAGCAATAGTTTACACTTTATCTCAGAGTATATGCGAGCAGCTACAATTATATATCTGTTAACCAACTATGTGGGAAAAGAGCATAGTTTTAGATTCCTATGTTCATGGGCTGATGGTTCAAACCAATGTCTTTTAGGCTTCCTGAACATTTTGAAAATGGATTCAACTAGCATTGACTGGTAAGGGAGGTAGACCTTTTTTGTGCCTTCTTCCTTAAATATAGGAAGCATCAATTAAGGGTGATCCAACATCTTGTGCTGGAAGTCCAATGGAAAAACGTGAATGGACTGCCACCATCTCCTTAGATGCATCCAAGCACTTCAGGAAACACAGTGAAGGAGATCTTCCAAGATCTCCAAATCAAATGGGACAGCTTTCACCATCCTCTGTATGAACCTAGGCAAGAAAATGCCCTATTGAAGGCAGGAGGGGGAAGAGTTTCCGGTCAATTGAAGAAAGCTTTAAAGGAAGTTCTAAAAAATAATCTTTAACACTACTCAGGCTCAGAGACTTCAATCTCATATAAAAAGGTCAGGGGAAATTTGAGAACAGGTTGACCCAGTTACAACAGATGTCAAAGGGTACAGGTTTAACTGAAAATCTTCAAGATCAAAGCAGAAATGGTCAATTAAATGACTTGCCAAAATGAAGCAGATTTCATTGGCAGTGCCAGCAACAAGCATCAGACACATATCTATGGTGCGTTCACCTGACATATCCATCCAGGTGTTGATTGAACATCCAAGATCATTTTGTCTATCGTTTCTCTGAACATCACTAAGAACAAAGATAGGGTTAGTTTTGTAAAGAACTTCACATCCTCAAATCTGTGGAGGTATTTCTCAGAGCCTGGCAAATAGCACTTGGGAGAGTGGTGCAACTCTGCCATAAATCAGGAGACCAATACAGGAGACTGAGGGTGGGGGTTTCCTTTACTGTGGCTGCTTCAGAGAATGAGTAATCTCAGCCATATCCAAGTGCTCTTAAACATGTGTCAATGATGACCACACATGCTTAAATCTCAATTTGAGGTTTGGTGCTTGCCCACTTCAAAATGCAAGTCAAGTCTTATGAACCCTTGTGATTAAGTTGAAGGTGGATAGGATTTCTATGATTCCTGGGAGGGTCCTCAGTCCAAGATGTCAAATTGGCTGAGGACTGCTTCAAATGGCGCCTAGCCACTAGCATGACTATGGTAAGCCTCTTGAGCTTCAAGCTGAACTTACTCATACCTGAAAGACAATAATGGAGCTTCTCCTGCTGGGTCCAAACTACTCTTGGTGACATATCGAAGCAAAAGCTATGGGCCGGATTTTATAAATTAGCGCGGGCGCGAACAAGAGTACGCGGGATTTTAATAGATACGCGCGTAGCCGCGTGTATCCATTAAAATCCGGGGTCGGCGCGCGCAAGGCTGCCCAAAATCGGCAGCCTGCGCGCGCCGAGCCGCGCAGCCTGCCTCCGTTCCCTCCAAGGCCGCTCCGAAATCGGAGCGGCCTCATAGGGAACTTTCCTTCCACCCCCCCCCCCCCCGCACCTTCCCTTCCCCTACCTAACCCACCCCCCCGGCCCTATCTAAACCCCCCCCTACCTTTGTTGGCAAAGTTACGCCTGCTGGAAGCAGGCGTAACTTTGCACGTGCCGGCCGGCTGCCCCGCTCCATGTTCCGGTCCCAGGGCTGGTCCGGAGACCGTGGCCACGCCCCGGACCGAAACCACACCCACGGCGCCGCCCCCTAAACGTCACGTGACATGCCCCCAAAACGTCGCGTCACTCCGGGCATGCCCCCCCAACACGCCCCTCCATGCAAGTCCCGGGACGTACGTGCGTCCCAGGGCTTGCGCGCGCCGCCGAGCCTATGCAAAATAGGCTCAGCGCACGCAGGGAGGGGTTTGGGGTAGGTTTTCGGGGGGGGGGGGGGGGTACGCGCGTATCCTACAGGCGAACCCCTTTGAAAATCTACCCGTATATGAAGAGACATTGCAACCTACACCCAAACACTTGATCATCATCACACTTTATGCTACATGGGGCAATTTCTGAAAGCACTTCCAATACCTTTTGAAGCACTGATTTTACTTGCTTTGGTCAAAATTAATGACAAGAAATAAAGAAGAAATCTTCACCGGAAAAGCATCAAAGAGGAGAAAAGGGGGGGGGGGGGGGGGGGAGCACATTTTTGGGAAACAGTCAACAAGGTCCCTCTGAACACAAAACAGTTCTCTATACTTGAATGCAAGTGTTTTTATTTATATTAGACAGATGTATTTACAATTAATACGGAACTCAGTCCAACAGTCCATTACTCAATGTAAATGTTTAGTTCAAATCTGATCATGCTAGGTTGCTACATCAGTATTCCAGCGCAGAGTCCAGCTCTACCACGCAGCCCTCAACCATTAATTTTCCTGAACTTTGGCCTTTTTCCAGCAATCCCTTCTTAAGCCCATCAAGAAGTGATCTGGATCTTTGAGGGCAGGATTAACACATGTTAATCCCAAGTTAAATTGAGGCAGCCTCAGACCTAAGTCACTACAGCCTTATTAGCAGAGCACCAGTCTTCAAACTGGGCAGACCCTAGGTCAAAGCCCACTAAAGACTGACAGTATGTGTAGGAGACACCAGTGATTGGATCCAGTACTATATACCCAGGGACACAAATAAGAGCAGGCCAATAAAGTTGGCAGGAAGATAAAAGAAAAGGGAAAAGTGGCTGCAGGTCTAGCAGTATGAGGGAAGACATACATACTAAGAAATTTTTCCCACAGAACTCTGGAAACGTACTTCATGACAGCAGAAGGTGAAATCATGCGACCTGTGTGTGTGGCTTCTTTGTATCTACTTGTCAGAGAAACTTCTATTTCATAATCTCACCCGAGAATTTGTAACTCATTTCAAACAGAAAATCACAATTATTACTAGCAAAACAATAAATGAATACTATAAAACACCTGGTCATCATAACTGTAGGCGCCCTAATGCATTTAAGGGATTATGAAGGAAGAAGTGGCCTATCATGCATAGATATAGTTTTTTTCAAGGAGACAAAATGAGAGATAAAAGTATGTATTTCACTGAATACTACATTTTACTTTTATTAGAACTTACAAGAATATAAACAGTTGTTTATACTCAAATATTTCTAAATGTTAACTACTTAAGAGGGTTGTAGTGAGACACTACAATCTAATATAAAACTAAATATGAAACATAAAAAAAAATAGGCTTAATTATATAACTAACATTACAGCTCACTACAGTTTCCAATAGTAACCAGAAATGTGAAAAGCTGACTGCAGCAAGGTTTGAGGGTCATTTCAAGAACACACCACAGTTGGAGAAAGGCTCCATTTTCAGAAACTGCTGTGAAAGAGACAGCACTAATCCATTTAAAAGTGTTAGATTCGTTAGAATAATCAGATGAATTTTGGAGGGTCACAAATGATAGCAGAGTCAAGGCACAATACATTAACACATGTAAATAAATAGATTAAGAAAAATAAAATTTTCATAAAAATACTGAAAAAAGACAAGCACTCAGGCTTTTGGGGTATTTAAGTCAGTTAAATTATTAATACTGAAAAGAGTTACATTGTAGGGAAATGTTTTACATTTTAATAAAACACAAAAGGATTAAAAGTATTTAGATATTTAGATAAGTTTTCAAGAGATGATACATTCTTGCTTTATCAATATTATTTGCTTGGCTAACAGGAACTGAAGAATGATGATTAAATGTCAGCTGGAAAATGAAAGCGAAAGAACACAGAACAATGTCTAGTACTGTTGTTGCTATGTGTAAATTAAATTAAAAAAAGCCCTCAGACTCAGTGGATTAATAATCATAAGGCTCATGTAAGTAATCAGTTAAACACTTACTGTATATTCAGTAGTCCCTTTAGGCTTCTGAAATGACATTCGCCGCCCATCTTTCTTCTCTAGGGTCTTCTTCTGGCTGGTGTCTGAAAGAAATTGAGGCAAGCTGCGTGTTAAATTCATTTTCCTCTGCTCAGGATTGTCACAGGCTGCTGAATACAGCCCTGTAAGCAGACATCTAATTCACCAGTTACACAGCTTGCTCCCTGCGACTCTTGACTAACAGACAGCCAGCTGACAGAATAGGAAATTCTTTCCCTTGCTTTCATTAAATACTTTTTGGCAAACAAACTAGTGACAATTAGTAATCAACAAGCTAAAGAAGTACATTCTATAAGTTTAGGGATTTACTAATACAGAGGGTTCTCCAAGATAAAGCACAACCTCAAACAAGGTTACCCCAAATGCACAGTGTTCAAAAGAATGTTATAATTGGCTCAAAGTTATAAAAAGGCACTATGTTTACCCTAACAGATTTCCTTCAACTTCTGAAGTTAGAATGAATTAACACTACAGTAGCTAAAAATAAAACCATTTTTTTTTCTAAAAATCACAAGCTCGAAATGATCTTGTAGTTCTTCACCCCAAATACTTTTAATGCTAAAGTTAAATTATTTTCTCTTATGGTTAATGCTTTTCATCTTACATTTAAGATACGATCTTTCTGGTCAGCCTTGTCCTATATATGTGTTAAGCCTCAATATAATCACACTTCAAACTCTACAACCATTAGCCCAGCAGTTTAACTACTGTGTCACTATAAGTTTCTATATTTAGCATGCTACAGAATTTTACATTCATGAATGTATTATAATTCCAATTCTTTTCATTCTCAAACAATTCCACTACTTTAGTATGAATAAATTAGCTCTTCCCCAAACCAGTCCTGGTGACCACACAACCAGGTGGCTATTCAGGAGATCCATAATGAAAATGAATCGATTCTGTTTACAGTGGGTATCCAATGTATATAAATTTCTCTCATACATACCCTGTTTCCCCGAAAATAAGACCTAGTAGAGGTTTTGCTGAATTGCTAAATATAAGACCTCCCCCGAAAGTAAGACCTAGCAAAGTTTTTATTTGGGAGCATGCCCGTCGCACAGAACACTAGAGCATGCAGCTGTGATTTTTTTACCCTGCAGGATTCACAGTTAGTTGTCATCACAAACCAGCACAACCAGACAACTATTCAGAATATAATAAATGTTCATTTTTTTGTTCAACAATATATGTGAATTCTTCTTCATGGAAAAATAAGACATCCCCTGAAAATAAGGCCTAGTGCATCTTTGGTAGCAAAAATTAATATAAGACACTGTCTTATTTTCGGGGAAACACGGTATTAATTGTGGCTAACCTGAAGCCAGACTGGCTGTGAGGTCACTAGAACAGGTCTGGGAAGTCCTGGATTAAAGCAGAGTTGCTTACCTGTAACAGGTGTTCTCCTAGGACAGCAGGATGTTAGTCCTCACACATGAGTGACATCAGATGGAGCCAGCACGGAAAACCTTTGTCAAAGTTTCTAGAAACTTTGACTGGCACACTGAGCATGCCCAGCATGCCACTATCCACCCATCTACGCAGGGTCCCTCTTCAGTCTTATAATATAAAATTACGAAAAAACAAAACCCAACTCTGAGGATTGGCAGGTGGGTTTTGTGAGGACTAACATCCTGCTGTCCTAGGAGAACACCTGATACAGGTAAGCAACTCTGCTTTCTCCTAGGACAAGCAGGATGGTAGCCCTCACATGCGTGAATCCGTAGCTACAGGCTTGTCCCCGAACAACAAGCAAGACCAACAGGCACAACACAGGTGCTGTTGGTAACAGAGGGAGACAGCCTGAACCCAAAAAAAGGGGCCATAGGCAGGAAGAGTTAGGTTCTACAGCTGGAAGAGATTCCAGAGGACAGACTGGCCAAAGCTGCTATCATGTCAGCCATCTCTGTCCAAGCAGTAGTGAGCAGCAAAAATTGGAGGGTACTCCTCAGGTGGGCCACCGAAGCTGCCATAGCTCTGACAGAATGAGTCTCGACATGGCCCCCATGTTGCAGCCCCACTTGAGCATAGCAGAAGGAGATGCAATCCGCTAGCCAGTTAGATAGGGTTTGCTTAGCAACTGCAACTCCCAATCTGTTTTTAATCGATCCCCAAACCCCCCCCCCCCCCCGATGGGTGACATCGGTGGCTGGGGACGGGCACATGGCGATGACATCACCGGCCTACGCTCGCTGGCCCTTTCCTCTTCCTGATTTGGAGCCCAGATCAATCGCAGCAGGCAATCCTCCTCCAGTCCCTGCAGCGATCGGGACACCATAACCTCAAGTACAATAACCTGCAAAGCCTCAGAAGAAGCAAAACAAAAAAAATACAAAAAATTAAAAAGGCATCTCAAGGGGGCGCTCGTGAGCGGCGCACAAGATGGCTGCCTACTTCTAAGGCTCTGCAAGCCCCCGCTCTGTTTTTGCTCAGAATTCGGACGAATTGAGTTTTTTTTGCCCTACGGCACAGAAAATCATATTTCTCTAACAGATGGCCTCCTCGAAACCCGGGAAGATCGAGGCTGCTTTTGCGGTAGCAGCGGGTTCGAAGCGTCAGAAACAAGACCCTCCGACACCGGACAAGGCCAAGCAAGCTAGCAATATGGCGTCCGCTGAATTGGTTCTCACAGAATTAAAACAACTTAAAGAATTGATACAACTGAATATTGAGACTACTTCGGCGATTCGCATTGACCTGCAATCTCTAACTGCTCGTATGGATGGCTTTCAGTCCCGTTTGGATGATACTGAATCGCAGGTTTCGTCTCTCCTTCTTAAAACTGCGTCACTTACCTCTGTTTCTAAGGAGGTGGATCAGTTAAAATCTGCTGTGGAAGATCTCTCCAACAGGAACCGGAGGAATAATATCAGGATACTGGGAGTCCCAGAAGGAGCAGAAGGTAATGACCTGATTACCTTTTTGGGGAAATTAATTCCCACTAGTTTACAACTTGCCTTTGAACAGCCTTTTGAGCTGGAAAGGGTGCACAGGATTCCCTCGCGACCTATTAAGTTATCGAAGTATCCTAGACCCATTATTTTTAAGGTCTTGAGATATCCCCAAGTACTTCAGATTTTTGCCGCTGCCCGCACTAAATCACCGGTTCTTTATCAAGGACAGACGATACTTTTCGTCCCGGATTTAGCGAAGTCCACTGCGGCTAAGCGGAAAACGTTGTTAGCTATGCGGCCCAGACTGCAAGCATTAGGGGCTCGATACGGCCTGCTTTATCCTGCTCAGATGCGAGTGACGCATAACAATCAAACCACCATATTTCAAGATCCTCAGGAATTAGAAGCTTTTTTGGCCTCTCTTGATTCAGCGGCATCTATGGTGACTTGATCCTCGACCAAGGATTATATGTGATTTGGTTCACGGGATGGTTCTCTAGGGGACCCACATTCTTTTTCAAGGAGGGGGGCCTCCTTTCATGGTCTTTCTACACGGGGACTATCCCCCTTTAAGACCTGAGACATTTCAGTGAATTTTTTATTTTTTTTTCTCCTTCACCACAGCGGAATACCCACCTGATTTTCTGTTTCCCTTTTTTTTTTTTTTTTACTATGTACAATTGATTGATCATTGTCATGGATTGTTTAACTCCATAACATTTCGTCCTGACATGTTGTGAACTCCTTCTTTCAGAGCGGGGGAAGTGGGCTAAATCTTGGTCTGCCTCGAGGCTCATTTTGGTCTCTCACTGTGGTGGTGTGCATTTAACACTACCCTTTAGGCATGATCCATTTAATTTTTGTACTACAAATGTTTTCTTTTTTACTTTTTTGTTCTCCTTATCTTTCCGGACTGTTTTTCTCCTTAGTTTTTCTTTTTGACTCTCATACAATGCTGGTATATTACATGAACCAGAGGGACATACACTATGGCGTAACTGCGGTCCATATTCATACTCTATAATGGCTTCAGTAATCAACTCTTTCAACCTGGTATCATTAAACGTCAATGGTTTTACTCATCCTATCAAGCGGAGGAAGATCCTCACTTATCTACAAACGCTGAAAGCAGACATAGTTCTATTGCAGGAGACGCACTTAAATGCATCTGAATCGCTCAAACTCCGGCAGCAATGGGTGGGACAAGTTTTTTTTAGTCCTGCTGTCAAGAAGAAAAGGGGAACCGCTACTCTTATTCATAAGAGCCTGATAGCAACCGTTTCTCATCATCTAGCGGATCCAGAAGGCAGATGGAATATGGTGCACCTTACTATTCAAAATGAATCTTTCAATATTCTCAATATATATGCGCCCAATGTGGATGATCCATGTTTTTTTCAAGCCACTTTTGCTCTCTTGCTTCAGTTGGATTCCTCCCCGTGTATCGTGGGGGGAGATTTCAATCAACCAATGGACCCACTCCTAGACAAGAGATCCGAAGCTAGATTCACCGTCTCTAAATCCACTCGGACTTTACAACATCTGCTAACGACATATGGTCTTACAAACCCTTGGCGCATGCTCAACCCGACTGGTAGGGATTTTACTTTTTTTTCTGCGCCTCATTCTTCTTATTCGCGCATTGATTTTTTTCTAATTGCTAAATCCTTGCTCCCACGAATTCTCAAGGCAGAGATTAATCCTATTTTGGTCTCTGATCATGCAGCTGTATCTATCACCTGCACCCTTGCACACCCTATCAGTGTTCAACGGCAGTGGCGATTTAACTCGGCTTTATTGGAAGAACCTGAATTTATGACCTTAATAGACAAAAGAATTTTGGAATATTTTCAAACTAATTCTACAGACGATGTCACGGCAACTACATTATGGGATGCTTTTAAAGCCACCATCCGTGGTGAAATCATTGGATACTCCATCCATCGAACTCAAAAACAAAAAGCAACATTGATCTCTCTCCAGAGGCAAGCCGCTTCTTTGGAAATGGAACACATCAAAAGCTCTACGTCTACGTCTTTACTAGCTTTAATAAAGGTTCGCTACCAGTATAATCAACTCCTCAGCTCACAGGCACAGCTACACATATCGCACTCTAAGGCACAATACTATGCTGACAACAACAAATGTGGTCATCTGCTGGCCTCCTACTTAAAAAAAAGGGTGGAAAAAAAAAGGATCGTTAAGATACAGTCTTCTTCTCATATTCCCCTGACCACCGATACTGACATTTTGCAAGCATTTCGAGACTTTTACGCTACTTTATATCGATCAGAGGTTTCTGCAACTTCAGAGCAGGTTCAAGCGTTTTTTTCTACAATCCAACATCCGACTCTGTCTAAGGAACAAATGGACGCTCTTGATCTGCCTATCACTACCTCGGAAATTGAAATGGCAATTGCTTCTCTCGCTCAGAAAAAGGCACCTGGTCCTGATGGATTTACGTCTGACTTTTATCGTTCTTTTCAGAAAACTCTGGTTCCCCACCTTCACCAATATTTCTCTACCTTTCTCCTTCCTGGCTCTTCTTCTGTTTCTTTCACCCAGGCTTGTATGGTAGTACTTCCAAAGCCAGGTCGAGATGACACCAACACAGCTAATTATCGGCCCATATCGTTACTGAACACCGATTATAAAATTTTTACAAAAATCTTGGCTACTCGCCTGTCTCGAGTGTTGGGATTCTTGATAGATCCCGATCAATCTGGATTTATTAAGAATCGTCTTATCTCTAACAACACCAGACTCTTTCTTCACATCCAACAATCAGTTTTTCATTCACTTACTCCATCTGTGGCCGTCTCTTTAGACGGTGAAAAAGCGTTTGATCGAGTCGAGTGGCCCTTTCTTTTGAACACACTACAATGGTATGGACTTGGTCCTGTGTTTATTGCCTGGATTCAATATTTATACACTTCTCCTACGGCATTCCTCTATATCAACCAACAAATTTCTCCTTCCTTCTCTTTATACAGGGGCACGCGTCAAGGCTGCCCGCTTTCTCCCCTATTATTTAACCTGGCTTTGGAACCTCTCCTATCAGCTATTCGGCAGTCACCTGCGATTCATGGTATTTCAGTGGGCTCTGAAGTGTATAAACTTTCAGCTTACGCTGATGATGTTCTCTTATTTATGCAAGAACCTGAGAAGTCATTACCACCCTTATTCGAGCTAATATCCGCATATTCAGCTTTATCTGGATATAAAATAAATTGGAGCAAAACCGAACTGTTACCACTTAATCATTCCGCATCAGTTATGGATCTCACCACCCTCCCTGTTCAGACCAAATCATCTAAATTAAAGTATTTGGGCGTCTATTTCTTTATGGACCCCTTAGACACTATTACTCATAGTGAATCTAATATCCTTCGTATGTTAAAGGATAACATTTTACACTGGTCTCCTCTTCATCTTACATGGTGGGGGAGAATAGACACTATTAAGATGGTCTTGGCGCCTAAAATTACGTATATCCTGAACATGATACCTATTTTTTTTTCCTCTGAGTTTTATAAACAAGTAGATAGACTATTAGTTCGCTTTTTATGGCACAATAAAACCCCACGAATTGCCCTTTCTAAGCTTAAGAATATTCGGAGTAATGGTGGAGTGAACTTCCCAGATTTCTATTCTTATCATCTAGCTTTTATATTGCAGCAAGGGTATTATTATTTTGATTTTGGTCGAGTGGATTCAGTTCCTCCCAGATGGCTTAACATTGAACAGAATGTTTTAGCTCCCTTTCCTTTGTTCTGTTTTCCTGGTATCTCTCCTTCTGCCCGCATGAACGCTAACCATATTGTAAGATCCTTGCATAGAGCCTTCACTGAATTGGACTCTAGAAGACCAGACCACTTTTTAGATTGGAGATCCTCTGAGATGGCACCTTTATGGCGTAACACGTCTCTTCAGATTGGGAGCACTGCGCCGTTTTGGCCCATATGGTCTCGGTGTAATATCTGGCTGGTCTCCTCCATTTTTACAAATGGTACCATGATACCGTACTCTCAGTTGGCAGAACGTTATGGGTTACCTGATACTCAATATTATGCTTGGCAACAATTAAAAGTGACTATACATTCTCATAGCACACGCACTGCTCAATTTAACCAATCTCCTTATCTATGGGCCTTTTATCAGTCACAGGGGGATAAAGGACATTTAGCGTCCCGTTTATATAAAATGATTAAGAACCTTAGAACACAACATAGATTGCATATGATGCACTCCACATGGGAATCGGATATTGGTATTCCAATCTCATCCTCAATGTGGACATATATTTGGAATGTTTCTTTGCATATTTCACTTTCTTCCAGCTTGACGCAAACTTCCTTTTTTATTCTTCATAAAGCGGTCTGGACTCCATGGAAATTACATAGAGCTGGCTTGCTGGAGTCCCATGCGTGCTGGTCGTGTTCAGTTCTGAAGGCCTCGTTAACACACATGTTGTATGAATGCCCCTTTGTCCTAACATTTTGGGGGCGGGTTTGGGATAAAATTTCCAGTATTATGAACTTTACTATCCCCTTATCGTACTCAATAACTATTCTTAAAGGAGCACATCCGTCCCTTATCCTTTCATTGCCGCATCGAAAATTAGTAGATTTTCTTCTAACTATAGCTCAGCACAATATTATGTCTAACTGGAAGAGAAGTGAATTATTATCTGAACATTTGTGGTGGAATACTGTCTGTTTATATACTCAGTATGAGAAGGCTATGGCTGTGAAATGTGGCCGTTTAGGAATTTGGTCCCAGGTATGGAAACCATTAGACGCCTATATCAATTCACTGTAATGTTTATCAGCTACTATACTTGTGTATTGTCCTCTGGCATGATAATATCAATAGGATGATCTCTTTTCTTCTTTGGTCTGTTCTTTCTTTTTCTCATTTCTCTTTTTCTATCTCTTGTCTTTCTTTCTACTTGTTTCTTTTCAGTTTCTCTTTTTCTTTTGTTGTTCTCTTCTTTTATTTTCCAATGTCTGAAGATTTGTGAATTTTGTTACAATCACGACATGTGTATTATTTTACTTTGGATTGATCATGTATTGTGATTTGTACTCCTACTGTACGTACTTTGGTTGTTTTGTTATAAAACTTCAATAAACATTTGTCACCAAAAAAAAAAAAAAAAAAGGCATCTCAAACATCTTAGCCCTAGGGCAGCAATCGACGTTGTCCGGACAATGCCACCGCATCCAGCAATGGCATCTGCTGGTGATATAACAAGTCATCTTGTGCTTTCCAAGACCATCTGCTTCGCCCTGCACTCAGCTACAAAATGATCAAAGAAGAGCAACGGAGGGAATAATGGCAGAACTAAATGAGGACAATTTTCTGACTAGCACCACTCCTATAAAATTTGGAGGCCATGCAGTCATGGCTCAGCATATATCCCAAGAAAAAAAGGAGCAAAAAAATTACTCGACAATTTTCTGTACGGTTCCCTAATACCATTCCAGGGCAATATTGAAGGAATGCAGACAGCGGACATCTCAGACTGTGAAACATGAAGAATTGGTTCAGCGAAAGATAGAATCTGAATTGGCCATGGGCAGAATCGCCGGACCATTTGCCTCGCCACCTTTCAGCAAAATGCTAATTTCCCTGCTAGCCATCATCCCAAAAAAAGGAACAGGGAAAGTATTGCTTAATCCAAAACCTGTCTTTTCCACACGGGGCCTCAGTGAATGACTATTTGCCAGAAGAAGTGTGCGATGCAGTATGCATCATTCGACAGTGCCATTGCCATATTTCGCCAATGCAGCAGAGGAGCCCTCGTGGCAAAGACAGACAGAGTCTGCATTTCGCTTGCTTCCCGTCAATCCCAACAGTTTCCCTTTACTGGGTTTCTGTTTTAAAAGCCAGTACTATTTCAATAAGAGAATGCCTATGGGGTGCTCCGTATCATGTGCATACTTAGAGTTGTTCAGCTCATTTCTGTACTGGGTCACCGCTCAGAAAGTCGGCATCGAGAACATAGTCCACTATTTAGACAACTTCTTGTTCGTGGGACCATCCAATTCTACAACATATGCACATCTGTTATCAAAGTTCCACAACATAGCTCTTGAATTTGGCGTGCCTTTAGCCCAGGACAAAACCGAAGGCCCCTTCACGGTCATCAAATTTCTAAGAATAGAGCTCGACTCCACTGCAATGATATCTCAATTGCGTCAAGACAAGCTGCCTAACACTCAGAGTATGCTCTGTCACGTGCTGAGTGCCAAGAAAATGACATTGGTCGAGGTCCAGTCGCTCATCGGAACCCTAAATTTCACCTGCCATGTCATATCAATGGGGAGGGCCTTCTTGAGGAGGTTGACCGCTAACACAGTGAAAGTGAGCGGTCCAAACCATTATATCCATATTACAAGGGCTATGAATGAGGACCTGTCTATACGGTTAGCCTTTCTGAACAGTTTCAACGGGATATCAGTATGGCTAGATCCCCCACCCCCCCATGTCCAGTCGTGATCTGGGCATATATTCCAACGCCTCTGGGGGCTTTGGTTTTGGTGTGTTCTGGCAGGGCTCGTGATCCACAGAGCCATGGCCAGTTTCCTGGGTAGAAGCGGGTCTGATGCACATCACCACTTTCTTAGAGTTATTGCCTATCCTAATTGCCCAAGACAATATGGCAGTAGTGCAGGTCATAAACCGACTGTCTGTCAGATGTCACAAGGTAGCAGAGCTGCTACAAGAGGTGGTACTCACCAGTCTCTACCTTAACACAGTGATATGCGTGCGCCACGAAACCAGAATGCACAACTGCATCTCAGACACCTTTGTCAAGAGCTAAATGGAATCTGTTTTATAAACAGGCATCCGGAGCGGATAAAGAGGGAATCCCTGTCCCGGAGCATTTGTGGAGCATCACCACACAAGAACTCCTTCAGAGATCGGTAGCCCCAGCTACATGGAAGGCGTACTGCAGATCATACAAGGCCGTATCTGAATTTTTGAAAGACCGTGGCTGGGTTGGCAGGCCCGTAAATGAAGGGCTAATGGCAGAATATATAGCTTGGGCCAAAGATAGCAGAAAATCTAGAGACATGGTGGCAAAACAGATAGGAAAGAGAAAAACCGGCTAAAGCCCAAGGTTGGGGAGATCCCAGCAAAGGGTTTTTGGTTAAGAAGTTGTTGGTTAGGTGGGCCAGAAAGATAGCGCCAGCTTGTGACATAAGACATCCAATCACACAACCTGCCCATCCAATTATGGCAGGTATTACCATCCATTTGTGATATCGATGCGCGCCGATTTTCCCTGGCCTTTTTCAGCGCAATGTGCATCAGTGAGCTGGTGGCCGCCTCAAAATATGACAAGGGTTTTAGAGCCTTATTGATTGGTGTTTTCAAACTATACGAAAATTTCATTCAGCTGACCATACAAAAGTCCAAAACAGACCAAACAGCACGGGGTTGCAGGCTACGCCTGAAACGCGTGTCGTCACAGGACACCTGTCCGATAGTAAACTTGCAAAATTTCTTGGCTTCGTGACCAGTCAGTGGCAAGCTCCTCTTGATCCATGCCAATCACTCACCTTTTACAACATACCAGTTTTCGGCTGTCTTAGACAGGGCACTGGCTGCCAAAGGGCATAACGCCAAATAATTCAGAACCATTCCTTTAGGATAGGAGGGGCCACCAGCGCGGTACAGGCAGAGTTGCATATTGATGCCATTCAGAGAATTGGTCGGTGGAGGTCCAACACCATATACTCTTATATTAGGACAGAGAATGCGTGAATGTACAACTTTCTTTTCTTTCTCCAATCTCTATATACAGAGTCGCACAATGGCAGAGGATTGTCTGGATCATCGGACATACATTTGTTCACTGGGCCGAGAAGCGGGCTCTTGCTCGGTTTTATGGGGTTTACCTGGGCGGTGTGCATTATATGGATAGGAGAAAGAGGCATGTCCTAGGATCAGCTCATTCCACTGGTGCAGCTCAGAAAGGACACAATGGCCATGCCCAGCATCATCGTGATTCACTTGGGCAGCAATGACATCGGATCCACAACCTGCGTACAGTTAATTCGCCATATAAAGACCGATTTGAGTGAGCTAGCATCTCTGTTCCCCAATACAGGCCTCATGTGGTTGGACATTATTCAACGTATGAAATGGAATGACAGGAGACTATGGAAACGAGGCCACAAGATGATCAAAAGGTAAATGATAAGTGGGCCTGAACAGAAAACCAACATGGAGAAGGAAATCCCCAGAATCCTCTGCTTGTCTTTAGCCTGCCTGGGCTGAATGAACTCTAAGTGACTTTCTGAGCATAACTTACAGAATTTCCCTGGATATCTATAAAGGCAGGCAAGCTGGCACCAGAAAGGTGAGGCCTACTCATGGGTCACAAAGAAGAAACCAACAGCGGGAGCTTCAGGCACTATTCTCAGGAGTTTTTATCAACACAGCCACAGGAGTGTTAGAATCTTGCTGGTCAAGGTAATTAACAGAACAAAAGACTACCTAGAGAGTGATTGGTAAATGAGCCACACCTCCTGGGAAAACTAATCAGGGCAGTTCAGAGATAGTCATCATGTGGTTGGCATGACAACCCATGTAAATGATTCTTTGGGCAGTCACGCAAGTCTAGAAGCTTCCACAATATTGTATGTTATCTATAAAAGAAGGATCACTTCCTGTATACGAGGAGATGCTGGTGGACGGCATGGCATCAGCATCTCCCGGGAATACTTATATTGTTCAATAAAAGATTGTTTTACACTGAAAATCTAAGTATTCTTGTCTCCCTGGCCATAAGCATCCTAAAAAATGGCATGGCGCTTAACATAAGTCAGCCAATGGGTGCTTAAACTTGGAGGTTTACAGATAAAGCACGAATGGGCCAACGAGCCATGCGACTGCCTATATTGACTCGACCGGATACACCTCTCCGATATCGGCTACAACCTCTTTAATAACAAGATACCGGAGGTGCTCAAATCCTTTTTCTTCTGAAGAAGTTTGCAGCTTTATGTGGGGGGCATGAGGCAAGTGTCCTAACTCATGCCAGTGGAGGGTGAACAAGCCATTGGGGTGGCCTCCTTGCTTGGAATCATTGTGGGGGGCTGGGCATCAGGGGCTGCCTTGCTAGGAAAAATGGCTGGCAGCCCAGGGGGCACCAGTCCGGTGCTGGGAGCGTATTTGACTTGTGCCGGGGTGGATTCATTTTATTGTCAACAATAAAGCTGCAGCCTTTTTCAGCGACTATTCTGTGTTGTTCTTGTGTTGTGGGTGTGACCTAGTTGGGGGGGGGGGGGGGGGGGGAGGGGATCACTGGGGGCAAAGGTACTGGGTCTTGGTGTCATTACACTTAGTGAGTCCACATATTGGGACCACATACAGAGAAACTTAGGTTATCCAATAATTTTGATTTAGCAGAGATTTCTAAATGTTTATCTACAGATCACCAATTGCTTTGACAGATGCTAAGATTTCAAAGCAGAAGTAAAGCAATAAGGTGCTAGATCATGTAAAGATTCAAAAACACAAAACAAAAAAAAAACCAGAAAAAACTTTGAACCTAATCTGAAATAAAACAGGAAGTCAGTGTAATGTTTTCAATGAAGGAATGTGATGAAATTTCTTAACACCCAATAATAGCCATGCAGTATTTTGAACCATAAAGTTGAGACAGTTGGACTACTGAGAGGCATGAACCAAAGTACCCAGATCCATCTCATTATGAGAGGGAAACAGATTAGTGACCTGCAGCGATTACATTATCTGAATACAAAAAGTTACATGGGATTCAGAGATGTCACATAACATTTTAACTTCAGATTGTAAAACTGTAATCCCATTGACAAAAACCTCAAAGTTTAACATCTAAATTAAGTTGCCTGATCCATAACATTTCAATTTTTGACTGGTTCAAACTAAGTTTATTACCTGTCAACCAGTTATGAATCAGTATTTTTTTTGTTTGTAATTCTTTTTATTGGATTTCTGTTACAGACAATATCAATGCAATTCTAACAGGAATCATAATCAACATAGTAAGTCTGAAACCAATTGAGCAGTATCTTTTCCCTGCTGTCAAACTTTCCTTGCACTCCCCCCCCCACCCCCGGCTTGGAACCAACATAAATAAATATTACCTATTAAATGTCTAATGTTAAGTGGTGAAGTTTAAGCATTGTTAGTGTCTACAGCAAAGGGCAGCGCCCGCACAACATTTGTCCAAGTGGCCTTGAATTGCGCTTGTTTCTTCTTTGAGCTAGTCGGCATCTATTTTCTTTCCAATAGGTATAAGTCCAGCATAGTATCCATCCATTCTTGCAAGGATGGTGAAGTCGAAGATAACCAGTGATGCAGCATCACGCGGAGGGCCACTAAACGGCCTTTGTGTTACATCAACTTGTGTTACATCAACTTGTGTGTACTAGGAGTCTGGCATTGTTGATCCTGAATCCCCAGACAAAAGTGTGCCTCCCATCCCAGAGTGCCATCAGCGACAGTGTTTAGATGCTGAAGAATCTGTGACCAGAATCGCTGGATCAGAGTACAGTCCCACAGAAGCATTAGGTTGGGTACATTTAATACAAGCATGGGATGGAGCAATGCCAGCAAGAAATGCTTTACATGGCCAAATAAAAATTTTATGCATGATTTAAAATGCAGTTCACACACAGCCATACTGAAAGCTACCTTCTGATTAATATGAGTACTTAAGCACAAAGATTTTGCTGAAATGTCTCGAGCCAGGTCACCAGACCAGGTTGCTGCTAAGGATTTGTATAATACATACTGGGAAGTGGTATGCAGAAATTTATAATACAAAGAAATTGTTACGATCTTCTTAGAATTCACATGTAAGAACCTTTGAAAGGGACCATTGGTTAGTTCTCCCTTTCAGGTAGAGATAACTGATTGTATATAACTGCGAATTTGCAAGTAGATAAGATACTCAGTTGGTGTGAAATTGAGTTGTCAGCAACAATACGAGAAGGATTGTACACTTCTAGAATTTAGGTCCATAAAGGGATTTAAATTAAAGGTCCCCTCAGTCTGTAGCCTTGCTAACGCTTTGCTGTTCTTACCTGCTGGGAAACCCGGGTTCCCTAGCAAGGGCAAATAGTAGGATGCTTTCCACACCAACTGCAAGGGTTGTCTGAGATATCTCCAACAGCTTCTCATCGAAAAGACTAATATATTACAGGTTACATTAGATGGGCGCATGTAAAAAAGGCTAGACTCCTAGGTTTTAGTAATTCTCCTTCCAATGTCAAACACACAGGAAACACTGCCATATCACAGCCATTCCCTCATTAAGCATGCAATACTATAGAATCAAAGGCTGGCAACCCCTAGTCCACCCTCTGCTTTAGAACTGTTAATTTGGAAAATGCCAATCTGGCCTTTTTAAAGTTCCAGAAAAATTTGCTAAATATTTTCTGAAGAGTTTGAATGTCTCTTGCCAGCAAATAGAAGGGGGTCATCTGTAAAAGATAACAATTTTGGAAGCAATATCATTTGAACTAGAGCTATTCTCCCTAAGATGGATAAGGGAAAAGAACTCCAACTGTTCACCTTAACTTGAAATGATTTTAGTAAGGGGGTCACATTATAATGATACCATTGCTGTGGGTCACTGTGTATTTTTATCCCTAGGTATTTAATTGGGTCAGTGACCTAAAGTAGAGGGAAATCAGGCCAGTGAGCATGAAGGTTCCCATTAATGGCCATTGCCTCAGATTTCATTAAGTTTAATTTCAGACCAGAAAAAGTACCGAAAGTCTGGAAGGTATCAAGTAATACGGGTAGAGAGGGGCAAGCATTAGAGATTATCATCAACATATAGTCTACAAATAGCATCATTTTTGCTCGGTTTTCCCCGTTTTGACACCAGGAATCCTAGTGGATTACTTAATTTTATGAATCAACGGTTCTAGAGAGAGAATGTAAAGGAGGGGTGACAGGAGACATCCCTTCCTGGTGCCTCTTCCCAGGGTGAAAAGTGGAGAGGTTGAGCCATTAATACATATAAAGGCCTTAGGATCTCGGTAGAATAACTGGATAGCTGTTAAAAAGGAGCCTGCAAACCCAAATTTTTGCATTGCCGCAAACGGGTATGCCCAAGCCACCCTGTCAAACGCTTTTTCAGCATCAAAGCATACTAACAGGGGTTCTGGTGTTGCCTGAAGATGGCAGCTTTCCAGTGCCACCAGTAAACGTCTAATATTAGAGACTGGCCGCCAGCTGTGTACAAAACCAGTTTATTCTAAAGAAATAAGATCTGGTAAAATATATTTCAGCCTGTTTGCCAATACTTTGGCATAGATCTTTACATCTTGATTAAGGAGGGATATCGGCCTATAGGACCCTGGATCTGCAGGGTCTCTCCCAGGTTTGGGTAAGATCGTAATGGCTGCCACTTTCATAGTGTCTGGGAGTACATCCTGTGTTATCATATGATTAAATAGCACTGCCAAAGATGGTACCACCTGTTCCTGCAATGATTTATAAAAAAGGGAAGTCATGCCATCTGGCCCCGGTGATTTATGCAGTTTAAGATCAGAGATGACTTTCGCAACTTCTTGGGTCAATATAGGTCGGTTAAGGCCTTCTCGCTGTGTATCGGTGAGTATGAGTAACTGCAAGTCTGCAAGAAAAGACTGCTGGTTGTTTTCATTTGGAGTCTCCGAGGTGTACAGGGTGGCATAAAAATTTTGAAACATTTGCCCTATCTCAGAGGTGGAGACAGCATGTGAGCCGTCCAGCCTTTTAATATGGGTGATATATTTAGATGGTTGTTTGGCCTTAAACAGGCGGGCCAAGAGCCGTCCAGGTTTGTTACCATACAGGATTTAATGTCTCAATTTGTCATGAAATTTTTAAAAAGTTCAAATCTTTATTAATACATCAACAAAATAGATTGTTTAATCCCTGTAAATTTTTTAAATTTTAAATTTTTTAAATATGAAAGACCTCAGAACTGGCAAAGTGTCTGATCAACCCAGATGCTTATGGGTCAGTAAGTACAGTCACTGGTCTTGTTCATCTCTCTTTTTTCATTTTTTAAAAACACTTATTTTTCTTCGTGTTGAACTTTTAAAAATTTAATGACAAATTCAGACATTATATTCTAGATTTACAGCTAGCTAATTGTCAGTGTTATAATTGGAAACTAGCTGTTCCTTATTTGTGGTTGTTACCATACAGGAACAGCTTGTCTTTAAAGGAGAATATGTTCCCTGTGGCCTTACAATGTAAAATGTCATTTAAGACTGCCTGGGTTTGCCTGAATCTATCTTTCCAAACATCTGTATTATGATGGTTCCATTGAGCCTTGAAATAAGTCAGCTTTTTCTCTAAAGTCAAGATTTGGCGGCTCTGCTGCCTCTTCTTTTGTATAGTATAATTAAGAATATCACCCCTTAGCATGGCCTTGGCCGCTTCCCAAAAGAGGACGGGATTGTCTTTGTGTTGTATATTAAACTCCTCATACTGTCACCACCTATGTCCAAGGAATTCCCCAAATTCCAAATCCGTAGCTAACCTTTCGGGCACTGTCCACTGAAATAGAGATGGCATCATTGTCGCAGAGCCCATGGTGCAAAAGACTGGGCTGTGATCGGATATCACTAGGTTTCTGATCTCCACCTTATCTACCAATGAAAATTATTTGGATATAAGAATATAATCAATTCTAAATTTGGCCGTGTGTGCCCTAGAATAATGGGTATAATCTTTCTCTGTTGGGTGCAACACCCGCCATACGTCTAGAAGTTGCAAAGTGTTACACAGAAAAAGAGATTCCTTTCCTGGGGCCCAAAAGGCTGTGAGGGGGTATTGGAACACTTGTCTAGCACTGGGTCTGCTAAACGATTAAAATCTCCTGCTAATATTACTGGGGAGGACCCAAGCTCAGAGATTTGAGCGACTAGGCTAGTGAAAAAGCTATGATTATATTTATTGGGACCATAGAGAGGTGAGTATGACAGGTTTGCCAAAAAGACATCCTTTGATAACTATGATCCAGCCCTCTTTGTCCTTCCACTGGGAATCTAATTGGAATGATATGGATTTGTGTATTAAAATGGCAATCCCATTGTGTTTACGTGTACCAGAGGAAAAGTAGTCTTGGTTGTACCCTTGATATTTTTTAGTTTAAGATGTTCGCCATCCAACATATGTGTTTCTTGTAAGAACACAATTTCCCCCTTGGCCTTGTGACAGTGAGCAAGCACCTTCTCTCTTTTTATGGGGGAGCCCAGACCTGCTACATTCTAGGTCATATATTTTACTTTAGGACTCATGGTGCTTCGAAGGGCCTGTAACTTGTCCCGCGACTTGCCATTGTGTTCTTGACAACCATGAAAGTGCACTAGCAGTGTATACCGGCAACCCTGGTAAGGTCTTTGCATGCACAGGTAAAAATAAAATACATTTGAGAAGGCAAGAGTTTAAAGAATTTCCCATTCCCTCAACAAACAACCAATTTGTACTTAATACTAGCAGCAGACCTGCCCAACTTAAACTACATAAACCATTCCAAGCCTTAGGGTGTGTTGCCCCCAACCCAACCCCCTCCCCGAGCCCCTCCTTTATCCCACTCCTAAACCCCATTCCCACTTTTCTCCATTCTGCTTAAGCTCTCCGTGGTGAGAGCTGGAACCATAAGGAAGTGGTCAGGTGACAGTCCCATCTTGAAAAAAAAAAAAAAAAAAAAAAGAATACTCCAAGGTACAAAGGCATCATGAAGGGTCATGATATCCACTGGTAAAACAAGATCAAACATTTATAGTGGAGCTCAAAACGCTCTACGAATACAGTCCCTAGTGAGGTAGCAATCAGGCACTTGCCAGCATGTATGTTAGTCGCCAGCAGTATAATAAGTCCCAATCAAATGAACACAGCGATTAGTGCTCCTATGGGACCAATATCCCCCAGCATGCCCGATACGGTGAGTAGTTCTAGTAAAGGTGAATTAAGAATCCGAATATGAGATTAAACAGAAAAACAATCCTCGATTGCCTGCAGAATTCATGAGCGACATCTCCCATCTCACTCAGCTGATGAAGGCAAGGCGTCTTGGATATACTTTTGAGCCTCAGGCAAGGTATCAAAAGCCTGTGTGATTGACCATTATGCCAGATGCAAAGCTTGGTGCGATACTGAAGGGCAAATAGCACTTGTTTCATCACTAGCTGTGCACACAACGGACCAAATTCTTTACGTTTTGCGGCTACTCAGGCCGAGAAAGCTTGAAAAATTCTTAGCGGCTTGTTTTTGTACTTCAAACGATTGAGTTTTGCGTGAGGCTTGCCATATGCGTTGTCGATCAGCAAAGTCAAGTATGCGAGTTATGACAATCCTAGCCCTCTGGTTTTGCGAACGATTTCCCAATCAGTGGGCCTTTTCAATTTTAAGTGAACCAAGTAGTTCCGGGATGCCTAAGGCCTCAGGAAGCCTTTGGGAGAGTTGGTCGGCTAAATCAGAGTCAGGGATAGACTCCGGCATCCCTACAAAGCGCTGGTTATTGCGGCGCGAACGATTTTCCAGCTCATCTATCTTATCTTGGCTTTGAATTAGCTGCTCCAGTTCATGAATCCTGTGTTCCGCCAACAGGGCCTCGTCCTCTGTCGCTGATACACGAAGTTCCAGGGCATCAATTCGAGGAGGTAGTTCTGCAAATGCTGACTGCAGGTTATTTGCTCTGAGATTTTGTCAAGTTTATTCGAAAGAGCTGCCGTAACTGCCATTGTTAGCGCCGCAACCGCTGTTTCATCCGCCAGGCTCAATACTGCTTTTTCCATACCGGCGGCCATTTTGTCCTCGCCAGCTTTTGGCTTTTCTTTATCTTTTTTAGCCAAGTTGGCAGGCATAACGGCTGGTGATTTGTTCATGTAACGTCGATATTCATAGGCAGTACTCACTGGTAATTTTTGAGCACTGAAAGAGGTCGGATGCCTTGTTAAATTGTAGATTCAGGGACTGACACCTGGAGCAGAGTTAGACACGTCTATCCCAGATCACATCACGTGACTGATGAATCAGTATTAATTTGATCTGAACGATCAAAACCCAATAGATATTCATATTGTATATCAGCATACATTACATAATCTAATACTGTTGATTTGATCACATCACACAACAGCTTCATTCACATTGATATGAAAAAGAATAGGCAAAAGCAGGAACAGAACATAGATTGTAGATTTCATGAACCTGAACTATCTGGTCCAATTTGAACCAGTTGAACTGTGTCTTAAAAGTAAAATGTAAACTAAGTAACTGAATCAGAACAGCCCAAAGCCAGACCAGACAACAAAATGGTATTACCAAGAACAAGAAGGACTAGAGCCAGACCAAAACCTGAATCCACACTTTTTCAAAATGTATATAATAAATCAAGTACAGTAGCCTCCAAATAATGTTTTGGATGAAATTTGGGCTGCCCAACATGCAAGAGATTGTAATGTAATTTGCCCCATTGTAACCCGCCTACAGGGCCCTGTAACAAGGTCATCAACAATGACCTGACTTTGCAGGCCTTCGTTGATGACTTTGACCTGGGTGTCAGAGCTGGCAGCGACGTCCCCTTCAAGCATAACAGCATTGCCTCCCTGCCGGATTTGACTGCACAGCCGGCAAAGCAGGAAGAGAAGGCTCCCTAACAACTTGATCAGCCATATGATTAAACGGTCTCTTCCATGTAGCGACTAATTTTTATCATTATTTTTACCACCATGGCCCAGAGCGAAAGTGGCAACCTCATCAGCCACTTGCTCTGGCTACCCTTATTCACAGCTCTAATCCTCTCGGCCTGCATAACAGCTCCCACGGCATCATATGCACGCCATTATCAGCAAGGCACAGCAGTTCCATGCTGCTGTCTTACCCTGGGTCCAAATATTTGGGGAAAAGAAACCTCATGGCCATATTTCCTGACCCCAAGCCAACACCAAATCCCTAAGAAACAAACAAAAAAAAAAGCACCACACTCAGGCCATGCTCCCAGGCTTTCCAGATGACCTACTATCAACCAGAATAAGCACGGCTCACAGCAGCATCATGATGCTTAAACTTGTGACCATGCCCCATGGACTATCAAGGCCCAAACTGTCACACCACAGGCCTCACTACTGCTGCAGAGCCCACCAGAAGTCACAGACCCACAGCAATGAGCCTCTCACAGCATCACAACAGGTAAATTTGTTTTACTTTATTTACATGCATATGCTAAATGAGCAAGAGCATTGCGTGTTCATGGGTGAGAGAGAGCATTCTGTCTCTGGGAGCGCCCGTGCATGGGTGAGAGAGACAGCACTATTAATAACCCAAACAATAGCTGAAAATTAGAAATCAATCACAAAAGTAAGGATTCAACTATATAAAGAACTCTATGAGAAAAGGTGTCGAACAACCGTCATATACACCTTTTCTCATAGAGTTCTTCAGTTAAGAAAACGAACGCTGAATTCATCAGCGGACATTTTCCTAATCGGCGAACAGCCACGGGTTCGGAAAACAGATGGTTACCTGAGCATCCTTTTCCCCGAATCTGACTGCCGGCACTTATAATTTTTTATTTTTTTTTTAATCTTTTGTTCCTCCAACAATATCATCATGATTTTAAGTCTGAGGATGTACAGAAAAGCAGTATTGGACACATTATTTTTTTTTGCATTTGTGGTGACTAATAGCTTCAACATCATACATTTGCATGTGATGAGCGATATTAGTTTGCAGTGCGTTGGACACGCATTGCGGAGGCACTAATTCCCATATAGCTCTGAACACCCCTACACAACCCGCGTCCAAGTGCGAGTTAAACAGTGCGCTTGGCTGAGCGCACTGTAGAGAATCAGCCCCTTTATGCGGTACAAGTTGTAAACACAGAAGTCAAGTAAAACTCCTCCATGGGTCACTTCTTAGCCTCCAAGACTTTTTGATATAGATCTTTTCTGTCTCTCCCATGTAGCCAGATAATACACTTTGATAAGATTTCTGTATTCTAATCTATATTTTATGCAGTAGAGATGCAAGTCATTTTTGTTCTAATGTGTCCATCTTGTTTAATAATGTGCAGTTCATTAGACAGCAAGGAAAAAAAAATTTTTACTTGAAATTGCCCAGGATCGTTTTATTGCCAAGGTACAAAATAATTAGACAAACTATCGTACCATACATCTACTAGCTAATACAAAAATCAATTTTCTCTATTAGGGCATTCTTAAGATTAGGATCAGTTACATTTTTCATGAATGAGTACTAATAACTAGCTTTTCAACTAAACTTGTTGCCTTTGTTTTAAATTCCACAACAAAATAATCTGAAAATGAAAGTGTTGATCTTAATATTCTCAGTACCAAAAGTTATTAAACACAGAGGGAAAAAAAACAGATCTAACATCTGTTCCTTTCAATGAGAAAAACCAAGGACATAAAAAGCCTCTAAAAAAAAGAATAATAATAATCAGCAACACTAATTGAACACTTGGGACCCTATATGAACTCGGGCAAAATTACAAAATTTAAAAACTGCAAACTCATATCCTCCAAATCGGCTTGCAAAAAAGCTTTTTTATTTTTTGGGCCTGGTAAACTAAAACCAAACCCACTTTTAAAATAGAATCAAACTGCTATGACAGTTAATTCCAGAAATAAACTGAGAAGGAATATATTTCCAGGGAAAAGAATTACACACATAAGCCCCAATAAAAACATTCCCAATGCAAAAAAGAATAACATTGATTTTTTATTAAATAAACACCAGAAATATACCACTTCACCTAGTATTCTATTTACTCCTCCTTTGCCTAGCCTGGATCCTCTTGCTTTGATTTTGTGCCTGTTCCATGCTAACAACTCCTTATCTGCATAAACATATGTATTTGATTCAACCAGAAAAGGGCACCCAACAATAATACCTGTGCCACAAAAATACGGATACTCACTGATTTTTGGTACCCAAAAGAACTACTAATTAGCTGGAAAACACACCCTAAATTTACAGTTTATAAAATCAGAAGAACTATGCACAATCAAGCCAATTCCCCCACTTAATATTCCTTGATAAGAGGGGAAAAAAAAAAAAAAGAAGATACTCAGGTGGGCAAGCTTTCTGAAGTAACAAAAATTAGCATCAGAAGCCCAAATCTCTAACACACAGTGCATCTAAGCAGAACTCACGTATGTCAAACTAAATTACAATTTCTCTAAAGAAAATGAGCATTTACAAGAGACATAAGAACATAAGAAAATGCCATTCTGGGTCAGACCAAGGGTCCATCAAGCCCAGCATCCTGTTTCCAACAGTGGCCAATCCAGGCCATAAGAACCTGGCAAGTACCCAAAAACTAAGTTTATTCCATGTTACCATTGCTAATGGCAGTGGCTATTCTCTAAGTGAACTTAATAGCAGGTAATGGACTTCTCCTCCAAGAACTTATCCAATCCTTTTTTAAACACAGCTATACTAACTGCACAAACCACATTCTCTGGCAACAAATTCCAGAGTTTAATTGTGCGTTGAGTAAAAAAGAACTTTCTCCGATTAGTTTTAAATGTGCACCATGCTAACTTCATGGAGTGCCCCCTAGTCTTTCTACTATCCGAAAGAGTAAATAACCGATTCACATCTATCCGTTCTAGACCTCTCATGATTTTAAACACCTCTATCATATCCCCCCTCAGTCATCTCTTCTCCAAGCTGAAAAGTCCTAACCTCTTTAGTCTTTCCTCATAGGGGAGTTGTTCCATTCCCCTTATCATTTTGGTAGCCCTTCTCTGTACCTTCTCCATCGCAATTATATCTTTTTTGAGATGCGGCGACCAGAATTGTATACAGTATTCAAGGTGCGGTCTCACCATGGAGCGATACAGAGGCATTATGACATTTTCTGTTTTATTCATCATTCCTTTTCTAATAATTCCCAACATTCTGTTTGCTTTTTTGACTGCCGCAGCACACTGCACCGACGATTTCAATGTGTTATCCACTATGACACCTAGATCTCTTTCTTGGGTTGTAGCACCTAATATGGAACCCAACATTGTGTAATTATAGCATGGGTTATTTTTCCCTATATGCATCACCTTGCACTTATCAACATTAAATTTCATCTGCCATTTGGATGCCCAATTTTCCAGTCTCACAAGGTCTTCCTGCAATTTGTCACAATCTGCTTGTGATTTAACTACTCTGAACAATTTTGTGTCATCTGCAAATTTGATTATCTCACTTGTCGTATTTCTTTCCAGATCATTTATAAATATATTGAACAGTAAGGGTCCCAATACAGATCCCTGAGGCACTCCACTGCCCACTCCCTTCCACTGAGAAAATTGCCCATTTAATCCTACTCTCTGTTTTCTGTCTTTTAGCCAGTATGCAATCCACGAAAGGACATCGCCACCTATCCCATGACTTTTTACTTTTCCTAGAAGCCTCTCATGAGGAACTTTGTCAAACGCCTTCTGAAAATCCAAGTATACTATATCTACCGGTTCACCTTTATCCACGTTTATTAACTCCTTCAAAAAAGTGAAGCAGATTTGTGAGGCAAGACTTGCCCTGGGTAAAGCCATGCTGACTTTGTTGATTATTCAGATTAATAATCAACTGCAGATACACTACTCAGTTTAACTGATGTCAAATAGTGTTGTATACTTAACTTTTTCTTAGGCAAAAAATTATATCCCTCAAAACCATAATGGCCTCCATGTGCCATTACCAAAAAGGATATAGGACAGAGATCAAGACAACCATCCCAAAATCAAACCACATTGATAAAATCTTAAGATACACACTAAGATGTATACTAAGGGGAGCAGAAAGGCGCATGGCCCTTTGACGTGGCCCTGAGGCACTGGCCTGTCATGCAGAGAGTTTGGCTTCAGGCCGATCCTCTTGAAAAAGCATCATTGTCTCTGTAGTGACCCTGCAACCACCACTGACACCCTAGCAGGGTTGAACACACAGCTGACTGGAGAGTACCACAAACAGGAGAGACTTCCAAGGTAAGACAAGCAGGAATTCACCTGCTCAGGTTAGATGCATCCTGAATTTAGATTCTAGATTCAATTACCCGTCTCTCCGAACTAAGATCACGTCAAATTAGGTACATTGCAGGTAAAGCTAGGCATGACCCTGGCCCAGAAGGTTGCAATCTAAGGAGGTAATTATCAAAAGGATTTAAACATGTGTAAATGAAATTTATACGCATAAAGGTGAAATTATTTATTACCTGATTTTTTTTTCCTTGAGTCCTGCTACAACAGTCAATGCTTTAGAGATTTCCCAAGACAACTTGACTAATAGCTGTTTACTGATTACTCCAGGAATTTGTCCAACCCTTTATAAAGCCCAGATACACTAACTGCCTTAATCACATCCTCTGGAACAAATTCCAGAGCTTAATTATACATACAGTAAAAAAAAGAATTTTCTTCGATTTCTTTTAAATGTGCCACTTGCTAACTTCATGGCATGACCCCTAGTCCTAAAATCTGAAGTAACTGATTTACATTAACCCAGTCTAATCCTCTCATGATTTTATAGACCTCCATCATATCCCCCCTCAGCCATCTCTTCTCCAAGCTGAACAGCTCTAACCTCTTTAGCCTTTCCTCATAGGAGAGCCATTCTATTTATCATTTTGATCACCTTTTTCTGTACCTTCTCCAGTGCATCAATATATTTTTTCAGATGTGGCGACCAGAATTGTACAAAGTACTCAAGGTGCGATCTCACCATGGGGCGATACAGATTTATTCACTATTCCCTTCCTAATAATTCCTAACATTCCCCTAGATTCATCAAAATGCTATAAATTTTTGCATGGATAATGCACGCAATAAGAAAATGGGGCGTGGCAATGATAATTTTATAATTATCACACAGCGTGCTCTTAGTGCTTCGCATAGGTAGTTTATCACAACATTCGTCAGTGTTTGCACCCCTGTACTTCGCTACTCACGAAGTGCCCAGACAGGCATTTCCTTACTTGTGTGCGCGTGTGTGTATATATATATGTGTATGTGCGTGTGTATATATATGTGTATGTGCGTGCGTATGCGTGTGGAGTGGGGCACAGAGAGACTTTATAAGGCCTTCATAGTAGTCAATTATTTATATCACTATAGGAGGGCCAGCTTAGTAACTCGAGGTGAGGTTTTCGTGGTGGTGTAGGGTTTGGGGGCCAGTTTTACATATAGAGTGAGATGTATGAACAGCACAGTAAAACCTCAGTGAAGATTTCATATCATTTGGAGTGGCGTGAAGAAAGTCAGACTAAGCTGAGATTGCATCAATGTTCTCTCGCTGGATAGTATCCTGATAGCAAGTCCATCAAGCTAGGGCAAGAGAACATTGTAGTAATCTCATAATGCATTTTGATGAATGACCCTGATTTTTTTTTTTTTTTTTTTAAATTGCCACAGCACACTGAGCTGACTATTTCAATGTACTGTCTACTATGATGCCTAAATCTTTTTCCTAGGTGGTAACACCCAACATGAAACTTAACATCGTTTAACTACAGCATGGATTGTTGTTTCCTACATGCATCACCCTGACTTGTCCACATTAAATTTCATCTGCTATTTTGATGCCGAATCTTCCAATTCTCACAAGGTCCTCCTGCAATTTCTCACTATCCGCTTGTGATTTAACTACTCTGAATAATTATATACAATCTGCAATTTTGATCACCTCTCTCGTCATTCCCCTGTCCAGATCATTTCTAAATATATTAAAAAGCATTGGTCCAAATACAGGTCCCTGAGGCTGTCTACTGTTTACTTCTCTCCACTGAGAAAACTGACCATTTAATCCTACTGTTTCCTGGATTTTAACCAGTTTGCAATCCACAAAAGTACAATGCCTCCTATCCCATGACTTTTTAATTTTCTTAGAAGTCTCTCATGAGGGACTGTGTCAAATGCCTTCTGAAAATCCAAATATACCAGGTCTACTGGCTCACTATATCCACATTTATTAATCCCTTCAAAAATAACATAGCAGATTTGTAAGGCAAGACTTCCCTTGGATAAATCCATGCTAATTGTGCCCCATTAAATCATATCCATCTAGATGTTCTGTGATTTTGTTTTCTAGAATAATTTTCATGATTATTTTCTGGCTCAGAAGTCAGGCTTACCAGCATATAGTTTCCGGCTTATCCCTGGAGCCTTTTTTAAATATTGGGGTACATTGGCCACCTTCCAGTCCACAGATACAATGGTCAATTTTAATGATAGGTTACAAATTACTAGTAACAGACCTGAAATTTAATTTCTGAAGTCTGGTCTGGGAGATTTGCTACTCTTTAGCTGTCAAGCTGGCCTACATCATCTTCCAAATTCACTATAATTTGGTTCAGTTCATCTGAATCATTACCCTTGAAAACCATCTCTGGAATGGGTCTCTCTCCAACATCTTCATTAGTAAACACCAAAGCAAAGAATTAGTTTTAGTCTTTCCGGGTTGGCCCTATCTTCTCTAAATGCCCCTTTAACCCCTCAATCATCGAACAGTCCAATAGTCTCCCTCCCAGACTACCTGCTTTGGATATATTTTATAGTGATTTTTTGCCTCTATGGCCTACTTCTTTACAAATTCTCTCAGTCTGTCTTATCAGTGTTTTACATTTAACTTGTCAATGCTTTTTTTTTTTTTTTTTCATTTTCTTCATATGGATCCTTCTTCCAAATTTTGAAGGAAGATTTTGTGGCTGAAATAGCTTCTTTCACTTCACCAATAAAGTCAGCAGACATCCAACTTCCTTCCTTAATGCATGGAAAATAACCAGACTGCACTTCTAAGATGATAGTTTTAAACAATATTGTACCCTCAATTTGTGTAGCCGCACCTTTTTTTTTTCTATCTTCCTCATTTTATCACAGTCTTCTTTTAGAAAATTTAATGCTAGAGCTGTTAAATGTACTTATTGTCCCCCCTTCCAATCACAAATTCAAACTGTCCACACCACCTCTCTCATCAAATACTGCATTCCACTAAGAATTAGATCTAAAATAGTTCTCTTTTGCCAATTCCTGAACCAAGAAGATAAGCAAAACATGAGCAGCAGATCCAGCAGGATGCATAAACAGAAGCCAAAAGAACTTCAGACTACAGCAGGGACCAGAACTAACAGCACTGAAGAATTCCTGCTTACTGAAGTCACCATCATCGGGATCATCATAGAGAAACTGCAAACAAATTTCTGCAATCAGTATGTTAAGACTAAAACAATTATTTAAAAAACCCACTCTTTTTGCATATTTCCCCTAAAACAAATTCCCAAAGAGAAATTGCATTTGAATGGTACTAAGCATTCCTAAACTGTAATATAGAACATTGTTAGTTATAGTTGCAGCCTCTGCAATGACTCCAGGTGAAATGACGGGCTAAGTTTCTTCTTTTGGTCTCTGTTCATAAATTGCTATACTCTGAGAAATTTTGTGCACTTAAGTATAAATTGTCTTACTATGTACCCAACAGGAAATTGCAGTCCCAATCAGCTTGCTTTTTAAATGAGCCATCGACTAGAGGTAGAACCGCTCAGACTCGCAGGAGGGCATTTTCTTAGGTGGCACCAGTAGTTTGGAATACTTTACCTGGGAAGCTCAGAGAAGTGCTATCCAGCTAGAGATAGTGCATTTAGCTACTGGTAGTCCAGGTGCCTTTGGGTCAAAGGAGACAAAGAGTTGGGAAACACGGGAGTCCGAGTTTGTCCTGTCTTTGTAGTATGCTAAAGCTCTTTTGCAATCTAGTGTGTGCAGGTAATTTTTCCCTATCATTGCTTGAGGGTTTAGGAAAAAGGTGGGTAATTCCATAGTCTGATTGAGGTGGAATTGGGAAACCACTTTAGGTAGGAAGGATGGGTGAGTTCGGAGAACTACCTTTTGGTGATAAAATTGTAAATACGGAGAATAATGGACCAAAGCCTGTAATTCACTAACTCTTCATGCCAATGTTACTGCAACCAGGAATACAACCTTTCCATGTGAGGTATTTTATATGTGCCGAGTCCATGGGTTAAACGGGGAAAGCATGAGCTGTTCCAAAACTATGTTGAGGTTCCATGGACCTGGAGGCTTAGAGATCGGAGGACGAATGAGAGTTAGACCTTTGATGAAACGAGATAGTAAGGGGTGATTGGATATAGGAATATTGGTAACTGGTCTCTGATATGCCCCTATGGCACTGGGATGAACTCTGACTGATGATGTGGATAGACCAGCTATATATAGTGTATGAAGATAATCAATGAGCAATTCAGGTGAGCAGTCCAATGGTGGTAACACCTTTGGAAGTGCACCAGGTAGAGTAACGTTTCCATTTATAGCTGTAATTTTTCCTTGTGGAGAGTTTCCTGGATTCTAACAAGATGAATTGTGCGGAGGTGGAAACTCCCTGTTCTGTTAGAAGGAGCCTCTCAATCTCCACGCTGTCAAGTGGAGAGATGAGTGTTAGCAGGTGTATGTAGAAGCGTCCCTTGATCTTGGCAGAGAAGATCCTGGCGATTCGGTAATCGAATTGGATCCATGATGGCTAGTCTGAGAAGGAAACTGTACCGGACCCTCCTTGTTTGTTGATGTAAAACATTGCGACTTGGTTTTCCGTGTAGATCATGACCCTGTAACCTTTCAGGTGGTCTTGGAACACTCGTAATGCACTGCGAATCGCTCTGAGTTCCAATAAATTTATTATTTGCAGGTTCTATTCCGGAGATTGTCCATAACCCTTGTGTTTCGTAAATCTCAAGGTGTGCACTCCAGCCCTTGCGAGACGCATCTGTGGTTAATACTGGCATTCTGAGGAGGGAAACTGAACAAGTGCTACCTTGGATAGGGTGGGAGTTTAGGAGCCACCATGTTATATCTTTTTCTCATTTCGGCGGCGTCAGCATCCTTCTGTGTCAATGGTTTGCGAGTGTTGTTTCAATTGATGTTTCAAGCCCCATTGCAGGCGTCTCACGTGTAGCCTGGAGTTGGGAACCATGAAATTTGCCGCTGCCATGTGGCAGAGGGCTACTAAAACCTGTCTCGCTGAAGGTCTCTGAGTATGGTTTAAGGTAGGTGTAGCAGAAGACGGAATTGTTGATATTCTGTCGCTTGGTAGTATGACCTGTTGCATGGTAGTGTCCAGGCATGCTCTTATGAACTTTAACTGTTGTGTTGGTTGTAGGTGTGATTTCTGAAAATTGATCACCAATCCTAATTCTTGCAAGCATTGTATCACTCAAAGGATGTGTTCGATTAAGATGTTTGGAGATTGGGCCGATATGAGCCAATCGTCCAGATATGGTTTATACCTTGTTGGTCTGAGATGAGCCAACACTACTACCATGCATTTGGTGAACACCATGGGTGCAGCCGATAGTCCAAGGAGGAGAAACTTTGTATTGGTAATGTTGATTGCCTGTAGCGAAAGCATAGGTACGCCACCGAGGATCGATGGATTGGAATGTGTGTGTAAGCATCCTTCAGGTTGATGGAACACATCCAATCGGTTTGGATCAGAGGAAGGATTGATTTTAACAATACCATTTTGAATTTCTCTTTGGTGAGAAATTTGTTCAATTCCCTTAGGTCTAGGATGGGGCGAAGGCCACCCGACTTCTTGGGTATGAGGAAGTATGGGGAATAAAATCCTACTGATTGGGTCCCTGGGTAAATTTGTCGAATTGCTTGCTGTTTGCGAAGTAACATAATTTCCTCCCCCAGTTGTGGTTGGAAGTTGTGAATCTTGAAAGTGGAAAGATGAGGTAATATGGGTTTTGTGACAAACTGAAGTTGGTAGCCGGATGTTATCCTCTCCCAGGCAGGAATGAATCCTGCCGGGTGGTGCTTGATGTTGTGGTGGTGGCTGGGTAACTAAAAAGATGAAGTCGCTTTCACTGCAGTAGTCAGCCGTTGTGCCTGCTGTCTCCGATTACCTGGTTTACCTCTACATTGGTTTGAGTTATTCTGTTGTGAAGCAGGACGCTGGTATGCAGGGTAAGTCTGTGTACGAAAGGACTGATAAGATCTGTAGGGTCTCCTGGCATAGGATTGCCTACAAGTAGATCCAATATAACAACATGTGGTTGAATAGTTAGGATGTGATGTTAATGATTGTACTGCTAGAGCTTCTTCCTTCAGTTTACCCACTGTGTCCTGAAATCGTTCTCCGAACAGGTTATCTCCTGTACGTGGGAGGTTTGTTAGTTTTTCATGCAAATCTTCACGTATCTAACTTTAGCGTAACCATGCTAGTCTGCGGGCTGCAATGGCTGTTGCCGATGCCCTAGACGATGTTTCGTTTGTTTGGTAGATTGACCTCAAAAGGTGACGAGAACACTCTTCCATGTCATGAAGAGGCGGAGGTATCTGATCCGCAGTCGAGGAAAGCATACCTTTTATAGCGTGTATGCACTCATACAGGTATTGTACCATGTAGAATTGATGGTGCGTAATCCGGGCGTTCAACATTGAGTTATGGTATATTTTCCTGCCAAACATCCAAATATTTGTTGTCTTTGCCTGGTGGGTATGAGGAATGTGACTTTGTTTTCTTAAATCTTTGCATCGCCGATTCTACTACAATTGAAGCATGAGGTAATTGTGGTACAGAGTACGATGATGTTTTTCCTCATACGGAATTTATGTCCGTTTTCTGGAAACTGCTGCGATTGCGTAAGGTGTTTCCCCAGGTTTTCTGTAAGACTGAATGCAGGGAGCTCTTGTGGTGGAAGAGATGTTGGTTCCCCTGGGGTATAAAAAAAGTTTTAGGAGACCAGGGTTTCTGGACCTAGGGTCTGTTTCTTTTTGGACCTCTAGATGCAGTATTGTACCCAATTTTTCCAGAAATTTTGGGTATGGTAAGGTTCTGGAGGGAATACGGCTCCTGAAGTTGTTCCTGCGGATCCGATGGGAATCCCGTAGATGATGATGGGGATGTTTGTGGTGAAGGAGAATCAAATGATGTATCCTGTTTATAATTTGGGGAAGCTGGTCGGTTTGCTATGGGAGATGTCGGAGGCTCCACCGACGGTTCCCTATTAGTCTGCGTCTTATGTTCCAGAGAACTGTCATCAGCAACATTAGTCATTTTGAATGACGACTGAAGAGTTTCATAAAAACCTGCTGAGGATTGGGACAATTGGTATAATGCCTCTTTTGTACGAGGGGGCATTATTTTACGATCATCTGGTTGCTGTGACCCACATGCTTTAGGTTGCATTGGTGTGTTCTGAGGTAAAGCAGTATATACTTTATGGTCTTCTGTTTCTCATCGCATATGATGTCCCTCGAATCCTCTGAAGCTGTAGAAGCGATAGAGGAAGCAACCTGTATTATCTCTCTGTGATAGAAGGTATTTGAAGTTGGTATATAAGATGATTTTGAAGTCTAAGGACTTACTTCCCATGTAGCACTCCTCTTTGCCAACTTTTTGTGGTGGGAGCGTCGTGAGTGCTTATGATAATAGTGTGACGACGAGTCTGTATGACTTTTCCGTGAAGACAGTGATAGTTTTCTACGTTTTATTGTAAACTCTGTCGAATTATCTCTCGAAGAAAGGGAAGTACCTGAATGAGGTGAGTTTATTGATGGAGAGCCTGAAGACGACCTGCGTGAGGTTCCATGTCTTCGTTTCAACTCATTTTGTAATTCATGAGATAGGTACTCATGTGTCTTATGCGCGGATCTAGACTTGTGTGCATATCTTTCTGTTTCTGTATGCGCAAGAGTGATCGGCGCCGATGTCTCCAGCGCCATGCGCATAGATATGGTTGGCGACGGGCACACAGGTGGTGTCCCTGTACGCCAGACGTCTTCGGCGCCTTGCGCGCCGATGTCTTCGGCACCCTGCGTGCAGAAATCTTCTGCGCCGTGCGCGCAGGGTCCTTCGGCGTCGTGCGCCCAAGTTTCTGCGGCGCCATGCGCATAGAAATGTTGTGCGCCGATACTTCTTCAGGCGCCGAAGTGCTATGCGTCGATCCTTGTGTGTGCACATAAGGCGCCTTAGGCGCAGAAGTTTTAGGTGCCGAGATTTTTGGCGGCAAAGTGTCCTGCGAAGGCGATTCTGGCTCTTTGGATTTTTGAAAATCCAATGGCCTTTTCGGCTTGTCACCTCCTTACCTCCAAGATTGGAGGACGGAGGATCCCATGATGATGCCCTCTTTTTTGAGGGAGCCGATAAAATCGCAGGGCCAGGCGACAAATGAGCCTCCGATGGCTCCGTTGAGGCAAAAAGTTCCTGAAGCCTGTAGGCCCTTTGCTTCAGTGCTCTAGGTGACATCCTTGAGCAAAATTCACAATCTTCCCGATTGTGATCTGGTCCTAGGCATCGGTAACATCGGTCATGGCCATCCGTGACCGACATTACCTTGCCGCAATTACAGGGCTTAAACCCCGATTTTGACATGTTTTTGTTCTATAATGCTGAGGAGAAGAATAGCTCCACATGCGATCCCATGCGCGGAAAGAACAGACTGAGGAGATTCAGTTACTTTCCTGCGCGGGAACACACGCACAAGCCGCAGAGAGCAAAGCTCTGATCTCTGCTTTTGACAAGCTCTGCCTCCCAGAACCTGATTGACAGATCCCATGACAGCATGGCTAATTCAGCCATGCTATCGACGGGAAAATAATCTATCATCTTATATAAAAAGTATGGATTTAAAAAAAAAATGCGTGTGTTCCTTTAGATTAACCCGCTTCATATGTGGGCAGCATATATGTTGAGCTCCGGGAGTGGATCCTTGGGCCGACCGCCTGCGAGAGGCGGACGGGAGGCAGACGCACGCAGTCGGAAATGAGTCTTCACCTGGAAGCCCGAAGCCCCCCCAGAGGAGCTGTTTGAGCCCGGGCCGCTAGGACTTAGGCGGCTTCGCCCTGGAAGCCAGAGGTCCCCCCGGGAGGAGCCCGTAGGGACCCGGACCGCTGGGACTTAGGCGAGCGGCTATCTGCGGAGAAGACCAGGAGCAGACCGGAGTCAGGGCAGGCAGCAGAAGACTGATTCGATGAGACGGACCAGGATCAGGGCACCGGATCAGGCAAGCAGAATCAGGGGAGAAGGAGCAGGCTGGCAGGATCACAGGAACAGGCAGGCAGGATCCTAGGAACTGGCAAGCAGGATCACAGGAACAGGCAACTTACAGCTCGGAGAGCGACCACGTTGCAAGGCTCAGAGGAGACTCAGACGCAGAGTTAAATCCCCCTCGGCGTCTGACGTCATCCTGAGGGCGGCACCGGGTTTTCGCACCGGGGGCCCTTTAAAAAGGCCTCCCCTGCGCGCGCGTGAGCCCTAGGGGCGGGGCCAAGCTTCTCCGGCGGCGTCTCCCTTGTGGGAGCGCTGCTGACTAGGCCGCAGCTGTAGCGGCACCGTCGCGGGCCATGCCGCGTTCTGGGACCGGAGCCAGGTAGGGGTTCGGTCGCGCTCCTCACGGCCGGAATCACAATATATTTATTGTATTTAACTTTCAACTCAATGTTACCTCATGCAAGGAATTGTAGCTAGGTAATAACCTTGTTATATTTAATAAATACCTGCCTCTCATATGCAACAATTCCTTTCTCCAGGGTAAGCCTGCAGCCAATGCAGGTTACAATAGGCCTAACAAACACATATACAATATAAATTAAAACAAACATTAAACTATAAAATGCAAAAAGTCTAATGCAACCCAACTCTCCTCCATTCCCACTAGGGATCTGGAACTCACTGCCCTACAAACTAAATCAAAATCACAGTCCCTCCATAACCCACACAAATACCAAAGCAGCAATATAAATCCCTACAGTCCACCACGTGAATACCACGCTCAAATCCAAAAGACCCAGAATTGAATCATTTTTTTTCCTTTATCCAGCAACTCTGAACCCAAATTGGGAGCTATCCAGCACGATATCAACAGAATCCAAACTCTTAAGAATTGCTTTTTCTATCATTTTGGATAAAAACACAATGGGCAATAAAGGTAGATAATTTTCTAGTTTGGCAACATCCAAAGGGGCAGATGATAAAATTTGCAGAAAGTGGGTGCTGACTTTTCAGCGCCCACAAGGGGGGTACCATGCAATAAACAAATTAGGGGGTCTCGCTAGCAAGGAGGTGCTAGGGTCGCTAGCGCGACCTTAGTGCCTCATTGCTAACGCGACCCTGTGGTTACTGGCTGTCTGCCGGTTATGAACACTGTTGCCGATAAACCAGGCGTCTATTTACATAACTGCAGTCAGCCGGTTATGAAAGCGATGCCGAGTATATCGGCATCTGTCTTCAAAGCGGCCAGCAGAGGGTTTTTTTTCCTTTTTTTTTTTTTTCCTTTAAAAAAAAAGTACAGAAAATTAAAAGCAGTCTGAGACGCACATTTATTTTTTTGCATTTGGAGAGAATGAGTAATAGCCTCATTCACATGCATATGCATGTGAAGAGCGCTAACTCATTCACTCCGCGTCGGACGCGCGTTAAATAGGCGCTAATCCCCCTATTGCATTAGGGGGTGGATTAGCGCCTATTTAACCTGCAGACAGCGGGTTAAACAGTGCGCTCAGCTGAGCGCACTGTATTGCATCAGCCCCAAAGTTAGTTTCTCAAAGAGAGGTCCAACTGTGGATACCTTGAGAGTCTGAGGGAAAATAACACCCTGTAAGGAACTATTTATCACTAAACTGAACGGAGAAACTAAGCTGAAATTTTGAAACATACAAACATACGTGTGTGACAATTTGTCAATATTCAAATCCCATGCAAAAACGTGTCTGTCTCATTCAGCAGGAGCTATTTTTAAAACTAAAACTACATTAAACATGTTTACTTTAGTCAGTTTTAAGCAGGGAAGAAAAAGGAGATTTATTTTTTCCAGATGGCTTCAATAGTCTTCAGATATTCTGTGAGTATTTCTCCACCTACAAAAATCAAGTGATTGAAGGACAATGTCCACATGCAGGCCTGAATAAATCTGATGCAGGATTAAAAAGCCACCTCCAAAATTTTGGCACCAGGATGGATAGTAATGCCACCTCCACCCACTTCTCTTACTGATATATTCACCCATCACATCTGTTCAATGAACTCCCTACTCCCCCTCCAAATCTTACCACTTTACTTTTGCCTCCTCCACTGGCTATGTTCATAAATCTATGGAGCACCCTACAGTTCAAAGCACAAGACTGAACCAAGCTAGCACAGTTTGAAGCACTGGAGAGAGGTCCAGAAATCAGACATTTCCTGTGGCACAGACACCACCATACAGGCTCCTCCAATTCTGTCTTAAGCACACACCCAACTCTGGCTCCTGTAAGAAGGTCCCGTGGCAGAAAACCAGTGTCACTGCTCAATGACATCAGTGTCGGCTGGGGATTTAAACCCCAGCTGTGCTCCAAGCCAGTACCTTAGCAATGGATCCTCTTGCCTTGTCGCAGAGTGTGTTGATATTATTCCAGCCTTCTTTCCTGCTTTTGCCTTTGCTCTTGATCCAACCTTGCCTTCATAATTGTCCCAGTCCTTGCCTCAGTTGCCTGACTGTCCCTTGCTCCCTTTCCTGTTCTCTCCACCTCCTTGGCCCTCCTTTCTCTCAGACTCATCTTCTATGCTTAACCCTTGCCTGCCTTTTAAATTTGCCTGGAAGCCACCTGCCCTGACCTCCTCTTGGATTAAATCGACCACACCTGTATATAGCCTACTGCTAGGAACTCAACTTAGCCAGTACGCCGTCTGCCCCAACCTTCAGCCCTTTTCTGGATTCTCCTCACTCATCAGGATTTCACCTAATTCCTGCCGATCCCTGATCCCAAGGGCCCAATCTGTGGGGGAATGAGTTATTTATTATTTAAATTCTTTTAATATACCGATGCTCAAGACCAGGTCTTATCGTACCGGTTTACAATAAACTAGGGGGTAAACCAGTTAACACTGAAAGCGAAAAGTGAAAGTTACATTACAACAGGGAATGTGGAACAAGGCTGTTATAAAAAAGGGATAGATTAACAATTTCTAACTGGAGAGCAGTGCATGTAAGCAGAGAGTAATTGCTTACGTGGTAAGAATTATATACAATTTACACAGTGGAGTCGATTAGACAAGTTATATGAGAGCACAGTTAGCAGCAAAACAGTTCCTTTGTGCGGCGGAAAGGGGACGCAACCATGGGGTGTTGGTCTGTGTGGATTAACATAAGGCTTCTTCAAGGATATGCTTGGGTGAACAGCCATGTTTTTAATTTTTTTCTGAATGAATATGATATGACAATGTTCCTGGCGGAGATCTGGAGGGAGAGAATTCCAGTGATGCGGACCGGCAGTTGATAGCGCTCGTTTTTCAATGGCGTTGTGTATAGCGGATTTGTTCGGGGGAACCTGGAGGGAGTCTCTATATGCAGATCTGGTAGGTCTTGCTGAGGAGTGTGGTTTGAGGGGTATGGTCAGTTGGAGAGAGGATTGCTGAAATATGGTTTTGTGAATGATGGTCAGTGTCTTGAAGAGAATTCTGTAGTGGATGGGTAGCCAGTGACGTATTGGTGTGATGTGGTCCATACGGCGAGAGTTTGTGAGTATCCTGGCTGCAGCGTTTTGCAGCATTTGAAGAAGTTTGGTAGAAGAAGCAGGGAGACCAAGCAGTAGCGCATTACAATAATCAATCTTTGAGAATAGTATGGCTTGAAGGACCGAGCGGTAGTCATGGAAGTGTAGGAGAGGTCTTAACTGTTTTAGGACCTGTAGTTTGTAAAAGCCTTCTTTAGTGGTGGTGTTAATGAATTTAAGGTTCATTCTGGAGTCTAGGATGGTTCCTAGGTCTCTCACTTGATTTACTAATGGAGTATTAGTAGTGTTGGCTAGTGGGTTATTATCATTGGGGGAAATGACCAGCAGTTCCGTCTTGGACGTATTGAGAACAAGGATGAGGCTTGTGAGGAGGAGGTTAATGGCGTGAAGGCAGCTATTCCAATAGTTTAGAGTGTCGGAAACGGGATCCTTGATGGGGATTAGGATCTGCACGTCGTCCGCATAAATGAAGTAGGTGAGGTCGAGGTTATTGAGTAGTTGGCATAGGGGGAGAAGATATATGTTGAATAGGGTCGGCGAGAGCGAGGAACCCTGAGGAACTCCTTGCTTGGCCGCTACAGGGTGAGACTCTTTGTTGATTATTTTTGCTTTGTAATACCTGTCGCTTAGAAAGGATTTTAACCAGAGGAGTGCAGAACCAGAGATGCCTATTTCCATCAGACGGTTGATGAGGATTGTGTGGTTAACTGTGTCAAATGCTGCCGAGATGTCTAGCAGAGCTAGCAAGTATGATTGACCTTTGTCGAGGCCCATCAGGATGTTGTCCGTTAATGAGAGTAGGAGAGATTCTATGCTTCTGCGTTTCCTGAAACCGAATTGTGAGTTATTGAAGATGAAGACCAGTCTTTGTCCCTGAGTGCATCTGCCTGCTGACAGCATGGGACTAGTGAGCTTGCTCGCTAGGCCAGTATTGTTCCAGCTCTACTTATATGGATCTCAATTTTCAAAATGTTCATTAAATCAAACACAGGCTACCATAATAGTGTACTCTGCCTCCCAGCCAGAATAATTTGTGTTCCTGATGATGCATTAAGAGCCTGACTTACTAAGTTTTTTCTATCCATAGATACAGAAAGGGATAACAGCTTTAAAAATCAGGCCCTGAAACAGATGTCCCCAAACTCTGTCCTTGAGGACCACAATCCAGTCAGGTTTTCTGGGAATCTACAATAAATATGCATGAGATCTAGCTACACAGAAAAGAAGGCAGTGCTTGAAAAGAGATCTCAGGCACATTCATTATGGTTATCCTCAAAACCCAATTAGAATCGGCCCACAAGGACAGAATTTGAGAGGACCCCTATCCTAAAGTCTAAAGGAGTGGCAATAGAAGTTTGAGGGCCCCTGCCCCCAATTTTAGTGGAGACAAGAAGCATTGTGTGATTTTGAGAAAGCTCTCAGCCGCTTGCTCCTAAGTTTTTGGGCTGGCTGCTAGATCCAAAGAAAATGTGTTAAGCCATGCTGTATGATGTTCAATAGACTATACAAAAAAAAGGCATTTTGATAAACAGAGCACATATGACTTGAAAATTACAGGGAAGAATCACATTGAACTGAAAGGGCTAATTTTTATAAAGTGGTTTCTCTCATCAGGATGACACATTAAAAGGCATAGAACAGCATGCTATACAAACAGATGCTGGATATCATCTGTACTAAAAGCTGGTACGTCTTCAAAGTGCTACAAAATACCATAGTTTTGTCAGATGAAAAAATGTCTAAGACTAAATTACAACCTCAGAGACACATAGCACAGCTGTATTACTTTCGGTCAGTGCACCCCCTCAATCTTCTTGTCACAAAAAAAGGGATGGTCTTCTAATCTCCCTTTTAAAAGAGATTTTAAAAAAGGAAGATTTGGCAGAAATCAGACAAAAATCAGGAATCCAAAATCTTTAATTCTCATCATTTGCTGACAGAAACCAGTACAGCAAAAGTTTATTTGATTTAAAGATAACTTTTTAGACTGCCATATTACATGCTTAAAGCTATCATAATTACTAAAGGAAAACTGAGGTATAGCCTTGTGGTTAGAGCAAGCTGAGAACCAGGGAAGCCACAGTTCAAATTCCACTGATGGTCCCTTGTGACTGTCTAAATCACTTTACCTTCCATTGCCTCAGGTGTAAAACTTACCCCTAGATTCATCAAAATGCTATATCGCACGTATAACGTCTGCGGTAAGAGAAAGAGGCGTGTTTAGGGTAATTTTTAGAATTACTGCACCAAGCAGGTAGTATTGGGGCGGGGGGGGATATGCGGTAAAGTTTTCGCACCCCATGATACTTCTATTTTGCAGCTCACAAAGCACCCAGACAAAGGAAGGGGGGGGAGAAGAGAGAAGCGAGAAGCGCAGAGAGAAGCGAGAATTTATAAGGCCATCATAGTAGTCAATGATTTATATCTGTATAGGAGGGCCAGTTAATAGCTCGAGGTGAGGTGTTGATGGTGGTATAGGGGCCAGATTTACATGCAGAGTGAGACGTGAGAACTGTACCGTATACCTCGGTGAAGATTTGATGTCATTTGAGGTGAGGAAAGTCTCACAAAGATGAGATTTCTATTATGTTCTCTCGCCCTAGCTTGATGGTACCCAAATGACATCAAATCTTCACCAGTGTACGGTGCAGTTCACATGTCCCACTCTGCATGTAAAACTGGCCCCTAAACCACCACGAACCGCTCACCTTGATCTATTAGCTGGCCCTCCTATACTCATAAATAGTTGAATACTGTGAAGGCCTCCCCAGAGGCTCTCTCTCCTCGCCCTCTCTCCTTCCCCCTCCCCAGTCCAGAAATGGCTGAAATGCAATTCGCAAAAAGTTTTTAAATAATTTTTTATTTATGCATTATAATAATTACATATCAAGAAATAAACTTGGTTAAAGAAAATACTCAGATTATAAATGTTACACAATCATTTCTTATAACAAAATAAGTCATACTCCAAATTTAAGTCCAAAATAATTTGAGCCGCCAAATCCACAATGCTAACTAGAAATTCAATAGGAAACATTTTGTCTGCACCTCTTCAGGAGGTTTCATTTATGATAAGGAGAGATAATGTAACCAGTTACATAGAGATTAATTAACATTATCATCAATAGAGACATTTTCTACTTTGTCACTCAAAAATTGTATCAATTGAGATGGCATAAAGAAAAGATAGGAAGCTTCTTTATATTTTATGTAACACTTGCAGGGAAATTTTAATAAGAAAAAGGTCCCTATTTGCTGGACCTTAGGTCTAAGAAGTAAAAAATTGCTTCCTCTTTTTCTGCATAGTTTTTGATACATCAGGAAATATCCTAACCCGAAGGTTCAAAAATAATTCTAATCTATATCTATAGAATAATTTCAGCACCCAATCTTTATCAGGTTCTAATACAAAAGTCACTATTAATGTTGCTGGGTTAGTTTGTGTTGTATCCAATGTCTCTAGTAATTCTGAAATATTGAAGGTAGGTAAATCCAACTCCCCTGCATGCTCTAGTTGATTTTAATAGACTCCATCTTGTTTTGTCCCAAATTATTTTTGAAGGACAGTAGACAGAATGCTCATGTTAAAGGTGGAACAACATTTTCAGATATCTTAAGAATTTCAGTAACATATCTCTTGAACATATCTTTGGTGTCATATATGATATCTTCGGAAATTTCACTAAACGAAGGTTTTTACCCTTCACCACATTCTCCAAATTTTCAAGTTTACTAGATATCGCTTTACTGATGATTTCTGCAACAACTTTCCAGATAGTAATTTTGTGTTAACTTCAGTGATCTGCTGAGTATTTAATGTTACAGTTTTTTCCATATGTTGTATTTGTGTTTCATAATCCTTGTTTCTATCTACCAGAGCAATTTTTTTACTTGATAACAGATTCCCCACACAGTCTATGGCTTCTCACAAAGAGTCTAACGTTACCAATTGAGGTTTAGCCAAGGGGAAATCGCATTTTCGGCTGTAGTAGAGTGGAAAAACTTTCCTCTCTCCTGGTCCCGTTACCGGCAATCTCGTCGGGCATTTCTGCTCTGGCGTCCAACAGCTTTGGTAGGCGTCTTCACCAGGTTCCCTTCTGGGTTTCGGCTCATGGCAGGGTTTGTCAGTGCTTCTCTCCAGATTGGGGACAGAGATGTTTCAGAGTCCGGTAAGGAAACCTGCATCTCTTCCATGGCTCCGAACCATTGCGACTCCTCTCCCGACCTCAAGCCCCCTCGAAACACATGGCTAGCCATCAGGCCAGTCACAGACGCCTCCCGGGGTAGCCCAGGGTAGGCTTTCTCCCTTGTACATTTTTTTCTGGCCAAATGAGGCATAAGGAAATAATTTTGCAAGAAAATCTGAGCGCAAGAGAGCCACGGCTTTCAGTACGAGTATGCAGGCACCATCTTGGCCCCTTCAATTTGCAAAATTTATTGCGAATTGTGTGTGGCCATTTCGGGCATATCGCACAGCTTATCACCAGGAAAAAAGGTGCAGTTATTTCCGGCGTTATGCTATCACATGGTGTGATATCGCCCCTCATTTTAATTAATCCCGCCCAACCCCCTCCCTAATCCCACTCCTTCCATTCATGCCATGTGATGGTACTATTATTGCATGTATTATGGCGTTAACGCCTTAACATATTTTGATGAATGACCCTATTAGATTGTAAACCCTAAGAGCCAAGGTAATAGCTGCTGTACTTGAATGTAAACTGCCTTGAGATATTAATGGAAATGTTGAGCTAAATCTAAATAAGACAACACATTATAGGATACTACAGAAGACACAGTTGCCTAACAGTTCAACACCAGCCAATTGCTTAGCTGTGCATGTTCTGTAATGACAATGTAACAATAAGTCTTGCAGAAAAATGTAGAACATATATGGTTGTTTTCTGGGCAGCACCACATTTGCTGCTCTTTGGTTGCTTATAGAATTTCTCTAAACACTGCCTTGTATGACTGGAGAAAGAAAAATTCAACTTCCAACATGCTGCATAGATAAGGACCTTTGTTTCTCAGTTTTTGTTTTATTCTCCACAAGAATTTCAGTATTTATTATAACCAACAAAACAGGAAGAAAGCATCTGGGAGGGAGGGGGAAGAAAAAAAAGAATAATTTTTTCCTACTGATTTTCCACTATATGGTAGAAACACAGATAAATTCCCAGGTAAAATAAAATAAAAACTGAAAACAAAAAGGTCTTTAAGTATAGATTGTATGGCTCACTGCACTGCTGTCAGAACAATTACAGGTAAACAATTTCACTGACTGATGAAAAGTGTTCCCATCTATGTGGCTCACTATCTACCTAAAGGTTGTTTTTGAATAGAAGACAAATCATGAGCAAAGCCAGTCTCCAGCCTTCAGCCAACCTGTGCCAGCTCTCATATATCTCACTCTAACAACTAGCGTTTCTGACACCACAGGCCACAATGCAGCCTGGTCTCCCAATACCGATTCTCCACCACAGGACACTTTTCACAGGAAAATCATCTATACTACCTCGCCACCACTCCTACAAATCCCTCATCCTTATCTTGATCTCACCCATTACCCAAATCCTAGGCCTCGCTCTATTCTCATTGATATTATTTAATGCGCAATCACTCACCAAGAAATCTCTGATCCTCAATGACCTTCTCCTAGACACTAACCCGGACATCTGCGCCATAACAGAAACATGGCTTAAACCTACGGACATAGCATTAATAAATCAACTACCAACACAGACCTACGACTTTTTCTCCATCCCCCGAAGGAAAAAAAAAAAAAAGGGGTGAGGGTATTCTCCTAGTTGCCAAAAAAGATTTGAGATTCACACAATACCCAATCAAATCAGATTCTAAAATAGAAACAGGCCTCTTCAAATCAGACCATCTACAAATCCTCCTTGTTTATGCACAGCAAGGTCTCCTAGAATCTGATGCCTCACCCATTGTCGAAATAATAATGTCACACCTAAATTTGGACTCCCCAGCTATTATCCTAGGAGATTTTAACCTGCATGTCGACAACCCCTCACTCTCAACCAGCTGCAAAGCTTTCCTAACCGCCCTGTCAGCCATGGGATTCAAGCAGATAATCAACAAACCTACCCACAAAGCGGGTCCACCCTGGACCTCATCTTTGTGAACTCAGGCATCACGCACTCATCACTCCCGTTATGCAAGCAGGTCCCATGGTCAGACCACGCATTCATCTCTACCACCATCACACTGGCACAAAAGAGTAACATCCACCTCCCCTAACAATCATTTCTCTACAGGAAATCTTGCTCTTCTGACGACCTCAGCAAACATCTAGCTTTAGAACTCCCACTCAGACGTCTCTACCCCCAATTCAGCCCTCCACTACTGGTCGAACATAACAGAGGCAGTAGCAAACAAACTATGTCCACTTACAACAAAAAAACAACCACAACTCGTCCAAAAGACAACCTTGGTTTACTAATGAACTTCGAAAACTCAGAGTTTACGACAGAAAGAAAGTAAATGGCATAAAGCACCATCCCCCACTACCATCTCTGCCTACAAACTTGCCCTTCACTCCTACAAGAGCTCCAACTTAAAAGCAACATGAGTCTGACAGCATAAATCTGACACAAACCCTCCTAACATCAGGCCTACAAGAACAACTGGAGATAGTATTTCTAGTCATTGAGAGGCCTAACCTGTTGGTGTCCAATCAAATAAAGAAGTTGGAACTTTATAGTACTTTAGTCAATGACAACAAAAAGGTAGCAGTTTTGGGTTTGTTTTTTTTTAAGGCCAGTACTATCCCTATTGTGATGAGTTGAGCCAGAGCGGAGTCTCTGTGCTGTAAAACTTTGAGGTGTTTTCCTCAATGGGACGGTTACTTCGCAGGAAGGAAACTACATTTCCCAGGTGCCCTGGTAGTCAGCCTCAGGAAGGGTTGGGGGCAGGGAAACACAGAGGCGGTGTCTTCCTAGGGAGGGGCACTCTATCTGACATAAAGAGAGTAGCCCTCCAAAGAGAAAGGAGAGGAGAGCTGGAGGGAAGGCAAGTAAGATCCAAAGCCTGAGGCTGGGGGATGGTGTCCAGGCAGACCTTTTCCACTAAAAAGCTAAGTCAGCTCTAACAGGGTTTTCACTTTTAATGTCTGTATAACAGTTGATTTACTAAATTAAGGCAGCTGGGGGAAAAGAGGTAATTAGGACCTGGCAGCTGGCCTAAGGAGACGTTCCTGCAGTGGGGGAGGTTTCAGTACTATGTTATGCTTGGGGGAAGTAGAATGTACTGGGGGAAAAACCTACTTTGCCCACATGTTGTGCAGGGGAAAGTATATTAGAAACTCAGAGTGAGAAGCTTCGTTGGTAATGCTTAAGTTGAGTGTTTTTCCTTTCTGTGAAGTTTGGTTTAATTAATAAACTTCAATACATAAGAAGCTTCTGCCTGAATGTAATATGTTATGTTAAAGGGCTGCCAGGGAGGTGACCCTTACTCTAGTGGAGAATGAGGGAAGTTTGGTCTCAGGGGCCTAGTTGTAAGAGGGCCTTCCCTTACAAGTGGTGCTGACCCATAGCCGCCTTGCCTTATGGTTATCCTCTACTCCTGTCTCCCGGGAGAAACTTCAGGAAGGGATCTGCTATAAAGGACTTTGTGGAAGCAGTCCTTGATAATTAGCCCCGAGCCCGAAGTCACCGCTGAGGACCTGCCACCAGGGGCACCATCATCGCCACACTATGCACACGTGAGCTTGGGAAGAAGAAGAACATAAGAAAATGCCATACTGGGTCAGACCAAGGGTCCATCAAGCCCAGCATCCTGTTTCCAACAGTGGCCAATCCAGGCCATAGAACCTGGCAAGGACCCAAAAACTAAGTTTAATCCATGTTACCATTGCTAATGGCAGTGGCTATTTTCTAAGTGAACTTAATAGCAGGTAATGGACTTCTCCTCCAAGAACTTATCCAATCCTTTTTTAAACACCGCTATACTAACTGCACTAACCACATCCTGTGGCAACAAATTCCAGAGTTTAATTGTGCGTTGAGTAAAAAAGAACTTTCTCTGATTAGTTTTAAATGTGCCCCATGCTAACTTCATGGAGTGCCCCCTAGTCTTTCTACTATCCGAAAGAGTAAATAACCGATTCACATCTACCCGTTCTAGACCTCTCATGATTTTAAACATCTCTATCATATCCCCCCTCAGTCGTCTCTTCTCCAAGCTGAAAAGTCCTAACCTCTTTAGTCTTTCCTCATAGGGAAGCTGTTCCATTCCCCTTATTTTGGTAGCCACTCTCTGTACCTTCTCCATCGCAATTATATCCTTTTTGAGATGAGACGACCAGAATCGTACACAGTATTCAAGGTGCGGTCTCACCATGGAGCAATACAGAGGCATTATGACATTTTCCGTTTTATTCACCATTCCCTTTCTAATAATTCCCAACATTCTGTTTGCTTTTTTGACTGCCGCAGCACACTGAACCGACAATTTCAGTGTGTTATCCACTATGACACCTAGATCTCTTTCTTGGGTTGTAGCACCTAATATGGAACCCAACATTGTGTAATTATAGCATGGGTTATTTTTCCCTATATGCATCACCTTGCACTTATCCACATTAAATTTCATCTGCCATTTGGATGCCCAATTTTCCAGTCTCACAAGGTCTTCCTGCAATTTATCACAATCTGCTTGTGATTTAACTACTCTGAACAAATTTGCAGATGATACAAAATTGATTACCTCACTCGTCCTATTTCTTTCCAGATCATTTATAAATATATTGAAAATTAAGGGTCCTAATATAGATCCCTGAGGCACTCCACTGTCCACTCCCTTCCACTGAGAAAATTGTCCATTTAATCCTACTCTCTGTTTCCTGTCTTTTAGCAAGTTTGCAATCCACGAAAGGACATCGCCACCTATCCCATGACTTTTTACTTTTTCTAGAAGCCTCTCTTGAGGCTTAGGAGGATAACTAATTAAAAGGGAAGTCAAACATATTGAGCAGAATACATGATGAGTGTAGAGCCCCCTGGTCTGATAAAGTTTACTGTAAACTGGATAGAATCACTAAATCCTACAGTTCACTGGCTGCAGGTTGAAGCAACCACCACCAAAAACATGACCTTCGCATCAAATACGTCAGCTCACAAGAGACAAGAGGATGAAATGAGGTTATTATATAGGTTAAGCTTCAAGGGAGACCAAGCAATTAAAACATTTAAACAAATCTGACAACTATACACTCAGCAGAAAAAGTATTTATTTTCTACCTTTAAAGCCCCAAAGTGGATTATAAGCAAATTAAAACAAGGACGAGGCAGACCCCATGCACCTTCCAGTTAATACAAGGTACTGTGAGGTGATGTTCCCATATACTCAACAGCAACTCCTTAAGGATATTGTGCACTGGGACTGCCACGATTTCCTTACGATGCTCCACAAACTGGAGGATTTCCAGCTTCTTGTGCCTGGCATCTTCCTTCATCAATAACCGAAATGGAATGGCTTCCGCCATTACCAGCACAAAACCTGCTAAGAATAAGTCCTACGGCAGGGACCTATTTCACTCTTCTGGAATCTATATTTGGGGGGAGACACCCCCCCCCCTCCCCCAAGCCCTCAGTATCATCACTCCAGGGGTCACTGGGACCCTCATCCATACTAATGTACAGGGGATGAAGCCCTGGGTGCTCAGCTTTCATCCAGAGGAGCAGTCACTTGGTCTCCCTGGCAAAGCTGGACAGGAGGCAGTAGACCACAGCATCTCTGCTGGCCTAGGGGGAGCTTCCTCCTCTGAGGAACCAGCAACAACCACCATATTGGTCGGTCGAAATATTGGTGCCCCACTGGGCAACTACAGCCTCTCAGGAACAGACACCAGCCAGGACGGTAACACACCGATGAGGACATTGAGCCATTCCAGTAGCAGTTCCAAATTGGACAGGACCGGCATCTGTGCCACAGGATCGACAGCCTGCATTGCCCACTCCACCGCCAGCTGAATGTGCCGCTCCAGCTCTTCCTCGAAAGTTGCCGAAGCCAACACTGACTGGGAGGAAGGAGGGGGTGGCCAGATCTTCCTCGGATCACCAAGGTTGATCGGTGATTGGCACCAAGTCTGGCAGAGACCATTGCGGACCCCTGGCATTGATGGAGGATGGGTGTTCCTCGCACAGGGTCGCTTTGGGGGCATCATTGAATGAGCTAGTGCATCCTGGTGCCTGGCACCATGCATCGAAGGTGACTGTTGCCAATGGTTCCTCGGCTTCCCTCGGTGCTCGGCCTGGTCTTTTCCTGGTGCCAAGGTCAAAGATGGAGAAAACAGAGCGTGGCCGGTCTCCAGCGCCCCTATCTACCAGTAGCATCAAAAGTCTCACCAATGTCAATGGCGTGGTGTCCATTGGTACGGCTCCAAGGTTCATCAATGCAGACGTCAATGGCTTGGACTTCCACAACCCGAAGAGTTTCTCCATCTTGTTGAGTCAGGCACAACGTCCCTTCAGGGTCATTTGGGCGTACTTGCGACAACCCCAGATGTCATGCAATGCCCACAGGCAGAGGACACATACATCATGGGGATCCATGAAACACATGGCCCTCGGGCACCAGGGGCATCGATGAAAACCAGTTGTGGCCATGACCAATGAAAAAAAAGAGGGAAGCAAAAACAACAACAATGGTGGAGGGCTATGATGACCGGTGGGCACCAAGACACCACCACGATGGGGAGGTTGAGGCGAAAAGAAAAAAAAAAGACTTACCAGAAATGCCAAGAAACCTAGCTGAGGAGGTTATGGAAGAGATCTAGAGGGACCCTATGTGATGGAATGCGAACACATGAAGAAAAAAAAAAAAAGTCGGGGAAAAAGATTATCCAAACATTTTAGAGAAAAAAAACCAAGAGGTCACTCAAACTGCAATGCAACAGCTCTGTGGAAAAACACAGACTGAAGAGGGACCCCGCGTGGTATAAGGTATGCTGGGCATAGTCAGAACGCAAAGTCAAAGTTCTGGAAACTGACAGAAGGTTTCCATGCTGGGCTCCATCTGATGAGTGAGGACTACCATCCTGCCTGTCCTTGGGAAAAAATGTCACATCGCAGCCTTGCATATCTCAATGGCGACCGATTTAAGGAAGACTACTGACACTGCCATGGTGCTAACACTATGACTTTTGAATTGGTGTCCATGGCAAGAGTGTATGGCAACAGAAATTCCAGATTTGTTAGTGTCAAAACAAAGCTGTGGATGGACTTTAAATGGCCTCAGTCCACCCAGATAGAAGGTAAAGTCTCTTTTGCAGTCCAAACTGTATAGCATTTCTCACCTTTGTAGACATAAGGTGCCTGGAAAAGAGACTGTTGGAAGAATAATTTCACTAATAAAGATGGAAGCAATACAGATACCTTAGGCAGAAACTTAGGATAACAGCGCAGAATCACTATTTTGAAAACCTTGGTATAAGGTGGATAAAGTCACAAGGGCCTCGGTGTTTTCTGACTGTAGGCCAAGTGACTGCAACAAAAAAGGTTCAGCCTTCCATGTGAGCTATTTAAGCTCACAGGAGTGCAGAGGCTCAATGTGAACTTTCATCAGCTGGTTCAGTACCACTTTATGTGGATCGCAAAAAGGATGCAGGAAAAGAGTAAAGTTTTCTTACAGATGAAAAATGAAGAAATCACAAGAGGAGCCAAGTTCTACTTGAGATTTTCTTGTAGAAGTATCATTGTTTTCCAAAATGATAGATATATCTTTACGGAATCAGAGCAGCTGAGGCAGTATTTAGACTCGCACTCCTAAGAAACCTCAAGAAGGAGTTGGACATTAAGTAAGGTGTAAGGTTACTATGCAGTCCCTATATATAGAATTTTTCTATGTTACTGCTTTAATGTGAAAGCCCCCCCGTGTATACTTATAATATTCAGATAAATATTGTTATTCCTCAGTTATTGGGTCTTTGACCACTTTACATATGAACATGTAATCGAAAACCCAGTAAATAGTCCACCGCCTTCAATCACATTAGGAAACGAGGTTATAGAAATTTAAAAAGTTGCACGCAACTTGGGAATACAAGTGGACTCTAAGTTATAGTTAACAAATCATAGCTTCTCACCTAGTAAAAACCTCTTTTTTCAAATGCATACTTTAAAAAGGTTTTAAAACCCACTTTTGTTTAAATCTGATTTCCAAACAGTTCTTCATCCCTTATATTTTCTGGATTGGACTACTATAATAGTCTTTTCTTAGGTTTGTCCGATTCTACTCTAAAACCATTACAACAGATTCAAAATACTGCAGCCCGTTTATTAACAGGCTCGCCAATGAGGCACCATATCACACCCATCTTATCTGAATTACACTGGCTTCCAATTAAATATTGTGTTAAATACAAGGTTCTATCATTTATAATTCATTCACTAATTCATAATCCGATTCTTCATTGTTATGTTCACGCTAAGGTTATATAAACCAACGAGAAGTCTTAGATCTGCCAATAGAATTTGCTAGATGTTCCTACAGTGAGATTAGCGAGATTGAATTTACCAGAGAAAGAGCCTTTTCAGGTGGTGGGTCCCTTACTCTGGAACTCACCTTCCTAATACACAGACAAACTGTGAATCACACCGAATTTAAAAAATCAGTAAAACACACTTATTTAAAGAAGCGTTTGGGGATACAGGTACAGGAATTTATAATCAACCTTGAAGTGTCATACACTGGGTTTTTTTTTCTATCTGCAGTTGTTTAAAGAAGCGTTCGGGGATCTAGGCACAGGATTTCATAATTATCTTTAAACTGGAAACACACTACTTCATACTATTTACAGTTAACATCAATGTATTGCAGCGCATATTATCTAAAGGACATTAGATCTGTTCCTCTCTAGTCTGATTTTTATTTTTCTATTTCTGACTTTTCTTGTCTTTGTAAAATAATTTAGTATAGTTATTTTAATTACTAGGAGACATTTAATAGATTTAGGGTTTAATGAATTTATTGTATTTTTCTTACTCTTACTACTTTTACTTTACACTTTTTTATTGTTTTCAGTATAGTTTATTTATATTTTAGTTTATTTTATTTTATTCACTTAATTTAGTTGTTATCTCACATTTCTATTTTATTTATTATTTTTTTATTCTTTAAATTTTTGTTTATTTCTGTAAACCGTTTTGGTGAACTATTTGCTTTTGAAAGACGGTATAAAAATGTTTTTAAATAAAATAAATAAGTAAATGTTCCTGTGTTTTTCTGTATACATTGGTTCAATGTTATTTGTTTGAAATCAAATAAAATAAAAACAAAAACAAAAACACAAAACATATAGACATAGTTTAATGGGAAAAGCCACACGGATTTATCCCAGGGAAGTCTTGCCTCACAAATCTACTACTTTTTTTTTCTGAAGGGGTGAATAAGCATGTGGATAAAGTTGAACCAATAGACACGATGTATTTGGATTTTCAGAAAGCATCTCTGAAATGCTCCCTGTTCCACGTGCAATTCACCAGAGGCAGGCAGAGCTCCGGAGTCTCAATGCGTGGATGAGACAATGGTGCAAGGAAGAGGGATTCAGTTTTGTTAGGAACTGGGAAACCTTTTGGGGAAGGGGGAGTCTTTTCCAAAGGGAGGGGCTCCACCTTAACCAGGGTAGAACCAGACTACTGGTGCTAACCTTTAAAAAGGAGAGAGCAGCTTTTAAACTAGAACAAAGGGGAAAGCCGACAGTCACTCAGCTGGTTCGGAGAGGAGTGTCTTCAAAGGATACTAATGATGCATTAGAATTAGGGCATCCCGACAGTGAGGTTCCAATAATAAGAAAAGTAGTCCAAGTGCCTGTAACTAAAAACTCACTTGAGCTAAAAAATTCTAACTTATCCCTATCAAAAAGCAGAATGAAAATACAAACAAAAAACAAACTTTGAAATGTTTGTAGGCTAATGCCAGAAGTCTAAGTAGTAAGATGGGAGAATTAGAATGTATAGCAGTGAATGATGACAGACTTAATTGGCATCTCAGAAACATGGTGGAAAGAGAACAACCAATGGGACAGTGCTATACCAGGGTACAAATTATACCACAATGACAGAGAGAAGCACCCGGTAGGCGGTGTGGGGTGCTTATGTCCGGGATGGCATAGAGTCCAACAGGACTCTATGCCATCCTGCACGAGACTAAATGCACAATTGAATCTTTATAGCTATGGCCCGAACTCCGAGCACTCCCCGATGCTGCGACGAAGCCACACTGCGGGCAGCGCTCGACCCCCAGGAGGGTCCCTCGCCCCCGGGAAGGCATCGGGAGCAGAGACCCCTCCCGGGAGAGTCACGCCCCCGTCCCCCCGCAGGCCGAAGATCCGAGACATGGCCGAGCCGGGAACCACGCGGTCAGAGACAAAAAGTGCGCGAAGACTAAGCACACGGCTTCCCTCAGGCACAGTGCGCCGGGTGACAAGGCCACCCCCTCCGGACGCCCCGGGCTCAAATGCAGTAGGCTGGGGCTGCGATGGATAACACCTTGCCTGTCACCAACAGGTCTTACATGGTCCTGTTTCCTTTTCTTTTTTTTTCTTTTTTTTTACGCTGCGCTTATAGCCCCCTTCAGAGACAACTCTGGTAACTTTCTGTTGCGTGGGGAGGGTGACCGGCCCACCGGTAAACTCTCCCCAATGCCACGGGTAACCACAAATCCGGGAAAATCTGGTTGTGAGGGCAATGCCCTTCTAAACCTGCCGCCCCTGTTTCTCGCTGCACTGGGTACAAAAAATCTATATCAACAGCAAACAACCAAACACAAACCACACACATTTAACTTCACTAATTGATCTAGTCAGATAGGGTATCACCAAGGAAAAAGAAACCTGGATAACCAATTTAGGAGAAGTAGATCAGGACCGCAGGTTATGCCTCTTAATCTGCTGGAGTCAGAGAAAATACTGGGGGATCACAGGTGGCACACCGGTATAACTAGGGGGTGCCTTTGAGCTTTTCTCTGACTCCATCTGCTGGAGGGGAGGCACAACCAGCAGTCTGGACTGATCCTGGTACGTACAGGGAATGCCTCTATAATCGCTCAATGTTTAGACCACACCTTGAAAACTGGGTGCAATTCTGGTCATTAATTCTCAAAAATTATATAGTTGCACTGGAGAAAGTACAGAGAAGGGCAATCAAAATGGTAAAGGGGATGAAGCTGCTCAAGAGCTTAGAGCTATTCAGCTTGGAGAAGAGAGACTGCTGAGGGGGGAATATGATAGGGGTCTACAAAATCATGAAAGGACTTGAAAGGTAAATGTTATCTTTCAGATAATATAAGAACTAGGGGACACTCCAGTTAAACAGAAGCACATTTAACAAATCAGAGAAAATTTTCTCTCACTCAACACAATTAAGCTCTGGAATTTGCTGCCAGAGAATGTGGTTAAGGCAGCTAGTGTAGCTGGATTTAAAAAAGGGTTTGATAAGTTCTTGAAGGAGAATTCCATAAACTGTTTTTAATCCACAGGGAATAACCACTGCCTGTTGCCAGCATTAGTAGCATGGGATTTATTTAATGTTTTGGTACTTACCAGGTACTTATGACTTGGATTGGCAACTGCTGGAGACAGGATACTGGGGTTGATGGACCCTTGTTCTGACCTAGTAAGGCATATCTTATGTTCTTATGTTATGTTCACCTGTGAGCAGGCTCATGTTTGTAAAGGGTAATGGAGACCTTATGAGCAACTACCAATGTGGCAGCCCAAGCAGAGATTCAGATGCACATTTCCTAATTACTCAATGTTGTTGTTTCATTTAGAATTTCAACAAAAGATACAACAGCCCATGTTCTGCAATATATCTCTGATACCTATTTCCCCTAAAGTTATCTTCTCTCTTACCCTCTTGGTCTGAAGTCTTGGCACTGTGATCAGAGGCGAAGCCTTCAGTTATGCCTCTCAAGCTCTGGGGTCTGCCTAGATGTCATCTGGTATCTGCTGTTTGACCACACCTCTAGCTACAAAGAACTGGCTTGCTTCCCAAAACCCACTTATTTTATTGAACTCTGCCCCATAGGCTTGGATATTTTGGTAGCCTATAAGTAGTAACTTATTAATTTTCTCATGATTGGTAGGGTCAGGGTGGGGTGGCTTGACAGATGATTGGTAGGCTTTCATTACCAGAGAAGAGACCATTAGCCTGGGTCCTACCTCTGCTTCTGCTGGAGTCTGTGGCTCCCACCTCTCCCATACATGTGCATTGCTGTAGGGTGCTATTTTCCAGTAATGTTTTAGGTCTATCAGGAATTTCAGTTGATTGATCAAGCTCATTTACCATTATTTGTGGAAAATTCCATATGAAGTCTATTTAATATTCTCCTTGAAGCCTACCTTTTCACACTTTCGGTGCAAGGAAAAAACAAACCAGGTATCTTAACCTAACTTATCCTATTCTTAATCTTTTCCATAACTTTATCTCTCCCATCTTATTTTTCAGATATCTAGCATTTGCATACAGACAGCTCAAAGTGTTTTTTTCCACACCCCTGTTACATGCAGATGATTCAGATTGTCAGGAAGTGGGCAAAACTGATTCCAAATTGTCATGATAATCTATTTTCCCCTTATTTAAAGAGAAAAGTTTAAGTAACTGCATAAGTTATATGGTCATCTTTATGCACATTATAAGCTGAAAATTCACTTAAGCACAAACTTAGGCAGATAACTCATTTGTATGCACATAAGGGACTAAAACTTTTGAAAGCGCTAACCATAAACTCAAAACTTAATGGCAAAAATCTGCGACAGTGTAAATAAAAATTTGTATCCTACTGTAACAGAGTGGCCTTACTACTGCTTCTTAACCTGTATGGGACCTGCTAGATGCCGGATCCATCTTAAAACCCAAAGTGAGAGTCAGCTCTATGGGCAACAACCTGTTGAAGCAGGATAAGAGGCTGAGCCAGCTGGGATCAGGAGCTCAGGAGCCCAGGAGCCCAGGAGCCCAGGAGCCCCCCCCCCCGTCTCCAGAAGAAGGTGCTCCTGAATACATCTCTGATTAAGGTAATGGTTGACATACACTACTGGAGGTAATCAGTCTATTTATTTAAGAGTTTTTCTATACCAACATTGAAATGCACATCATATCTGTTTACATTATAACAATGAAGTCATGGAAATGGATGCCTCCATGCTGAGGCCATTATAAGCCAGTGTCAAAGCTAGCATTTCTGTCTAAAATTAATTGAAGAGGTGGTGATCAACCAATTATATGAGTTTGTGAATAAGACTAACACACTTCATTCACATCTTTCAAGATATAAAACGGATCATAGCACTTAAACTTCTTTGTTAGCCCTTGCCTATTACATTAGAGAAAGAGCTTATGGTGGCAAGGATGCACTCAGTCTTTATTGACATAAGTATCAAAATTTGATTAACCATCTCTCAGAATGGACTTGACCAGACTTGTCTTATCTTGGTTTAAATCTTATCTGGTGGACTAGTCATTTCAGGTGGTTTGTGGGTCCAATGTTTCAGGAATCAGGCAACTATCTTGTGGGGTCCCTCAGGCTCAATTCTATCCCTTTTACTTTATATCTTTTTTTTTGGCACCATTGGCCACTCTTATACTAGACTGTGTTGCGTCCGTCGCTGCTCAACACCCTCACTCCGCCCTCTTTACCTCTGTGGTGACTCCCTCCGGGTTTGATGACGGCGTCTTCTTGCCCTATCTCTCCGATGTCCCCGGACCGGCACGACGCTGCGGATCCGCCATGTTGCCTGATGACGTAGGGCGCGCGCTCCGAATGATGTACCAGCAAGGGCGCGAACCTCGGGGGCGTTCCCCGAGATGACGTCATCCGCCTCCAATATAAAAGGTCTCAGATTTGCTAACGAATTGAGTTAGCAAAGACACGGATACGTATACGGATTCCTCCAAGTTACTCTGCCTCCTCGGACTTACCAGTGTAACCTGCTCCTTGGGGCCCCTCGCTCTCTTTCTTTATTTCAGATTGCAGATAGGAACCGGTACTCGCTCCTCGAGGGCCCATGTTCCTGTACACTCTGAAGATTCTCTACTGTCTGGAAGCTATCACAGATACAGACAATTGTGAGTTACCATCGCTCTCTCAGAGCTTACCCTGGAACCAGGTACTCGCTCCTTGAGGGCCTAACCCTTTCCAGCTACTGAGCCTTCTCAAGACCTTATGTGAGTTCAGTCATCTATTTCTGGCTATGTATACTGCATACCCTGTCTATTCACTGTCTATAGTTTCTCTACAGCTCAGCAACCCTGGGATCGCGGTTCCAGTACCTGAGGGACTTCAGTCCTGCCGGGCATATCAGCTCACTACTGCCACCTCTGGTGGTTCTACTAACCTGTCTAATAAAAGAACTATCTGTGTCTGTCTCCATATCCAAGCCTAGCCGGTGGTCCCTCTCAGGATATCCTCCTGGGGGCGCAGTCATCTGCCATCATCGGCCCAAGGACCCACCTATCATCACTCCTCTACAGCTGAGTGCCCTCTCCAAGCACTCCGCTGGTAACAGATTGCTACTCCTTCTCCATCAGGAGTCTTCAGCCACAGATTCATTACAGATTGCTAGCTCTGTAGTCTAACCTCTAATAGATTGTTATCTACTCCCTCTACAGGAGCTGAGCACATCAGATTGCTAACTCCTCCTTCCTCAGGAGTAGTTCCATACAGATTGCTAACTCCGCCCATGGAGCATAACAGTTTGCTAACTCCTCCTTCACAGGAGACGTATTCATTACAGATTGCTAACTCCTCCAACAGGAGTATTCAGCAACAGATCTACAACAGATTGCTAACTCCTCCCTTCTGGAGGACCCAATCCATAATCAGACTGTAGCTATAATTGTTTCGTTTACACTGTTGTAGAAGTTTTAGCATATATTGTCCATGCTTGGCCTGATAAAAAGTATAAAATTTAATCTCTGTTCTTTTAGCTTAGCTCACTAGTTACATTCACACAAATTAAAAGTTAATTTGCCCAAGTCTAAGATGTTTTGGGTGGACCAAAGAGTACCTAATATAAACAGCAGCCCCTTATGCTGGCTATAGCCATTCCAATGAAAGAAGCTGGTTCAGCTCTGGCAATTAAATTTGATTCCCAGTTGGAATAAGAGACCACAAATCTCTTCTTTGGTACAATCTACACTTTTCTTTCTGAGATACAGTGCATTTAGATAGTATTCAGATGCTTTCACTTTTCCAAAACTGTTAGGTTACAGCCTTATTCTAAGATGGATAATATGCATTTTTCCCTCCTTAGTCTACATACAATACGTTATGACAAAGCAAAATCAGGTTTGTAGAAATTTATGCAAAATAACTTTAAAAAAATCTGAAATATCACATTTACTTAAGTATTCAGACTCAAAGTTGAGCACAGGTACATCCTGTTTCCAAAGATTATCCTTGAGATGTTTCTGTAACATGAATGGAGTCCACCTGTGGTAAATTCAATTGATTGGACATGATTTGGAAAGGCACACACCGTGAATGTCAGAGCAAAAGCAAAACAAAAAAATAATAATAATAAATCAAGGAAAGTGCACAAACTTTTTTTTAAACTTTTTAAAAATAATCTACATAAAAACAAATGTTTTAAAGAATTTCTTAAATTCTATTCAAAATATTTTTTTAAACATAAAAATATAAATTTGAACATATTCAATTTAGTGTAACCACACAGGCAGCCAATGTAGCGAAACGACTGAATTAGTGCATAAGGTGTCAAAAGATCCACAAAATATATTAGAAATCCCTTGTTGACAGCTTGAAAGACCAGACATAAGATTTTTTTTAATTTAATTCTGCAAGAATAGTTGCTGCCATTTTATTACCAGTTATTTAAGTGGTAGAATCTGTAACACCTGGAAAACAGCAACCAATGTAGTCCTGCTGAAGCCTGGAAAATAAGAACCACCACCATCTAGCTACAGATTTATTTCATTCCTGTTGACAACTCAAAATTAATGGCTTGCATCTTGCCAACAGTTGAGAAATATCTATTGAGCAAGCCAGATTTTAAGAAAAAGTTGCTGCAAACAGGCTCTCTTACAAGCTATGAATTTGGATTTCAACATCACAAAAATGAAACACAAAAAAAAAAAACCCCCCACAAAAACACAGAACTTTAATGGTGGACCTATCATTTGTTCATGATACTGTCTACAAACACATTTCTCCTCCAAAAAAAGTCTATATAAAACAAGTGCCATGTAATTCTGAATTTGCATAGTTAAAAAAAGTTAGATATATCTCACCCTCAATATAAGTCAAATGAGAAAAACTGATGACTTGCTTCAACGTCCAGCATTAGCACTTTCCAAATTATCCCGCATCAATTATATTGCCCTATCCATCCAAGAGTCAGTCAGCCCATAGGATATGGCCTATCAATGTCGCTGAGCTAGAATGGAATTTCCACAAATGGAAGCTATAACTGAACCCATCAAACATTACCATTTCACTTTCCCATCTCAACAACTGAGAGGCTAATGTTGAACTGGAACCTTCCCTCTATGAAAACTTGATCAAGAACAAGAAATATTCCAAATATGAGCATAACGCTTGTCAGAAATCTTGCTTTCAAAAATCAAAAGCATACATCAAAAAGTGAAGATTAGGGCCATAGTTGTACCAAACTCGACGGCAGATGATTCATGGACCCTGGAATGGCTTCACTTGTTCTAGTGTTTTCAAGTGCTAAGAGCTATACACCAGTTTTGGCATCAGGTAACCATGTTATGAAAGTAATGGACAGATATTTAAAAGCCAATCATCTAGCTAAGAGCTAGATTCAGCAAGATATTGCATGCGATAAAAAGAGAGGATTATTTTATGGTAATAGCCTATTTATTGCAAAGTGAGTTATCTTTTTGCACTTTGCAGTAATACCACAATTACTGCATTTCCTGAGGGGGGGGGAGGAAGAGAGAGAGTGCGAGACTGACTATCTATAAGGCCCTTGTAGTAGTTAGCTATATATGCTACTATATGAGGCCCACCTAGTAACTCAAGGTGAGGTTTAGGTAGTAGAGTAGGGGTCAGGGGCCACTTTGACATGCAGAGCGATACGCACGAGCAGAACAGTACACTCTTGTGAAGATTTGATGTCCTTCAGAGTTAGGAAACTCACACAATGATGAGATTTGTACAATGTTCTCTCAACCTAGCTTGATGGACTCTCTACCTGGGTAACATCAAGCTAGGAATTGCATTTTGGCCATTTCGGGGCTTGGGGAGGGAGAGTGGAATATTCCTGGTGAAACATCTCAGACTGGTTGAATTCCACTGCAAGAGAGCAAGACCTCTATCCACCTTGAGGGGGTTCTAATGGTAAACCCTCTGGACCTTGCAAAATTTGTCCCAGGGCCAGTTAGAAGATAAAAAAACAACATGGGGCAGATTAGATTTGGAGTGTCCAGGCACAGCCCTTTTTCCAGAGGTCATGACAGGGGAAATCACCCTTGCGGTAAATGAAATGTATCTCCCTATGCATCTGCCATGCTCTCCAAGTATATGGGAGGAACCGGCAAATTGATGAAAAGCTGTATCAGGAGCACTGAGGCTCGGTGCATCAACAGTGCTAATCCTTGCTCAGAAGCTTAAGGCATCGAGGGAGGCACTGTGTCTAGGGTTGAACTGGAACTGGGGAATGATACATCAACGGGGCTTAATGCACCGCTGAATGGTGCACCAATGGTGCCAATACTATATGCATCATCTGTTCAGAGGCTTGGTGCTTCTTCGAAGCCGGTTCCACTAGCAACTCTGAACAATGGCACAAGCCCTGCAATGTACACAAAGGGCTTGTCCATGCCTGAGAATGGTACTTTTTCCATTAATTCGACCCCGAAGAGGTTGAAGGGCCTCAGGCCTGCTCGAGGAGCTTCTGCTCAACTCAGCACCTGAGCAGCTAGAAGAGGCTCCGCTCCAGGAGGAAAAAAAAGACTGCATCTATGAGATTTTCACAGCTCCATTTTCCAAGCTCTAGACATCAGAGCATGGATACATTTAGTCACAGTGGTAGCAGTTAGACTGATCATGATTCGATCCTAGGCACAGGGAGCAGATATCGTGCCCGTCACCAATGGGCATTTTGCTACCACATATGCAGTCCCTGGAGCTGCTGATGGTGGGTGTCTTCATGACAGAAGTTCTCTGTGGAGATTTGTTTTGGTTTTTTTAAAGCACTAAAAATGCTATTTAAGGTACTGCCAAGGTAGCGTAGTAATACGAGTTTAGAAAAGTTAAAGATACTAAGAAATATTTACAGAAAAAAAAAAAAAGAGATGGGATAAACATCTGTGCTGATATTAAATTATTAAAAAAAAAAAAAAAAAGTTGAGGCTCATGAGGCAACTCCCACACATGCTCAGTAGAGAAAAATCTCTACGAGCTAAGACAGAAGGGTCCATTCAGATGATGCCTACCACATGTCAAGGCTAATTCAAACCTGATTGTCGATGGAGAATTCAGTATTACTTAAAAAAAAAAAAAAACCCACAACTTAAATTAACTATTTCAACTCAGGGGGTGAGGGGGGTGGGTGAGAAGCTAAGGTGTATTGTCTAGGACAGAGACCTCAGGGCAAGCATCCAATGATCTTAAAGTAGTGAAATAAGTGTGATAAGGTGTTGGCCACAGCCAGAAGGATGCTAGGATGTACTGGGAGAGCCATCACAAACAGAAAAAAAAAAGGAAGCGATAATGCCTCTGTACAGGTTATTGGCAAGACTTCTCCTAGAATATTGTGTACATTCTTAAGGCCAAAGCGTCAAAAGCATAGACAGGTTGGAGATAGTCCAGAGAAAGATAATCACAATGGTGCAGGACCTGCATCAAAAGCCATATGGGACTTAAGCACATTAAGAGACACAATACAGACATTCAAATACCTAAAAGTTAATAACGTACAAGACTTAAAGCTTTTTCAATGGAAAGGAAGCTGCACATCACACTAAGATAGCAGACATAGAATCAAGAAACATTTTTTCAGAGAAAGGGTGTTGGATGCCCTCCCAGAGCAGAGGATGGAAACAAACAGTAACAGACTTCAAGAATATATGAAAATCACAGAGGCTCCTTAATTGCAAAACACTCAAAAGGTAGTGGAAGTATAATCTAGTGACATTACAGGCCTAGTGGGCACAGCAGGCTTCTTTCATCAGATCAGCCAGGTCATAAGAACATAAGATAAGATATGCCATGCTGGGTCAGATCAAGGTTCATTGAGTCCAGCATCCTGATTGTGGATAGCTCCGGACACAAGTACCCAGCTGATTCCAAAAGTACCTCACTCTCAAGCATAAGCAAATAACTTTCGTAAGTCTACCTGGCTAATAACCTTTTATGCACTTTTCCTCCAGGAACCTGTCCAAACCTCTCTCCACTAATCTGGCAACAGATTCTACAGCTTAATTATATGCAGAATGAAAAAAAAAACAAAAAAAAAACCAACCTTTAAATCTGCTGGTTGATATTTACCCTTTCAAAGAACACTAAAACAAGGGGAAAACTCATGGATTTTCTAAACTTCTATCATATCCTTTTCTAATCTGTTTAGCCTTTCATTAGGGAGGCATTTCTTCCAGCTGGGCTTGATGGACCCTTGGTCTGACCCAGCATGGCAATTTCTTATGTTCTTATGAGGAAAGAGATCTAGGATGGATAATACATTGAAATAGTCAGCTTAGTGTGCTGTGGCAATCAAAGCAGCAAGCAGAATGTTAGCAATGATTAGGAAGGGAATAGCGAATAAAACAGGGGATGTCATAATGTCTCTATAATCGCTCAATGATGAGACCGCACCTTGAATACTGTGCGTAATTCTGTTTGCCGCATCAAAAAAAAAAAAAAAAAAAAGATAGTTGCATTGGAGAAAGTACAGAGAAGGGCAACCAAAATGATAAAGGGCATGGAATGGCTCTCCTATGAGGAAAGGCTAAAGAGGTTAGGGCAGTTCAGCTTGGAGAAGAGACAGCCGATGGGAGATAGGATAGAGGTCTAACAATATCATGAAAAAATTTGAATGGGTAAATGTGAATCAGTTATGTACTCTTTCAGATAATAGGACGACTAGGGGGCACTCCACAAAGTTAGCAAGTCTACCCATAGCAACTGTTTGATATCTATGAATCATGTGTACCAGAAGCATATATTCAAAAATTATGATCTAATTACTTAAGACAGCTTGTAAGGCCAATGCAAGAATATCCAGGAGTTTGCTTAAAGAAGGCAGAGTAGTCCCCAGGAACTGCTAAGATCTTTAAAATAATTGAGAAAGAAATGGGAACGTGTAGAGAGATTTTTACTAAATGTATCCCCAAACCCAAATAGAAAAAGCGGGCAATTATAGGTGAGTTAACACTGTCTTTTCAATCTCCATGCTGCGAGATGGAGGGAGGAGTGGAGCAGTGAGCTCCTGTCCTGTGATACCAGTGTCAGACTGTTGCCCAGAGGAATGGGAGGGTCCGTGGATAGAAGTACAAGATAGGCATACCATGGTTTTCTGGGCCATGCTGGTGCCACGAGGATGAGATCCACTGCTTCCAGCATACATTTCTGTATGTTCTGGAGATGACGGGTATTGGGGGTACACATATAGGAGCCTTCTTGTCCAAGGTGAGGAAGGTGTCCGGTGCCAGGCAACGCTGGCTGGGGTACACTGAGCCGAATGCCAGCACTTTCCAGTTGTTCTCTGCTGCGAAGAGTTCCATGCTTGGCAGGCCCAAGCGCTGGAAGAGGGCGTCTGCTACATCCTGATGCAACTCCCACTCGTGTAGATGGAAGATCCTGCTCAACCTATCCGCCATAGCGTTTTCTACACCAGGTAAGTAGGTGGCCTGCAGGGTGATGGAGCATTGTTCTGCCCACTGCTTCTCTGCATAGGATCCAGGAACCGGACCCACCTTCCTTGTTGACGTAGAACATTGCGACCTGGTTGTCAGTGTGGATCATGAGGACCTTCACCTGGAGGAGGCTCTCGAATGTGCGTAGATTGTTGCTGGTCGCTCTAAGTTCCAGGAGGTTTATCTGCTGGATCTTCTCCCACCGAGACCAGAGGCCTTGCATGCGAGCAGGACCCAAATGGGCCCACCATCCTGCATTTGAGGAATCCATGGTGAGAATCAACTGATGAGGTGAAGGTCATAACATTCCTGTCGACAGAGTTGTAGGCCAGAGCCACCAGTGCAGGTTGGATTTCATGCAGGGGATAAGCCAAATCTGGCAAGACCGTGGTTGTGCAAACTGAGTCCATTGAGATTTTAGGCCCCATTGAAGCCTCTGGATGTGTGAGTGTGTGTGAGGCACTACACAGATGGCCATGTGCCAAAGTAAGGTCAGGAGCTAGTGGGCTGACCTGCATGCCAGATCTCTCATCTGTAAGGCCAGGGTGCAGAGCACATGGGCCCTGTCCGCTGGAATGTCCGACCTTGGACTATGCTGATACAGGTGCCAATAAACTGTAGGTTATGTGTGGGTTGAAGGCTGGATTTTTCATAGTTTATCACCAGACCCAGACCTTCCAGGCATTGGATCATGGTGATTAAGTTGGTTTGTGGGGCAGTGGGCTGCGGGGCTACCAGCAGTCAGTCTAGGTAGGGAAACAGCTGAATTCCATGTCTCCTGAGGTGGGCAACTGCCACCATTAGGCACTTGGTGAATACACCCGGGGCACACAAGAGTCCAACAGGACAGAACCCTGTACTGGTAATGACTCCCGACCTGAAACCATAGGTAGCACCAGGAGGAGGGGTGCATGGATATATGTAAGTATGCATCCTTGCGGTCTAGCGAGCACATCCAATCGTTGGGCTGGAGGAACAGAAGGATGGATTTGAGCGAGGTCATTTTCAATTTCTCCTTAACCAGGAATATGTTGAAGGCTCTGAGATCCAAGATGGGGGCGCAACCCCCCCCAACTTCCTGGGACTTTGACACAAACTGAAAATTCGCTGGATGGAACGCTGGCAGAAGTGAGGACACTTCCTTCCGCAAGCAGCTACAATCCACACGGTGGAGCGATGGGGGCTCACTTGATGCGGTAAAGAGCAGGTCTGGATTTGAATCTGAGCATGTATCCATCCTCGACTATGGAGAGAACCCAACAGTCAGAGGTGATGGCTTCCTAGGAGGTATAGAAGTGGGAAATCCTCCCTCCCGTAAGTGGCCCTCGTGCCTCTAAAAATATTGCTGGGGTTTGGGGTTGTTGGGCTGCTGTTGCTGACGACTCAAGGGTTGTGGCTGCGCCGACTGCAAAGGCCTTGCCGGAGGGTAGGGTAGTGCCTGGTAAGCCGGATATGGGCGGAAGGACCATCAGTGGAAGAAGGGTTTCCTATATGCCGGGTATTTCTTCGATCTGGATAGGTCAGATGGTGATACCAGGGACATCACAACAATGTTCTGTTCCTTCAGCCGCGCCACTGTTTCCCTCAACTTGTCCCCGAAAAGATTCAGGGTGACAGAAGTCCGCCAGCTTTTCAGGGACATCCTCACGAATGGAGCTGGCCCTAAGCCCTAAGTCGATGTTTTAAAGGCCTCATAGATAGTCTGCAAAAGATGTCGGAGACCTTCTTCCATGTCGTGGAATGGCTGTGCCATTGCGTCTGGTTGCGACAAAGGGCTTGAGGGACTGCAGGCACTCAGAGGTACTGTGTAATATAAAACTGGTGCTGCTGAATCTTGGTGTTCAGCATCCCTGGTTGAAATGCCCAGTGTCCAAAATCATCTAGGTATCTGGAGTCTCGTCCTGGAGGGGTGCTGGTATGTGGACGGGACATTTTGGCCCTCTTCATCGCCAACTCCACCACTACAGACGCATAGGGTCGCTGTAGAGCGTCAAAAAGACTTGAGGTCCGTCTTCCTGGAGGTGGCAAGGCCCGAGAAGGGAGACCCCCAGGCCTTGGTAAATCACTGCGTCCAGCACCGCATGAGATTGAAGAGTGGTGGGTTCAGCTGGTGTTTCAAATATCTTCAGAATACTTAAGACTTCCACCCGAGGGTCTGGTACCTTCCGGGTCTCCACACATTATGAATAGGAGAGATCCTTAGTAAGCCCCCTTCAGTGGGTCCGAAAGGTATCCAATCAAAGAACCTGGAGACAGACGGGATGGGCCCCTATCTGAACTGGTGATTCCACGGTACGGGCTGTCCGTACCCCTTGGCGAGGGAGGGGAGGCGTCTAGGCATGGTCTTATCCTGGGTACTCTACTGAGGAGAGGAACTTAGGAAGGATGTCTGAGATTTGGATCATCGCCCGAGATGCTAAAGTCCTTTGGTCATCTCTACGGGGGCATCTAGATGGTACAGCTGCTCAGAGAATATCAGAGGCGGGCTCCCGAGGTCGAATATGGACATGCTCTTCCACTGGATGAGTCTTGCGTTTGCGGAGAGGTTCCTCGAGGCGTGGTGAGTCTCAACCACGCCTGAACACTGAAGAGAGATCTGAGACCTCCAGGCCGGATGATCTGGAAGATCCTGAGCCTGTGACTGAGATGTGATCCTTGTAGGAGAAACTTAGGTCCAGTTTCAGGAGGATACCCCCCCAGACTCTGGCGTCTGAGCCAACACCTTAGAGGAGCCTTCCGCGTGACGGAACGGCAGGACCTGCGCAGAGGTGTGTCGCGCTTGGACAAATGGGTCTACCGGCGCAGTGCACTTCATTTGGGCATCGCTGTGCTTCGGCTTTTTGTGTGGGTGCACCGATGCTCAGTGCATCTAGAGCTTTTCGTGCTTAGAGGCCAACGCATGCGTGGGGTGCCTCTTGTGGCCGGGTTTAGGCAACGCATCCCTCCGATGCGATGCCCCTGCCACGTGAGTTAGTCCCATGTCGGGCGTGCTGACGCATCTCCCAACGCCTTTTGCATTTTGGGAGGGCACGGAGGGTCAGACCTCTTACCATCAGGCCAAGGTAGCATAGTGGGTCCCACGGAGGAGGCCCACTTCAATGGCTGGGGTCGATCTGATCTTCGACCTGGGGAGGAGTCTGCCGACGGGCACTCCGACGCTGGGGCATAGGAGCCAGAGTTATCCAACCTAAGGCGTGCGATCTTCGTGGCACACTGCCTCTGGGACTGGGATGAAACATGTGGCTGCGGTCCCTGCAGTTGGCCATGTCATGCTCCGGGTCCAAGCACAAATAATAACTATACCCGTCCGTTGCGGACACTATCTTGCCGCGTTGGCAGAATTTGAATCTTGGCAGCCTGGGAAATATACCGGGCGAAGGACTGAAGACAAAGACGTTCAAAGAATGCTAAAATGAGAGGAGTCAAGGAGCTCCACATGCGAAAGCAGCAAAACTGAGGAAAATGGTGCCACGCGGGAAAGAAGTTGCAACCTTAAGAACATAAGAAAATGCCATACTGGGTCAGACCAAGGGTCCATCAAGCCCAGCATCCTGTTTCCAACAGTGGCCAATCCAGGCCACAAGAACCTGGCAAGTACCCAAAAACTAAGTCTATTCCATGTTAACATTACTAATGGCAGTGGCCATTCTCTAAGCGAACTTAATAGCAGGTAATGGACTTCTCCAAGAACTCATCCAATCCTTTTTTAAACACCGCTATACTAACTGCACTAACCACATCCTCTGGCAACAAATTCCAGAGTTTAATTGTGCGTTGAGTAAAAAAGAACTTTCTCTGATTAGTTTTAAATGTGCCCCATGCTAACTTCATGGAGTGCCCCCTAGTCTTTCTACTATCCGAAAGAGTAAATAACCAATTCACATCTACCCATTCTAGACCTCTCATAATTTTAAACACCTCTATCGTATCCCACCTCAGCCGTCTCTTCTCCAAGCTGAAAAGTCCTAACCTCTTTAGTCTTTCCTCATAGGAGCTGTTCCATTCCCCTTATTTTGGTAGCCCTTCTCTGTACCTTCTCCATCGCAATTATATCTTTTTTGAGATGCGGCGACCAGAATTGTACACAGTATTCAAGGTGTGGTCTCACCAAGGAGCGATACAGAGGCATTATGACATTTTCTGTGTTATTCACCATTCCCTTTCTAATAATTCCCAACATTCTGTTTGCTTTTTTGACTGCAGCAGCACACTGAACCGACAATTTCAATGTGTTATCCACTATGACGCCTAGATCTCTTTCTTGGGTTGTAGCACCTAATATGGAACCCAACATTGTGTAATTATAGCATGGGTTATTTTTCCCTATATGCATCACCTTGCACTTATCCACATTAAATTTCATCTGCCATTTGGATGCCCAATTTTCCAGTCTCACAAGGTCTTCCTGCAATTTATCACAATCTGCTTGTGATTTAACTACTCTGAACAATACAGAGCAAAGCTTTATCAGCTAAGGGAAGCTTCACCTCGGCCATCCAGGAAGATGTCTCCAGACAGCATGGCTAATTCAGCCTGCTCATTTGCGAGAAAAAAGGATTTATTCTGAAATGATCAGAGAGCATATGTTCCAAAACTACCCTCCTCTCTGCAAAATTGCCAGCAGATCCCAGGACTGAATCCTGCCTTATGCAGCTTCCTGGGCATCCATGTATTGTGATGTGTAAAAAAGTAGAAAGAATGAGTAAAACTAGCTGACAGAAGTTTTCATTAATCTCAACTAATAGCAATTTCAACTGAGTGTATCCAATGTAAGGGAAAGTTCCTTCTCCCAAACTCTTTCCAAGCCCACGCATCTGGAAGAAAAGCAAGCAAATTCTTTACATAACAAAGAAGCCAGCGTCAGAACGGAATTTATAATAAAGGGAAAGAAGTTCTGGGGTTTCCACCAAAAGATCCAATTGTATCTCACTATGATCTAAACAGTGCTTCAACTGAAGCCACTGATAGAACTGGGAGAAAGGCAAATCATATTTTTGAACTAGAGTAGAATATCAAGAAAAGAAATCAGTAACCACTATATGTCTAAGCGACCAGATCCCTTTTTATGCCACAGTAGCCAGTTGATCCAGAGTGCAGGATCATGCCATAATGGAATTTGCAAGCTAGAGCACCATTTTCCTTCCAGTGTTTTATCCAAGGCACATAAAGTCATATGGGTGGCTGCAATAGTGGGAATCTACTGCAAGTAATTAGGAAGTTTCATACCAGGGCTCAAATTCAATGATATCAGGGAGTCTAGTTCACATTCAAGAGCAACCACCTCAGAATAAAAAAAAGTTAATTCATCCTCAGCAATGATCCACTGGATCCCATAATGAATGAGACATGCCTTATAAGTATAAAAATCTGGAAAACCAATACCACCCTGCTCCTTGAGTAGTTTTAATTTCCACAATGCAATATGAGAGGGTTTTTCTTTCCATAAAAAAAAAGAAGCTAACATCTATCTAAACTGATGCAAAAACTCTTAGGAAAAAACAAAGGAAATTAATTAATCTGCAGGGTGAACATCATCTTAATAAACTCAAGTCTCCCCCACCAAGAAAGAAATAAAGAGAACCACTATTTTATATTACCTTTCACCTATCTGAGACCTTACATCTTCGGACATGAAATCAGCATTGTGAAGAAATTGCATTGCAAAATATTTGAATCCACCTGGGGACCATTTACAATCAACCCCCGAGATTAAAGATCACACACAGTAAGTATTTAATTGGAGAAACTTGGTTTTATCGCAGTCCACTCTAAAGCCAAAAAACTTGCATTAAATCTAAAAAGCATGGGAGGGAGTCCTCTGGGTGGGACAAAGAGCAACAGATTCATTAGCATAAGCTATTACTTTACAACTCTGTGGTCTGTAAGATACTCCTGAAATATCATATCTCTGACAAAACGTCAACAAAAGGGGCTCCAGGGAAACAAAAAGTAAAGATTAGGGGGTCACCTGATTTAGTAAGGGAGAGAGGACGCGTTTTCATTCTGCTCCGGGATCCCACTCCCAAATTCTTTTAAATTTGGAGCTGTGCTGTCAATGATTGTGCTTACCAGTGACCTCTTGATAATTGATCGAACCAGAAAGGAAACTCCAGGGAAAACTACGCTGAGAAAAAAATAGGACTACAAAAGTCCCATACAAGGAAAAATATATAGTGCAGATTGGGCACGGGAAAATAGTAGTTGAGGCATGCTCCCCTTCTGCCTCTATGACATCAGGCAGGAAATGGCAGCAGCAGTGTCAATCGCTCTTGCAGACAAATTTGACAAAATATATGTTAAATTTAACGATCCGTCAGCGACACTGACAATCAGTAAAACGCATACAGGTAGCAGAAAACATGATATCGGGCCTGGATGATCACACTCACGATATGAAAAGGAGATGATGTCCCTGAAGCAAATGGCTACCAGGTATGAAGAAATACTTGAGGACCTAGAAAACAGGACTCAGCCAGGAAACTTGTATTTACAGGCTTACCAGAGTCTATTCCTGATGACATAGCGCAGATGTTACTGCAGATCCTTAAGCTGAACGATTGGAATGGCGTACTCAAGACTGGTCGCACACATCACCCGAAACCAGTCATGTTCTGCAATTTCTAAAATGCTTAATTCAGCTCATAAAACTCTTATTCAGATCCTACAACTCTACTGCAAAAATAGTCATCTTGAGTATAAAGGCTCACAAATTTTAGTTTTTTCAAATTACTCTGCAGCAGTCTCCATGAGGCGAAAGGCCTTCTCACTAATGTGTACGAAATTGTCTAGTTTGAACATACAATTTTATTTGCAATATCCAGCAAAACTGATTGTTCAACAATAATAAAGTCACTGTATCGGTTGTGGAGGCTCAGGCCTTCTTAAAAATGATATCCTCTGAAGAGCCAGATTAAAATAGAAAGAAATGCAAAAAACAGCAGAAGGAAGGAGATTAACGGGCCTCATTAGTTGTGCACTGAGCTCTTTATCTGATTGAGTTTAATAGTTTTTTGATCTGGCAAGTATTATTGCTCAGCAGGCACCAAATGTTTTCGTGTTGTGGCTATACAAATTTTGCTAAAAACTTTCTATCCTACTTTATCATCTGCAACATTTTTGGACAGCATTTCTGGTGTGAGGGGGAAAAAAAACCCGATTAACTTAAGAGTAATATACTCTTATGAAACATAAGGCAATTGTTTTGCTGAGTGCAGTCTCAGGCCTGATCAGTGTTCCTGGTTAAGTATTATAATGTTTGTGTTAAAGAATGTAAAGGTTGACCATTTGGGAGGGGATTCCCTACTCACAGGATATGATCCCCATCACTCCTTGGCGTCAGGGTGTATTCCATATGGAAAGGGTTTGGGGTAATGGGGTGAATCAGATCTCCAATCATTGAATTTAAACATGTAGCATGAACTTTAGAGCAGATCTTACAATTTGCATTTAACAAGGAGATTGGTCTATAATTCTGTACCAATAGGGGATCCCTACTAGATTTTTCCAACAAATCACAGACAGCTTCAGAGAAACCACCAGCAGCTGTACCCATGGGGGAAAAAAGGAGACAGATATAGTTCAAAAGGTTTGGGAGATAAACACCCTATAAAATTCTAAGTCTCTAATGAAAAGCTAGCAGGTCAAGGAGACTTGCAAATAGGAGAGGAACTGATGGCCAAATCAATTTCTTTCACTTGGATGGGGGGAGTCCAATCTTTTATATTCATCCCATAAACAAAGGATGCTTTAACTGGGAAAAAAAAAAAAAAAGCTTCCTTTTTTCTTTCAGTAGCAGAAACCTCAGAGGAATAAAAATCACAGTAGTAGTGTTGACACTGATGCAAAATCTCATCTCATGAGACCATAATAGTCTGATTTACTTTAATGGCATGAATCTGAGATCTGCTTATCGACACTGCCACTGTGCCAGGAGCCTGCCCCACATTTTCAGAATAAATATCTAGCCTCTCTCATAAATATACTCTTCCTAATCTTATGGCGGAGCAGTGTATTATAACAATATTTCAACTTATTGAGCTGAAATAGAATGGTGGAGGAGCTATTTTGAATAGATTCCAATATCTCTCTCTCTCTCCCCCCAACTGTGCAATCTCTGCATCGCAGTGTTTATTGCAATGCGCTGTGTGACCTATAACTCCTCACAGAGTTGTTTTAAAAGCTTCCCATATAACCAATTTAGGCAAATAATCTTAATCATTAAGTTCAAAATATTATTGAACTGAGTCAGACAGCTTGTCCAGGAAGCTCTGACCACCAGATGTGATTAACTGAATCTCCCCACTGGGGACTGTTGAACTTGTGCCAGAAAGATAGCGATGGTGACTGCATCATGATCTGATATAAACATAGGAAGAATCTCCACTTTGAAAATCCAAGGCATGAGAAAGATAGAGGTTAAAAAGTAATCTATTTGAGTGTAAGAACTGTGGTGAGAAAAAAAAAAAAAGCAAATACACCAAGGATCTATCAGCCAAAGCTCTACTTGCAAGTCTTTTAGGACACAGCATTTTGTTCTAATTGGTTTATACATGGATTATCTATCCAATATCAAATCTAGCAGTTGATTTAAATCACCACCCAGAATGATAGAAGCAGTTTCCCGTCGATAGCAGGCTGAATTAGCCATGCTGTCCTGGGATCTGTCAATCAGGTCCGGGAGGCGGAGCTTGATAAAGCAGAGGTTAGCTTTTTGTTCCCTCTGCGGCTGCGCGCGGGTTCCCGCGCAGGAAGTACAGATTCTCCTCAGTCTGTTTCTTCCGCGCGCGGAGCTGCTTCTCCTCATGTCGAAATCTGGGTTTAAGCGCTGCCGCTGTGGCAGGGTGATGTTGGTCACGGACGGCCATAACCGGTGTTACTGCTGCCTCGGCGGCAACCATGTTGTTCCAAATTGTCAATTTTGTGCCAAAATGTTGCCGAGGGCCAAGCGTCAGAGAGCCTATCGGCTGAATTGTAGAGCATATAGAAAGACATGATTTAATGGGACACAGTCAACATGGATTTACCCAAGGGAAGTCTTGCCTAACAAATCTGCTTCATTTTTTTGAAGGGGTTAATAAACATGTGGATAAAGGTGAACCGGTAGATGTAGTGTATTTGGATTTTTAGAAGGCGTTTGACAAAGTCCCTCATGAGAGGCTTCTACGAAAACTAAAAAGTCATGGGATAGGAGGCGATGTCCTTTCGTGGATTACAAACTGGTTAAAAGACAGGAAACAGAGAGTAGGATTAAATGGTCAATATTCTCAGTGGAAAAGGGTAAACAGTGGAGTACCTCAGGGATCTGTATTGGGACCGGTGCTTTTCTATATATATATATATATATATATATATATATATATATATATATATATATATATATATATATAAATGATCTGGAAAGGAATACGACGAGTGAGGTTATCAAATTTGCGGATGATACAAAATTATTCAGAGTAGTTAAATCACAGGCAGACTGTGATACATTACAGGAGGACCTTGCAAGACTGGAAGATTGGGCATCCAAATGGCAGATGAAATTTAATGTGGACAAGTGCAAGGTGATGCACATAGGGAAAAATAACCCTTTCTGTAGTTACACGATGTTAGGTTCCATGTTAGGAGCTACCACCCAGGAAAAAGATCTAGGCCCTCATAGTGGATAATACTTTAAAATTGTCGGCTCAGTGTGCTGCAGCAGTCAAAAAAGCAAATAGAATGTTAGGAATTATTAGGAAGGGAATGATTAATAGAACGGAAAATGTCATAAGGCCTCTGTATCGCTCCATGGTGAGACCACACCTTGAATACTGTGTACAATTCTGGTTGCCGCATCTCAAAAAAGATATAGTTGCGATGGAGAAGGTACAGAGAAGGGCAACCAAAATGATAAAGGGGATGGAACATCTCCCCTATGAGGAAAGGCTGAAGAGGTTAGGGCTGTTCAGCTTGGAGAAGAGACGGCTGAGGGGGGATATGATAGAGGTCTTTAAGATCATGAGAGGTCTTGAACGAGTAGATGTGACTCGGTTATTTACACTTTCAAATAATAGAAGGACTAGGGGGCATTCCATGAAGTTAGCAAGTAACACATTTAAGACTAATCGGAGAAAATTCTTTTTCACTCAACGTACAATAAAGCTCTGGAATTTGTTGCCAGAGAAGGTAGTTAGTGCAGTTAGTGTAGCTGGGTTCAAAAAAGGTTTGGATAAGTTCTTGGAGGAGAAGTCCATTAATGGCTATTAATCAATTATACTTAGGGAATAGCCACTGCTATTAATTGCATCAGTAGCATGGGTTCTTCTTAGTGTTTGGGTAATTGCCAGGTTCTTGTGGCCTGGTTTTTGGCCTCTGTTGGAAACAGGATGCTGGGCTTGATGGACCCTTGGTCTGTCCCAGCATGGCAATTTCTTATGTTCTTAAAGGAACTCTTGAGTACTTCAGAACCCTCGGAGGCCCACTCTTCACCGAGCCCGGTGAAGAAACTACAATACTCAGCACCAAGGGCGACATCGTCGGATAACTCTCGGCCGAGAGACCCAAAACACATCCAGGTACGGGGAAAGCAGGGCTCTGACGTACCTGACCGGAGCCGATCTTCCTGTCACTCAACTTCCAGCCGGGACTCGAAATGGGGAAGATCGCCGCGCCACCAGGCGCTGAAAAACCATAACCAGAACACAATGGGCGCTTCGGCGCAGTCAGCAGACAAATTGGCGCCGTGCCCATCCCATCACATGGAGCGCACTTCGGTGCACAGAAAGGAGCCGCACGATGCGGCGCGCAAGATGGCGCCAGAGAATTTGACACACGATACGGCGCCGAGACCAGCACCACGCCACATGGCGCCGGAGCCCAGACCGCGCAAAACGGCACCGGAGCCATCGACAAGTACATTAACAGCGGAATTAGTGGCGCACAAGACAACATCGGCGCCAGGAAGGTCCTTGATCACAGTTCAGATCGGTAGAAGACCAGAATTATATTCCTTATAGGGGAAACCGGTTCAAACCGAAGGGGACAAGAGTTGTAAGCGTAAACACCATGATAGATCAAAGTCTACTTCCAGTGACTCTAGACACAGGAGGTCAAACACCTCCCCCAGAAGGTCAAGGGAAATACACAGCCCATCTAAGTCCAAAAACGAAACCCCGGACATAAACGTAAGCACAGGACGCATAGTCAAATACTTCACAGACGACACAGGGCGACAGATGTCAGCCCATCCACTTCTAGGTCATCGTTGGCATCGCATCAACACATGAAACACCAACAGTCACCAATCTGCCTCACTTAGTCACAGACATCTCCATCACAGACGAGTGCCTCAGAGGTACAAGAAGACAGTTCTTGACCACTCGAGAACCAGCAGCCTCAAAAAATGACTAAGCCTACCATGCCGCAGGCGACCAAAGATGCCTTTTGGCAGTTCTCAATCCTTGGCTGGCTTTTACGAAACTCTGGAAGCTTCATTTACTGTAGGCAAAGCACCCTCATTCAATGCCCGAACCTACTACTACGCCCCCGAGAGGCTTGGCAGGTGAAACACCTTCCTCCCCCAAGGAGATAACCCCACATCACTCACCGGCACATTTGGACTCGCGGGAAGAGTATGACTCCCTCCGGGTCCCCAGCCTCATCAACAGGGTTTCCATCCGACACACCGGAGGGACAACAAGAACCATATTCCCCACCGGAAGACCTTTCATATCCACGGTTTCTGGAGAAGATGGGCAACATCCTCCAGTTACAGATTCAAAAAGAACCTGACCCCAGGGCGGAAACCCTTGGATTGCTAAAAATCTTCGATGTTCCCGGGGAACCTACCACACTTCCTCCGCATGATCTACTCCGTCTACTCCTAAAGTCTTGGGAGACACCCCAGGCATTACAGGCGGTTTCCAGGAAATCGGACATTAAATTCCGTATCAGGAAGGATATACCTTACGCACTCCCACAACTGCAGCATGATTCTGTAGTAATAGAATCGGCAATGCAACAGTTTAGAAAACCTAAGCTTCATGCAACCTATCCGCCAAACAGAGACCACAAATACCTAGATGAAGTGGGGCGAAAAATTTATCAGAATGCGATGCTCACCACAAGGATCATGCATCATCAATTTTATATGGTGCAATATATGTACGAGTGCATTCAAGCAACGAAAGGATTACTCTCAACGACGGGAGAACAACTACCTCAAACCCCACATGACATGGAGGAATGCTCTAGACATCTCCTCCGATCAGTGTATGAGGGCATGGAGACTTCTAGGGCTTCGGCAACGGCCATAGCGGCACGGAGGACGGCGTGGCTCCGTTCCAGGTCCATCAGGGAAGACATCCACGAGAAACTGGCCAATCTCCCATGCACAGGAGAGAACCTTTTTGGCACAAAACTGCAGGAAACAGTGGGTAAGCTAAAGGATGAGGTGTTGGCGGTGCAGTCACTACAATCTCAGCCAACTTATCAATCCTCCAAGCGCTTCTACCCATACCCTCGTAAATCTTCGTATGGACGTCGACCTTATAGATCGTATCAAGGATATCGATCTCAATCATATGCTACTTATCAGAGGCAACAAACTCACCAACAACAATCACAGCTCCCTCGTAGAGGCAAGCCGCGTACACAACGTCAACAAGGCCAACAACAAGCCGCGGCGCCTAAGCCTACACAGTCTTTTTGAAATTAAAGCCACCATCACACCCCGTACCACCGCCAGGGAGGATCCAGTCTTGTCTTCACGTTTGGGAACGAATAACATCCGACCAATGGGTGTTGGATATTGTGAGTCAAGGATATCGTCTTCAATTTCGAACGAAACCGAGATTACCCCAGTTGGCCTCCTTACCGAATGCGAGGGCTCAACCACAACTCGAGCAAGAGATCTCCAACTTATGCCAGGAGAAGGCCATCGCACTCCTATCCTGGAATCATCGCAACAAGGGATTTTATTCCCCTTATTTCTTGATTCCCAAAAAGTCGGGGGGGCCTACGACCCATCTTAGATCTTCAGGAACTCAACAAATTCCTGGTCAAGGAAAAGTTCAAGATGGTATCCCTGAAGTCGATTCTACCACTATTGCAACCCAACGACTGGATGTGTTCAATCGACCTAAAGGATGTGTATACTCACATTCCAATCCACCCCTCCTCGTGGCAGTACCTATGTTTTCGCTACAAACACAAGCATTACCAGTACAGGGTACTCCCCTTTGGGTTATCAGCTGCACCCAGATTATTCACCAAGTGCATGGTAGTGGTGGTGGCTCATCTCAGACAACAAGGGATGACAATCTTCCCTTACCTAGACGATTGGCTAATAGTGGCTCCGACTCAGGAACTGCTCCGGAGTCAGCTCCACCAGATCCTTCAATGCTTACAGCAATTGGGGTTAGTAGTCAACTTCCAAAAATCTCACCTGCAACAGACACAACAGCTGCAAATCATAGGCGCTTATCTGAACACCAAACAATCCAGAGCATATCTGCCACTGGACAGACAAATACAGTTGAGACAACTCTTGCAGAGCTTGCAGACAAAACAGTTAACCTCGGCACGACAAGTGCTAATCGTTCTAGGACACATGGCAGCGGCCAATTTCCTGGTTCCAAATACCAAGTTACACATGAGACGCCTGCAGTGGGGACTGAAACGGCAGTGGAAGCAACACACTCAACCTCTCACACAACCAATCGTCCTTACGACAGAAATGAGAAGGGACATCTCTTGGTGGCTCCTTCCGTCCACACTAGCGACGGGAGCATTGTTCCGGCCGCCCATCCACAATTCAGTCCTAACTACAGACGCTTCACGGAAGGGTTGGGGAGCACATCTAGAGGTGCACGAGACACAAGGCCTATGGACCTTAGCGGAACAGAAGCTACAAATCAACTTGCTAGAACTCCAAGCAATTCGCAACGCTCTACATGCATTTCAGGAATTTCTGCAGGGCCGCAGGGTCATGGTGTACACGGACAATCAAGTAGCGATGTTCTACATCAACAAACAGGGGGGATCGGGTTCCTGGACCCTGTGCAAGGAAACACTATTCATCTTCCAATTTGCACACCAACATTGCATACACCTACAAGCCACTTACCTACCAGGCATCGCAAACACGAGAGCGGACAGGTTAAGTCGCATCTTCCATTCCCACGAATGGTCCCTCAATTCAGAAGTGGCACTCCGTATATTCAACAGATGGGGGACGCCATCAATCGATCTCTTTGCGACGGAACGCAACACACAACTTCCCAGTTTCTGTTCCATACGACCCAGCAAACTCCGAATAGCTCAAGATGTGTTCCTAATTCCGTGGTCGACAGGTCTGCTATATGCCTTTCCTCCCATACCCCTGATCACCAGGACAATTCAGAAATGCATAGCGGACAGAGCTCAAATGATTCTTATTGCCCCGGCCTGGCCTCGACAGCCATGGTATAGTTACCTCCTTCACTTATCCAGCGACACGCCAATCAGTCTTCCAAATTGACCGGATCTTCTGCTTCAGGAACAGGGAACTCTTCTACATCCACTGCATTCCTCCCTCCACTTAACAGCGTGGAGATTGACAGGCTGCTACTGACGGAACAAAACATATCCCACAGCGCCCAACTTATACTTCTGGAGTCGAGGAAACCCTCCACTCGGCAGAATTACAATTACAAGTGGAAACGGTATACTACGTGGTGTACGTCCAATCACATATCACCCATGGATTGCACTCCGGAGCAATTATTAGACTATCTACATACTCTATATGAGAAGGGCTTAGCCACAGCTTCTATTCGCGTTCACCTAAGTGCTATTGCGGCCTACCACAGACCGTATAATAATGTCACAATATCAGCTCATCCTCTCCTCATTCCTCAAAGGACTATTGCACCTTAGACCTCCAACCACGAAACCGGCAGTTCCGTGGAATATCAACACACAGTCTTAGAACAACTGATGCTTCCTCCCTTTGAACCGATGGAGTCAGCGCATATAAAATACCTGACATGGAAGGTGGTATTCCTAGTCGCAGTCACCTCGGCAAAACGAGTCAGTGAACTACAGGCGCTGGTACATTATGAGCCGTACTTACAATTTTTTCATCAAAAGGTAGTGCTTAGAACGCATCCATCGTTTTTACCGAAAGTTATTTCTCACTTTCACCTTAACCAAAATATCGAACTGCCGACTTTTTTTCCAAAACCCCATGCCAATGAACGGGAAACACTACTCCACACCCTGGACTGTAAAAGGGCGCTAGCGTACTACAGAAATAGAACGACCTCCCCATCACGTCCGTCTCAACTATTTCTTTCCTTTGACCCTAAGGCACCGGGTCTACCGATCACGAAACGTACCATATCAAGCTGGATAGTCCAATGCATCCAATTCTGCTACAACAAACAAAACATGCTTCTTTTGCAGAAGCACAGAGCGCATCAGGTTCGTGCCCTAACAACATCGTGGGCACACCTTAAGAATATCCAGCCTATAGACATCTGTAAGGCGGCTACATGGACTTCCTTACACACCTTCACAGCGCATTACTGCCTAGATCAACAAGCTTCGTCGGATACAAAGTTAGGACAAACAATCCTACAATCCGCAGCATCTCATTCCAAGTGATTGCCACAATCTCTGTTATGTTCCAAGAGCGGAACAAGTCAGAATGTGATTGGGAGCTTGCAACTCCCAGGACAGCATGGCTAATTCAGCCTGATATCGAGGGAAAAAACAAGTTTGCTTACCGTAAACGTTTCCGTAGATAGCAGGATGAATTAGCCATGCTGACCCACCCTTCTCCCTGGCAATCACCATGCCTACTCGAACCATCACTGCTTAATCACAGACTGAGGAGAATCTGTACTTCTTGCGTGGGAACCCACGCACAGCCGCAGAGGGAACAAAAAGCTAACCTCTGCTTTATCAAGCTCCGCCTCCCGGACCTGATCGACAGATCCCAGGACAGCATGGCTAATTCATCCTGCTATCTACGGAAACAACGTTTACGGTAAGCAAACTTGTTTCTCCACAGCCCAGTAATATGCCAGCTACCAATCAAATAAATTCCGGGGGAGACCACATTTGGGCATAAATATATAAAAATATAGAAGTCTGTCTCCCTAAAATGACCCCTGACATGATCCATCTGCCCTCTAAGTCTGATTCTTGGGACAGGATTTGGATAGCCAATGATTTGCTTAAAAGTAGGATTACCCCGTTTTGGTTTTTTTTTTTTGCTTCTTTACCAACCCAAGTGAGTTTCTTGGAGCATCATCACATCTGCCCCAGATCATTTCACACAGTCCAAAACTTTTTTTCCGTTAGATAAGATGATTAAAACCATTAAAGCTAAAAACCTTCAGGTAATCCAAAGTTCCCACACTCTTAGAAGATGCATAAACAAATGTATAAAGATATAGAGAATAGAATCTCCACATCATAGGAATGTTGTAAGAATGATGCCATGAAGTTGAGAGACAGATGTCACATCATAGGCTTCACGCCAAGAAGACACACTTCCCTGTAAAAAAGCAGAAACCTTGCAACTATACAGGTCAAGAACAACCATAATAGGAACGAAAAGGATCTGTAGTTTAGCCATAATAATGGTTCCAGAAAGTGCAGATCAGGTGGCATAAAAACGAACCACCACCAATATTTTTACTTGAACTTAAAAATACCCTTTTGAGAAGAACAAACAAAGTATCAGTACTCATCTTCACAAATTATTGGGAAGACTGAAATAACTGTCCTATTTTGTAAGTGGACTACTTAAAAAGAAAACACACACATTTAAAAACAGTCAATGCATGCACGATTCAATGATCTATAGAAGATCCTTTTAAAAAAAAAGGAAATCCATCAGTGATACATCTTCCCAACAGCAAGGAAAAAAGGAACTAAAAGCAACTTGAATTGAGCTCTCATGATGTAGAATGAAGGCAGACCAAAACAAAGTACAGATATCAAAAGGATGAGAAATTCTTAAATCAAGTCATAGCCCTCTCGTATTTATTTATCTGTCGAGTTGTATATACCATCGTTCGGTTTTGCCATCACAACGGTTTACAAAGTTTCAATGTTTAACAGAGTTTTCAAAAAGGTTCGTTCAAATGGTTAACATAGAATTATAATTTTTACAAACTTATTAATGTTTTATGAACAGTTCATAGAATAGATTATACATTTTTCGGTTAATTGTTATGTTATTTTTACATTGGTTCAAAATATTTTAGCTTAATGTCAATGGGAGGGGAGTGGTGATTTAGAGTCATTGGGTGAGTTGGTAGGCTTTGGTAAACATCCAGGTTTTTAGATCTTTTTTGAAAGTTTTTAAATTGTCTTGTGTTTGTAGTTTGGTTGGGAGGGTGTTCCAGAGTTTAGGGCTTCCTAGTGAGATTGCTCTCTTGAGTTGAGGAGTGTTGATTAGAGCGAGCAGGAGGAATCTTTAGTAGTTCTTTATTTGCTGATCTGAGGTTTCTGTTTGGAGAATGCAGTTTTATGGATGAGCTTAGCCAGTTTGTTTTTCGTATATTATTTTGTGTAGTATGGATAGTATTTTATATTCCATCCTAAATTTTATTGGGAGCAGGTTAAGTTCTATAAGTGTAGGAGTGATGTGATCATGTTTTTTCGATCCAGTGAGTATTCTTGCAGTTGCGTTTTGTAGGATTTGGAGTGGTCGGATGGTGTTAAGGGAGTTGCAGTAATCCAGGTTGGAGAAGATGAGTAGTTGAAGGACTGATCTGAAGTCATTGGGGAAGAGGAAAGGTTTTAATTGACATAGTGTTAGAAGTTTGTGAAATCCATCTTTGATTTTAGTTGTGATGTGGTTCTTGAAGGAGAGTTCTTTGTCAATTATGACTCCAAGGTTGCATGCATGATTGACCGGAGAGATAGCCACTTTTTGGTTCATTAGGTTGAGTGGTGGTAGTTGAGGGGTGTTTTTTCTATCCAGGATTATTATTTCAGTTTTATCAAAGTTTAGAATGAGTTTCATGTTGGCTAGTAGTTGTTATGAAGATTACCAATACCTCAGGATTATCATACAAGGTTGTACATTGTTGAAGGTAATCCTCATTCAAAGCGGGTACAATAATCCATATCTGCTCCCAAGTCCTTCAATTGCAGACATAAGGCTAAGATTTGTTTATGCCATTTTGCATTAGGTTTAGCCAAATCTGGGACAAAAAAAAAAAGATTTTCCATTCATATACCAGTGCACCTTAACTTTAGCCACAGAGAGAATTGCAAGCACCTAAGGGTTCTTCAATTTTTGCCACCACGGGCCACAGTTATTTAGAGTTCAAAACAGGCCAAGTCAGCACATGATGGGCCCTTTCATCTCAAAGGGTTTGTCAAATTGCAATTGTAGCACCTTCGGTATCATAACTTGGTATCATGGACCACTGATCAGGACACTGCTTTACTAAATAAATGCTGTCCCCAACTTACTCTTACTTTTTTTACCTCATGCTGCCATTGCCAAGAAGATGACTCAGCTATTCAGCTATTTTCTATAAGAAACATCTTAAGTTATTAAATGTCCTGTTTATCGCTTTGCCTTTTGATGCTGTTACTTACAACTGATAGTCTTAACGTGCTCGTTTATTGCCCAACCAATGCCATGCCTCAAAACTGCTCTTCAATTGAGCGGGTAATTTGTCTTGCTATCAATATGTCCAAAACAATTGTGTTGGAAACTTCAAGCTGCATGTAGATCCTGTATCACGTTCTCATGTTTGTGATTCATTTCCGGATGCCAATTCAGTCTTTACTCGTCCCACCCACAGTCCTGGACTCACATTTGATCTGATTTTCATTAATCCCTCCTTTTTCTCAATCAGCTCTGGCAACTTAGATACCATAAAAATACTATGGTCTGACTTTTTTTGATTAAACTTACATTATAATTAATGTATCCTTCTATACCCTCTGATGCTGCCTCAGGGCTCATACTGAAACGTGGACATATAGATTCGGATTTATTCAAAACAGAAATAGGTCTTATAATAAACAATTTCAGTGTCACCTCCTTAGATTAAATGATTTGTTAATTTCATCTTACTGATAGCAGTATTTATTTTTAATTAAATCTTGTTTTCTGCAATTTCCACAATCTTCAATGCAGAAATGCAGCAAATATAGCCTCTCAAAGTGTATACATATAGCAAACACAGATACCATAGTACAATTCATCTCTGCGATCCCAAAAGCAAATTCTATGTGGAACTGAAACTAAATGATTGAAAAAATCTCTCTCAGTATAAAGACACTAACCAAATACAGATGCAACATTAATACTGCTAAAAAGGCTTATTTTACTCGCCATATTATATCCTCACTCAATCAAAAGGAGTTATTTTTCCACGGTGAAACAGCTTGCGTCCAGAACTAATTCTGACTTTCCTTCATTACATGACCTTTGTAATTCATTTGGGACTATTTTAGATTTTTAAAATTTACCAATCTTTGTGCTTTCTCCCTAACCCAACCATTCGCCCTTTTCAAAGACAAACAGGATATTTTATTCAGTTGGATGACTTTTGAATATATTTCTCAACTTGAAATTCTACAAAACCATCAACAATCTTTCCTCTGCCTTATGCATCCTCAATCCGTGCCCTTGTCTGAAACACACACATACACACACACACACAGCAGGTACATTGTTCTTTAAGTTCTCTTATGAAGAAAGAACACTACATTGTTTCACTACAGGCAGCTACCCTGGGAGTAGGGTCTTACAAAAAATTGACTTGATTTTCAACAACTCCGAAACAGACACATGGGAAGACAATTAGGACTGGAGAAAAAGATAATCAGCTAAGTAATGAACTTCCAATTATTTATCAAGGTGCTCCCTCAAGCTCCGCTCCAGTGGGTGAGAAACTCAGATCATATCAGAGGCTTTTGAGAGCCTCCTCCAGTGCATCACTGAATAAGATTTACTATCGCACGGCAGTTCAAGTTATCAGGTTTTTCTGTTTTGTTTTTTTATTTTCTCATATTTCCCCAATACATATCATGCTTGATCCAATACTGTATGCCTTTTTCAAAACTACTACAGCAGAATTTTTCAACCTTTATTAGAGAATCGCTTCAGAAGTGAACAGTGATCAATACCCAAAAAATCACTTTGGTAACCTTGAAACAGATTCTAGCAACATTCTGCTTGCAGCCATTTTAAAATTTATAATTGTAAGAGAAAGTAAATTCATCAGTCTGTAATTCTGTACAAAGCAAAGTTGCTTATTTGGTGCTTATCTGATGACAGGAGGAGGTCAGTCCATGGGTGACATCTAATGGAGCCTGGCACAGAACTTTAGTGTCAAAGTTTCTGTACCTTTGACTATGCCTAAGCACGATAATGCATGCTACCATAATCACATGTCCACTCAGGGGTCCCTTTAGTCTTGTACCTTACTAATTACAACTAAAGCCAATTCCAAAAGGAGGTGGGTGGGTTTCGTGAGAACTGGCATCCTGCAGTCCTCACAGAGCACCTGCTACAAGTAAGCAAATCTGTTTTCTCAGAGGACAAGCAGGACTGCAGTCCTCACACATGGGGAATCCCTAGCTAAAGACTGCCCTGAGCAAAAAAAGAGGAAAGCAATACCAATGGGCACAAGCCTTTTTTTCATTGGGGGGAAGATGAAAACAGTGGATAAACGCTGGATGCCTAAAGGTTAGAGATAGAAATTTAGAAAAGGTGCATGGGGGTAACCTGCATGGAGTGGCAGTTAATACCCTTAATAGAAGGCATGGGGATTAATACCCTTGATTAGCTTTCATGATTTTGACACAACTACAACTTTGCTCTTTGCTGTCATGTCCGGTGGAAAAAGTCAGGGCCTTGACTTATGATCCGAGGTATTGATATGCAGACATTACGGAAAAAATGCAAGACTGCTTCTATGGACAAATCCAAAAGCATAGCATGTTGAAGCAGCATTGTCTGCTCACCCTGTAAAAAGTTTGATATTGGCTTGTTTTTAATTGTTAATACCTTTAACATAAGGCTTGGGGGTAATCTGCATGGAACAGTTACTAACCTTAACAGAAAGAGAAGGATAATCTGCACAGAACAGCAGTTACTTCCATAAGAAGCTTGCTGGGCAGACTGGATGAACCATTTGGTCTTTTTCTACTGTCAATACTATGTTAATCTATGAGTGGCAGACTAGAACAAAAATAACAGGCCTAGGAAAGAATGACGTAGAGTTCTGTATCTCAAATATCATTCATATGGTACGAATGAGTGGAAAGAATGCTATGTCACAGTTTTGCAGATTTCCTCCATGGGGGACTTATCATAGGTGAGGCACCGATGCTGCCATAGCTCAGACAGAATGAGCTTGACATGGTCCACCAGGTCACAACAGAAGGAAATTCAACCTGCTGGCCATCCAGATATTTTGTTTAGCAACAACTATCCCCAGATTGTTGGCATCAAAAGAAAGAAAAAATTGGGAGAACCTTCTATGGGATTCAGTCCACTCCAATTAGAAGACAAAGGCTCTTTTGCAGGTCAAACCGCAGGGCTTGTTCACCTTAGTAGGTATGTGGCCTGGGGAAGAATGTAGGAAGGACAACTGACTGGTTAAGATGGAATTCCAACATTTTAGGCAAGAATGTAGAATGAGTGCACAGAACTACCCTATCATGATGAAATCTGATCTAAGGTGGATAAGTTACTAGAGCCTGAAGCTCAATAACCTTGCAAATTGAAGTGACCACCACCAAAAACACAACCTTCCAGATCAGGTACCTCAGATCACAAGAGCACAGTGGTTCAAAGGGAGCTTTCATCAGCTGGGTCAGTACCATGCTGCAGTGCAGACACAGCAGGAGTCCTAATGGGAGGCTTCAAATGAACCAGACCCTGCATAATTCGAACCACCAAAGGCTGTATAGAGATAGGTTTAACTTATACCTGCTGCTGATAAGCGCTAACTGCACAAAGGTGAACCCTTACTGAATTGGTTTTGAGACCAGACTGAGACAGATAAAGAAGGTATTCAAACAGTTTTTAGGCAGAGCGAAGAAATGATCTAGGCCCCTTTCCTAGCGTGTAGCAGATGGACTCAAAACAAGTGGGTATAGTGTGCTCGTGCTAGCAGTTGGAGATGGATCTGACGTCAGCACGGGTACATATACCCCCACAGGAAGTGAAGCAATTCAGTAATTTCCGTCTCCAAAGCAGTTTGGAGCTCCTTCACGCTCGCTGAGCGTTCTTCCAAATTCTAACTACAAAATTCACTAGATGTTATCTATTAACGACGAGCCCCGCACTCCTGCGGCGATACCAGTCGGTCCCTCTCCCGGTTGAGTTTCCCGAGGTGATTTTCGTGGTCCCTCGGAGGTAAGTGCCTCGGTCCGGTGGCCGGCTCGCGGCAGGACCTGCCCCCGAGCGAGAAGGGCTCGGGCGCAGCCTAGAGGCAGCCTCGGTCCTGGCGTGGACTTGGCCCCCGAGCGAGACGAGTTTGGGCGCGGCCTAGAGGCAGCGGGTGCACCTCCTCGAGCATGGCAGTGAAGGTAATCGCCCTCTCCCCCCGCAGCCGGAGACCGCCCGGGTTGCAGCCGGGAAGCGCCGAAGACAAGGTAAGGCGTATATATATATTTACTTCTTGGTCTCCGAGAAGCAGAGTGTGCCTCTGGGACGGCCAGTTACGTGGGCCGCCATTTTTAATGCCTGCTCGCCATCAGCTTCTATCTGTAGTGTCCCGCCTATTGCTACGCCACTACCCCTGCCTCCGCACAGGGACCTGCTGCGCCAAGGTCCCATACTTCACGAGGATCCGGCTCAATTCTCTCTTATGGTCTGGCCATTGAGAGGGCTAGACTGAAGACCCGAGGATATTCGGGACCGGTAATAGATACGCTCCTCAGAGCACGCAAGTTCTCCACATCGCTAACTTATATAAGGATCTGGAGAGTATTTGAAGCTTGGTGCGAAGCTCATAGCGCCAATCCTCATGCCGCTAAGATTCCTATCATTTTGGACTTCCTGCAAGATGGTCTTCAGAAGGGTCTGTCCCTCAGTTCCACCAAGGTCCAAGTGGCAGCACTTTCCTGCTACGGTCCACGGAGTGACGGCAATAGCATTACCACACACCCAGACGTGTCACGTTTCCTGAAAGGAGTCAAACACATTCGTCCGCCACTAAAGTGGCCCATACCTCTGTGGAACCTCAACCTAGTTTTAGACTTTCTAGCAGGACACGCCTTCCATCCACTTCGAGGCCTGTCCCTCCGTTTGTTAACCTCGAAGATGGTATTCCTGCTGGCTGTTTGCTCCGCGCGCCGTGTCTCCGAGCTACAAGCACTGTCTTGCCGTGATCCGTTTCTCCGAATCACGCCAGAAGCCATCCATCTTCACACAGTTCCTTCCTTCTTACCCAAAGTAGTATCACACTTCCACCTCAACCAAACCATCTCTTTACCTACCACAGACGGTTTGAAGAAGTCAGAAGAAGGTCGAGTTCTACACCATCTCGACATAGGCAGGCTACTGCCCAGATACCTGGAAGTGTCCGAAGCAATACGAAAGACGGATCATCTGTTCGTTTTACACAGTGGGAAGAAGCAAGGGGAAGCGGCCTCAAGGGCAACTATCGCCCGCTGGGTCAAAGAAGTTATCAAGGCAGCCTACGTAGACGCGGGGAAACCACCGCCTCTAAAGGTCAAGGCCCACTCTACCAGAGCGCAAGCGACCTCTTGGGCAGAAACTCGGATGCTGTCGCCTGCTGAGATATGTAAAGAGGCAACGTGGTCCTCCCTCCATACCTTCTTCAGATTTTACCGTCTGGATGTCCAGGCCAGGGAGGACACAGCATTTGCGAGGGCAATCCTACACGGACTCGGGCAGCCTCCCGCCCAGTCCAGGAGTAGCTTTTGTACATCCCACTTGTTTTGAGTCCATCTGCTACACGCTAGGAAATGTAGAGCTTACTTACCTGATAATCTCGTTTTCCTTAGTGTATGCAGATGGACTCAGCATCCCGCCCGGCTGCCAATATTCACGGGATTTCACAGGCTCAAGGTAAGCCATGTTTTAATACATAGGGCATCCACCCTGCCGGGTGTCGACGCCTTCCGGTTGAGAATCCTGGCGGTCTCCAGCTACCATCAACCGGTCAGGGTAATCCTGTGTAATTAATCGATCGGTCAGCACTCATAGAGCTTTGACAGCTTTGCAAGGAAGATTACTGAATTGCTTCACTTCCTGTGGGGGTATATGTACCCGTGCTGACGTCAGATCCGTCTCCAACTGCTAGCACGAGCACACTATACCCACTTGTTTTGAGTCCATCTGCATACACTAAGGAAAACGAGATTATCAGGTAAGTAATCTCTACATTTCATCACACCACACAGCAAAGTTTTTCCTCTAGAATCCTTTCTTGAAACTAGCAGAATTTGAAGCACATCATCGGATACAGAGAAGGAGCATGTTTGAGGTTGTGGGTGTGTGTGCGCATGTATGCGCAAGAGATAGAGGGATCCTGTCTGAAGGTGCGTGTGCGGGCAAGAGAGGGATCTCGTGTAAGGGGTGTGTGAGAGAGATGGGGGGAGCTGTAATAAGGACAACGGGAGCCTTGGGAAGGGGGGTGTGCATGCGAGAGAAAGAGGGAGTCTGTACAAAGTGTCTATGTGCAAGAGGGAGGGAGCCTGTGTGAGAGGCTGTATGAAAGTGGGGTCAAACTGAGTTGAGGGCTAGGAGTGGAGAAGTGGAAAGCAGAAGAGTTAAGAGTTTGAGGGGGCAGAGTAAAAGTGCTCTAGCCAGGGGAGTAAGGGGGGGGGGGGGTTTCACTCATAGTTCACTTCTAGGAGAATTCTGATCAAAATATTTAAAACTCTGCATCTGAGGAATAACAAAATATAATACGGAAAAGTTAAATTACTCAAAGACTGATGTATACTGTGCTATTTTGACCAATACAAAGTATGCAGAATTTTGCAGAATTTTAAAGTTGAGGGCAGTATTTCCCAGGAGTAAATACTTTGCAACCTGGATTGTCCATTTGAACTAGGACCACTTTATTGGCCAGCCAATCTCTGAAAGTCTCTAGCAAGTACCAAATTGTCCTCAGCTCCAGGAAGTTTATCTGATGAAAAACTTTTCCTGAGCAGATCAAAGTCCCTGGATGCATCACCCATCCCAGACTGGATGCATCTGTGGTAAGGACAATTTAAATCACAGATCTGGAAGGGTATACTTCTAATCAGATTGGAATTGTCCTGTCACCAGGATAAGGAATTCTGAACAGTTGTGCGACATGGATGCTGTCTCAGAAATATTGGGTGGCTTGTAGCCACTAAAATCTGAGGGTCCATTGGGTTTTTATGTGGAGACATGCTAAGGGAGTGAAATGTACTGTTGATGCCATATTGTCCAGCATCCCATGCTATTGTCTCCTGACTCATTTGAATTCTTTCCAGAGCAAACATCAAGGTAATAGTCCCCTGTGGTGGAAGAAACATTTGCCTGAGCCATGTCTAGTAGGGCTCCAATGCACTCCAATTGATATAACTGGCTGAAATGGGTTCTGAGGTAGTTGAGAAGGAAACTTAGTAATTCCAATATCTGTATAGTCTTGCACATCAGTTCTGTGACATCCATCTAACATGTGCTCTTGACAAACTAATCATTCAAGTAGGGATACACATGCACTTCCATCTTGTGTAGGGGCGCCATCAAGATGGCAAGGCATTTGATAAAGTCACACAGAGCTGACAGTAGACCAGAGGGTAGTACATGATTCTGGAGGTAATAGTTCCCCAGCATGAATCAGATATTTTCTGTAACCGTGAACATTCTGTGTGTAAGCATTCTTGCAATTTAGAGAACACAGCCAGCTCCCTTTTTGAAGAAAAGGAAATAAGGTGACCAAGGAAAGCATTTTGAACATTTCTCTTTTGATAAATATGTTCAAGGCTATTAAAAAGGGTTTTTTACCCACCCTTCCATAAGAGGTCCATGATGGGACAAAGCTTCAGTGGTTTCTTTGGAATCAGTAAATACTTTGAGCACAAGCTCTACCCTCTTTTCCCTAGTGGAATGGGTTTGACCGCTCTGGTCTCTAGGAGGTAAGAGAGCCCCTTTAGAAGCAGTTCCTGATGTGGCAGGTACTGGGGCATATTTAGTGGAATGCCCAGTAGATTCAATTTATATCCTCTTCTTAATATGCTGAGGTCCAAAGTTACACCGGGCCTACAATTTATGCAAAACTTCAGCTTGTCTCTGACTAGAAGGTACTCTAGCATACTTACCAAAAACTCTCAGCGATTCAGTCAAACTCCATCCCTTAAGAGCCTGCTACTGCCTTGGATGGGTAAATACGGCCTGTTGTGATCAGGACCAAAGAGAGTGGAACATAGGGCTTACTCATTTTGAAAAATTGCCTTCTCTGTCCTGGCTTCAGGTACCTACTGGAAGTGGAGAGGGGGTCTGAAGCACTCAGAAAGAGTTAGTGCAGTGTTGCACAGTTGTTCACGGTTCTGTGCATCCTTATCTCTGAGGAGATTCTCTCCAGTACATGGCATGTCCATGAAACTTTCCTAGACCTTAGGTCAGAGATCTGAGGCCAACAGCCAGATGCATCTGCAGGCACCAGTCCCCATGACAGAAATTCTTAATGCTGTCTCAAAAACAATCAAAAAGGTGAATCACACCATGCATTTTCCACTCTTCATTCTTTTGTCCACCAGTAACTAGAAGGCATCTTGCTGCTTCTGAGGAAGCTATTCGACTACCTCCTGCATCTACTTCAGCAAATCCATATACTGACCTATAAAGAGCTGTTAAGTGGCAATGCATGTAAGTGGCTCCCTGAAAGACCTTGCTCTCAAGAGAGAGTGTCCAGGTTCATAGATTCCTTCCCCAGGGGCACTGAGGAATGAGACCTCTGCCTATGGCTCTCTTGATACTGGATTCAGCTACCACAGATTGGCAAGATACTTGTCTGGCTTTGAATCCTGGAGAGCCACAGAGAGGGGGTTCTCCCACATCCTCATCAGCACATCCTGAAGGATTTCATGGATTGGGACTGCCCTGATATCAAGTGGTTTCACAAACTAGAGGACATCTGGCCTCATCCTCTGTCTTCAAAGTAAAAGGAATGGCCTCCATCATTCTCCAGACATCCTGTGTAGGAAAGGTCTTTAGGAGGGAAGACTGGGGAGACCCATTGATGGCTCTTCTTCAGAGATACCATCTGATCCATAGCCATACCCCCCCGTGAGCACTCAGAGTCCAGTTCTCCATGATTTGCCAATGGTACATAAGAACTTAACAAAAGATATGCCATACTGGGTCAGACCAAGGGTCCATCAAGCCCAGTATCATGTTTCCAACAGTGGCCAATCCAAGGCACAAGTACCTAGCAAATACCCAAACATTAAACAGATCCCAAGGTACTAATGCTAGTAACAAGCGGTGGCTATTCCTTATTGATTAATAGCAATTTATAGACTTCTCCTCCAGTAACTTATCCAAACATTTTTAAACACAGCTACACCAACTGCCAGAGGATGTGGTTAAGGCAATGAATTCCAGAACTTAATTGTGCACTGAGTGAAAAAGAATTTTCTCTAATTTGTTTTAGATGTACTACTTGCTAACTTCTTTCAATGACCCCTAGTCTTTCTATTCTGTGAAAGAGTAAATAACTGATTCATATTTACTTGTTCAAGTCTTTTCATGATTTTGTAGACCTCAATTATATCTCCTCTCAACCGTCTTCTCCAAGCTGAACAGCTCTAACCTCTTTAGCCTTTCCATGACTTATCATTTTGGTCACCTCTCTTTGTACTTTCTCCAGTGCAACTACATCTTTTTTTGAGATATAGTGACCAGAATTGCACACAGTATTCAAGGTGCAGTCACCCCATGGAGCAATACAGAGGCATTAGGACATCCATTTTAATAACCATTCCCTTCCTAATAATTTCTAACATTCTGATTGATTGTTTTTTGGGGGGTTTTTTGACTGCCACTGGACACTGAGCCAATGATTTAAATGTATTATCCACTGTTAATCTTAGATCTCTTTCCTGAATGTTAGCTTCTAATACAGAACCTAACATCATGTAACTACAGCAATGGATATTTTTCCCTATATGTATCACCTTGCACTTGTCCACATTAAATTTCATCTGCCATTTGAATGCCCAATCTTCCAGTCTCGCAAGGTCCTTCTGCAATTTATCACAATCCATTTGTGATTCAACTAATCTGAATAATTTTGTGTCATCTGCAAATTTGATCACCTCACTCATAGTAACCTGTTCCAGATAGTTTATAAAATATATTAAAAAGCACAGGTCCTGAGGCACTCCACTGTTTACCTTTTTCTACTGTGAAAACATACCATTTAATCCTACTTGCCGTTTCCTGTCTTTTAACCAGCCAAACCCTCAGCCAAGATTTCAGAGAGGGGGCATTTGGCTACTTTGGCTTAGACCCCAAGGGACTATGATGCCCCAGGAAAGCTTCATGCTCTGAAGAGCTGGAGATCATGAATGGGGCAGCGGTATTAATCCTGATCCTGTGCTGGGAATCAGCATCAGTGCCTGTGCCAGGCCACTAGGCAGTCGAAGGGACTCAAGCAGCAGTTCTAGGAAGGTCACCGCCAGACCCGGTGCCATTGAAGTAGAGGCACAGAACCCCTGCAGCACCTTCTCCAAGACCTGCTGTGTCTTCTTTTCCAGCTCCTCCTCAAAAATAACCGATGCCAAAACTGACTGGGAAGCAGGATGGGTGGGCACGTATTTCTCCTGTGGAGGCTGTTGCAAAACCAATGACTTTTGAGAGGATGAGCCCTCCTCACCACAGAACCGCTTAGGGATGTTCTTGGAAGCCACCAAACTATCTCTGCTCCTGACACTGCAGCCTGGCCCCCAAAAACAAAGCAATATAAAGAAATCACACAATGATGTGGCCCCGCTCCAGCCAACACCCTCGTAAACAGTATACCCCCAACTACCATTTTCTCAGCCAAAGCCAGTAGATCCTGCACCCTGCCAGTAACCCCCCTCCTTCGACTCACCCCAACCTAAAATGTCAAAAACATATTGGTGGTGTCATGGGTAGCCAAGTAGTTTCCCCCTCCCCGAACCCCACCATCCCAATATCTCAAAAAATGAAAACCTGGCCATGTGACTTTGGTCTGTTCCGCAGACCTTGCCCCTGACACGTGACAGGAGCATCAGCTGACCATTTCCGGATCCAGAGCTGCCTCCTGGCGGCTACAGAGGATGAGATCCCCTTGGCTGTTGTCCGGACTAGGTCTGATGCGGCATCCGTGAGGACGAGAGAGCTGACTCCATGTCTGCTGCTGGAGCGTTGTTCCTGACCTGTGACAAACAGGAACGCGTTACCACTGTGCAGCAGGTTGCGATCCGCAAAGATAGCGCTGCCACCTCAAAAGTCTGTTTCAGAATGGCGTCCAGTCGCTGGTCGTGAGGTTCCTTGAGGGCTGCCCCCCCTTCAACTGGAATGGTAGTGCGCTTGACCACAGCGCTAATCAAGGCGTCCACCTGAGGGCACGCCAGCAGCTCCTGGATAGCCGGTGCCAGGGGGTACATGCCTGTCAGGGCCCGACCCCCTTTGAATGAGGCCGATGGTGCAGCCCATTCTAAATCTATCAGCTGTTGTGCCGCTTGCAAAAATGGAAAATGGCGTGCTGTAGGACGAAGACCTTCCAGCAGGGGGTTCTGCGCTGAGGGTACCGAAGCACTGGGACCCGTAATATCCAACTCCGCCAGGCACTGAGACACCAGGTCTGAGAGATCCTCTTTAGGAAAGAACCGCCTCATGGTTCTATATGGCTCAATCCCTGAGGGAAGTTCCCCCTCGTCCAGGAGTTCGGATTCGTCCGGTGAAACATCCGGGTCCGACTGGTCCGGACTGTCCGGAGGCGGAAGGTCCGGTACACGATAAGGGTGTGAAAGTCCCGGAACAGGATCCGCTGGAGCCGTAACCGCAGCGGCAGCCGCAGTCGGACCAGCAGGAACAGTGGGAACAGCAGGGCCTGGACAGGAAACCGTTTGCATCTGCACAAAAGCATGAATCCCCTTAAAGAGATCCACCCAGGAAATGGAGGCGGTCTCTAATCGCCAGGGTACAAGATCCCCCGGGATTCCAGGTTGGTCGAGACAGCCCGCTAAATCCGGGGTAGCCCCTGGGAAACTGTCAGCAAATCGTGGCTGAGACTGGTCCTGACCCGAGGCTCCCACGGCCTCCTCACATTGGGCACATAGAGAATCCGGCTCTTCGCTGTGTGTGGCTCTAAGCTGGCATGCAGAGCAGAGGCCGAGGGCTTTAATGCCTGAGGCAAGGGGTGCCCCTGCCGCAGAGGCGTTCTGTTCCATTGAAAAATATGCGCTGAATAATAAGCGGCAGCAATATATGCTTAATGAAACAGGCGCTCAATATTAAGCAGTAGCAATATACGCTGTAATACAATAGGCGCTCAATAATAAGCGGCAGCAATATACGCTTTAATACAACAAGCGCACAATAATATGCGGCAGCAATATACGCTTAATACAATAGGCGCTTAATAATATGCGGCAGTAATACCTGCTCAATGATATACAATATGCTCTCAGCAATAGGCGGCTAGCAATATACACTCAATGATATGCAATATGCTGTCAGCAATATGCGGCTTAGCAGTGTATGTTGGACAATATGCAATGTGCTCTCAGCAATATGCGGCTTAGTAATATATGCCCAATGATATGCAATATGCTCTCAGCAATATACGCCCAATAATATGCAATGTGCTCTCCGCACTATGCGGCCTAGCAATATACGCCCAATGATATGCAATGTGCTCTCCGCACTATGCGGCTGAACAATATACGCTCAATGGTATACAATATGCTCTCAGCAATATGCGGCTTAGCAATATACGCTCAATGGTATGCAATATGCTCTCAGCAATATGCGGCTTAGTCATAGACCTGCGCCTATCATGGGCGCTCAATACCCGAGTAAGGCCAACAAAATGGCGCCCGTCCACGGCATGCCGCCCACAGGCCACGCCGCCGATCCTCGTTCTTCGGAGACCAAAGAGTAAGAGATGTACGCCTTACCTGATCCTCGGCGCTTCCCGGCTGGAACCCGGGCAGTCTCCGGCTGCGGGGGGAGAGGGCAAGTACCTTCACCGCCGCGCTTTGAGGAAATGCACCCGCTGCCTCGTCCACGCCGGGACCGAGGCGCCTCGTATGCCTCACCCGAACCTCGCCCGGGGGCTATGTCCCTGCCGCGATTCGGCCACCGGACTGAGGACTTAAACCTCCGGGGGATCACGGAAATCACCCCGGGAAACTCAACTGGGGGAGGGACCTTAGGGTATCACCGCAGGAGTGTGGGGCTCGATGCTGTAGAAGTTGTAGTAAAAAAGAAAGTAGAAAGTAGATTTGGAAACATGCTCAGCGAGCGTGCAGGCTCTCCAAACTGCTTTGGAGACGGAAATTACTAAGTTGCTACGCTTCCTGTGGGGGTATATATACACCCGTGCTGACGTCAGATCCGTCTCCAACTGCTAGCACGAGCATACTATACCCATTCGTTCTGAGTCCATCTGGCTACACAACAGGAAAGTATATTTTACATGAACATCGGTATAGAAAAGTCAAAAATAATAAATAATACATACTTTACTTATAAAAGCAAGTTTGCTTACTGAAAACAGTGTTTTCCGCAGACAGCAGGATGAATTAGCCATGCTGTATGGGGGACATCTTCTGGCGGCACAGGGCAGAACTTCTCTCAAAGAGCACAGAGCTTTGCTCTATGAGGCTGTGCAGTTGTTCCCATGCGACTGACTAGTCTCCTCAGTTGATGATATAGTGCATAGTAAAGCAAACAGCCGAGAGCTGTATGGGAGCTCCCAGCCTAGGGTTGTCAATGCATGTAGATCTGGTTGACTACTGAAAAAGGTGACTCAGTCATTGCAAGTGCTTATTTGGTAAGAGTTGTATGCACAACCCACATATGTTGTGGACATTCTCGAGTCCTACTGGCATGATGTAAAACTACTGATCCCAACGGGGCATCCAAAGCTGCTGGCTGTCAAGACAGTAATGGGACGATAAAGTATGGACAGAAGACCATATTGCAACCTTGCAAATGTCTACTAGGGGCACATTATTTAGATGTGAAATTTAAGTCACAGTGGCTCTAAGTTGATAAGCTTTAACTCTGGATGATGGCACAATAGATCTGGATGAGTAGCAAAAGTGAATGCATTGAGTTAACCAGTTCGCCAAAGTCCTTTTCACTACTGGCAATCCTAGTGAGTTTGGATTAAAGGATACAAATAGCTGGGATACCAGATTGTTCACCTGAATCCTGTTGTAATATGCCACGGCTCATTTACAATCCTGTCATTCTTATGAGGCTTTGGAAAAAAGGTAGGTAGTGTTATTGTTTGATTCAGGTGAAAGGCTGAAACAATCTTTGGTAAGGACGGGTGTGTCTGTAAGGTGACTGTGTCATGGTAAAATTGTAAGTATGGAGGATAGTGAACTAGTGCTTGAAGTTCACTAACTCTTCTTGCCAATGTCAATGCTACAAGGAATAACTCCTTCCAGGTTAAATGCTTCATGGAAGCAGTTCCTAACGACTCAAAAGGTGGATACATGAGCAGCTTCAGTACCACTTTGATATCCCAAGGGATTGGAGGCTTTGCAATTGGTGGTCGAAGTCGCAGAAATACCTTCATGAAGATTGACACCAATGGATGAACTGAAATGAGATTTCCATCTTTTGTTGAATGCTAAAGCAGCTGTTGTGCTAAAGTGAACTTTGTCAACGTTGCTAGTCCTGATGCAAATAGCATATGCAGATATTCCAGTAATTTTTCAGGGGAAAAAGAAAAGGGAACTATGCTCCTTGACCCACATCAGCTTAGATATCTTTGCCACTTAAAGGCATAAGTCTTCCTGGCAGACTGCTTTCTAGCAGAAACTAGATCATACCGGACACTCAATGACAAAGGGAGGTGACTCAATCCCTCCCTTTCACATTCCAAGCAGTCAGATGTACAGAAGAACATATGGGGTGAATTAGAGGTCCGTTTTCCTGAAACAGAAGGTCTGTACTCTTTCCAGAGATATTGGGGACCAAACCAATAGTTGAACTAGATAGGTGTACCATGGCCAGACTAGAGTCTATGAATATAAAATCTGCTTCGTCTGAGATACATTTCTAAACTGCCCGACCTATTAGTGGTATCTGGGCATAAGCATAAAACAGATCTCCCACCCAGGCTATCAGGAATGCATCCTGTAAGAGTCTGTTTGGGCTTGAGTACATTGAAGCCCAGTCTTTCTACACAAGTTATTGTCTGAAGCAGATGCAACTGGAGAATTTTGGATTTGAAGAGACTAGAAGCCAGTCATCTAGATACAGGAATACCTTTATCCCTTTCCTCTTTAAGTAGGCCACATCTATGGCTAGGCATTCTGTAGATGCCCTGGGGATGATGAGAGATCAAATGGTAGGACCTTGTACTGCTAATGTTGGACATTGACCTGGAAACATAGGTAGCGCCAGGAAGATTGATCCATTGGGATGTGCAAGTAAGCATCTTTGAGATCCAAGGAGCACATCCAATCGCTGGGTTGGAGCAATGGTAAAACATATTTTTGTTTCGTGAACGAAGGACTAGAATGGGATGAAGACCCCCAATGTTTCGGGATGAGGAAATATTGTGAATAAAATTTCTTGTTGCGCAGTCATTGAGGTAACCCTTGAAATCACTCGATGGAGAAGTGCATGCATTTGTTGTTGAAGAAGTGACCTCTGTGCTTGGTCCCAAAACTATGGAATGATGTGGGGAAGGGTAGGTTTCCTCTTGAAATTTATCTTGTACCCATTCTGTACAATATTCAGAATCCAACGGTCCAACAGGATGGATTCCCAAGCATGAAAATAGTGGGATATCCTGCCCCCCACCACTAGGGTCAGCTGTGGGCATACCATTTAAAAAAATATATATATATGCCTTCTGATTGGGACCTTCCTATTGCTTTTGAGTACCCTAAGCCCTTTGACGACCCCTGAGGTCTCAGGGGTTGATAAGGCGGCAGTCTGTAGGGCATGTAGAAAATATATGAATGCCTCTGATAGAATGGCTTCTTGTAACTGTAGTAATACCTCTTAGAGGAGGGCTGTTGATCGGAGGGTGAAGCCAGTGAAGAGAAACTACGTTTTCTCGCAGCTTATCTGCAAATAATCACCTTTACAGGGTATTAGGTTCTCAAGAATGTCCTTGCAGATGGTGCTTGCTTGAAGCCAAGCTATTCTGTGGGCTGCTATAGATGCCAATGTTCAAATCAATATCTCTAAGGCTTCATAAATAGTGCCCAGTAGATGTCAATCCCTCCTCAATGTCGATTAAAGCCTGGGGAGGAGCTTGGTACCCTGCTGCTGGTGAAATTTATGGTTTTAGGGATTACAAAACACTCGTAAAGGTATTGTTTAATGTAAAACTGATGCTGCTGGATTTTCGCATTGATCATCGTCACTTGAAAAAATGTTTTGGTCAAACTCATCCAGATACCTGGAAGTGTGTTCGAATGTAGTCGTGATTTTAAAAAAAAATTTTCATGGCCAACTCAACGACCACAGAAGCATTAGGCAATTGAACAATGCCATAATGCCGAGACTTTCTCATGTGGAACTTTAGATCAGTTTTGCTGGAGATGGAATGGCCCAAAAACGGGGACTCCCAAGACTTGTCCATAACTTTGTCCAGAACCATACGGTATGGTAATGCGGTGGGTTCTGAGGGAACATTTTAAGGATACGTATTACCTCTGAACTTTGATCTGGTACCTTTCTCGTTTCAATTTTCAAGATGGAATCAACCTTTTCCACGAACTTTGAATATGTTAAAGTCCTCTGGACGCGATGATAGTTCTGGCAGGTCCTCTGTGGGATAAGACGGAATCACAGTCAAGATATCTGGGGATGTTGGAGGAGAATCATGAGGGTCCTCTTCAGGATCCAGGGAAAATCCTTTACAAGTATGATTATCCCAGTCCTTTGGACTGGCATCCTTTTGGTGTAAGGAATGAGGGAACTGGATGCAGGGAGAGCTCCTCTTCAAACAGGTGTGGTTGGTGATGTTCCTCCAGTTTTGAGAAGGTTTTCAGAATATCTAATTTGTGACATGGTTTGCAAGGCAGGTCTCATGCTGGGCAAGGAAGGCTTCTTCTGTAGTAGTGATGGGATCTACTTAGTGTTTGGGTACTTGCTGCCTGGACTGGTCACTGTTGGAAATAGAATGCTGAGCTTGATGGACCCTTAGTCTGACCCAGTATGGCAATTTCTTATTTATTTGCTTTTTTTATACAGACGTTCTTTGGAACATCACATCGGTTTACAATAAAATATATAAAGCACAATAATAAAATAGATTAAAAGGTTTCCAGAGGAGGCGTCCCTTAGCCTCAACATCGGGCTACCACCAGCGCAGAGAAGTAGTGAAGGAAGCCTAGGAGATGCTTCGTTGGAAATCAATGTCTCAGGACTTCAATCAGGGGGATTACAGCCCCGAGATGAGAGACCTGGAGATGAAGCTGCCACTGCCATAGATTTGGCTCCAGAGAATGAGAGAGGAGAATTGGGGTCAATGACTCTTCCTAGCAAGGAGGAGGAACATCCTATTGGCGGCAAAGGATATGGTAACTCTAGCACATCCTGCCGTGGTTACTCTAGATAATTTGTTTGAAATGATGACTGGTATGTGGGAAAATATTAAAGGTCTGGAAAGGAAATTAGACTTGGTAAATGCTAGATAGCAACAGGATTATCTCTCTACACAAAAACAAATAAAAGATTCATTGGATAGAATAAAAAGTCTTGAAGATAGCAAGAAAAAGTCATTAGAATTTAAAGTGGCTGAGGTAAATGATAGGGAAATTCTGTCTAGAAGAATAGTCTCTTGAAAATAAAGCCAAACGATTCAACTTAAGATTTCTAAATTTCCCCAGAATAGTTGGGGAAACACCTCTAATTACTGTTAAAAAATGTCTAATAGATATGCTTGGCTTTACTTTAGAAGACTCACCAGTTGTGAATTATTGTTATTTCTTACCAAAACCAAAGAACTTAAATTTAAATTACAGACTTGAATTGATGTTTCAGGGAGATCTTACAAACTTTTTAGAAGATTCTACTGCTCTAGTAATTGAATGGGGTACCTTATTAGTAACATTTTCATGTTTAAATGACTTGAATTTAACAAAGAAGAAATATTTCAACAAATATCCCATTACATTTCATGAGAAAGTAGATAAGATATTCCCCGATCTAGCAATAGCGACACAGGCAAGACGGAAAGGCGTTTTAGCATTCCGTCAAGAAGTAATTACATTGGGTTATACTTTCATGCTTCGCTTTCCATGTAAGTGTTTAATTAAAAAACAAAATGATTTATATATTTTTTTTTTATGCCTGACCAGTTAAAAGATTTTGTAAAACAGAGGAAATTAGCTACCTCTTCCCCAACTGTCTAGAGACTGAATGAATAGGCTGTATGGGATCTATGCATGTTTGTTATGGTTATATTACTAATTATTTCTCCCTTGTTTTACTATGCCACCATGTGGAATCTCTAATTTTGGATTGATATGGTAATGGTAATTTAAAGAATGAAGCCAAACTGATATTATACGTATTATATGAATGTATAATTACAACTCCATGCTTTTTTTTCCTTGTTACAAACAACTGATTTGCTTGTATTATTGAAAATTATAAAGAATAAAAAAAAAAAAAAGTTACATCTAAAAATATAAAAGCAGTTAATTAACATGTGCAATAAAAATAAGCATAAAAGTAAAGATAAACATGAAATGCTAGGATAATACTTAATCATAAATAGATTAAAACTATTAAATATATAAAAGACTATATAAAAAGAATCTGCTTTAAAGCTTAGAAGTCAACGTAGGAATCTGAGTGGTATGCTAGTGAATATTATGTGTAGGCTTGCTGGAACAGGCCCAAAAAACAACAAGGTAGGCAATCTAGAAAAGCCGTGAGCAAACCTAAGGAAGTAGATGCCAAAGAAAGTCTTTTCCAAATTCTTTAATGGCTGGAGACGTATAAATTCAACAAAAACCGCCCGACTCAGGCCGAGTTTCGCCACTTCCTAGTGGCTGCCTCAAGGGCTATGAACAAACATACATATATCCCAAAAAAATAATTAAAAATCATAAATAAATAAAACATATATAAAAAAAAGCAACAATAGCATAAAATCATAAACACAAAGTAAATGGATGAATAAATCTAAGAACCTCACATAAAAATGAATATCAAAAAGGAATAAAGGACATAACATAAAAACATGTAAAATGAATGAAGGAGCTTAAAGACAACATCAATCTAAAAATACACTTAAAAGGTGACTAAAAAATTTTTTTATGAATAAAAGACCCATGTATATTTTAAAAATGAAACAAAAAATTATATAAGTAATAGAATTTCCACCATAGGTGTCATTGTGTAAAGTTGTACCTCAAGAGTGACTTCTCAAATTTGAAACAAATTTGAAACTATTCACATAGGGGAGGATTTTAAATGCCCTGCGCGCATAAATCCAGCTGGATTTACGCGCGCCAGCGCGCATAAATCCAGCTGGATTTACGCGCGCCAGCGCGCCTATTTTACATAGGCTGCCGGCGCACGCAGAGCCCCGGGACGCGTGTAAGTCCCGGGGCTTTCTAAAAGGGGCGGGGAGGGGGCGTGTCGGGGGCATTCCCGAAACGACGCAGCATTTTGGGGGCGGGCCCGGGGGCGTGGCGCCAGCCCGGGGACGTGGTCGAGGCCGAGGCCTCCGGACCAGCCCCCAGGTCGAGTGACGGCGCACCAGCAGCCCACTGGCGTGCGCAGATTTACGTCTGCTTTTAGCAGGTGTAAATCTGCCAACAAAGGTAAGGGGGGGTAGGTAGAGGGAGGGCGAAGGAAAGTTCCCTCCGAGGCCGCTCCGAAATTGGAGCGGCCTCGGAGGGAACAGGCAGCGCGCGCTGGGCTCGGCGTGCGCAGGTTGCACAAATGTGCACCCCCTTGCGCACGCCGACCCCGGATTTTATAAGATACGCGCGTATCTTATAAAATCCAGCGTACTTTTGTTCGCACCTGGTGCGCGAACAAAAGTACGCGATCGCGCAATTTTTTAAAATCTACCCCATAGTATTCTCCCATTACTGGCAGATCGGGGGATTCTTTGCGGAGTGTGGAAATGATGGGAGGCATTGAGCCATTCTACATTTTGATGTGAATCCTGTCACATTCCCCTCAGACAAGGCGTACCACAGGGATCTTCCCTATCCTCCACCCTCTTCAATATATACCTCCTCCCCCTCTGCAACTTACTATCAAACCTAGGCCTGGACTTCTTCCTATACGCTGATGATGTACAAGTACTCATACCCATTCAGAAAACACTCAATGAAACCATCCTTTTCTGGGAATCTTGCCTAGTCAGCATCAACTCCCTACTAACCGACCTTCACCTTGCTCTCAATACAACCAAAACCGAGCTCCTCTTTATATCCAAGCAACCTGAACACGACTCCTCCACCACACCACCGCCCCCCCTCATCTCTCCCACACTACCCCTCTCCGTAAGAGACTTGGGAGTCACACTCGACCAACACCTGAACTTCAAGCCACACATCAAGTCCCTCCTTAAAGCAGGCTTCTACAAACTCCAGGTCCTTAAGAAGCTCAAGCCTTTACTCCATACCCAAGATTTCAGATTAGTCCTACAGTCCACTATTTTCTCCAAAGTGGACTACTGCAATGCCCTTCTACTAGGCCTTCCATACTCCACCAAACCACTTCAAACTCTTCAGAACGCCATGGCACGAATCCTCACAAATACACGTAGAAGAGAGCATATTACCCCTATCCTAGTAGACCTACACTGGCTGCCCATCCAATTCCGCGCCCAATATAAGACCCTAACTATTCTACACAACACTCTCTACAAAAACAACTCCCCCTGGCTTAAGGAAATGCCCCACTTCCACCTCTCAACCCGCCAGACAAGATCCACATCTACAGGCACCCTCCACACCCCCCCCCCCCTCAAAACAGCACGCCTCTCCACCACAAGAGAAAGAGCCTTCCCCATTGCAGGCCCTGCCCTCTGGAACTCCCTCCCCACACACCTCCGTCTTGAACCCTCACTACCCAATTTCAAAAAAGGCATCAAGACCTGGCTCTTCAGACAGGCCTACCCCGAACCCAACCCCTCGTAGTCAACCCCCCCCAAACCCCCCTAATCACTGTACCGCCCACCACCCTCCCACCCTAACCCCCCCCCCCCCACCTTACACCTTTACACTTTACCACACCCCATCTACCCCACATCCTGTACCTCCCACATGGTAAAAGTCAAAATTAATTATCTTCTTCACCTGCTGTAAAAAAGCATATATATATGTGTCTCATAACTTGCCATAACTACCGCAAATAAGCCTTCACAGTTATACTCCATGCAATCCATATACTCCATGCAATCCATATTTCCTCATTATCCGCTGTAACTTTGTGACAATGCCCTAACCCTCATTTTATTGCCTCTCATGTAAATAATGTTACATTCCTTTTAATTTCCCAGCTGCTATCTTCTTCCTCCTTTACTTTCTCCCCTCTCCCCCTCCCCCTTTTTTCTCGAACCTGCTCCATCCCCCTCTCCCTGTTTATTGTAACTTCCTCCTTTCACAAGTTTATTGTAAACCGGCGTGATGTGCCCGCACGAACACCGGTATATTAAAAGCTGTTAAATAAATAAATAAATAAATAAATAAATAAATATAAATGTTTTGTGGATCAGTGTTAAGCTCTTAAAGAGTATGCTGTGCGATATTGGAAGCCAGTGGAGATCTTTCAGAATTGGGTGGATGTGGTCATTTCTTCGAGTGTTAGTAAGCATTCTGGCGGTAGCATTTTGTAAAATTTGAAGAGGTCTAATTGTAGACACTGGAAGTCCTATTAGTATAGTGTTACAATAATCAACTTTAGAAAAGATTAATGCCTGAAGAACAGTTCTAAAATCAATCTGGTGAAGGAGAGGTCTTAATGTTTTTAGTACATATAATTTATAGAACCCAAGAAACAAATCAGAAGCCGATCAATAATGCTAGAAAGCAGGACAAACGGTAGTGATCGGTGTAATCAGGGATTCTTTATTGGTATTAGCCCAGCTCTGGCAGAGTTTCGCTCTCGCAGGAGCTGCCTCAGGGGCTACTACAAGAACAATATTGATTAAAATTACACATGACTGACATACATATATCGTATTTTTTATCCATAAGATGCACTTTTTTTCCCCCAAAAGTGGGGGGAAAATGTCTGTGCGTCTTATGGAGCGAATATAAAAAAAAATTAAAAATCTAACAAAACCCCTGTCCCCCCCCCAGACCTTCCAAATTAATTTACTACAACCCCCCACCCTCATGAACCCCCAAAGACCTGCCATAAGTCCCTGGTGGTCCAGCGGGGGTCCAGGAGCGGTCCGTGAGCGATCTCCTGGACTTGGGCCGTCAGCTGCCAGCAATCAAAATGGCGCCGACGGCCCTTTGCCCTTACTATGTTACTGGGGTCAACCAATGGCAGCGGTAGCCCCTGTGACATAGTAAGGGCAAAGGGCCGTCGGCGCCATTTTGATTGCTGGCAGCCGACGGCCCAAGTCCAGGAGATCGCTCCCGGACTGCCACAGACTTTTGGCAGGTCTTGGGGGGGGGGGGGGGGGCAGGAGGGTGGGGGCTGTAGTAAATTAATTTGGCAGGTCTTGGGGGGGGTCAGGAGGGTTGTTAATTAATTTAAAGTGTTGGGATGGTTTTTTTTGTTTTTTTTTTGGGGGGGGGGGGGGGGGAAGAGGTTTCCCACAGAATTAGAAAGACAAAAGTTTTCTGATCTGGGGAATGGACCGAAATGGCCCTCCCCAGACCCGAAAACAAAATGGGGAGAAAAAAAAAATGTTATGCACTCCCCTAAGTTGCTCCATAAGACGCACAGACGCCCGGGGACAGAGCCGGTTTAGCACAATTATTTTTTTTTTAATTTTCCCCCTCTGAATCCTAGGTGCGTCTTATGGTCTGGTGCGTCTTATGGAGCGAAAAATACGGTACATTAAGCAATAGACATAGATGTGTTAATACATATAAAATGTCACCAACTTAAAAAATATAAAAAGAATAAAATGATAAAACATGTATAAATACAAACAATAATCTAAATTAATATATCAAAAACACACGATTGTGTGCACATATTGTAGCAATGTGTTAACAACATTTACTACGTGATCTTGTTAAACTTATAGCCATGACGTGCAGAATTTGTATGTGTGTGTATGTCTGAAGACAATGGGCGTGGTATTAGCAGGAGAAAGTCATTAGTAAAAAAGACTTGTGTTTAAACAGTAAATACCTGTACCAATGGTTGCTTGTATTATCTCACATAGCAATGTGAGAACTTCACAACATATCAATTGGGATTGCTGGGAAACAAGGGGGGGAACGCATAATGTTATATGGAAAATGTACACATACTCACATATGACGATAGTTAACATAAAAATTGTTAGAATAAAAATAGATGAAAGTGAAATTGGGAAATAATTAAAAAATAATGACAAATAATCATATAAAAAGTCAATAAATGAATGAAGAAAAATATGGCAAGGGGCACTAAAAAAATATATATATATATAAAAAATAAAAAAATAATAAAAATGGTAGATAAAGAATAAAACAATAAACATCAAAAATGGAAATAAGAATGTTATGAACTACAGGCACTAAAATGAAATAAAAATATCTTGAATTAAAACCCCAATGAAAAATGTAAATAAGAGCAATTGAAAAGTGCCACATACTTTTCACTTACTGGTAACTTGACACAAAGTAGAAACGGTATCTTACCAGTTAGAGTGAAGTTGATGGGTTTTTTTTAAAAAAACGAATACCACTCCTAATACGATATATTTCTGAAACATAAGTTGCAAACCATAAATATGATGTGGTAGGTGGCACGGGTGTATTTGTCAAAAATAAAAAATAATGAAAAATAAAATAAAAATAAGAAACTATTGCAGTTGATAGCAGGGAAATCAATAGCAATTGTGTGCCAAATCATGGAGACTTATGTGCTGTTCGTGTTAGCATGCCAGCCAAGGGTGACACGTTAAGAAAACTTTAGCTGCAGTGCTCGCTGATTATAGTAAACGATGGAAAGCATATATATTTTTTATTTTAATCGTGTTGTTAACTCACTAATTGGGGTCGGGTGCCGGTATAATTCTTACAAATATGCGATGGTTAGCACAAACCAATGAATGTAATAGCGAGTGGAAAAACAAGACTGCAGTAGCAAATGAAACAACATATGTTTTCAGGTACAAAATAACTAACAAATAATGAAACATGGTGTGGTCTTTTAGTTGGCGCGTCGGGCAACAGTCATATATCAGAGAGCTAGTAACGACAATGTTCACGAAGTGCGATAGTGAAACAAAAAAATATTGGCAAAAAAAATTTGTCTTAAACATTTTGGGGTAAATTTTCAAAGGGGTACGCGCGCGCAAGATACACGCATAGCCCCCGAAAACCTACCCCAAACCCCCTGTGCGCGCCGAGCCTATTTTGAATAGGCTCGGCGGCGTGCGCAAGCCCCGGGGCTTGCATGGAGGGGCATGTCGGGGGCGTGCCGGGAGTGATGCGGCGTGTCCGGGGGCGTGGTTCCGGCCCGGGGGCGTGACAGCGGCCCCTTGACCGGAACATGGAGCGCGGCAGCCGGCCCGGCGCGCGTGTGCGCAGATTTATAAAATCTGCCCCATTGTGATCTTACCTTTGTCACGTAGTTGGAGGAAAAGAAGTTAGTGATGTGGTTGAGGGTGTTTATATGTGATTCTCGCAATAACATTGATAGAGATCCCGTCAAAACTTCAGCCTCACTAATTGTTTGAACAGCTGGGTGGGTGCCCTTTTCGTGAGTTACCGCCAAAAAAAACAATTTCATGAATGCAGTTGTTTAACCATCAATATGATCGGCTGGTCAATAAGTATATATAAAAAAAAAAAAACGTAGTCCAATACTATGCGGCTCTAGATATGACGGCGGCTGTTTTAGTCAAATGGATTTAAAAACACCAGATGTAGAGCAGTGCACAAGTTTACATTTATATTTCACTTGCATTTTATTTAAAAACAGTCTCGGATCTGGCTCGTCATAATAAAAATCCAATGGCTGTGAATAAAAACAAACTAATGTGCGATAAAATAAGTGTCCAAAGAGGATATATGCCATATATTGAACCAGATGCAACTTACACAAAATTTAAAAATGTAAAGATGAAAATAAAATAAGCATGATAAGCTGCTAAAAAGCACCAAGAGGTACTGACTGCAAGTAATCCTTATTTACCACAATCTTTTACCTGTCTACCGACGTAATTAGACCATGGTAAAAATCAGCATTAAATTTTTAGTGCTGATTTTTTTTTTTTATCACTATGGGAATACATTTTTACTTTACTTGTTTCACCCACTACCCATTTATATATGCCTACTTTGTCACAAATCCTACTTATGGTAACTGAGGTTAGTCTTTATGGTTTATATGTTTTATAAGCAGGCCTAAGACTCATAGTCTGGCTTAAAGCAAAAGGGTGTCGTTGGTGGGCCTGATACCATCTAAGGTTATTCATACTTCTGATGTAATAAACAATAGCTAAAATGATGCACTAAAATGGAAATTAAGTTAACATCAATGATTAGAAGTGGAAGTTAAACTTACTTAGCTCATGCCTCTAACACTGAATTTAACAAGACAAAAAGATGAGGTTCTCTGATCCAGTTCTGAATAACCCAGAACCCTCTGAGGTAGAGTGTCTTTGGCCTGAAACCAGAAAGCCCCCTAACCTACCTACAGAACCCCACCCCCAGGGTAGTTTTTGGGAAGGGCGTGTAATGGGGAAATGGGGGTTAGGAGAATGGGTTTGCTTAATAAGTGGGAGGAGAATAGGTAGATGGAGGGGCTGGAGAGTGATGTGGGGGTGAAGACAGGTGGGTTAAGGGTGGATAAGTTTAGGGAATGGGAGAGTATAATAGGCTGTAAGGAAATGTAGTGGAGAGAAAGCAATTGGGTTCTCGTTAGCAAGGAGGTGCTAGGGTCGCACAAGCGACCCTAGTGCCTCCTTGCTAATGCGACCCCCTAATTTAAATATTGCATGGCACCCCCCTTGACAGTTCAGCGCCCGCTTTCTACGCAAATTTATTGCATTGGCCCCTAAGTTAGAGAATCTCTTATTCGGAGCACAGCTTTGAGAGGACTTGGATTTTTTACTGGTGGTAACTCTCAGTAGCCTGCCCCCATTCCATAGAACGGAGAACTTTCCAGCTACCTTGGTTGAGTGACACGGTTTCCAGCACTGAAAAGGTGATACCTAGCACGCAAATTATTCTAGAATTAGCACACTTTTATCCCCACTTAGCATACATTTTTTGTGCTTTAATTGTTACTATATAGGAAGTAATTTTAGCACACATTTTAATTAAAGCAGTGCACTAAGCTTAGTGCACTGCTTTAATTAGACCAATGTAATAAAAGTGCTTAGTGCACCCACCTTCCTCTGAAGCTTGCATTTTCATCTTCACACCCAGATACAATTTATCCCTTGGATAATCTTAATTCTACACTTCTATGTATTTACTAGAAACTTCAGATCATCAAGTCACTTTCTCCTTGACACTCCTGCTGCAAAACATACCAGACTAGCTGTCACACAGGAGTGAGCCATTTCCATTGCTAGACCAACTATCTGGAATTCAATCCCACTAGAAATTCACTCCTTTCAAACCACAAAGTATTCAAGAAGGCTCTAAACACGTAATTATTTACTCAGGCTTTCCAAACTTAATCACAACCATCCTTGCAGAGAACACTGATGTCTGTCTTTGATTTGTGTCCTTATTTGTTGTTGCCTGTTATCTGACATTTTGTGCATGTTATCATGTAACCCACCCCAACTTCAGAGGGTGCAGGACAGAAGTAATTCAAAATAAATAAAATAAAGCTCCCACCTCAGGAAGCACTTGGTTTGAGAAGAAATGCTCATCATGCACCAACGCCCCATTAAAAATGCTTTGACAAAAGCCAGTTTTAAGGCTGATTACACTAAGGAAACAATCATTTTAAAATCAAAATATTACCCAGATCCTCTCTTAAAACATTGTTTAACTTCTAACAAAACTAATGCATGAACCAAGTCGACAATGCCTGGGGAGGGGGGTCGGTCCAAGTTAACAGGTATCTCCGCCCACAAAACTGTTTTTAAAACTACAAAACTTCAACAACTCCATATAAGCTAGAAAAGCCAAACGCTTTTTTATGTGCCAGAATATTATATCTATGAATACTACATACAAAGAAAGACTTCGATGATAATCACATGACGAGGAAAACGCCACTGCAGCTGTCAAAGATTTCAGAACCGAAAAGAGTAAAGTGCGGGAGGTGAGCTCCAGTACTGGGGTCGCTGATTTAAGATATTAATGCGCTCCAAGGTAGACAAGTAACACTGGGGTTTCAACCGTTGTAAGGTACTCTGGGGACTTGTCAACATAGTAAAAGAAAAAAAAAAGAGGAAGAAACTTCGCAACCAAGAGCTCAAAGTCTGTGACCTGTTATTTAAGAACCAAAGCCTTGTAGAGGGCAAACCGGTGGGGGGTTCGTTCAAGTTTGCAGGAAGCTCGACCGAGCGGACGGATCAAAGCTCGGACTCCATCAAGGTCCCCGATACTAGTAGCAGTCGGGGACCTACCACAGCCCCCATGACCCACCTCCCGCCCCTGCGGCCCAGGGTGGAAAAGGGATGCAGACCTGGGGGAGCTCCGGCGGCCGCCTCCTCTCGGGCGCGCAAGGCGCTCTCCTGCAGCACATCCTGGAAATGGACCTCGCGGAGCCCGCCCCACAGTCTATTGGCCGTGCCGCGCAGCACTCGACCGCTCTTCCCGGTGAACGTCGTCAGGTACTCCATAGTAACGTGGAAGTAGGGGGAAGGGGTGACAGGAAAAGTTTCCTCAGCCTAAGAGAGCAAACACCGCGGCTGTTGATTAGGGCACTGACAGTGGCGGCCGCGTGCCCATGTTTTGGTCGCTGCTCCACCTCGTTCTTTCGCTCGCTCCCGTACCAGGCTACGCACGTATAAACACACGGCAAAACTTTCCAACGCGAGACAGAAACTTTACGGAGAAGTACTAACGAACTCGCCCCTCCCCTTAAAGAGGACGCGTCTCCAAACGCTTCCTCCCCCTAGCCCGGAGGACCTCCCACTGTCAACAGTGTCAAACGTCTGCCCCGCCCTTCCTGTACGCTAGCTCTTCACTCTGCACTCCAGCGTTTGACTTCCCGTAGGCAATTGGCCATAGGCCAAAATCACCCCGCCCCTTCCTTCGGCACCGCCCTTTCCATCGGGAGGGGGGGGGGTGATTTAAAAAAAAATATATATATATGAGGAAATCCGCTTCGCTCACACCACATTCCTCTTTTGGGATTAAGTGGGTTGTGCTAGTAACTGGCTTCTTGTAACGGAAGGGGGATTTATTTTCTTTACCCCTCATTTTCTAACAGCCGCTAAAGAGTAAGTGTTTGCAATGAGCTTTTTATTATGTGGAAAGAGGCAGGTAATAAGTGCACATTCTGTGGCTGCACAGAGCATGCTAGCCCCAAAGGAGCAAACACCCCAGTTCAAAGCCAGCGGTTGTCTAGTGGTTAGCATAACATCTTGAGAGCTAGGAAAGCCAAGGCTCAAATCCCATTAATGTATTCTGTTTTTTTAGGTAAAGCCCTAATGCAACTTACTATATTAAGTCTTATTTAGGAAAATACCTATGTACCTGACTGTAACTTGTTTTGTGTTATCATTAAAAAGGTGCGAGCAAAATCTACATTACTGTGTGCATAACCAAAGCAAGACGATTCAAATCCAAGAGTTCTACACAGTAAGTAATACAGGTCTGATTCACTAAACCTTTTCTCCCATTCTTTGTCTACGGGGGAGGACAGATAGGGTCTTCAGGATTGAAATCTAAACTCTATAGACACGACTTTAACCTTACTTTGGATTTTTTATTAATATTTTAATGCCCAAATCCAAACAAATATAAGCCATTATTATTTTGCCTTTAAAAAAAAACATTTTGTATACAATAAAAAACAAACAAAAAGGTAATGGCCAACAAGGCTACAAGTCCCATCTAGTCTGCCCATCAACTTCAGTACTGCAGACACCATCCTTTCTGTAGCTTTCTGCACAATCAAGTCCTAAAAGGCTTATTTTCTGTGTTTTATACTTATTATTAAGACAACAAAGTTTTTGGTTTCCTGTCTTTGGGGAAACAGTAAATATTCAACTCTCCCCTCCCCCCCCCAACTCCCACAAAATATATGAAATATAACATTTAGTACATTTTATCTGCAAATAGTTAAATATTAAATGCAGATATGCACAGTCAGAGGTACAAATAGCACAGTACACATCAGTGAAGATGTGATTTGGAATGAGGAAAGGTACACAAAGATGAGATTTCTACAATGTACTCTCGCCCTAGCTTGATGCACTCTCTACCTGAGTGCTGTTCATATGTCTGACTGTGCATGTAAAACTGCCCCCTAAACCCCTAGACCACCACCAAAACCTCACCCTAGTTACTAGATGACCCTCTGATAATGATAGAAATAGTTGACTAATATGAGAGCATTATAAAGGATTTCTGTCTCTCTCTCTCTCTTCCCCCCGACCCAAAACTGGATTCACGCCAGGGAAAAAGGTGTAGTTATTATTCTATTGCATGCAGTGTTAAACACCCCTCATTTTCATAAACCACCCACAAACTTTGACTAAATATTCAGAGTTTGCATACACAACGTGTGATGTGAAAAAAATGCATTTTGATGCGTGACCCTGTTAGTTTGTAACTGAGGCAGTGGAGGGGGAAGTGACTTGACTAACATCATAAAGAGTGCTCAATTGGATTTCTTTGATTTCTCAGCCTGATGCTTTAATTACTAGCCTACTCCTCCATAGCACAAAACTTTCTAGGATAGCTGTGCCTGTCATTTGTTTTTTCCCTCATCCTGCTTTTCTCATTTTGTCCTCTTTAATTATATAGTAACAAGGTAAATAATGGCAGATAAAGATTAATCTGCCCATCTAATCTGCCCAGTTGAGATTCTTTCTCTGATTTTCCACCACTCTGGATAGAAGAGCATATAATTTGCCATGTGCTACTCAACACTAAATCCATCCCATCTTGCTGTCTTTCCCCCCTTCCCCAAGCATCTTTCCCTGCCTCTTTTCCCCCTCCTTCACCAGCATCCACTTCTGCCTGTTTTCCCCTCTTTTCCAGCATTTGCCCTGTCTCTTCCCTCCCTTCCTCAGCATCTGCTCCCTCACCTCTTGCCCTCGCTTTCTCAGCATCTGCCTGCTACCTCTTCCCCTGCGTTCTCAGCATCTTCCCTCAGCACTTCCCCTGTTTTCTTAGCATCTGCCTCCACCACTTCACTAGTATTTGATCTCCCCTGCACATACATCTCTTCCCACTCTCTTCTCCACCATTTATTCCTTGCATGCATTCCTCCTGCCTCTTAACATGCAGACCATCACACATTTGTCCTCCCTTCCTCCTTATACATGGACACAAGAGGACACAGAGATTGAATTAGCATTAAGCTCCTCTCCTCCTGGAAACTTTGTGTTACGCTCCGGCGGTCGCAGATGGCTGCGACTGCTACTGCTCACCTCTCTTCTACTACTTTGGCTCTGTTGGGCGAACTCGCAGCTTCTGCCAGCTACCATAGGCCTTCCGGCCTTTGTTCCCGAGCCTATCTGGGCAGGATGGACACTGCCGACCGCCATCTTGACCTCTGGGTCCCCTAGGTGCGCGCGCACGCTCTACGACCTGCTTTAGACCACGTCATGCAGGAACCTCAGGGGCATCTCCATCAGATGATGTCATTCAACTCCGATATTTAAGCTCGCTAGCCCAGACAGCCAGCGACTTGGCAACGAGTTCACTTGCTGTTCCTACCTACTTTCTTCAGCATTGTTTTGTTCCTGCTTCCGTCGTGTGAGACTATCGGGTACCCGCTCCTCAGGGGCCCTTCCTTGTCTCTTGGCTATCTGCTCCTCAGAGGGCCTTGCAACCCGGATTCCTGCCTGCCTCGCTCCCCGAGGCTTTCTACTGAAGTTCCTACATAACTTGTCTCCAGTCGCTGTGAGTACCACGCTGTGTGGTGTTATCTACGTGGAATCCCTCTCCGGTGTACCCCACTCTGCAGACCATTACTGTGAGGAGCCACCTCCGGGTCTACCCTGCTCTACGGACCCACGCCGTGACACCACTAAGAGGAACACTCGCCGGTGTACCCCACTCTGCGGACCACTACCGTGATCTACCACCGAGGAACCCTCTTGTGTACTATCTCTAACCGACCAGTGTACTACAGAGACTGTATCTACTTCCCAGCACCCCCACATCCTCAGGAAGTGCCGCAGCTTTTGCCTGACTCTAGTCATCAGCTGAGTCTGATGTCAGTCTGTGCTGGCGCTCCGTGGCCCTCCTCCTGGGGTCACCCTCTCCTCTCCACACATAACTTCTGCTGAATATCATCCTGCAGCCTAGGCTCTGCCTCCCAACGGTGAAGCTCAACGGGGCCCTCCCCTGGGCAGTACCACCTCTCACCTCTGCCGAAGGGCCCACATACTGGACATTTCCTACACTTTGAGGTATGCCCAGAGGCGATGCTAGGTACCTAAAAAGATTCTGGGCCATGAGCCATGAACCGCTGTACACCCGTTGAGGCTATTATGGGGGTTATCAGCAAATCCTCTACTCCAAATGTGCTGACTTTCTGGAGGCCATGCTGTTGTGGCCGTCTACTGTCCGCGTCTCTGCTTCCGCCCCCCTTACCTCGTGGCGACTCCCTTCAGGGTTGATGGAAGGCTAGCTGCTGTGGCGTTTCCTGGCCGTCCTCCTCCGGCGTTCCTGGATCTGCTCGACACCTGCAAGCCGCCATGTTGACCAGATGCCCTAAGGGGCGCCACACGGCCCGACTGATGTGCCAGTGGTTGGCGCGACCTCAGGGGCGTCCGCCCCCTGAGATGAACGTCACCAGCTCCAGATATTTAAGGTCTCAGTTTTCGCTAACAAGACGAGTTAGCAAGGGATTGGTTTACCTGCTTCCTCCTGGTTGCCTGCTGATGGGATTCGCTCTCCGCAAACCCTAGCTACTCTGCCTCCTCGGACTTCACTAGAGGTACCCACTCCTCGGGTCTCGCTTTCTCTTTTTTCTTTGCAGGTCGCAGTCCAGAACCGGTACTCGCTCCTCGAGGGCCCATGTCCCGGACTTGCTCCTAATAACCCTTCGGCTAAGAAGTCATCGCTGCTTACAACATCAGTGAGTTTTCCATCTATCTCTCTGAGCTTTCCCTGGGTCTAGGTACTCGCTCCTCAAGGGCCTAATGTGTACCATCTCCTGGGCTTGCCTTAAGAGACTATTGTGTGAGTGTTACCATCAAGGACTTGTTCCAAAACTCTGCGTATACTGCCTATTCACTGTTTTAGTTCTCTACAGCTCAGCCACCCTGGGATCGCTGTTCCAATACGTGAGGGACTACAGCCCAGCCAGGCGCTTCCCAGCTCACTACTACTGCCACCTCTGGTGGTTTACCATATTGTCTAATAAAAAAAAAGTGTGTGTCGTCTCCTACACTAAGCCTGATCCGTGGCCCTCTCGGGATTTCCCCGAGGGTGTGGGTCACTTGCCACTGGTCCAAGGATCCACCCACAACTACTCTAAATAATTACAGATTGCTAAATACCAGCTTTAACAGAGCTTTCTGACACATGCTTGCCTACATGCCTGACTAGATCTAGAACTCCTTTACTGAGCAGGAGAGGAGGGAGATACAAAGGAGTTTCTTTGACATTGCTAACTTCCCAAATGTCAATAGGGCTGTCCATTGATTAATATGAATTTGGTTCCCCCAAGGAGCTGGGAATCCATATACTGAAACCATAAGCAATAACACAGCCTGAACAGCCAGGTCTTCTGTGTCTATTGCAATAACCAAAATTCCTGCCATAATGGTTATATAAATATGGCAGAGATCCCTTTATGACTACATGTGTGCTCAGAATCCATGAGAGGGAGTTCTGAGAAAATATTGGATCCTTTGAAATCTTCTGTGTACTACTGATGTCTTCATGACTTCCAGCAAAATGGTTCCAAACCTATCCTCGATAACCCCCAATCAGTTGGGTTTTCAGGATATCCACAATGAACAGGCATGAGACATGTACTACCTCCATTGTATGCACATATGTCATGTATACTCATTGTGGATATCCTGAAAACTTGAGGTTCTTGAGCACAAGCTTGGGAACACTCTTCTAGCATTTAATGATAAGCCACTTTAATTCTGTGCTTTTAGATAATAATGGGTACCATAGGGATCTGTTCTGGGGTCACTTCTTTTTAACATTTAAAAATGACCTGGAAATGATAACAACTAGTCAGGTGATCAAATGTGTAGATGACACAAAGTTATTCAAAGTTGCTAAATCACAAGAACATTGTGAGAAATTGCAAAAGAAGCTTACAAGACTTGTAGTCTGGACATAGTGCAAAGTGATGGACTTAGGGAACTGCAATCTAAATTACAGCTAAACATGCAAAGGTTCCACATTTAGAGGAAAAGGATCTAGGAGTCGTTATAGATAATGTTACGTTTGGTGGCCCGCAGCCTCCCGCAAGCCGCCGCACTCACCTCCGGACCCAGGGTCCTCCCCAATTTGTCAGATGCCAGGGCAGACCCCCCACGCTGACTGCTGCTGTATCTGTCCTGTGCAGCAGGCTGCTGTGTTCCTCCTGGGCCTGATGTTGCAAAACTCTCTGGTGCCTCTCTAGGCATGCACATGCTGGATCATGGCCTACTTAAAGGGCCAGTGGCAGAAATAGGACCGGAACGCCTTCTGATGACATCATCACCCCAGCTGGGACTTATTTAAGGCACTCTTCTCCAAATCTTTGCTTTGGCATAGGTAGACTACCCCTCGGTAGGTCCTAATTGCCACTGTAACCACTCCAACAATCCAGCCCTTCTTCGGATCCTGCCTTGTCCCTGTGTTCTGCATGTCTGCCTCTTTGTGTCCTGGTCCTCTCCTCGTATTCTGCCTCCAGCCTTCGATCTTCTCCTTGGCATTTCCCCTTGTCTGCTGTCAGCTGTCCTGTGGTCCCCTGTCCATCTCTCTGTGTTGCCTCTTGGACTCCTGGCCTAACCTCAGTTCTGGACCTCGATGTTGCTGACTCTGCCTGCCTCTAAGCTCTCTTTGCTCATGACTGAACTCCGCTTGCCTTGGACCTTTCACCTGTACCTTGACTCTGACTTGCTCCACCAGCCCAGCAACCTTCAGCCTGCATCAGGATATTGTGCCGTCTCAGCCTGATGAACATCTCCTCCTGGAACACTACCCTACGGTCCTCAGACTGCCACTAATCTGCACCCTACATGCTCTGGACCAATCCAGCTTCTCCACTCTGCTGGCCTGAAACCTCCTTACCTCTCTGACTCTCCAGCAGCACAGAGGCCCCCACATAAGACAGTTGCCTTCGGCATCCAAGGGTTCAACTTGAGGGAAATGTGGGCTGGTATTGGCAAAAACTCCAGCTGGGCATTTGCTTCCGCTCCTGCTGACAGTGGGGACCTGCGGGGCTCCTGCCCATAGGTAGTGCCAACTTACCCTCTGCCCAAGGATCCACTTCACCAACAGATTGCCGAGGCCATGGACCCTGTGAAAAACCACCGAATTACAGGCCATTCCAGGCTTGTCCCAAAAGATTCAAGAAGCAACAGCGCTTCCTCGAGGTGCTGGCAGCTTCCATGGAGCGATTCTGTGCTGGCCTAGATTCCTTAGCCTCCCTAAGCCCCCAGATGCCTCCTATGCTAGCACCCATCAACTACCAGAGGCACTTCTACAGTCCACCATTCTGTTGCCAGCTCCTCTCTGCTATGCTGGGGTCCCAAGGCAATGCTTGGGGTTTATCAACCAGTGCTACATGCACTTTTCTCTCCAATCAGAACTGTTCCCAGATGATGTTATACAAATGACATACATCCTCTCTGTCCTAGAGAATAAGACCTTAGTCTGAGCCTTGTGGGAACTATCCAACCCGATCCTTCAGGATCACCAAAGTTTTATTGTAGCCTTCAAGACCATCTTCAATGACCCTGGTCGCCAGGCAGCCTCTGGATCAGATCTCCTCCACCTCCACTAGGGGGTTCAGTCCCTATCTGATTTTGCCATCGACTTCCGGACTCTGGCCATGGAACTCAGTTGGAGAGATGATTGCCTATGCCCCATCTTCTTGGAAGGATTGTTGCCCCGCATAAAGGATGAGTTTGCAGCGCGTGAACTGCTAGAGTCTCTAGAATGCCTCATTGACCTGACCGGTTGGATTAACTAGTCAGAGTGGGAGCCAGTAACTCTAACTTCCCAGAAGATGTACACCTGTGGCCAGCTGCTCTCAGCGCCTATCTCCTCCCCAGGAAGCACCTCCCTCATCTGGGACTCGCACTGAAGAGCCAATACAATTGGGAAGAGGGTGTCTGTCCCTTCAGCGCTGCTAGGCTGGGCTCTGCCTCTACTGTGGCGGGTCAGGTCACCGAATAGTTTGCTGCTTGGTGAGGCCGGTAAACTCTCAGGCCTAGGGCTCAGCAGGAGGCTGACACTAGGCCTTTCCTCTTCAGCTCACTCACTAATCCTTCCAGTGACCATCTCCTTTGGCAAACAGAACTTTGCCACCTTGACCCTGGTGGACTCTGGAGCAGGAGGGAATTTCCTCATGAAGGCTCTTGTTGTTCATCTTCAGATACCCATGTGCTCTTGCCCAGTCCCACTGGTCCTTTCATCAATTCATGGGGATCCATTACCAGGTAAAATCACCCACACCACAGTTCCAGTTGAACTCTTGAATTTTCATGTCATACATAAAACCATTCACTCTATGGTTCTGGGCTTACCCTGACTCCAGCAACATCTGCTTCAGTTTGACTGAGCTTCCCTACAGTTGTCTCAATGGGAGCCTGACTACCACACAGTTCATGTCTGCAAGAGGTGGTGTCCCTTCAATGTCTCTCGGCGACTGCTATCGTGCCAGGTCTACCTCTGCAGTACACGGAGTTTGCTGATGTTTTCTCCAAGAAGAAGGCAGACTCCTTTCCCCCCTCACAGAGAGTATGACTGCGCCATTGAACTGATTCCTGGTGCCAAACCTCCCCATGGTCTGGTTTACCCCTTGTCGCTTACAGAAGCAAAAGCTATGTTGGAGTACATCCAAGAGGAAAGGGACTCAACTGCCAATCCTCCTCTGCAGCAGGCACAGGTTTCTTCTTTGTAGGTAAGAAGGACGGGTCTCTTCACACCAGCATTGCCTATTGGGGCTTAAATGCAATTATCAGAAAGGATCACTATCCCCTACCTTCTTCTCCAAACTGGACCTCAGAGGTGCCTACAATTTGATTCATATCTGACACGGCGATGAATGGAAAACAGCCTTCAACACATGAGATGGTCACTATGAATACCTGGTGATACCCTTCGTATTATGAATGCTCCAGCCATATTCCAAAACATGATGAATGAGCTCTTTCGGGATCTTCTCTGTGAGTGCATTGTAGTCTACCTCAATGACAGCTTAATCTTTTCCAAGGACCTTGCAACCCATCGCCGACATGTCTTTCGGATGCTCCAATGTCTTTGGGATTACCAGCTATATGCCAAGCAGGAAAAATGCTTATTGGAAAGGGAAATCTGCCCTTCCTTTGATACATAGTCTCCAGTAAGGGCTTTAACATGGATCTTGACAAACTTAAGCATATCCAGGATTGGCCTCAGCCAAGCAGACTGTGGGCTCTGCTTGGTTGGTAAATAAATAAATAGTTCCACTATCTGGAACAATTTACCGCCGGACCTCAGACAGGAACCCTGCCTACAAACATTTCGAAAAAAAACTTAAAACCTGGCTATTTAGCCAAGCTTTCCCTTAATCTTTTCACTTTCGGAACTCTACATGTCAAGCCTACCTGACAACTTACATAGCGAAACACTTTAATCACAAATGGTTATCCCTCTGTCCTTCTCTTTCTTCTATTCCCAAGTTCGACCTCCTTGTTATATGTAACTTTTTAACCTCCTCTGATTATTTTACTGTTAAACGGTTTATAAGAATGTTTACCCCTTGTTCCATGTAAACCGATTTGATATGACACCCATCATGAAGGTCGGTATATAAAAAGAATTAAATAAATAAATAAAGATTCCTGGGCTATGCCAATTATTATAGGCATTTTATCAACAACTACTCCATGATAGCAGTGCCTCTCACTGCTCTCACACAAAAGGGAGCCAACACCAAACTCTGGCCACCTGAAGCCATGTCGGTCTTTAAAAACCTAAAGGCTGCCTTTCTGCAGGAGCCCTGCCTGCATCACCCAAATCCCATATGCCCTTCCATTGCTGAAATGGCTGCTTCCTCTCTCAGGGTAGAGGCAGTCTCAAGTCAGCACTCCTCCAAAGGAGTCTTAGCCCTATTCATTTTTTTCAAAATAGTTCTCGCCAGTGAAATGCAATTATGGGATTGGTGATAGAGAGCTCCTGGCGATCAAATTGGCTTTGGAGGAGTGGCATCACTGGTTAGAGGAAGCACAACACCACATAACCATCTACACCGACCATAAAAATCTGGAGCACCTCTACCAAGCATGGCACCTAAATGCCCAGCAGGCTCGCTGGTACTTATTTTTGGCCCACTTCAATTTCGAGCTCCATTATAGGCCAACAGCCAAGAATACTCACGCAGATGCTCTTTCCTGCTCGTTTCTGACTTAGAACACCTTGGAGCTGCTCACTTCCACCATGACCGTTCCACCAGGAAAGATGGTCAATCCACACAGACTTGGAGGGAAAGTGTTAAAAAGGTCCCACAATTCCTGCGTCACAGGGCACTCTGGATGAGCCCGGACCCTTGCCTTACTCCAGCAATTCCATTGGTGGCCCCAAATGCAAAAAGATGTCTGAGCCTATATGGACTCCTGTCCCACCTGCGTGCAGCAGAAAACATTGGTGGGTTAACCCTGGGGGCTGTTACAGCTGTTGCCAGCCCCCAGGGAACCTTGGACTCATTTTTCCACTGACTTTGTAGTGGATCCCCCCTCTCAAATGGCAACATGGTTATTTGGGTTGTAGTTGACCACTTCTCTAAGATGGCTCATTTTACACCGCTACCCAGTCTTCCTACGGCTCCAGAATTGGCCTGATACTTCACTCAGCATGTCTTTCATCCCCACGGACTGCCTAGTCACATTGTCTCAGATCGAGGTACTCAGTTTACAGTTAAGTACTGACAATCCCTATGCAAGAAGTTCAACATCTCACTAGAGATCAACATCTCACATGAGAGGTCTAGAACGGGTAGATGTGAATCGGTTATTTACTCTTTCGGATAGTAGAAAGACTAGGGGGCACTCCATGAAGTTAGCATGGGGCACATTTAAAACTAATCGGAGAAAGTTCTTTTTTACTCAACGCACAATTAAACTCTGGAATTTGTTGCCAGAGGATGTGGTTAGTGCAGTTAGTATAGCTGTGTTTAAAAAAGGATTGGATAAGTTCTTGGAGGAGAAGTCCATTACCTGCTATTAAGTTCACTTAGAGAATAGCCACTGCCATTAGCAATGGTAACATTGAATAGACTTAGTTTTTGGGTACTTGCCAGGTTCTTATGGCCTGGATTGGCCACTGTGGAAACAGGATGCTGGGCTTGATGGACCCTTGGTCTGACCCAGTATGGCATTTTCTTATGTTCTTATGTTCTTATGACGTTACTACAGACTGTCACCCTCAAGCCAATGGACAGTCCAAATGAACCAAACGCAGTTTGAAGAACTTTTGATGAGCCTACACCAATGCCCACTAGGATGATTGGGCATTCCTGCTCCCATGGGCGGAATTCTATCACAATTTCCACTTTTGCACAGCCACAAGATCGTCCCACCTTCAGATTGTATATGGGCAATAACCACGGCCTCCTTTGCTAATCCCGCTGAATGTCCCTTCACCTGCAGCTCTCATGACTGCTCAGGAACTCCAAGAGCTCTGGCGGCTTGCCAGAGAGATGCTGCAAAAGGCAGCTGAGAAGGCCAAAAGAACAACTGATAGACACCAGAGAGCAGCACCTCAACGTAAGTCCGGGGATAAGGTATGGCTCAGTACCCACCATATTCATCTGCTCGCCCCCCAGTTGAATTGACCCCCTTCTCCCTCTACCCCCCCCTCAGCTACCCCTCTTATCTCAACCTATCTCTGTCTCCTTCCACCTCCGAGTTATTTCCCCCCCTGTTTTATTGTAACTTTGCCTCTGCTTCTGTGTTAAGTTACCTGAGTTCCATGTAAACCGATGAGATATTTTATATGAATGTCGGTATAGAAAAGTTCTAAATAAATATTGGGCCTTTCCCAATCTTACGTCAAATAGGGCTAGTGACCTACCAGCTAAAACTACCTGTCTCCCTAGGCATACATAATGTCTTCCATTTCTCCCTGTTGAAACCTCTAGTACTTACATGGCCTTCTAGACGACCACCCAAGACACAAGAATTCTTCTTGGAGGGGGACATTACCTATAAGGTAAAAGAGGTGTTAAATATTCAGTGACGAGGCAAGAGGTGGGAATACCTTTATTCCTGGAAAGGTTATGGCCCTGAAGAGAACACATGGGAACCTGGACAAGGAATTCCATGGCACACACCACAAGAAACCTAGACCCTTGGGGGGAGGGTTTAGAGGAGAGGGTACTCTTGCATTTGGCGGCCCACAGCCTCCTGTGAGCCGCTGCATTCACCTCCAGCCCCAGGGCCCTGCCGGATTCACCTGATGCCAGGGCAGATATTCCATGCTACTTGCAGCTGACCACCACTGTCTATGTCCTGCGCATCGAGCCACTGCAATTCTCCTGGGCTCAATGCTGCAAACTCTCCTGCTCCTCTCTAGGCACATACACGCCCGATTGTGGCCTACTTAAAGTGCCAGTAGCAGGAACAGGACTTGGACACCGTCTAATTACATCACTGTCTGAGACCTATTTCCTTGCCTCAGCAATAGGTTGACTACCCTTAGTAGCTCTAGTTGCCACTGCACCGCTCTAACGTTCCAGCCCTTCTTCGGATCCTGCCTTGTTCCTGTGTTCTGCATGTTTGCCTCTTCGCATCCTGGTCCTCTCCTCATGTTCTGCCTTCGGACTTATCCTTGGTCTTTCCTCTTGTCTGTATCATCTGTCCTGTGGTCCCCTGTCTGTCTCTCCGGTTGCCTCTTGGACTCCTAGCCTGACCTTAGTTCTGGACTTCAACATAGCTCACTCTCCACCTGCCTCTGACCTCTGACTTCTCTTCACTCATGACCAAACTCTGCCTGCCTTGGATCTTTCGTCTGTACCTTGACTCTGACTTACTCCGACAGCCCAGTAACCTTCTGCCTGGATCAGGACATTGTGCCATCTGAGCCTGGGGAGCATCTCCACCTGGCCCACTACCATACAGTCCTCTGACTACCACTAATCTCTGCCTCTCCCTCTGGACCAATCCAGCATCTTCACTCCAGTAGCCTGTAAACTCCTCGCATCTAAGACTCTCCAGCAGGACAGAGGCCTCCACCTAAGCCCAGCCAGCCCTGGCACTCGAGGGCTCAACCTTCGTGGAATGTGGACTGGTATTGGTGAAGTTCCAGCTGGGCCTCTGCTTCCACCAGCTCTACCTGCCTATGGTGGGGACCTGGAGGGCTCCTCCCCACAGGTAGAACCAGCTCCCCCTCAGCCCAAGGGTCCACTTCGCCAACAGATAATGTGTTGAAATCCTGTGCTCATTATGCAGCAGCAGCCAAGAAAGCAAATAGAATGCTAGGAATTATTAGGAAAGGAATAGAGAATAAAACAAAGAATTTGATCATGCCTCTGTATCGCTCCATGATGTAACCACATTTTGAATATTGCGTGCAATTCTGTTCACTGTATATCAGAAAAGATATAGCAAAATTAGAGAAGATACAGAGAAGGATGTCCAGAATGACAAAAGGGATGGAACAATTCCCCTAAAGAGGTTAGGGCTCTTCAGCTTGGAGAAGAGACAGCTGAGGGAAGATATGATAGAGGTCTACAAATAATGAGTGAAATGAAATGGATGAATGCAAATCTGTTTACTGTTTCAGAAAGTACAAAGACTAGGGGACATGCAAAGTAGTACATTTAAAACAGGAGAAAATATTATTTTATATTCAATGCATAATTAAGATCTGGAATTCATTCCCGGAGGATGTGGTGAAAGCTGTTAGTATAACTGGGTTTAAAAAGGATTTGAATAAATTTCTGGAGGACAAGTCCATTATTAAGGTGGACTTGGGGAAATCCACTGTTTATCCCTGGGATAAGCAGCAAGGAATCTATTTACCTTTTGTGATTCTGCCAGGTAATTGTGACCTGGATTGGCCACTGTTGGAAATAAGATACTACACTTGATGGATCTTTGGTCTGTCCCAGTATGGCGAATCTTATATTTGTATGTTCTTATGCAAGATGTAATAGTATTGTTTTGATGAAACTGATAAGAACATTTTCAATAAAGAGCATAAGCATAGTTGTCCTTCTGTGATAGTGCTTTGTTGTCCTCTTTTTCAGGAGTTTATATGTTGAAGGTACCCCATGGCATACAATGTAGAGGTAGATAGGAGCAGGGAGAAAAACTGCTTTATCTTTCCATTGCTAGTTTGCACTGGTTTAAGTGTAGCTGAGCTGCCAGGGAAACCTATTTCTGGAAAAATAGCCTGGCATTTCCTCACATGCATGGGGAAGTATGATTGTCAATCTCTAAGGAGATATGTAACCTTTAACCCCTTTCAGGACGAGAAAACACAATACAATAGGCTCACTGACTAATATATTCAGGGTGGACTGGAAAGGGGTTAATAGCCTGGATAGCTCTTCTTTAAATACAATAATAGAACAGATGAAATGTACATACATGTTTGCTTGAAAAGGCTGCAGCACATGATGTTTCATTCCTTTCTAAGCACTGATCATAATGTTTGCCCTATAATATTTTGGTTTTTCTTTTGTGTGAATGCTGGGGATTTCTTTATTGAATCCTATGTCACAAGGATGAATACATTTTTTTCAGAGAATATGCAAATCAGGCAGTGTGAAGGTTGAAGTGTGGTCAGACATGTTTGGATTTTTGTCCTTAGTTCTCACCAATGAATTGCAGTTTATTTACCTTTATCTATAGGGGACTGATGTTATCCAAGTGAATTTGCATGCTCAAAAAGAGATAACTAAGATCATGCATAATAATAAAAATGCATTCTGTGATTTGAAGTTGGGAAGGTTCTGAATGCTTCTTTATGCACTCATTAACATCAGCTTCACAGAAAGAGAGCAAATGGCATAAAGCCCCTTGTACAAGCACACTCTCTGCCTATAAACTGGCCCTACCCCATTACAAGACCTCCACCTCTAGATCTAAAAGGGACTTCTACGCGCATAAGATCCATGACCTTGTCTTCGACGCCAAAGCGCTCTTTGCCTTTGTATCCAATCTAACCCAAATCAACGCACCGGATATCCCTAACAATCAAGCACAATCAACAGCCGAAGAACTGGCCCTGTTCTTCCGAAACAAAATCATTAACCTCCTAACACAACTGCCCACTTTCACCCCCCCCTTACTTGAGCTCACATCAACTAACCAACAAAAAAAACATATGTCTTGAATCATTCGAACCCATCACCCCCACAGAGATCCATTCAGTTTTAAAGAAAATGAAACCTTCCTCTCATCCTTCAGACCATATCCCCACCAAATTTCTCCTGACAATCCTTGACTCCATCTCCAAAACGCTGGCGGACATCATAAACTGTTCTCTCTCTCAAGGAATATACCCAGACGAACTGAAACTGGTGTCCCTCAAACCACTACTAAAGAAGCCAAATCTGGATCCTACAGACCCGAACAACTTCTGCCCGATCGCTAACCTACCATTCATAGCTAAGATCATGGAAAAACTAGTTAACATTCAAACTTCAGACTGCATCGAAGATAACAAACTACTATTCCCTTCCCAATGTGGGTTCCGCAAAGCTTTTAGTACAGAATCCCTCCTCGTATCGTTGACAGACTACCTCATTTTGGGTCTCGACAAAGGACAATCATTCCTACTGATTCTTTTGGACCTCTCGGCAGCTTTTGACACTGTTAACCATTCCATCCTCATAAACCATTTTTCGACCATTGGTATAACAGGTACGGCACTAGCCTGGTTCAAAACTTTCCTCAACAACAGAGGCTACAAAGCTAGAATCCACAACAAAGAATCCTCCCGCCATGACTCACCTGTAGGAGTACCACAGGGATCCTCCCTATCACCCACACTCTTCATCATTTACCTCCTTCTGCTGTGCCAGCTCCTAACCAATCTAAAACTTAAACATTTTCTCTATGCGGATGATGTCCAGATAGTGATCCCCTTAAAGAATCCTTCTCTAAAACTCTCGAACATTGGGAAACCTGCCTCCAAAAAATCAAGTACCTTCTTGCCAGCCTAAACCTCGTATTAAATGCTGCCAAAACTGAACTCCTGGTCATCTCCCCAGAAAATAGCAACACCACCATTACTCATCCAGCCAACCCACTCTCCACCCAAGTGAGAGACTTAGGAGTTATAATTGATAACAGGATGAATTTGAAAGCATTTGTCAACCGTACAACCAAGGACTGTTTCTACAAACTCCAAGTGCTGAAAAGGATAAAACCTCTAATCCACTCTCAAGATTTCAGAATGATACTACAAGCAATAATCTTCTCAAAGATAGATTACTGTAATGCTATCTTACTAGGTCTCCCATCTTCGTACACCAAACCGCTACAGATGGTCCAAAATGTGGCAGCAAGAATTCTTACTAACACCAGGAGAAGAGACCACATATCCCCTATCCTAAAAAACCTACATTGGCTCCCTATTCACTTCAGAATCATCTTCAAGTCCATCACCATTGTATATAAAACCATCCACCACCTTACAACACTTGACCTACTATTCCCGCTCAGCCAACATAACTCCTCAAGACCCATCAGAAAAAACATACAGAGGATCTCTCCAGATACCTCATAACAGATTCACTCGGCATATAACTTGAAGAGAACGGGCCTTCTCGACAGCTGGACCATCACTCTGGAATTCCATCCCACCGGATCTCCGACAGGAGCCTTGCCTCCCAACCTTCCGAAAAAGACTTAAGACTTGGCTGTTTAAACAAGCTTTTCCGGACTCCTCCTAAATTCCACCTCATCAACATCTATAATGCAGCCACACCAGTTCTTTGTAAATAACTCTATATGATGTTAAATTACTACTGTAAACCGTTCCGATAGATTCTGAGGGACGGTATATAAAAGATGTTAGATAAATAAATAAAATAAATAATACTGTATTTCTCTCTTCTCCCAGTTCGATCATCCTTGTTCATTGTAACTGCAATTTCCTCTGCACAGGTTCCAGTTTTAATTGTATTTTGCACCCCCTTGTTCAACTGTAAACCAGCATGATGTGATTGTATCATGAATGCCGGTATATAAAAAACATAAATAAAATAAAAAAATTATTTGGCTTCCTATGCATCTTCTGCTCCATCCTTGAATAGCATTGTTTTAGTTTGTTAGCCTTTCTAAATATAGCACCACCAGGAATGTGACCTGTGTGGTAATGGATTCCCCCTCTTTGAATAGACTTCGGAGGGGTACTGACCCTATGAACCAAACAAAATACTGGACTAAAGCAATGCTGCTTTATTATTAGAAGAAACAACTGCAGCAAAAACTGTGCATAAACAAAAGGTTAAGTACATATACCAGTGCTAAAATTTATAAACAGTATATGCATCTTTAGAGTAATCTAATACACATGCCAATGCACACTTCCATAATGAGTATGAGCAGTTTTATATTACATTCTGAACTGAAAATAAAACAATCTTTAAAGTATTAAAACTTTGTATTTTCTGGTACTCAAACTTGGTATCCCTTTGAAATATCAGTGAGCTCACTATATTTCCCAGGGGTGGGTATACCACTCCACTAACTGGTGGGCCCAGTATTGTTCTTGCATAAGCAGAGATAATTGCTTCTCCCCACCCTTTCCATAGGAGTGCCCTCAGTATGAATAGTTCCTTGACGAATTAGCCATGTGAGGAGTCCTTAACCTTCTAGGCATGGCAAATCATACTGAGCACAATGCTGTTGCAAACATGATGAGAAAAAGGAGTAGTTTTTACATCCCCGGGGTACAGTGATGGAGCTGAGAAATGAAGGCTTAATGTTTAGATATCTCAGACTTGGGTTGGCTTGTAATCCCACCATTTATAGATGCTGCAGATAGTTAATGTTCTTTGATATAATGAGTAAAGTCACAATAGGGTTTCAGCAGTTCAAAAACAAAGATTAACCCAGAGCCCTGTGCTCCATGTCTACACCCTATTCCTGGGTCACAGAAATACTCACGCTTCATACCAGCAAATCTGGAAGTCTTTTATCCATGGCTGGAGAGGCAGCAGAAACAGCTTTCAGTACAGCTCTCAGGGATCCAGTAACTCCTGCAACTTCCTTACACTGCTTGTTTGTTCAGAGTCTTGATACAACTCTTTTGTTCAAGGAGCAGTTAAAGCAGCTTCCAGCAAGACACTGGCATTCTAGACAGTAAGTTTCATAAATGACTGCTTCATGGAACAGTTGGTCCTAGAACTGACGAGAGGGGATCATTAGATTTAATTGTCAGTAGAATGCAGGGCCTGGTAAAAGTGGTAAAGTTAATGAAGTTGCATGGCAATAGTGGTTATAATGCAATCAAATGTGGCATTTATTTATTTTTCTATTTATTCAATTTATATTTCCACCTTTTTTGACATCACTGGAATGCTTTCAAGTAAAATTACTGCATCAGCATATCAAATTTTAAAAGGAAGATCACAATAAAATGAGGAAATGTGTAATAAAAAAAAACTAAATGAGTAGTTAAGAGGGTTAAAAGTTTGCATATAATAAGCCCAGATAAAATATATTCTATGCATTAAAAAGGGTTGAAGAAAGATGGAATGACTGCTAGCATGATTAAGTGGTAAGATAAAAGAGGCTATTTAAAGGTAAAAGCCTCTTTCAAAAAATGGAAAGCAGATCTAAATGAGGAGAATAGGAAAGAGCATAAACTCTGGCAAGTTAGATATAAGGCAGGCCAAGAAAGAATTTGAAAAAGAAGATTGCCAAAAAGGCAAAAACTAATATTAACCTTTTTCCAAGTACATCAAAATCAAGAAGTCCGTGAGAGAGAAAACTAGACCATTTGATCACCAGGTTGAAAAAGTGGCACTCAGGAGAATAGAGCCATAGTATAGAAAGTAAGAGGTCCTTATTCAGCTGCTATGCAGCTGAGCCAGAGAAACATATCCGGCTAACTTTGCTGAGATCATCTATCTAATACTTAGCCAGATAAGTTTATCCAGCTAACTTCAGACCTGCTTAATAGCAATAGATGTAAATAAACATGTAGATGTGGGTGAGCCAGTCAATATAGTGCATCTGGAAGTTCAGAATGCATTAGACAATGGCCCTCAAGAGATTCAGGAAAATTAAAAAGTCACAGGATAATGAGCCATGTCCTATTATGGGTTGGTAACTGGCTATAAGATAGAAAATAGAGATTATGACTAAATGGTCTCTTTCCCCAGTGGAGACAGGTGAACAGTGTGGAGTACCTAGTTATCTATACTCGGATCCGTGCTGTTTAACATTTACTAAAATGATCTAGAAAACAAGTGAACTAGTCAAATTTGCAGATGACACAAAATTATTCAAAGTTGTTAAAATACAAGCAAATGGTGAGGAACTGCAGAAACACCATGCCAGATTGGGGACCTGGGTATCTAAGTGTAGATGAAATTTAATGTAGGCAAGTTCAAAGTGATGCACAGGTTAACAACCAACTACAGGTTCACAATTCTGGCTTCCATATGAGGAGTCGCCATGTAAGAAATGGATCTTGGAATCACTTTGAACAATACATTGAAATCCTCAGCTCAGTGTGTAGCAGCAGTCAATAAAGCAAATAGAATATTAGGAATTATTTGGAAAAGAAGAGATCAAAACTGAGAATATCATAATGCTTCTATATCACACCATGGTGTGACTGCATCTTGAGTAATGTGTGCAACCCTGATCCCCATCTCAAAAAAGATATAGTAGAACTAGAAAAAGTACAGAGAGGGACAACAATAATGAGAAAGGAGATGGAATGGTTCCCTTATGAAAAAAGGTGAAACAGATTAGGGATCTTCAGCTTGGCAAAGAGATTACAGAGAGGGGATATGAAATAGGTTAGAGATGTGCAGACCAAAAAATGTCATTTTGGTTCTTTTTTTTTTCATTTTCTTTAATTCATTTTGCAGTTGGTTATAATGTTTATTTCAGTTTGGTTCATTTGCACAACTGAAATAAACATTAAAAAAAACAAAACCATGGGTTTTCTTAGGCCCCCACTCCCACTTTGGGTCCGGGGGCTTTCAATCCTCCTGCCAATAAGCCAAAGCCGGGACCTCTCTGGCCCCCCTTTTTACTCCTTCTATGGGGCTGTTTCATGAAGAAAGGGGCAGGAGTGATCCCCAGTCATTCCTGCCCCACTGATGTCCCTTTAAAAAAGGCATCAGTCGGCACCAAGATGGATGCCAAGGTGCCATCAACATCACGTTGCTGTTCTCAGGACTGGCTGATGCCATTTTGTTCTAAGGCAGTACAAACATATGGCCATACAATAAAATGGTGCTAACCGGGCCTGAGACAAGTGCCATTTTGTTGACATCAGCTTGGCAACACTCTCAGGGCTGGCCAGTTCCATTTTTAAAGGGATGCTGGTGGTGAAAAAGTAACTGAAGATTACTCCTGCCCCTTTCTTCATGAAAGGCCCACACAGAATGTATATGTGGAGGGCCTGTTGAGGGTTGGGGGGTCAGGAGGAAGGTGCTAAAGGGCCCAGGGAAACTCCAAGAGATCCCAGGACCTGAGGAAAATCACTGACTAATCCATTTTTGTAGCCACCTTCTGTGCCAAAGCCAATCTGTTTATATCCTTTTGAAGGTGCGGTCTCCAGAACTGTACTCAGTATTCCAAAATAAGGTCTCACCAGGGACCTACATAGGGGGCAATATGCTGACCATTCCACTCCCTATGCAGCCAAGCATCTTTCTGGCTTTTGCCTTCACCTCATCCACCTTTTTTGATATTGATATTTTTCTGATATTGATGAGGATGTTACCAATAATCTGGTAACGCCCTCATCAATATTAGAGTTTAATGTTAATGCAGCAAACAATACGCAACGAATGATGTGAAGTTAAAAGATGTTAATAGAGTGAGCAACAAGTTACGAATAAGGTTGCGCACCAATGTTTTTAAAGTGAGCAATAATTATGAATGATGTACAATGCTTAGTAGGATTAGATCTTGTATTTATTTTAAACCGGCGATGAAAATACATATATATGAAATAGAACAATATTGCACAAATATGAACTAGAGTATACAGTAACTAGTTTAATTTGTGCTGTTTGAACTAAAAGGTGATTGCCAACCCACATTATGTGATCATTAACCATGATTATGTATGCGGATCTTGTAAACTGTTGTGATCTATTTTTGGAACGACAATATATAAAAAACCTAAGTAAGTAAATATCTGATGATCTTAAAATGTATTTGTCATCACACCAGATCCTGCTTTTGTCACCTTGTTTTGCCTCTTTAGCAATCTTTCTCTTTCACTTGTGCTTTTGCGATCCTGATTTTTCTCTTTATTTGTCTTTCTCTTTATTTGTCTTCCCTGTATTTATCTTTTTGAGATCCTTTGAATACTAAACTTTTGGTCTTTATTTTTTTCTGCCATTTCTTTGGAGAATCATATCAAACCATAGTATCTGGTGCTCACATAGACATTAGAGACATTATCATTATTTGTGAGGGCCAGGTCCATTATCACCCCTCCTCTTTTGGGTTCCATCACCTATTGTATGAGCAGAGCTACTTGAGCATCAACAGTCTCTCTATTTCTAAGTGATTCTGCAGATGGGATAATCCAGTCTACATACAGGAGGTTAGTCTCCTACCAATAATAGCTAATTTTTTTTATTTCTTTGGCCAGATCACTGTCTAGTTCTTCCGTCTGGGTTGTAGATCTATAGACCACACCGGTGTGGATGGATGTACTATTACCTCTTTCTACGATGGACCACAGTGCTTTCTTATTTCTTCATGCACCCTACATTTCAGTTGCTTTCATTTTTTTAGATAGAGGTACTCCTCCCCTCTTTCTGCCATTCTGTCCTTTCTAAGCAAATTGTAGCCCTATATGACTATATATCCCATTCACCTTACTAATTGAGTCATGTCTCCATAACAGCAACAATGTCTAAGTTTGCCTCCACCATTTGGACTTACATATCTGGAATCGTATTGCTTAGACTGCAGTAATTATGCTTATTGCTTTCTAGCTATTTCTTTTTGGCTTGCTTATATTCCATATAACCTCATACCTGGCCTCCTCTCCTACCCTGCTGCTGAAGATTGAACTATTAGGACGGTTTCTTTTTGATTCCTGGTATTGCTCTACAAATCTTAAGTTAGGACTGTCAAAGGCTTTTCTTTTCTCCATTTTACTTACGCAGTATGTTTTGTATTCATAGCTGTATATACAGTAAACAGCAGCAGGGCAGAATCTGTGCATAATAGCTGCACTGTTTACCATAACACACTTACATTATTTACATACCAAAACAACGCCTTTTTATGTTCAGGTATCATTTGCAAAAAATATTTATTTTATGTCAGCTAAAAACCATGATATCAGATTTTGGTGAACTGATAATGAAGATATTGTGAGTGTGTGTGCACTTACAGTATTTTGAACTTTTACTTATCTAATTCTATCTATCAGAGGAATCATATGTAGAGGGTTGTTTTTTTTTTTTTTTTTGGCTGGAAAGACCTGTGTGCTTAAATCTTTTAGAATATTCTATTATTATTATTATTATTTAGACTTGTAAAAGTTATGCTGCTTATACTAGATATATTCATGGTTTTTGCTGAAACAGATTTGCTTTGAGGATAGCCGAGAACCTTCAATGCAATGGCTATAAAATAAATACACATTAGAATATCATTTCATTTACTTTTTGGATTCAGTTATCCTTTTGATACATTTTCATGTGCAGCTCTGAATAGACCTCACACTATTTATCCCTTTAAATTTACTAATAATTATTTTATATGTATGTATGTATATATAGTTGTATGCAAAAGATTAGGCACCCTTGGTTAAACTGTTGCGCAGGAGGTGGACCCTTATGTGGAAGTGGGATTGACGCAACCCGTAGGGGAGGCCCTACAGGTCCCCACCATTGGTAGTCGGAGCTGGCTGACTGACGGAGGCCAGCTAGAGCTTCACCAATACCAGCCCTTGGGGGCGCTCCTGTCTGCCGTGGTGTCAGGAGCGCTGGGAACGGCTCGAGGTCGGAGGCAGCAAACCACCGCCACGAGGGAAGTAGAGCCAGATGCCAGAACAGGCAGAAGAGGGTAAGAGGGCCTGGCTACGTGCCTGCCGTGGGCAGCACTTGCAACAGTACCCGCCCCCCCCCCCCCCGTATGCCCCCCCTTGGAGGTCTAGGTTTGCCCGGATGGGCACGGTGAAACTGTAGGAGGAGGTCTTTATCCAGGATGTTACGAGCTGGCTCCCATGAATTCTCTTCTGGGCCGTACCCCTCCCAGAATAGGCGGTATGCCCACCAACGGCCCCTACGGTGGTCATCGAGGACTTCTTGGACCTTGTAAGTGGTGTCGGACTCCGTAACCAGCTGAGAAGGTTCAGGAACCTTACGAGAAAGCCAAAAGAGAATTACTGGCTTCAGAAGCAACACGTGGAATGTGTGTGAATTCCCATAGTTGGTGGCAGCCAGAGCTGGTAGGTAACAGGTCCAACACGATGAATAACTGAAAACGGTCCGAGATATCTTGGTGTGAACCTTTGAAGAAGGTATCTTAAGATTTATTTATTTATTTATTTATTTATTTAAAATTTTTATATACCGGCATTCATGTTGCAAACACATCATGCCGGTTTACATATAACAGGGGTGTACAGTGAACAATTCAATAACCTATTTGTGTAGAAGGAAGCAGTTACAAATAACAAGGTAAAAGAACTGGGAGGAGAGAAGGAAAGGGAGAGAATAACATTAGGTATAGGTATTTACATTAGTAATAACATCGTGTACTTAACCAGACTTTTTGACCAGGAAGAAACTCAGGAGCAGAGTGTCGATGAGGATCCACAGACTTCTTAGCCTGGATCGCGGCTTGGAGCAGGCGAAGATTCGTCTGATTCCATAGATCCTTGAGGGAGTCCCCAGTAGCTTGCATGGCTGGAGAAGGTACAGACAGCGGTATAGGTAGTGGAGGCCGGGGCTGCTTGCCACAGACAATGGAGATTGGCGACGTTCCTGTGGCAGCAGCAATATGGGAGTTGTGGGAGAACTCCGCCCAAGGAAGAAGTTCTGACCAGTTGTTCTGCCGATCATTTATATAGGCGCGGAGAAAGGCCTTTAGTGAATGATTCAGTTTGACAGCCTGCAGATGGTAAGCTGTGGTGAGGCTGATGATGATGCCAAATTTGCAACATAAGGCACGCCAATAGCGAGCCACAAACTGGGGGCCTCTGTCCGAGACTTCTCTCAATCATATTCATTGTGTATATCTTGAAAACCTGACTGGCTGGTGGGCCCCCAGGACAGGGTTGGGGACCACTGATATAAATGATCTGGAAAGGAATACGACGAGTGAGGTTATCAAATTTGCAGATGATACTAAATTATTCAGAGTAGTTAAATCACAAGCACTGTGATACATTACAGGAGGACCTTGCAAGACTGGAAGATTGGGCATCCAAATGTCAGATGAAATTTAATGTGGACAAGTGCAAGGTGTTGCATATAGGGAAAAATAACCCTTGCTGTAGTTACACGATGTTAGGTTCCATATTAGGAGCTACCACCCAGGAAAAAGATCTAGGCATCATAGTGGATAATACTTTAAAATCGTCGGCTCCTGTGCTGCAGCAGTCAAAAAAGCAAACAGAATATTAGGAATTATTAGGAAGGGGATGGTTAATAGAACGGAAAATGTCATAATGCCTCTAGATCGCTCCATGGTGAAACCGTACCTGGAATACTATGTACAATTCTGGTTGCCGCATCTCAAAAAAGATATAGTTGCGATGGAGAAGGTACAGAGAAGGGCAAAAAAATGATAAAGGAGATGGAACAGCTCCCTTATGAGGAAAGGCTGAAGAGGTTAGGGCTGTTCAGCTTGGAGAAGAGATAGCTGAGGGGGGATATGATAGAGGTGTTTAAGATCATGAGAGGTCTTGAACGAGTAGATGTGACTTGGTTATTTACACTTTCGAATAATAGAAGGACTAGGGGGCATAACATGAAGTTAGCAAGTAGCACATTTAAGACTAATCGGAGAAAATTCTTTTTTACTCAACGCACAATAAAGCTCTGGAATTTGTTGCCAAAGGATGTGTTAGTGCAGTTAGTGTAGCTGGGTTCAAAAAAGGTTTGGATAAGTTCTTGGAGGGGAAGTCCATTAACAGCTATTAACCAAGTTTACTTAGGGAATAGCCACTGCTATTAATTGCATCAGTAGCATGGGATCTTCTTAGTGTTTGGGTAATTGCCAGGTACTTCTGGCCTGGTTTGGCCTCTGTTGGAAACAGGATGCTGGGCTTGATGGACCCTTGGTCTGACCCAGCATGGCAATTTCTTATGTTCTTAAGTTGAATAGTTGGAGATGAAACGGCGGTAGTAATTTGTAAATCCGAGAAACTGTTGTAAAGCTCTGAGGCACACAGGCCGAGGCCAGTCTTGGATTCCCTTGAGTTTCCCTGGGTCCATGGAAAACCCTTGTTGTGAGATAAATATATCCCAGAAATGGAAACTAGATTGTTCAAAGAGGTACTTGTCCAAGTTGCGAAGAGATGGTTCTCACAGAGACGTTGGAGGACAGTGCGCACATCTGCACAGTGCGTAGCGAGGTCCTTTGAAAAGACAAAGATATTGTCAAGGTACACCAGTACCTTGAAGTGCACAAGGTCTCTGAAGATCTCGTTGATCATTAATGCAACTACACTTTCTCTGAGTAAGATTAAATGGACAATTTTCTCAGTGGAGGGGGGTGGGCAGTGGAGTGCCTCAGGGATCTGTACTGGGACCCTTGCTTTTCAATATATTTATAAATGATCTGGAAAGGAATACGACGAGTGAGGTAATCAAATTTGCAGATGATACAAAATCGTTCAGAGTATTTAAATCAATAAGCAGATTGTGATAAATTGCAGGAAGACCTTGTGAGACTGGAAAATTGGGTATCAAAGTGGCAAATGAAATTTAATGTGGATAAGTGCAAGGTGATGCATATAGGGAAAAATAACCCATGCTTTGGTTACACAAAGATAGGTTCCATATTAGGTGCTACCACCCAAGAAAGAGATCTAGGCGTCATAGTGGATAACAGTGTGCTGTGGCAGTCAAAAAAGCAAACAGAATGTTGGGAATTATTAGAAAGGGAATAATGAATAAAACGGAAAATGTCATAATGCCTCTGTATCGCTCCATGGTAAGACCGTACCTTGAATACTGTGTACAATTCTGGTTGCCACATCTCAGAAAAGATATAATTGCGATGGAGAAGGTACAGAGAAGGGCGACCAAAATGAAAAGGGGAATGGAACAGCTCCCCTATGAGGAAAGACTAAAGAGGTTAGGACTTTTCAGCTTGGAGAAGAGATGGCTGAGGGGGAGATATGATAGAGGTGTTTAAAATCATGAGAGGTCTAGAATGTGTAGATGTGAATTGGTTATTTACATTTTCAGATAATAGAAAGACTAAGGGGCACTCCATGAAGTTAGCATGTGGCACATTTAAAACGAATCGGAGAAAGTTCTTTTTCACTCAATGCACAATTAAACTCTGGAATTTGTTGCCCGAGGATGTGGTTAGTGCAGTTAGTACAGCTGTGTTTAAAAAAGGATTGGATAAGTTCTTGGAGGAGAAGTCCATTACCTGCTATTAATTGAGTTGACTTAGAAAATAACTACTGCTATTACTAGCAATGGTAACATGGAATAGACTTAGTTTTTGGGACCTTGCCAGGTTCTTATGGCCTGGATTGGCCTCTGTTGGAAACAGGATGCTGGGCTTGATGGACCCTTGGTCTGACCCAGTATGGCATGTTCTTATGGTCATATAGGGATAAATAACCCATGTTGTACTTACACGATGTTAGGTTCCATATTAGTAGCTACCACCTAGGAAAGAGATCTAGGCGTCATAGTGGATAATACATTGAACTCGTCGGCTCAGTGTGCTGCGGTAGTCAAAAAACCAAACAGAATGTTAGAAATTATTTGGAAGGGAATGGTGAATAAAACAGAAAATATCATAATGCCTCTGTATTGCCCCGTGGTGAGACCGCACCTTGAATACTGTGTACAATTCTGGTCGCCGCATATCAAAGAGGATATATTTACGATGGAGAAGGTACAGAGAAGGGCGACCAAAATGATGAAGGGGATGGAACAGCTCCCCTATGATGAAAGCTTGGAGAGGAAACGACTGAGGGGGGATATGATAGAGGTGTTTAAAATCATGAGAGGTCTAGAATGGGTAGATGTGAATCGCTTATTTACTGTCTCAGATAGTAGAAGGACTAGAGGGCACTCCATTAAGTTAGCATATAAGACATTTTAAACTAATTGGAGAAAATTCTTTTTCATTCAACGCACAATTAAAGTTTGGAATTTGTTGCCAGGGGATGTAGTTAATGCAGTTAGTGTAGCTGGGTTTTAAAAAGTTTGGATAAGTTCTTGGAGAAGAAGTCCATTACCTGCTATTAATCAAGTTGACTTAGAAAATAGCCACTGTTATTACTGGCATCAGTAGCATGGGATATACTTAGTTTTTCCGTATTTGCCAGGTACTTATAGCCTGGATTGGCCACTGTTGGAAACAGGATGCTGAGCTTGATGGACCCTTGGTCTGACCCAGTATGGCAGTTTCTTATGTTCTTATTTCAGGTTGCTCAGAGAGAGTATGGAAAACAGGAGGAGGGATCTAGCAAAGCTTGGGAATGATCTAGAGACTGGCAGATAATATTTAATGCAAAAAAATGCAGGATCATGCATTTGGGTTGCAAAACGCCATGGGAGCAGAACAGGGGGTAAAATTAATCTATTCATGAATTAAGAGCTGAATCTGGGAGTCATATCTTATCATCTCAAGGTGGCAAAACAGGTGGATAAGTTGATGGCAAAAACTAAAAAGAGGCTTGGCTGTATAGGAAGAGGAATAGTTAGCAGAAAAAAGGTGATATGAGGTGAGGCCTCATTTGGAACAACATGTACAGTTCTGGAGACTGCACCTTCAAAAGGATATAAACCAGATGGAGTTGTTCCTAAGGGTGGCTACTAAAATGGTCAGTTGTTTTTGATATAAAGTATATGGGTACAGACATAAAGATTTAAACATGTATACCCTAGAGGAAAAGTGAGATAGGGAAGATATGATAGAGATATTTAAGTACTGCCAAGGTATTATTGCACAGGAGGCAGGATTCTTTCAATGGAAAAGAGACTGGAACAAGAGGTCAAGTGATGAAGTAGACTCTCAGGAGTAATCTAAAGAAATATTTATTTACAAAAAGGGTGATGGATTTTTATTGTCAGTAGGTATGAGAGGATTATGATATTTAGTTCAGTTGTGGAAGGAAGAGGGTTGTGTTGCATTCACTCAAATACAAGCCGAATTTCGAATTCCTGCTCATACATGATATTTTATTTATTTATTTATTTATTTAAAAATACCATATATATATATACTATATATATATTTGCAGATTCGAAGAGATGTGTCACGACTGATGGCATCGGATGTGGGGCTACTTCATCATTCTGGTCTAGAAAAGTTAACTAAATTGAAATCTCAGACTAAATTGATATCCCGAACGTATGTATACTTATTTGAGGAGACCTGTTAACCAAAGACTCTTACTTTGTTGCTACAGTAGTGGCATAGGATTCAGACAACAACCAAGAAGACCCGGATTTCTACGGTCTGGGGTACTGATATGCAGACATAAGGGAAAAAGCACAGGACTGCTTCTACGGCCAAGTCCTTAAGTAAAATACATCAAGCAGCACTGTCTGAGTTTTCAGGAAAGCTCATCACCAAATAAAAAAAAATGTTGCTATCTGCAATTTTTATGGGTTATCATAAGGCTTGGGGATAACTACATGGAGCGGCATTTGCTACCAAGAGAATCATGGGTGTAACCTGCACAGAGTGGCAGTTACTACCTTAAGAAGCTTGCTGGACAGACTGGATGAACTATTTGGACATTTCCTGCCATCATGTCTATGCTTCTATTTTTCATTGGCCTTACATGAAGATGATTGGAGAGAGATTTGGTGGAAAACTCACAATCTCACTGTAATAACATAAGAACATATGGTTAAGTAACTGTTTAAACTTCTACATCACACATATACAGTAGATACCCATTATTTTACTAGATTTAGTGCTTCTAGTCCACTGTGTTGGAGGGTTGTGGATCTCTGGCATCATATATTCATATATGGTGGGAATGTATAATTATACAAGAATTTTGGGACAGGTACAGAGTATTGCCCAGGATATAATAGGTCAATCCATTAAATTCTCAGCTACATTGTGTCTAATGGGCAAAAGGGGAGATGAGGACTTACTCTCTTCTTCATCTCCGACATGCTGCACGTATAATAATTACTTATTATTGGAAGTCATGACCACTTATCAACCTTTGAAAGTCAGTATTGACAGACATCGCTATGATAGAAAAACTTACTTTCTAGCTAAGCAATGACTTGGAGAAATATGACAATAACTGGCAAATATATTGACAATAGAGACATTCTAGTATCCTTGTGGAGTGTGTCTGTGTCTTTAATAGTAGATGATATTTTTGTTAAGTGATTAGGATGCTTCCGCTACTGTAATATTGGATCTCGATTTTGACATTTATTTCTGAATCTATGGTTCTACTGTTGTGGTATGATGTAATAATAGTGATGTAACTCCTGTGTCTTTGAATTAAAGAGATACAAGAAACAAAAAGGGTGTTGTATGCATAGAACATCTGCCTAATGGAGCTGGTAGAGACAGGGACAGTATCTGAATTAAAAAAAAGCATAGGAGAATTCTGAAGGAGTGATAGGGATTGTAGAGATGAGATAATTGCAAGGGCAGATTAGTATGGTCTATTTCTGCCATCATGTTTCTAATGTGCTTATGATTAGCAGGTGATATATATATATATATACACACATACATTCGGGCCGATTATGATCTCCTACCTGCAACGCCTCTCACTCCATTGCAGTCTTGTGCATGCATGTCTCTAGCTAAATCTCTATTCAAGTCTTCTACATACGCTGATGATCTGTAAATTACACTAAAATAAATGGTGCACAGGATTTCCTACCTTATGTCAATAATTTTACTGTTTTTTTTTGTTTTTGTTTTTACAGAAAGTGCTAACTCTCCCCTTTTTCTACCTACTTTTAAGTTCCAGAACAAAATATAGCTTGGTATTGCTAAATCCCAGTCATGGGACACAGTTAATCAACTTTGGATAACAAAAATGAGGTCCATATTTAGCCACCGAACAGTTCAACTAGTTAGCTGGTTAAACTTATCTGGCTAACTTATCCTATACATTCAGCTATCTTAAAGTTAACCAGATAAGGTTATCTGGCTAACTTTAGGACAGGTCTATTGGCCAACCAGAGTTAAATTTAGCCAGAGGACTTATCTGATTACCTGAACTCCTCCTAGTTATGCCTCTGGGACCCCCCCCCCCCCCCCCCAACTTATCCGGCTTAACGGTCAATAACAACTATTCTTTCTTTTCTATGACTCCACATTTGAAGCATCCTGAACTGGGGGATTACGAGGCAATCTTTTCCTATTCTCTAATAATTCTTTCATTTGTTCAGGTACAAAGAAAACATAAGTAACATTGTCTAGCTTTAATATACATCGACAAGGATACCTGAGTACAAAACTTGCCCCCAGCGAGCGGGCGTCCTGTCTCATTGACAGGAACCCCCGCCTTCTCTCCTGGGTAGCCTGTGCCAAATCAGGGAAGACCTGCACCGATTTACCCATGAATTCTGCTCTCATGTTGGAAAAGTAGTTCCTCATTACCAGACTGAGGGCTTGAGAATAAATAAAAGAAACTAAGAGAGTAGATCTCTCTATAACTTCTGGAATAGAAGTCTCTAGAAAAGTTGTTAAGTTAGCAAGATCAAGCTCTGGAGCAGCTTCTTCACATCTAGGCCTTGCATGAGGCATAAAATACACCTTATTCAAAGCTGGAATATTTTCAGGTGCAATCTTCAAAATTTCCACCATGTATTTCCTCAAAGTTACTCTCGGTTGTTCGCCCATAACCTTTGGGAAATTTATAAACCTAAGGTTTAAATTCCTTGATTTATTTTCAAGCTGTTCCAATTTCCTGTTAGTGGCGATACGATCTTTCAACATAGCTGCTTGCAATTCCTGAGACTTCTTTACTTGCTCTTCCAGCCTGATAATCTTTTGTTGATGTTCTAAATATTTTGCGTTGTATTCCTGGGTAAAACCTCCACTTTTCTGGGTCACACTTGATTGTTGTTGAGCTACTTTATATAATGCCATCCCCATTTTGGTTATCAGCTCCCAGAGAGCATCCATGGATACAACCTCAGGTTTAGGGAATAAAGCATTTCCTGCTTCGGGCTCAAATTTAAAGAAATCTTCACCATTGAAGGCATTCATTGTGGAAGCAAAGTCCAAATTCAAGCTTGCCGCCTGCGGCCCTGCCGTCCCTTCTCCTGTCTCCTCCAGGCCTGCATTTTCTCTCCCACTCCCCGCGGTGGTTCCTGCTGCTGTACCCAATTCCCCGATAGGGATCGATAAAGCACTCACCGGGCTCGAGGAGTCTCTGGGGACCGGCACTGGAGGCATCCTGGGGTCTGGAGGACTCAGAGTGGTTTCTCCTGGGTCTGCCACGGCTCCTCCCGTGGCAACCTCCGCGGAGCATGTCGCCTCCAATTTTGAATAGTTTGTAGTCAGCTCCGCTATCGTGCGCTGCCCGGGCGGCAGGGGTAACGCGGCAGGATACACGCAAACCCGACCTTTCCTTTTCGGGGGCATTTTCGGATATTCTCCGATGAAGAAAACAAGCAAGTGAAGAAATACGGAGAGCGTCTGATCGGAGCTGCTACACCGCCGCCATCTTGGCCACACCCCTTGTCTGAAGCAATCTGATTATCCACATCAGACATATTGTTCATATATTCTGAGATTTCATAAACAGTGGACAAATGTTCACTAAAAGATGATTTCCTCCATGCTTCAGAAAGAGAAGTCCAGTTAAATTAGTTGGCAATACACTCCCTGGAGATTATACGTGCTATACGGGGAGCTGGCTCCACTAAAGCTGCATGCTGGAGAAAGATATTTTGCCTGTTCAAAGCTCTCCAAATGGTGGCACTAGTAAAACTGCAGCATGCTCAGATAAAACAATAGCAATACATCAGTAACCCCAGAAGGGCTGCTAAAGTACCATTTTAGTTAGTAATCATGGGTTATAGTCCCCTCTGAATCTTGGTCACTCCAGCAGGTATGCTCATTTAACAACAAATTATATGGACCAATCATTCACCACATAACATACTCTTGGCTACAGTGATACCTTAATAATATTCTCTCTCTTAGAAAATTCCAACTGAGATGGCAGCAAACTAAGGGGGTCATTTATCAAATTGCTTTATGGCGTTTTTGCATGCGAAAACCACCTTAACGCGTGCGAAAACACATGGTGCGATGCTAATTTGGAAAAGGGGGAGGAGTTTGGGGTGGGATTTCTGGCCAAGTGGGCTGACTTCGCAAATTCTGAAGCCATATCGCATAGTTTTAATGCGGGAAATAACTATACCTTTTTCATTAAGCTGTGCGATATGGCTTTATTGCACTTTGTGATGTTTTCGCAAATAGCGTTTTCAGTATTTTAAGCTGTGTGTGAGAGAGAGAGAGAGACTGACTAGCTATAAGGCCCTTATAGTACTTGGGTATTAATACCTCTAAATGAGGCCCACCTAGTAACTCGAGGTGAGGTTTAAGTAGTAGTGTAGGGGTTAGGGGCCCCTTTGACATTCAGAGTGAGACGTACGAACAGCACAGTACTCTTGTGAAGATTTGATGACCTTCGGAGTGAGGAAACTCACACATAGATGAAATTTGTACAGGGTTCTCTCAATCTAGCTTGATGTTTCCCAGGTAGAGAGTCCATCAACTGTGGTACTTACCGCAAAGTGCGAAAAAGTTATCGCACTTTGAGGTAATACCTATGCGAAGCGCTAAGATAGCGCACTTTGCGATAAACAGGCTACTACCATAAAACACACCCCTTTTCCTATCGCATGCGAAATTTACTGCATTTTGATAAATCTAGACCTAAGCTTGGCAGTCTCCAGGTCTACATATAAGTGGTGCCATAACAGCAGGTGTCACCATACCAGATTACATTCACAAGACAGGACAATGATAGTGGTATGATGGAAATAGCTTAGTCTTTCATTTTGGCTGTGACATGTACAAGCACAGACACTGTGAAAGAACTCTGCATGGAGGAATATTTAAACAAGAAGTAGTACTCTAAAATGAATCCCTCATGACATACCAATTAAGGTGAAACTGCATCTGAAAGTGCTAAGATAATCTTCAGGCAGATACAATTTTATACCAATAATTAGATCTTCATCACTGGGCAGTCTTGGTCACAATCACAAAAGTGCCCACCCCGGAAAGGAACCATTGCCACTGTCTAGATTTTTAAGGTAGTCATTATCATTTCAGCAGAAAACTATTGCCTGCATAATAACTATCAGGCACTAATCAGTGAGAGACTACAGAGTAGATGATGTAACAGGACCAGTCAACAGAATTCCTCATCACTCTGACAGCAGGTCTTGCAGCATTTGAGTCCAAATTCCATGAAGACTCCAGGAATCAGTCCCTTTACTAGAACATGGCAACTACACCTGCAAGGAAGGACTGGGCAGAGTGTAGGGAGACAGAATGAAAGAGGCTAGGCAGAATGTGAGTTCTGAGGAGATAAAGGGACAGAGAAACTAATCAGTGTTCACAGAGAATGCTGGGCAGTGTGTGCGGGGGGGGGGGGGGGGGGAGACAGACTGGGCAGAGTGTGGAAAGGCAAAGAGCAAAAGGGAAGTTAGGCAGAGCGGAGGATGGAGAAGACAGAGGAACAGAGAGGCTGGATAGAGTGTGGGGAGAAATAGACAAACTGGTGGAGATATGGTGGGAGAGAGACAGAGTTGGCCCTTTGGTGGTGGGGGGAGGCGGGGGACAATTTCTGCTCTCTTCAAAGGGCTTTTACTGTTGTGTGTTCTGGTTTTGTGGCTATTCATGCATAAGACAGGCCACCCCTGGCCTAGCCTGGAGCTTTATTGTGACTGATTATTTTCTCAAATAAGAGTGTTTTCTGGGCTGGCAGTTCTACTGCTGTGACAATAGACATTAAAGATGTTTCTCTTATGGAATACCTTATTACTATTACATTATACGAGTTATATCAGTATTACAGGCTCACTGTCATGTGGAATGCATGATAAACCACATAGTTTACAACCAACACTCAAAGAGTGTGTATGGGTAGGGCGTAATACTAAATATCTGCCCTGGGCACAGGAAAAGCTGGTCCTGGCTCTGCCTGCACAGAATGGCAGTTGCTACCCTTAACGGAACATATTGGGGGGGGGGGGGGGGGGGATGTGTAACCAACTCGGAGTGGCAGTTACTAAGCTTAACAGAACATATAGCCTACGATTGAGTTCTATTCTCAAATCGCTCCTCCAGGTCTATGCCATATAATACCTCTTGCTCGACATCTAAACAATTAATTTTCCAATCCCTCCTATCTATTTTGCAGATACCTTATTCATAATTGATTTTAATCGCCTGTATATAACATTTCTATTACTACTGTTGTTTTTAATGTTATTTGTTATTAGTATTTATTCAATTTTCTCCAAGTTCATGTTCCTGTTCCATGTAAGACACACATGTTAAGTCACCCCAATGTTATATGTAAACCGAAATGATTAGCAACATTGTTGCTAGAACTTCGGTATATAAAAAAAATGTTAAATAAAATAAATAAAATATAGGGGGTAACCTGCATGTCATGGCAGTTGCTACTTTTAACAGAATGCATGAGGGTATGCTGCATGATACAGCAGTTACTACCATAAGACACTTGCTGGCCAGGCTGGATGGACTATTTGGTTTTTATCTGCCATCATTGCTATGTTATGTTGAGATTGAATGATGGAGAATACAGGGTTTGGAATTCACTCCAAGGAAAGAGGGATTATTGGTGCAGTGCCTCAGGGATTCGTGCTGGTTCTGGTCAATATTTTTCATAACTTGATATTGCAGAGGGATTAGTAGGAAAGGTTTGTCTTTTCACAAATGGTCTTAAGATAAACAACAGAATGGAGACTGCTGATAGATCATTCCTCATTTTCTCTGTTCTAAGAAGGGTAGAAAAGCTAAGATTCAATGCAAAAAATGCAGTCATTCATTTGAGATAAAGACATTAAAAGTAGTATGCAACAGGGGCTGAGATACAAGCAAGTTTGCTTACCGTAAACGGTGTTTCCATAGATAGCAGGATGAATTAGCCATGCTGTCATGGGAACTGTCAATCAGGCCCAGGAGGCGGAGATTGTCAAAGCAGAGATTAGACTTTAGCTCTCTGCGGCTGTGCGTGTGTTCCCGCGCAGGAAAGTAACAGATTCTCCTCAGTCTGTGATTAAGCTGTAGTGTAGTTGAAGAGACGGTGACTGCCAGGGAGGAGGGTGGGTCAGCATGACTAATTTATCCTGCTATCTACGGAAACACCATTTTCGGTAAGCAAACTTGCTTTTTCCCATCGATAGCAGGGCTGAATTAGCCATGCTGTCATGGGAATCCGAAGCTCCCGATCATGTTGTTTATGGTATGTATGTTTGTACGTGATCCTGAAAGGTGTGGCATTCACCGTGTACAAGAGGATAGAGATTGCAGGATTGCGTGCCCTATCTTCGCATCAGTGGCTGCTTGTTGATCAAGGCAGTAGTGCGATGTGAAGGTATGGAGCGATGACCATGTAGCTGCCTTACAAATGTCTATGGGTTGTACATGTTTAAGGTGTGCCAAGGAGGCCGCCACTGCTCTAACTTAATGAGCTTTAGGAACAGAATGTAGCTGTAGGTTCTGTTTGTTGTAGCAGAACTTGATGCACTGTGCTATCCAGCTGGAGATGGTGTGTTTAGCCACCGGTAGTCCAGGCGCCTTTGGGTCGAAAGAGACAAAGAGTTGAGAAACACGGGAGTCCAAGTTTGTTCTTTGTTTGTAGTATGCTAACGCTCTTTTGCAGTCTAGCGTATGCAGTCATTTTTCCCTGTCATTTGCATGAGATTTAGGGAAAAAGATGGGTAATTCTATGGTCTGGTTGAGATGAAATTGAGAAACCACTTTTGGTAGGAAGGACAGGTGAGTTCGGAGAACCACCTTTTGGTGATGAAACTGTAAATACGGAGAGTAATGGACCAAGGCTTGTAATTCACTGACTCGTCGTGCTGATGTTACTGCAACTAGTAACACCACCTTCCATGTGAGGTATTTAATATGTGATGAGTCCATGGGCTCAAACGGGGAAAGCATAAGCTGTTCAAGAACTATGTTAAGGTTCCATGAAACTGGAGGTTTGGAGATCGGAGGGCGAAGGTGAGTTAACCCCTTGATGAAACATGTTAGTAAGGGGTGATTAGATATAGGAATATTGTTAACTGTTCTATGATATGCCCCTATGGCACTGAGATGAACTCTAATGGATGAGGTTGCAAACCCAGCTGTGTACAGTGTATGTAGATAATCCATGAGTAACTCAGGTGAACAGTCTAATGGTGGTACACCATTAGAAGTGCACCAGGTGGAGTATCCTTTCCATTTATAACTATAGTTTTTCCTTATTGAGAGTTTCCTGGATTCTAACAAAATGGATTGTGCCGAAGTGGAAACTCCCTGTTCTGTTAAAAGGAGCCTCTCAATCTCCACACTGTCAAATGGAGAGATGCGTGTAGTGGGTGTAGAAGTGTTCCTTGATCTTGGAAGAGAAGATCTGGGTGATTCGGTAATTGGATGGGGTCCGTGATGGACAGTCGGAGAAGGAAACTGTACCACGGTTGTCTTGGCCAGGCTGGAGCTATCAGTATCAGTTGAGCCTTGTCTGTTATGCACTTTTGAATTGTTCTTGTTATTAGTGGTATGGGAAGAAAGGCATACAGGAAGCCTGTCGTCCAGGGAATGAGGAAGGCATCCTGGGCGATTCTGAACTGACTTGGTCGTATGGAGCAGAATCTTGGGACCTGAGCGTTGATCTCTGTTGCAAATAGATCTATCGCTGGCATCCCCCATTGCCTGAAGATGCCTTGGGCAATCTCCGAATTGAGTGTCTATTCGTGAGGGTGAAAGATGCGATTGAGCCTGTCCACTCTTGTATTTGCTACTCCTGGTAGATAAGTTGCTTGCAGATGTATGCAATGTTGGTGAGCATGTTTGAAGATTGTCAGGGTCTCCTTGCAAAAAGGTCATGAACCAGACCCTCCTTGCTTGTTGATATAAAACATTGCCACTTGATTGTCTGTGTAGATCATGACCCTGCGGCCCTTTAAGTGATCTTGAAACACTTGTAGCGCATTTCGAATTGCTCTGAGCTCTAATAAATTTAACTGCAGGTTTTTCTCGTAGATTGTCCATAACCCTTGTGTTTCGTAAGTTTCGAGATGTGCTCCTCATCCCTTGCGAAACGCATCTGTGGTTAATACTGTGTTGTGAGGTGGAGGACTAAATACTGCTCCTTTGGACAGGGTGGAGTGTAGGAGCCACCATGTTAGGTCCTGTTTCATCTCGGAAGTCAACGATAGCTTCTGTGTCAATGGTGGTGAATGTTGTTTCCACTGACGTTTTAGTCCCCATTGCAGGCGTCTCATGTGTAGCCTGGTGTCGGGCACTGTGAAGACAGCCACTGCCATGTGGCCGAGGACCACCAGAATTTGTCTTGCTGATGGCCTTTGAGTGTTGTTCAAGGAGTAGAGAAGTTGACATATTTGTATTATTCTTTCTGTTGGGAGATATGCCCGGTTGCAAACAGTGTCCAGGCCTGCCCCTATAAACTGTAGGCATTGTGTTGGTTGGAGATGTGATTTCTGAAAATTGATCACTAGCCCCAATTCCTGTAAGCACTGTATCACCCATCGGAGGTGATCGAGTAAGATGTCTGGGGTCGATGCTATTATTAGCCAATCGTCCAGATATGGAAATATGGTCATACCCTGTTGTCTGAGATGAGCCACCACCATGCATTTGGTGAAAACCCTGGGTGCAGCCGATAGTCCAAAAGGAAGAACCTTGTATTGGTAATGTTGATGGCTGTAGCGAAAGCATAGGTAATGCCAAGAGGATGGATGGATTGGAATATGTGTGTTTGCATCCTTCAGATCGATGGAACACATCCAGTCGTTGGGTTGAATCAAAGGTAAGATCGATTTCAACGATACCATCTTGAATTTCTCTTTGGTCAGGAATTTGTTCAATTCCCGTAGATCCAATATGGGGTGAAGTCCACCCAACTTTTTGGGTATGAGGAAGTATGGGGAATAAAACCCTGTTTTTTGGGTTTTCGGGAAAATTCATCGAATGGCCTGCTGTTTGCAAAGCATTCTCGTCCCCCAGTTGTGGTTGGAAGCTTTGACTCTTTAGAGTGGAAAAGTGAGGTAGTATGGGTTTTGTGGTAAATTGGAGTTGGTACCCGTGTCGTACTATCTCTAAAACCCATTGATCGGTTGTTATTTTCTCCCAGGCTGCCAGGGAAGAATGAATTCTGCCCGGTGGTGCTTGATATAGTGATGGTGGCTGGGTTATTAAAAAGACGGCGTTGATTTCACTGCAGCAGCTGGTTGTTGTGTCTGCTGTCTTTGGTTACGTGGCTTACCCCTACGTTGAGTTGGGTTGTTTTGTTGTGGTGGAGGATGCTGGTAAGATGGATATGTCTGTGTACGAAAGGATTGATAAGACCTGTAAGGCCTATGGTTATAGGATTGTCTATGTGTAGATCCCATATAACGAAGCGTGGTTGAGTAGTGAGATTGTGACGTTAAGGATTGGACCGCTAAAGCTTCCTCCTTTAGTTTTCCAACTGTTTCTTGAAACTGTTCCCCAAACAGGTTGTCTCTTGTACATGGGAGGTTCGTCAGCTTCTCGTACAAATCTTCTCGTATCGTACTAGATCGTAACCATGCCATCCTACAAGTTGCAATGGCTGTCGCAGACACCCTAGAAGATGTTTCAAATGCCTCATAGATCGACCGCAGAAGGTGTCGAACACTCCTCCATGTCATGAAGAGGCGGTGGTATCTGATCTGCCATCGAGAAAAGTATACCTTTCATGGCTTGTATGCACTAATATAGATATTGTACCATATAGAATTGATGGTGCATAATGCGGGCATTCAACTTTGAGTTGTGATACATCTTCCTGCCAAAGTCATCTAAACACCGGTTGTCTTTGCACGGTGGATAAGAGGCATGCGACTTTGCTTTTTTGAATCTTTGCATTCCCGACTCTACCACAATTGAAGCATGTGGTAGTTGTGGGATAGAGTAAGGCGATGTTTTCCGCATATGGAATTTTATATCCATTTTCTTGGAAACCGCTGATAGAGAATAAGGCATTTCCCACGACTTCTTTAAGACAGTGTGTAATAATTCGTGTGGTGGGAGAGATGTTGGTTCTCCCGGAGCATCAAAAATCTTTAGAAGACCAAAGGTTTCTGACCTAGGGTCTGTCTCTTTTTGGACCTCTAGATGTAGTATTGTGCCCAATTTTTCTAAAAATTTTGGGTATGTCAGGTCCTCTGGAGGAGAATTTGGTTCCTGTGGTTGTTCCTGTGGATCCAATAAGAATCCAGTAGATGACAATGGGGATGTTTGTGGTGACAGAGAATCTATAGGGGTATCTTGCTGCTAAAATGGTGAAATTGGTCGTTTTGCTATTGGGGATGCTGGAGGCTCTACAGACGGTTCTCTAGAGGTATGTATATTGTGTTCCGGAGAACTCACAGTTTGTTAGACATCTTAAAAGATGATTGAAGAGTTTTGTAAAACCCCACCAATGATTGGGATAATTTAAGAAATGCCTCTTTCGTTTGAGGAGGCATTGTTGAACGACCAGATTGTTTTGGTAATTCACCTGTTTTAGGTGGTACTGTAGGAATTTGAGAGGAAACAGTTGGCACATCATACTTGTTCCTCATCTTGCCCTCTGTGGTTTTAACAGAATTATTTGAGGACATAGATGCAGCAGAGGAAGTGATTTTTATTAATTGTCTATGAGATAAGGAATCTACACTTCATGGGTGAGATGACCTAGAAGTGGAAGGGCTCACTGCCCATGTATTTCTCGTCTTTGTCGGTTTTTGATGTGGGTGATGTGATCGTCTATGGTGATGGTGTGACGATGATCCTGTGTGGGTTCCATCTCCCGACAGTGATCGTCTGATTTGTCTTGACTTCACCTCTGTAGGATTAGAGTCTGAAGAGGTGGAGAGAGGTACATCTGGAGACTGATGTCTTCATTTTACCCCATGTGTTTGTTTGGACTTTGGTAGTCCACTGTGCGTCGATCTGTATGCTGTCGAGTGCAACAATGTCTTCGGTGCCATGTGCGCCGATGTTTGTTGTAAGTTGTGCGCATATACCGACTTGTGCGCATAAGTCATCGACGTTGTGCGCGCCGACAGTGTTGGTGCCGTTGTTTTCGGTGCTGAGCATGCAGAAGTCTCTGGCGTTGTGCGTTCAGACGGCTCCGGCGCCGTACGCGCAGAAGTCTTCGGCACCGTGTGCGCAGACTTCTTCAGCACCGTGCACGCAGATGTCTTTGGCACCTTATGCACATATGTTTTCTGCGCTGTGCATGCCGGTATCTTGTGCGCCGATGTTGATTCGAGCGCAGAAGTGTTATGCGTCAATGGTGATTTGGGCGCTGAAGGTGCTTCAGGCGCATAAGTCCATTGGCGCCAAGTTTTCAGGCGCCATTGTTTCCTGCGCCGATCGCCGAGGCTCTTTCGGTCCTCTTGGATCCGAAGGCCTATGTCAGCTTGGTAAGTCCTTACCTCCAAGCCTGGAGGATTGAGGATCCCACGATGACGCTCTTTTTTGTGACGGAACTGCCGTCAACGAGGGACCCGGTGAAGAATGAGCCTCCGATAGCTCGGAAAAAGTAAAAAGTTCAAACATTTTGTAGGCCCGTTGTTTTTGGGCTCTTGGGGACATCCGAGCACAAAAATCACATTTTTGTAAGTTATGCTCTGGTCCCAGGCATCGGTAACATCGGTCATGGCCATCCGTGGCTGACATTACCTTGCCACAGGCACAGGGTTTAAACCCCGGCTTTTTTGACATTTCAAGAAAATAAGAAAACGCTGAGGAGAAGTCAGCCCTGCGTGTGATCCCGCTTGCGGAAAAAACAGACTGAGGAGAATCTGTTACTTTCCTGCGTGGGAACACACGAACAGCCGCAGAGAGCTAAAGTCTAATCTCTGCTTTGATAAGCTCCGCCTCCCGGGCCTGATTGACAGGATGGCTATTTCAGCCCTGCTATCGACGGGAAAAGATATATTCCAAACAGGAAAGAGATCTCAGCATAATCATATCTTTTGATATTAAAAAGCTATTATGTCCCAGTGTCCTATTTAAAGGACAGCTTCTTAACAAATTTGGGACATAATGGGTTACGGTACAAAAGAATATAAGGGAAAAATTGTAAGAGCCAAATAAATGCTCAGGTGCATAGGTAGAGGCATAGCCATAAGTAAGCGAGGTGTTAATCTCTATTCAGGTCATTAATGAGATGTCACATGGCATATGGTGCTCATTTCTGGAGGCCAGATATCCATAAGAATATCCAGAGAGCAGAAGTAGTTCAAAGAAGAGCTACCAAAATTGTGCCTTAATATGAGACAAGATCTTAAATATATGGTAGAATAGAGAGTTGTGGACATTATAGAGGCATGCAAATACTTCAAAAGGTATAAATAATGGTCATAGTTAGAAGCTGATATTTTTCAGTGGAAAGTTAGTTCTACAGCAAAAATAATTCAAAGGGGTAGACTCAAGAGTAACATTTGAAAATATTACTTCACAGAAACAGTTGTGGATACATGAAACAGCTTCCCAGGGGAAGAGGTGAAAGCAAAATCTAACAGATTTAAAGAAAGCACAGATCCTTACTTGAGAAGAAGTAAAGCAGAAATCTGAGTTCAAGCAGTGTGTATAGTATTGCAACAAGAAGGGAACTGGACAGACTATATTATTTGCTATCATATTTTCCTGTTGCTATGTAATCTCTTAATTTGGGATCTTTGCCTTGAAAAGAATGCAATAAATCTACCAGAAAAGTAAAATGTGATTAATCATGGCCATCCAGACTATGCATATATTTATTTATTTATTTATTTATCTATCTATCTTTATTTATTTATTTATTTATTTATTTACATTAATTTGTCCGTGAACCTTTAATTTATTGAAATACTTTTTCAAGAGAGACTTTTCTATGTGTTTCCTTTTAGTACCTTAGATCAATTTTTTGATACGTGTTGAAAGAAAAAGGAACAAGTTCTCTTGTCCGTTTCTTCCATCATTTTATTTTAGGAAGTGCAAAATATTTCAAGATTGAGGAAGTTCTAATGATGATTCAAAACTAGATGAGACTGTACAGTCATAAACACATCTCCACAAGAGAAGGAGGTTCTTTTAATGATTAGAAAGCTTGCTCAGTATCAAGTTTCATAAAATAAGATAAGCTATCTTATTGACAAAGGGCTCAATTTCCCCATTTTGATCTCAGAAAGCAGCCAGAAGTGAATAGCTATTTCAGATGGCTGACAAAATTAAAATATTTGTTATTCTATTACTACTACTACTACTACTACTACTAATTCTACTTAACCCTTCCACAGTGCTTGTAGGCTTATGCTGTGCTGTACAGATACATAAAAGAGACAGTCCCTGTTCAATTGAGCACACAATCTACTTGAGAAAAACAGACAAGACAAATACAGTTCCAGTAATCACTTAACTATTATAATAAAACATGTTTAACATGAGAGGACAAATATCAGGAAAAAGCCAAACAGAGACTGCACGAGAGACTGAATAGCGGAGAATCAGTGATAATGAGAGTACAATAAAGTATTCTGGGCCTGCCCTGCTGCTAGTCAGAATGTATTAGTTGCCTCACTATTCCATATCAGAATTGCAAAATCCTCACCTAGCACATTATTATTTTTTTTATTGTGAGAATCGCTTGTGTGATGTCTGTCCACTATAGATAGTGTATTCATGGGCATGAGGTAGGTGCAATTGAAGGGCAAGAAGCCAGAAAACACCTACCCACACTGCCACATCTATGTATTTTCTGAAACAATTATTCTCCTCAGCTCATGGGGAAAAGTACTAACATTCACATACACAAACATTTAACATGTTTATTACAGTCACAAAACAAACCACTGTGCTTTAAAAAACTGCAAGGCATGAGAAACTGTAGCATGCAAGTCTAGTGGGTGTTTAAAATAAACAAAAATATTTATTCCCATCTACTCAACTTCTCTATAGCGTTATATTTTTCTCTCACAGCTGCTCTTTTCATGAAAGGACAGAATTCACATGTCACTAGCCATGCACCTTTGCCTTACATACCCCATGCAGTCCTCCATCCTTGCATTGCCGGTAAGGGAACTGGGCATTCAAATGGCAAATGAAATTTAATGTGGACAAGTGCAAAGTGATGTACTCAGGGAGGAGTAACCCAAATTACAGCTACACAATGAAAGGTAGCAAATAGAATGCTAGGGATTATTAGGAAAGAATGGAGAATAAAACAAAGACTATCTTAATGCTTTGGTATCGCTCCATCGTGCAATTTCATCTTGAGTACTATGCGCAGTTCTGGTCATCAAGTCTCAAAAAAGTTATAGCAGAATTAGAAAAGGTACAGAGAAAGGCAACCAAAATGATAAAGGGGATGGAACGAATCCCCTATGAAGAAAGTCTAAATAGGTTAGGAGTCTTCAGCTTGGAGAAGAGATGGCTGAGGGGAGATATGACACTGAGTAAAATGGAATAAATAAACATTAATCAGTTGTTTATTCTTACAAAAATACAAAGTCTAGGGGACACACTGTGAAGTTACTTGGTAATATATTTAAAACTAATAAGAAAAAACATTTTTTTACTCAATGCATAATTAAGCTCTGGAATTCGTTGCCAGAGATGTGGTGAAAGCTATTAGTGTAGGTACGTTTAAAACAGTTTGGACAAGTTCCTGAAGGAAAAGGCCATAAACCATTATTAAGGTAGCATTACAGATATTCACTGCTTATTCTTGGGATAAGCAACTTGGAATCTATCTGGTATCCTGCCAAGTACTTGTGATCTGGATTGGCCACTGTTGGAAACAGGATGCTGGGCTTGATGGACCCCTAGTCTGACCCAGTATGGTAAGTCATATATTCTTATGCCCATTTTAATAGTCACCCTCTGGACTGACTCCAACCAATTTTTATCCTTTTGAAGGTTTGGTCTCCAGAATTGTACACAGTATTCCAAATGAGGAAACCAGGGACCTACACAGGAGCAATATCACCTCCCTTTTTTGGCTATTGCTCTCCTTATGCAGCCAAGCATTTTTATGTTTGTTACCATCAATTTATCCACCTGTTTGGCCATTGGACCTGTATATATGCATTGTTGCAGGTGCATTGTGTTTTTATGTAGACTAATGCATGGCTTAGTACATAGGAACCTCAGTCCACTAATTCTTCTTTTATTGGATGCTTTTCAGATTGACAGAGACTCTACTGCTGGGATATTGGCTGACAGATTGAGTGTAATGGTGCTTGTGTATCTCTGGGAAAAGCCTCAGGGATATGAGGATTCAAAGGACCAGCTGTACATTTATGTCCTGTTTCATCATAGAGTCAAGGGTGTGTGTCAGCATGTGTCTTTTATGTGCTATTTGTCTATTTATGGGATGCTGATGTGTTCTTCTTCCTTATTTGTGTGTGCTATTTGGTTAAGCCTTAATTCAGTGCCTGCTTTCTTCTTCTATGCCTCTCTTCTTTGCCTCTGTATATGAGTATACTGTTTGTTTCTTTTCTGTTCTTTGGCTTGTACCTCTCTTGCATGCAATGCAAAGTCATGTATTGTTTCTCACTTCTTTAAGTGATGTTTGTTATGTTGCTAGTCTTTTCCTTTCTCAGTTACATTGTGAGAGTAATTTTCAAACAGCTCAGATATTGGTAAAGTGTACGTATACATTTTACAGGCAGGGTTTACTGAACATTTTCAATGTGAACTTCTGTGAAGTTTTGCTTTGAAAATACTCAGGGAATTGGATGAGCACACGCACACATTACAGAGCACAAAGTTACACCCTCTTTTCAGAAACTGCTTGCATACTACAGTATTTAAAATTTAAAAAGTATGTGCATAAATACCAACTCTGCTCCCTTACCCTAGAGTACCTCTCTGTAGTTTGTGTCAAAGTACATGTTAAACTGGGTCGTGTGCCTACTTTTCTGTGCACAGAGCCTGAGGATGTTTTAGTACACCCATTTGCATGCATAAAACCTGGTTTTGTGCATGTGTAAGGAGCACTGCATTCCTTTATTAAGAGAGGATCCCCTTAGGCAAAGGTCTGCTAGCTTTACACCATCCCTTAGAGTTTTCCCCAGCTTTGTAGCTGTGTTCCCCATACATATTCTGGGTTCAGCATACTCAATGTGTGTTTGGCTATGATACTGAGTTTGGTAAGACTGGAGCTCTTTGCTGGTGATCCCATTGAGACCCAGAGCCTACAAGTTTGGGATAACAGGGAGAATCCTATTTTTGTGCCCTCACAGACCAGGAGGGGATTTTCCTTTTAGAGAGAAGCAAAGAGGAGAGTTTTTTTTTTTCTTTTAGAGAGTTGGGACAGTTATATTTTTGACTTGGCCAGCCTGGAAGGGAAGCCCACCTTTCTGGAAGGAGCAGGATTGAGATTACATATCTGTCTACCAGTCCAGTAGGCTTGCAGTGCTCAGAAAAAGATTTATTTGGTTGGCGAGGATTGATGTGGTTTTCCTATTTTTGAGGGGAAAAATTGTTTTGCCCTTCACCTTATTTATATATTTACTTAAAAAAATGTGTAGTCCACTAATCAAAAATTTTTAGCAAATAATAAACATAATAATATCAGCAAAATACAAATAACTGACAAAATATCTAAGAGTACAGAACATAAACAAATTAAACGTTCTGAACAATAGGTAAAGCAGCATAGAAAACCACAATAAATCTGCAATGAAACTACAAAACAGAAGGTATATCACTTAGTGCCCAGCCCATGCCAGTTCCTAGCACTTACTGTTCAGGGAAAGCTTGGGGGGAAAGATGGGTTTTGAGTTGCTTTCGAAGATGAAGCAGGTCATTTTCTGATCAGGTTGTCATGTATAATTCGCTCCATAAACTTGGACCTGGTTATATCAAAACTTCTTTTATGAAGAGTGATTAATCATACTTGTTTTGAGAAGGGATATATAATAACAGCTGAGAGGAAGAATGTAGTTGATGGTCTGGAATGTATTGTCGAACAGAAGATTGAAGAATGACATGGTATGAAAGGCTTTAAAGACCATGGTTAGAACTTTAAATTTCACTCACCAGACAACTGGGAGCCAGTATAAGCTTTCAAGGATTGGAGAAATGTAATCGTGAGACAAGGAACCAGAAATCAATCTAGCTGCGGAATTCTGAATTAACTGCAGAGCCCGAAGATGGGAGTTGAGCAGACCTAAAAACAAATTGTTGTAGTAATCGAACGATGATAAGATGAAAGATTGGGTCAAGGTACAAAAGTCATGAATGGCTAGGATGAGCTTGAGAGAACATAGAGCCTAGAGTTTAAAGTAGCCAGAGTGAACCACCGAATTAATGTGTGGACACATACATAGAGGGGAGTTGATTATGACCCCCAGGTTACGAGCACTTAAAAGAATGGAGATGGAAAATCCCTCAAACTGAAAATTTGCAGGGATATCAGACTGAGCCTCCTGAGAAAGAAAACTATTTCACTTTTCCTTAAATTGAGGGCAAGCCTGTTTTCATGAAGCCATCCTTAATCTTTCTCAAGCAAACTGTAACTTTTTGCAGGGTGAGATCAAATGAGGAGATAATAGGAAGAACAAATTGAATATTTGCTGTATATATCTTGAAAAGAATACCCAAACTAGAAAGAACTGTACACAGAGGAGTAAGATAGATATTGAAAAGACTAGGAGAGAGTGAAGATCCCTGAGGAACACTAGTGGTTAGGGAATGCATCTTGGAGGAGGAATTACCAATCACTACATAGTAAGATCAGATAGAAAGGAAGGATGAAAACCAGAAAAGAATGGTAGATGTAATGCCCAACTCCGTAAGATGGTCCAGTAAAAGGTTGTGGTTGCTAATGTCAGAAGCAGAAGATAAATCAAGCAGGACCCAGGGGTTTTGCGAACCAGAATCGAAGCCTATGCAGATGATGTTGAACACAGATACTAGTAGTATTTCGGTACTGTACCAAGGCCTAAAACCAAACTGAGAACTATTGAGGAATATATTGGTATCCCAATATTCCTCTAGTTGATTGTGAACATTTTTTTCCCGTCGATAGCAGGGCTGAATTAGCCATGCTGTCATGGGATCTGTCAATCAGGCCCGGGAGGCGGAGCTTGTCAAAGCAGAGAACAGAGCTTTGCTCTCTGCGGCTGCGCGTGTGTTCCCGCGCAGGAAAGTAACGGAATCTCCTCAGTCTGTTTTTTCCGCGAGCGGGATCGCACGTGGAGCTGATCTCTCCTCAGTTTTAAAAACAGAATTAAATATCAAAATGGGGTTCAAACCCTGTCACTTTTAAAATTAAGATCGGATACGACCGCGATTACAAATGTCTCGGACCGAGTCACAATCGAGACAATTTGTAAGTTCCTCTAATCACAGAGAGCATTATAACAAAGGGCTGACAGGCTTCAGGACATCGCCGGGCCCGCTAACTTCATCGGCTCCACCAGAGAAGGAAACTTTGCCGTCGGATCCTAAGTCCTCCATTCTAGGAGGTAAGGGAAAGGCAAAAGACAAAGGCCAGTGGGTTCTTGAAAATCCCCAGTGCCTAAAGAGCCGCAAAATACCTCATCGGAGGTCAAATCCTCGGCGCCGATGATTTATGCGCCTACGGTACCGTCTGCGCAGACTGACATACCGGCGCCGAAAACGGAGTCTGTGCGCAGCCTACAGCTTCCGGCGCGCATAGCGCAGAGGAAATGTATGGCGCCGGAAGAGCCTGCGCGTACGGCGCCGGAAGAACCTGCGCGCACGGCGCCGAATACAGAGGCTTATGCGCACGGCGCCAACTACAGAGGCTTATGCGCATGGCGCCGACTACAAAGGCTTATGCGCACGGCGCCGACTACAAAAGGCTTATGCGCACGGCGCCGAACATCGGCGCCGATAACCCATGTGCGCGCCACATCAGGAAGATATGCGCATACAACTACAACTGCGCAGAAATCTACTTCCGCGCACAGATATATAAGTGCGCATAAGTTCACAGTCGCGCATACGCGCATATCCGCGCATAAGCATATATACGCGCATAAAGCTAACTTAGCGCATAAACCACAATCAGCGCGTGGAAACCATAATTATTTCACTAGGAAATTAAACACGAGCTTGAAGCGGGAACAATACCCTTCACACAGCTCTTTTCCAGAGACTGGAGTCACAGATACTGGTAAATCATCTGACTATCATAAGTATTCCAGTCACTCCCACCGTACTAAATTACCAAAGAGGAGTACAACATGGGAGATAAGTCCTTCGACTTCTATATCATCTCGTACAGCTAATACCTGCTCAAAAAGGAAAATAGTGAAATTCTTCCTCGAACACTTCTTCAATTCGGAAGGGTTCTAAGGAATACTTCAGACAATAGACTACAAGGAAACAGTGAAGTTCTTACAACTTCACCTGAAGCAGGTATCACACAACAACGAGACAGTCGCATGGTATGCCTTCTCGTACAAGAGACGCATTTTTCCAACTGTCTCAATCTTTAACAGGCTTTACGAGACGCATTCATCATCATTTCAATGACCAATATTGCTACTAACCAGCGTTGGTACCGACAACTCCCAGGTTAAACCAACCAGCCTCACCAACTCATATTCAGGAGACATCTTTAGATTCTCCTTCAATACAAACATTTCCATCATCATCGGTGGGATGTCTCTTAGACCTGCACGTCCACATACAGGAGCCGTATTCCCCTCCTGAAGACCTTACGTACCCAAAATTCCTAGGAAAAACGGGTACCATTCTACATCTAGAGGTCCAAAAAGAAACAGACCTTAGGGCAGAAACCCCTGGTCTTCTAAAGATTTTGATACTCAGGTGGAACTAATTTTCTTCCACCACAAGATATCCTGCATTCAGTCTCACAAAATCCTGGGAGGCTCCTTATACAATAACAGCCATTTCCAGGGAAACAGACATAAAATTTCGTAAAAAAAAAAAAAAAAATCACTATACACTCTACCACAATTGCCTCACGCTTCGAGTGTAATAGAGTCGACGATGCAAAGGTTCAAGAAAACAAAGTTGCATACCACTTTCCCAACGGGGAAAGACAACAAATATTTAGATGAGTTTGGCAGGAAAATATACCATAACTCGATGTTAACTGCACGAATTATGCAACATCAGTTCTACAGGGTGCAATACCTCTATGAGTGCATGCAAGATATGAAAGGTATACATTCCTCTGTTGCGGAACATATACCTCAACCTCTTCATGACATGGAAGAGTATTCTCAACACCTCTTGAGGTCAATCTATGAAGCACATGAAACATCATCCAGAGCATCTGCAACAACTATTGCAGCCCGCAGACTACCATGGTTACGTTCAAGTTCGAGAAGAATTGCACGAGAAACTAACAAACCTCCCATGTACAGGAGATAACCTGTTCGGAGAGAAATTCCAGGACGCAGTAACTAGATTAAAAGACGAAGCTCTAGCAGTACAATTGCTAACATTGAATCCTATTACTCGACTACACGTCGTTATGTGGGATCTAATAGTAGGCAACCATATGCCAGAAGACCCTACATATCTTATCAATCTTCGTACGCAGTCATACCCTGCCGACCAGCGTCCTGCTCCACAAAACAATACTTCACATCAACGAAGAGGTAAACCACGTAACCAGAGACAGCGGGCACAACAGCCGACTGCTGTAACAAAAGCGACGTCATCTTTTAGTTACTCAGACACCACCACAACATCAAGCTCCTCCAGGCAGAATTCATGCTTGCCTGAAAGCCTGGGAAAGAATAACATCGGATCAATGGGTTCTGGAGATAGTACGTCAAGGCTACCAACTCCAATTTATAACGAAACCCACATTGCCTCATCTTTCCACACTCAGGATTTTCAATTCCCATCCACAACCGGGGGACGAAATTGCTTACTTCGCAAACAACAAGCAATTCGACAAATCCAACCACACTCCAAATTAGCAGCATTTTATTCCCCGTACTTCCTCATACCCAAGAAGTCGGGGGGCCTTCGACCCATAATAGACCTAAGGGAGTTGAACAATTTCTCACCAAAGAGAAATTCAAAATGGTATCGTTGAAGTCAATTCTCCCTCTCATTCAAACCAATGATTGGATGTGCTCAATCGACCTGACAGATGCTCACACACTCATTCCAATCCATCCATCCTCATGGCGTTACCTGTGCTTTCGCTACAGACATCAACACTACCAGTACAAAGTTCTTCCCTTTGGGCTATCTGCTGCACCCAGGGTATTCACCAAATGCATGATAGTGGTGGTGGCTCATCTCAGGAAACAAGATATAACCATCTTTCCATATCTGGACGATTGGCTCATAATCGCCTCAACTCCAATGTCTTACTGGATCACCTCCATCGGGTGATACACTGTTAGCAAGAACTAAGATTGGTGATCATTTTTCAGAAATCACACCTACAACCAACACAACAGTTGCAGTTCATAGGTGCATGCCTAGATACTATGTGCAACAGAGCATACCTCCCAGTTGACAGAATATCACATTTCCGTCAACTTCTACACACCTTGAACCATACTCAGAAGCCATCAGCAAGACAAGTCTTGGTAATTCGGGGCCACGTGACAGCGGTAAACTTCATGGTTCCCAACACCAGGTTACACATGAGGTGCCTACAATGGGGTCTAAAGCGCCAATGGAAACAGCATTCACAACCATTGACGCAGAAGGTACCGCTGACCGCAGAAATGAAAAAAGATATAGCATGGTGGCTCCTATATTCCACTCTGTCCAAAGGAGCGTTGTTCAGCCCTCCTCCTCACAATGCAGTCCTACCACAGATGTGTCTCGCAAGGGATGGGGTGCACACCTTGAGGTTTACGAAACCCAAAGGTTATGAACACTTTCAGAACAGAATCTACAAATAAATTTATTGGAACTCAGAGCGATTCGCAATGCATTGCGAGTCTCCCAAGACCACCTAAAGGGATGCAGGGTCATGATCTACACAGACAACTAAGTAGCGATGTTTACATCAACAAACAAGGAAGGTCCGGTTCATGGTCCCTCTGCAAGGAGACCCTGACAATCTTCGAACACGCTCACAAGAATTGCATACACCTCCAAGCAACTTACCTACAGGGAGTTGCAAACACAAGAGCAGACAGACTAAGTCGCATCTTTCATCCCCAAAAATGGACACTCAATACAGAAATAGTCCAGGACATATTTCTACAGTGGGGAACACCTTTGATAGATTTCTTTGCAACAGATATCAATACACAAGTTTCCAACTTCTGCTTGATACAACCGAGCCAACTCAGCATCGCCCAAGATGCCTTCCTCATTCCGGGAACGACAGGCCTTCTGTATGCCTTTCCTCCCATACCTCTCATAACAAGAACAATTCAGAAATGTATAGCGGACAAATTCAACTGATACTCATAGCCCGGCCTGGCCGAGGCAGCCATGGTACAGTTCTTGCTTCGACTATCCATCAAGGATCCAATTCTATTGCCGAATCGTCAAGATCTTCTCAGCCAAGATCAAGGAACAGTACTACACCCGCTACATTTATCTCTACACTTGACAGCGTGGAGATTGAAAGACTCCTTCTGACAAACAAGGAGTTTCCTCTTCAGCACAATTCTTTTTGTTACAATCAATGACACTCTCAACAAGGGAAATTTATAGCTATAAATGCAAACGCTACTTTGCCTGGTGCAATTCCAATGATGTACCACCATTGGACTGCTTCCCAGAAGTGCTCATTGATTATCTTCATACACTATATGTCGCTGGTCTACCAACTTCATCCATCAGAATTCACCTCAGCGCCATAGGCGCTTCTCATAGACCAATCAATAACATTCCTATATCCAATCACCCATTACTGACTCGTTTCATGAGGGGTTTAACACACATTCGTCCTCTGGTATCCAAACCTCCAGTTCCATAGAACCTCAACATAGTTCTGGAACAGCTCATGCTTTATCCCTTTGAGCCCATAAACTCGGCACATGTTAAATACATCACCTGGAAGGTGGTATTCCTGGTTGCAGTAACATCAGCACGAAGAGTTAATGAGTTACAAGCTTTGATCCATTATCCTCCATACTTGTAATTTCATCACCAGAAGGTAGTTCTAATGAACGTAGTTACCCATTCCATCTCAATCAGACAATGGAATTACCAACCTTTTTTCCTAAACCCCATGCAGACGGGGGGAAAAACTACTGCACACACTGGAGTGCAAAGAACGTTAACACACTATAAAGAGAGAACGAACTCGGACTCCCGTGTCTCTCAACTCTTTGTCTCCTGTGACCCAAAGACACCTGGACTACCAGTGGCTAAACGCACCATCTCCCGTTGGATAGCGCAGTGCATCAAATTCTACTATGAAAAACAGAGTTTGCATTTACAGTCTACTCCTAAAGCTCACCAAGTTAGAGCAGTAGCAACCTCCTTAGCACACCTAAAGAATGTGCAAACCATAGACATTTGCAAGGCAGCTATATGGTCATCACTGCATTTATTTATAGATTTTTTTTTCTATACCGGGGTACATCTACATACATACATACATACATACATACATACATACCTTCACATCTCATTACTGCCTTGACCAGCAACCAGCCATGGATGCGAAGATAGGGAAAACAATACTGCAATCTCTATCCTCCTGTCCACAGTGACTGCCACACTGTCAAAGATCACGTCCGTCCATATATATCATATAACGTGATCGGGAGCTTTGGACTCCCATGACAGCATGGCTAATTCAGCCCTGCTATCGATGGGAAAAAGCAAGTTTGCTTACCGTAAACGATGTTTCCGTAGATAGCAGGATGAATTAGCCATGCTGACCCACCCTCCTCCCTGGCAGTCACCAAGTCTTCGACTACACTACAGCTTTATTACAGACTGAGGAGATTCCGTTACTTTCCTGCGCGGGAACACACGCGCAGCCGCAGAGAGCAAAGCTCTGTTCTCTGCTTTGACAAGCTCCGCCTCCCGGGCCTGATTGACAGATCCCATGACAGCATGGCTAATTCAGCCCTGCTATCGACGGGAAAAAGCAAGTTTGCTTACCGTAAACGATGTTTCCGTAGATAGCGGAGCTTGTCAAAGCAGAGAACAGAGCTTTGCCTTCTTCCAATTTTTAAGGATTTTTTTTTGGCTAAAATAGCCTCTTTCACCTCACCTTTTAACCATGACTGTAATCGTTTTGCCTTCTTAATGTGTGGAATACATATGGACTGCGCCTCTAGGATTGTAATTTTAAACAATGTCCATGCCTGTTGAACACTTTTAACCTTTGCAGCTGCACCTTTCAGTCCGGAACCCCCGCTGAACGACCTCCTGCAGTCGATCTCCTGCCGGCGCCATTTTCCGTACGGAAAACGATTCGCGGCAGGAAATCGCTCCCGGACCCCCGCTGGACCCCCAGGGACTTTTCGCCAGCTTGGGGGGGCCTCCTGACCCCCACAAGACTTGCCAAAAGTCCAGCGGGGGTCCGGAACGACCTCCTGCAGTCGAATCGTGTTGGTCTATGGCCGTCGCCATTTTGCGCCGCCATTTTGCAAAATGGCGGCGCAGAATGGCGCCGGCTGAAGACAACACGATTCAATTGCAGGAGACCGTTCCGGACCGCCTCTGGACCCCCAGGTAATTTAAGGCATTTGGGGGGGGGGGTTCGGGAGGGTGGGGGATTTAATTTAAAGGGTCGGGGTGGGTTTTAGGGTGTTTTAGTGTGCCGGTTTTCCTGCTCTCCCCCTTCCCCCGATTTAGCTACGGACCGCCGCTGGACCCCCAGGTAATTTAAGGCATTTGGGGGGGTTTCGGGAGGGTGGGGGATTTAATTTAAAGGGTCGGGGGTGGGTTTTAGGGGGTTTTAGTGTGCCGGTTCACGATTTTAACGATTTTCACGATACTCTAAACACCCAAACGGCGACGATACGATTCCCTCCCCCTCCCAGCCGAAATCGATCGTTAAGACGATCGAGGACACGATTCACATCTCTAAAAAGCATACTAATAAAAAGAATAAATATTTCAAAACAATTAACAAATAGAATAACATCCCATAATTAAAAACTCATAAAAATGTTTAAGAATTTACGAAACAACAATAAAATATTTCAAAACATCAGACACATCAAATAACACCCCATAATTAAAAATCATAAGATAAAAATTCCCTACTATTCATACCTAGGAGCTTTAGATTTCCAGTTACCTGAAATATCTTGAATTATTGGTGTGCTGGCACACAAACTTTATTCTCTCTATGTAATATACATGTATTCTATAATATACTTTGTATACACAAACATTCTGACAAATATTCCCTCTCTCTCTTCCTCATACACACACACACATATACACATTCTCATATACACTCCCTCTCTGACGCACATGCTGTTATACACACTTCCTCTATCTCACACATATACAGGCATACAATTCTCTCATACACACTTACTCTCTGTCTCTCACACACAAATACTCTCATACACACTTCCTCTCTCTCTCACTGATCAACCCACAGAGACAGTCTCATAATACTTCCTCTCTCCCTCACACATACTGTAATACACACTTCCCCTCTCTCTCTCTCTCTCTCTCTCTCTCTCTCACACACACATACATACACTCTTATCCTTTCAAACCCACAAGCTCCCTTTCTCTCACACACACCAGCTCTCACTTCTGCAGGCTCCCATTCTTATTTACAAATTCTGTCTCAAGCACACTCTCTGTCATGAACACATATATGCTCTCAACCCCACAGTTTCCCTCTCACACACCCACATGCTGACACACATACACATATGCACACTCTCACGGGCTCCTTCACACATACACACACACACGCACACACTCTCTCTCTCTCACAGGCAGTTTCTCTTTGTAACTTAGATGTGGGTTGCATATGTACAAATGTATGTATATACCTTGCAACCTGGCAGACTATTCAAAATTGCTTCTTCCATGTACATTTTACATAGGGCTCAGTGGAGCATTACCTCTACACTCAGGAGCTCTATTCTCTGTCCTCAACTATTTTCAGCTTTCTTCTGATAAATCAAGGATTTTCATCCATGGTCCACCTGTAAAGTTGGGAACATTGACTCATTGTTTGCATCCATTGACAGGAAAACTTGGTGCCATGAAAGGGCATGTGTGTGTTTATTTATAAGATTTATAACCTGCGATCTACCATTATCAGCAAGGATGTTTTGTAGAGATAATATCAGTAGTTGTACTTCTGAGCAGGTAAATTTCTCATATTCAGTGATATAACATAATTTAATAATAGTAAGTTGTTTTTGGCTCTGTGACTGATGGACAGAAGGAGAGTTTCCAGAAACATATTTTTCTAATCTTAATCTTGCATAGCACTTCTAATTGAGGATTGTAAGTAGTTAGAGGGACCTGGTTATTTTTATGTTTATGTACGAAACATACAAAGTACTTTTCAAAGGAAAATGTAAATGTAACATACTATCGTAGCAATTTTGAAAAGCCCATGTTAAGTACATTTACAGTGTTAAATGGGCTTTTCAAAATCGTTATGATAGTTTGCTACATTTATATTTTCCTTTGAAAATGATCTCCTAAGGTTTTACCTTCCCCTAAAACATTAGGCTGGAATGAATTAGAGAAAAAAATGTTTCTTATTTAGCACTCAGCCTCTGGAACTCTCTTCTATTTACTTTACATATAAAAAAGGACTATCTAAAGTTTAGGAAAGCTCTAAAGACATTTCTTTTTTTTTTTTAAACACTCATCCAACTAATAATCTTCAGTCAGTGACTCATTGAATTATCTTTCTAGCTCTTGGGGGCTGTAAAAGCATTTTAGTTCATCTCTGTGCACTTCTTTTTATATGCTTGCTGTTTTATTTTATCATGTTTTATTTAATTGTATTTAATTGCCTTTATGCTTATTTTATTATGTTACCATTTATTGTTTAGTTATGTTAGTTTTAAATAAATTAATTGTACATCACTTTGATTTATTAATGAAAGAAATGCAAACAATCAAGAACTAAACTATAAAGATTTTTCTATAGCCACAAATGAGTCGTTCTTTGAATAAACCCCGTGTGTCCTATTATCTACAATAAAAATATCTTCTATTTATAATACAGTTTGGAGAACATTGTTTTATTTAAGAAGAACTGTTTACATTTGTTTCACCCCGATTTGCATGCACTGCCTTCATTGCATGCTAATTATCTCATGCATATTCATTATGGATATCCTGAAAACCAGGCCTGGTTGTGGTTCTTCAGGATTGGCGTTAGCCATCCTTGCTTTATGGTATATCCTATGGGGTCACATCAACATAAGAGAACACACAAACATTCTCACACCTTAATCATGCAAATATATTTCTTTATTCATGAGACCATATAATAAAACAGTCCTATCTAGACAATAAATACTATCTAGCTCATACATCCCATCACAACCAAACCATTCAATCTCCCACCCTAAAATCACACACAATGTATTGCACAATACACGTCAAGTTAAATCCAATTTGGATCCCTCTGGAACTACAATATCCTTAATCACCCTATAACAGCTCAATGTGTATGAAAGCAGCGTTCTCTAATCCGTTGGAATCTCCTCAAAACGTGTTCCCACACTGAATTCTTCCCATTCCAGTATCCACATATAGAATCGGCACCGTCCAATGGACTCATCCAACAAGGAGTCCTTGTTTCACCCGTACACACCGGGCTTCATCAGGGAAAAATCGCGCCAATGCTATACTTATATCCACTTCTTGCTCCACCGCTCCACTTTCACAGACCTAGATGATTCAAACGCCGGTCTCGAACGTATCAACAAGATTTCAAAAATTGTCAAAATAATGACGGTTGCTTCAAATTCAATATTTCATAACAAAATTCCCGGTTGCAGAAAGTCACACCCGGAACTGACGAAATCACGCTGCAAATGATGATCCAAATTGGATTTAACTTGACGTGTATTGTGCAATACATTGTGTGTGATTTTAGGGTGGGAGATTGAATGGTTTGGTTGTGATGGGATGTATGAGCTAGATAGTATTTATTGTCTAGGTAGGACTGTTTTATTATATGGTCTCATGAATAAAGAAATATATTTGCATGATTAAGGTGTGAGAATGTTTGTGTGTTCTCTTATGTTGATGTGACTATATAGATAGAGAGAACCTATTGTATAGTTTACCCTCAGTGTGTATATCCTATGGGGTGGCATCTTGAGGTATTGCACAGGACAGAAAAAAATACATTGGATTGATCCTGGGTACTGCCTAATAAATCATAAAAACAAGGAAAGGACCCGGATTTCACAACTTCATCAACTAAGGATGACTTACTATTTACATATGAGTAGTTTGCAATAAATTATTTTCATATTTTTACTGAACATTTTTCTCATAGATGCAAAATGAAAAAAGAAAACCTCTTTGGTATATCTGACTCTAAGTCAGACAACTTGTAATTTATTTCAAAGAGAGGTCACATTAACAAATATAATAATAACTTTCTTCTTGTCACAAGATTATTTATGCATATAATATATGACCATGTGACCAGTCTTATTCAGAATACAGTATTACAGTCTGATGTTTAGTCCTTAGTCATAAACAGAAGGTTCTACTCTAAAGGAATTAGGGATCACAAGCACTTAAAATGCTTATTTCTTATGCTTTATATTTTCCTGGAGGGTATTTACAAGCAATGCTCATTATATGCTAAAAGAGACAAAAATACCATATTTGTTATAATAGCTGATTATGTCACACTTTATATATACTGATTTATTAGGAAAAGGTTGCCTTAATGTATTCAGAAGAAATACTGTTAACGTGATTATTACGGCAGATTTATGTTTCAGTTAAAAGCAGAACAAAATAAGCTGGAGAAGTGGAACTTGCCAGCATTGGTGTGTGAAGGGGTAGACTAATGGTTAGATCATTGGGTAAGAACCAGGAAACCCAGCATTCTAATCCTTCTGATGCTCCTTGTGACCTTAAGCAAGTCACATTACCTTCCATTGTGTCAGGTACAAACTGATGGGTCAGTTTACTAAGGTGCGTGCAATATTTTTCCTGGAAGGGAGGGAAAAATACCTTGAAGCTTTGTAAATTCTGTGTTATTTTTCCCAGCAGATTAACACCACTGGGAAAAATACACTACCCTCTACCCCAGCTCACCTCTCCATGCATTATCTGAAGTTACCTGATGTTCCAATAGGACTAGAACACCCCCTAGGGCACCAGATCTGGCAATTTTCAAAATGACATCAGCCAACCTTTTTTTATATATTTGCCCCTATCATGTGATGGGGCAAAGGTCCATATGTGGCCATGAAAATGGTGGTGCCAGGCTGCACTAGACCACCAGGTAACTTCAGGTATTTCATGGGGGGGGGGGGGGCATGGGCAGGGGATAGCAGGTTCGGGGATCTTTTTTTTCAAAAAGGGGAGAGGGTTTGGGAGACCTAGGACATTTTAATTATTTTTTTTTTTTTTTACATTTTTATCCCTGGAGTCGCCTGATGGGGAGGAATGGGATAGGGAGTCTCATTACCATACCTGCATTGAACTTTTTTTTGGAAGGGGATAACGTGCAGTATTTGAAATGCTGTGCGTTATTCCTGTGATAAGACATTTACTACTTGTTAAAGGCCTAACAGCTTAGTAAATGAACTCAGATTGTAAGCCCTCTGGGGACAGGGAAACACTTACTGTGCCTTAATGTAACTCACTTTGAGCTACCAATGAAAAGGTGTGAGCTAAATCAAAATAAATTGTTAGAGGGTCTGCCACCTGAATGGGCTGAGTGCTAGTCTCTCAGGAAGGGTTCAATGGAATTTGGGTCAAGCAGATGAAGCATTGGACACAGGCCAAAAGGGAAGGAGGGTGGGTGGAATACCGAAGGTGGACAAGGATCTCTACTCAGGGGAATCCCCTCTATGACCTTCTATGACTGCTGTCATCTGCTTTTTGAGGACCTTACAGGCCTTGCAGCAATATTAGTCTTGGGAGGATTGGTATGAGAACAGGACTCCCCACTTCTTGAGCAGCCTCACTCTCAGCCTCTTGCTCAGCACGTAATGTTTAAAGTACTTTCTATGGTATTTAAATCAATTAAGTGGCAAAGGCCAGCAAATTAGCTGTCCTGCTTTCAGAATACAAGCACCCCCCCCCCCCCCATATGCTATAAAGTCAGCGATGAAGTTATTATGTCTGATTCTCTCTATTAAAACCGTCTATTTGCAGGAAAATCAGCAGCAGGTTTTCTCCATTGCAGGGCCCCCAATTGTGGAATTCTCTATAGGTACTGGTGCAATTAACTTCTGATTATGGACTTTTCCTGAAAAGGTTAAAGGCTATTTTGTTTCAGGAGGCTTTTTTTAAAATTATCTCTTTATTAAGTTTTAAACATTTTACAATGTAAAAACAAAGAAAAGCTGTAAATCATAAATAAATGAAAAGCAAACTGCCTTTGTTCAGGAAAATCCACTTAGTCAAAATATCATATGAACACCAACAGTCCCCATAATAAGGGGGAGGGGAGAAACAGAAAATAATTAAAAAGAAAAAAGATAATCAATAATACAATTGCATGCCAACACTGCCTAAATTTAATCAGATTTCTTAATTTTGTTGACAAGAAAGGCTCTAAATGACTTTGATCACAAAAATAAACTTATAATCCTGAAAGCCCACAATACATTGACAAGGATGTTTCAAATAAAAAATAGCACCCAAACCAATAACTTGCTGTTTTAATTGCAAAAAGGATTTCTTCCCCATCTGCATCTCTGGTGCTCCATTTGGGGATACTAGAATACTTTGGCCACAGAAAAGCTCATTTTTGTATTTAAAATACTGCTTAAGTACCAAGTCTTTGTCAGAGTCCAAAGAAAACAACATCCAGAGAATCCTGCAAAAAATGAGAAGTCAGAACTAACATATCAGACTTTCCTCTCCCAGAATTAACAGAAATCTTTTTATCAGGAAAATAATAACATTTTGAAATTGCAATCTCTTTCTGAGGAGAGAAATGGAGTGCTTCTACAAAGTATTTTTTAAGTAATTCATTATCTGAAACCCATCTAGTATTAGGAACATTTAAGAAACGTAAATTAAGAGTCCTCAAAGCTTTCTCCAAGGATTCATTTTTTTCAATACAGAAATAAATTATTCTTGATGGAAGCTGACAAAGATGCTTGAATTGAGGTCACAGCTGAAGATAAACCTGGTAATTGATGCTCAGCTCTGGTTTCTAGATCAGAGAACGTGGCAGACATTTCAGCAGAAAAGAAACATAAACATTCGACAGTTCCAGTTAAGGAGGACTTGGTGCATGTAACTACCTGTTAGACATTCCTTAATGTTATTTCTACTGGCTCTTCCACTATGCCTGCAACCCTACCCCTTTGGGCATCCGGAGGAAAGGAAACAGGGTCCAGAATCCCTATTCCTGACCTCAATGAATTAGGTCCATTAGCTGGACTAATCTGACAACACTCAAGATCTCTATGATCACCAAAGGAGAGCTAAAAAAAAAATCCAGTGCCTGGAGTACAAATCCCTGGCTCAGTTGCTGATACTGGAACCCCACTTCCACAGTCAGCCCCAGTCAGCTCTCCAGCTGTGGAAATAGTAGTAGAGCAGGGGGTATTCATTCTCTGGGACTTAAAGTTGTCTCGAAAACCACCCTAGTTATGTCTTCAGGTCTACTTCAGCAGAAGTTAACAAATGTTTATCCATGGGACCTCTTACCGGAGTCGAAGCTGAAGGGGTGGTGCAGACTTCCCATTTTGTTTCCTGTCCATATCTCAGAAACAATTTCTTTCCCAAAGAGGAGCTAGACGTTTACTAGATATAGCCTTGGTGCTTCAGTGACATCCGTGCTCCTTGGCGATGGTCGGCTGGCACAGAATCAGGGATTTTGAGAGAGATGGTACAGCAGCTTCAGCAGGATTTCCCTCCTCTGCATGCTGCCAGACACAGCTAGATATAGCCCTGGCACTCTGATGACGTCAGTGCTCTTCGGCTGCACAGAATCAGGGCTTTTGGGAGAGATGGTTACAGCACCTTCAGCAGGATTGCCCCCCACTCCCACCCCATTTCAGGAGGTTTTAGCTTAGAGTAAAGGGTTTTGATATGATGGATCTTGAGTTACTATTTAGAGAGTTTTGTGATTTTATGAGTAATGTATTTTATGTATGCTTTTTAATGATGATACATTTTATTTGTGCATGTTCATTTTCAATCCACCTAGTACAGCTGGGATGATATAAGTGGAATAGAAGAATTTGCAATAAAGAAATAAATCTATTCCTCAACCAACCTACCACCAGGAAAATATGAGATTCACTCTAGATATATTCCTACAATCAATGTTTATTTCCTGGGGTGTCCAGCAACCAGAGAATGTAACAATGTGAAAAATATTGATTAATCAGGGCACATAAGCTTCCACAGCTAGGCTAAGCTGGTTACAGAAAGAATAGAATAGGTTTAAATATGATGGTCCCAATATTCAAAGATATTCTGCTATCTAACTTGTCCAATTAACTTGGGGTGATTAGCAGCACAGCTATAGTACTGAATATAACCAGATAAGTTCTAGTTAGCCAGATAAGTTATATCTGGATAACTTTAGACCTGCTAATGAGATAAAGCTTAATATTTGGTTAAGATAACTGGATAAGATGCCCCACTTGATCTTCCCATTGTCTGCCTCCTAGGTATCTGGCTATCTACTTAGCTGGATAAATACTTATTCAGTTAAGTGGTGGCTGCTGAACATAGCCAGATATCCGGATAAGTGTAGCTAAACATTGGCCCTAGTAAGACAGTAACTTTGAAACAGGCACAGCAATTGTTTAGCATATGCACATGTGTGTTTATATTATAAAATAGAATGACCACACACACATGTGTGCCCAATTTTAAGAGAGTACATGCATGGATGCGCAAATCCCGATCTTAACGTGTAAATTAGGGCATTTTAAAAGGGGCACGTGCCCAGGCTATGGCCTATTTTACCGGTTCACCCAGTTACCAGCTAGGTCCTGCCAAACCCCCTAATTAGATAGCCTGCATCCCCCCCCCCACTTGGCCCAGACCCCTTAAACCCCTCAGAATTTGCTATTTTTTATTCATTTCAAACTTACACTTGGTCCCTAGCAGAAGTAAAGATATGCGACACTAGACTTGGGTGTGTGCCCAGGTGAGTAAAAAGATACACGCTCATTTCTCCGCCCACCTCGGATTGCCCATGCCCCTTCCAGACCACGCCTTGCCCGGCTCCTTTTTGAGAATGCGCTCCGGGAAATATTGAGCCTCCAGAGGGAAGTCACCACGATGCAAGGCCAAGTTAGTGCAAATTGCGATAACATTATCAGACTTTGCGATTGGTGCCAGACCTGTTGTATTTCCTGCATATAACCACTGGGCGGGGGGGAGAGAGAGAGAGAGACTAGCCATAATGTCATCTCCCTAGATAGGTATTTGTATCCCTATGGTAGTCCCACCTAGTAACACGAGGTGAGGGTTAGGTATTAGTGTAGGGGGTTAGGGGCCACTTTGACATTCCAAGTGAGACATACGAACACAACAGTGGTCTCTTATGAAGATTTGATGACCTTCGGAGTGAGGAAACTCACTCCAAGATGAGATTTGGGCAATGTTCTCTCAACCTAGCTTGATGGACTCTCTACCTGATCACACAGAACCAGAGAACATTACTGCACCCCTAAATCAGGTCCCTAGCCCTCACAGCCTGAATGTTGAGGGGATAGCATTGGGTTTCCTAAATTTGTCAGAAAGTGTATTTCAAATTCTTCTGGATTCTAGAAAGACTTCAACTGATTTTGCCCTGCTTATGAGGGAAGGCTCTAGATCCTGTTTCCTGTTTCACACAAAAACTGTTAGAATTCCTTCTACATCTTTCATAGTCTTATTTGAAAACTAACATTGTTAGGGTTCACCTTGGGGCAACTGGCACATACCATCATCATGTAAAGAGTAAACCCAGCTCTGTTCAGTCTTTAGTTGTCTGATTTGTGTGGGGCTTGTTTTTATTGAAGCTTCCCATTAAACCTCCTACTATGTCATATGACCTCATTATACTGACACAGATGAAGAAAGTTCCCTTTGAGATATTAAACTTCTTTGAGCTGAATTAACTATCCTGAAACGTCTTATTTTTGGTGAACCCCAGTCCCTAGTAATTTATCAATTTTATGCTGGGTTTTTTTTTCTACAAAAGGATGGTTCTGTGCAAAAATCCTGTTCTAGCTAAGATAGTATTGGATTTACACCTTAATAAATCAATTATCATTCCAGTATTTTTCCCAAAGCCACAAAAGTGAGCAAACCTTGCACAGTGTGAATTGCAAAATAGTCTTAGCCTTCTGTCTGGAATGGATTGAAGATATTAGAATATCCACTCAGCTATTTTGTTTTCTTTCATCCCAATAGACCTAGAATTACTATAGCCAAATGAACACTGTCTAATAGCAGAATGCATCTGTTTCTGTGATGACCAAGTAGGTCTGATTGTAGATAAGCATGCCAAGGCTCATAGTGTCATTACCAAGGCAACATCAGTAACATACTTGGTCAGTCTGTCTTGCATGCCTTATTTAAGATTTAGAATCCAATCCTATTATCCCTAGGATCCATTCTTTTTATTTCAAGGATCCCTTGTTAAAAAAAAAAAAAAGAAAAAATTATAAAATGGCCTGTTGCCAAAAAAAAGTTGTTTGCTCATAGCTATTACTGTTAGCCATGATTTTTGTTTAGGGCAATCTGTAGCTAGGGAATCCCTTGCATGAGGACCTGCAAAAATGCTTACCTCAGCAGGATATTTAGTCCTCAGCCCTCCCCTCCTCCCAGAGAAGTTGGCTTTGAATCCCTGTAATGTTATGCTGAACTGAAAAGGGCCATGTGTTTGCTTCACTGACATGGCAAGTCCTGCACATGCTTAGTAGAGCATTTTAATGAGTGTTGAGCTTGAAAAAGAGCTTTGAGCTGGGCTTCTTTGGCTGACATCACCCATGTGTGATGTCCTAAAAGAAAACATATTACTGATAAGCAATTGTGTTTTACCAAATAGAGATTTTATCAGACAAATCAGATCAACTTCTTTGACTGGGTGACCAGTGAATTCAGTGAAGGGCATGCACTCTGCGTGATGTATCTTGATTTTTGTAAAGCTTTTGACACTGTTCCACATAAGAGGCTCATAAATAAACAAGGCTCTGATGACTTAAAGGTGGCAAAATAATGTAATAAGGTAGTGACCAGAGCCAGAGAGATGCCAGGTTGCACAGAGAAAGGCATAACCCAAAAAAAAAAATGGAAGTGGTGATGCCTCTGTACTGATTGTTGTTGAGACCTTATTTAGAATATTGTGTACAATACTGGAGAATGAACATCTGAAAAGAAATAGAAAGAGTTGAAGTTCCAGACAAACGCTACTAAAATGGTACAAACTGAATACAAACAGACCCGCCACACACTCAGTCCACCACCCATGAGACTTAAGAATCCAGATATATAAACTCTAAAGGAGTGGAGAGATGAGGCTGTGATATGATATAGACATGTAAATACCTCAAAGGTAAAGATAAGATACATGAAGAAAACCTTCTTTAGAAGAAATAATGCTCTTGAAAAAAGAGTTCAAGGTAGGAGCTTCCAAAAGGAACATCAGAAACTAGTTCTTCATGGAAAGGGTGATGGTTACAAAGAATGGCCTCCCAGTAATGTAATTTAATTGTGTGCTTTGTTAAGAATTTAGTGGTGAAAAATAGTCATTTTTTGTCTCCCTGTTATGTATAACAAGGTAGTGTCCCATTCAGTCCTGCTTCACTGATTAACTGCCAAATTGTGCACCTGTTTCCAAATGCATATCATGCAATGCTGGGCATGAATGTATGTTTCAGAATATATAACTAGCACAAAATGTTGCAAGCTAAGGTCAGACTGAGGAATTCAAGAGAGATCACAGCAAGTAAAAAAAATGGCACTGTTATGTCAACAAATATGATAGTCATATACTTTGTTTTTATGTGCCCAGACGAAACTAGGGAAAAGGTATTGGTAAAATAAAGTTGCACCTTTGCTCTATGAATTTGCTTTGCTGCATGGAAAACTAAAATATTTAAGTTCAAGATACAAAAAAATGTTGTTATAAAAGAAATTTAGAGAAGTAAATTAAACTTTGAACCTTAAAAATGACTCTTCCTTTTTGTATTTTTGTTTGAAGTTGTTCAAATTATTCATATTGATGACAACTTAAATTGCTGAGCAGAGAGGTATTTGTAGGAAAAATATGTAGTGTTGTGAACAATCTGTTAATCGAATTTGAGATGTCTCTAACACAAAGAACTATTTGTGGCAAGGGTAGGCAACTCTGGTCCTCAAGTGCAAAAACAGGTCTGGTTTTCAGGATATCCAAAATGAATGTGCATTTTGCACAGCCTCCATTGTATGCAAATATATCTTATGCATATTCATTATGAATATCTTGAAAACCAGATCTGTCTGTGGCACTTGAGGCCAGGATTTGCCTACACCTGATTTGTAAGGATGCTCTAAGATGCCAAAACTCATTATTGCACACAGAGTCCTGATCCTTATATACTTGGATGTTCAAGTTGCTTTCTCACAGCATAGAAACTCTTCACTTTGGCACTGATTTTCAAAATAATTTACACACTTAAAATGGGTTTTGCCTGTATAAATGCACTTTACCCATGTAAGTGGGCTTTTGAAAAATACTGCAGTATATTTTATTTATTTATTTATTTTTCTATATCGATATTCGATTCAAAATATCACACTGGTTTACATACAACAGGATGTCAAAGGGCGAGCCTTATGGTGACATGATACAGTATAACAAATTAACTGAGTAAATTGCCCTTAGAATTTACCCACATAAGTGCACTTTATGTGAGTAACTTGCTTTTGCAAACTGCTACTATACAGTTACATTTACACGTGTAAATCCTTTTGAAAATTACCTGCAAAATCTCTAGATTTAAAATTCAGAATATAAGAACATAAGAACATGCCATACTGTGTCAGACCAAGGGTCCATCAAGCCCAGCATCCTGTTTCCAACAGTGGCCAATCCAGGCCATAAGAACCTGGCAAGTACCCAAAAACTAAGTCTATTCCATGTTACCATTGCTGGTAATAGCAGTGGTTATTATCTAAGTCAACTTAATTAATAGCAGGTAATGGACTTCTCCTCCAAGAACTTATCCAATCCTTTTTTAAACACAGCTATACTAACTGCACTAACCACATCTTCTGGCAACAAATTCCAGAGTTTAATTGTGCGTTGAGTGAAAAAGAACTTTCTCTGATTAGTTTTAAATATGCCACATGCTAACTTCATGGAGTACCCCCTAGTCTTTCTATTATCCGAAAGAGTAAATAACTGATTCACATCTACTCGTTCTAGACCTCTCATGAATTTAAACACCTCTATCATATCCCCCCCTCAGCCGTGTCTTCTCCAAGCTGAAAAGTCCTAACCTTTTTAGTCTTTCCTCATAGGGGAGCTGTTCCATTCCCTTTATCATTTTGGTTGTCCTTCTCTGTACCTTCTCCATTGCAATTATATGTTTTTTTAGATGCGGCGACCAGAATTGTACACAGTATTCAAGGTGCGGTCTCACCATGGAGCGATACAGAGGCATTATGACATTTTCCGTTTTATTCACCATTCCCTTTCTAATAATTCCCAACATTCTGTTTGCTTTTTTGACTGCCGCAGCACACTGAACTGATTTCAATGTGTTATCCACTATGACGCCTAGATCTCTTTCTTGGGTAGTAGCACCTAATATGGAACCTAACATTGTGTAACTATAGCATGGGTTATTTTTCCCTATATGCATCACCTTGCACTTGTCCACATTAAATTTCATCTGCCATTTTGTTGCCCAATTTTCCAGCCTCACAAGGTCTTACTGCAATTTATCACAATCTGCTTGTGATTTAACTACTCTGACCAATTTTGTATCATCTGCAAATTTTATTACCTCACTCGTCATATTTCTTTCCAGATTATTTACAAATATATTGAAAAGTAAGGGTCCCAATACAGATCCCAGAGGCACTCCACTGCCCACTCCCTTCCAATGAGAAAATTGTCCATTTAATCCTACTCTCTGTTTCCTTTCTTTTAGCCAGTTTGTAATCCACGAAAGGACATCACCACCTATCCCATGACTTTTTATTTTTCCTAGAAGCCTCTCATGAGGAACTTTGTCAACTGCCTTCTGAAAATCCAAGTACACTACATCTACAGGTTCACCTTTATCTACATGTTTATTAACTCCTTCAAAAAGGTGAAGCAGATTTGTGAGGCAAGACTTGCCTTGGGTAAAGCCATGCTGACTTTGTTCCATTAAACCATGTCTTTCTATATGTTCTGTGATTTTGATGTTTAGAATACTTTCAACTATTTTTCCTGGCACTGAAGTCAGGCTAACCGGTCTGTAGTTTCCTGGATCGCCCCTGGAGCCCTTTTTAAATATGGGGGTTACATTAGCTATCCTCCAGTCTTCAGGTACAATGGATGATTTTAATGACAGGTTACAAATTTTTACTAATAGGTCTGAAATTTCGTTTTTTAGTTCCTTCAGAACTCTGGGGTGTATACCATCCGGTCCAGGTGATTTACTACTCTTAAATTTGTCAGTCAGGTCTACCACATCCTCTAGGTTCACCGTGATTTGATTCAGTCCATCTGAATCATTACCCATGAAAACCTTCTCCAGTACAGTTATCTCCCCAACATCCTCTTCAGTAAACACCGAAGAAAAGAAATCATTTAATCTTTCCGCAATGGCCTTATCATCTCTAAGTGCCCCTTTAACCCCTCGATCATCTAACGGTCCAACTGACTCCCTCACAAGCTTTCTGCTTTGGATATATTTAAAAATGTTTTTACTGTGAGTTTTTGTCTCTACGGCCAACTTCTTTTCAAATTATCTCTTAGCCTGTCTTATCAATGTCTTATATTTAACTTGCCAACGTTTATGCATTATCATATTTACTTCTGTTGGATCCTTCTTCCAATTTTTGAATGAAGATCTTTTGGCTAAAATAGCTTCTTTCACCTCCCCTTTTAACCATGCCAGTAATCGTTTTACCTTCTTTCCACCTTTCTTAATCTGTGAAATACATCTGGATTGTGCTTCTAGGATGGTATTTTTTAACAATGACCATGCCTCTTGCACACTTTTTACTTTTGTAGCTGCTCCTTTCAGTTTTTTTCTAACTGTTTTTCTCATTTTATCAAAGTTTCCCTTTTGAAAGTTTAGCACAAGAGCCGTGGATGTGCTTACTGTCCCCCTTCCAGTCATTAAATCAAATTTGATCATAATATCATCACTATTGCCAAGCGGCCCCACCACCATTACCTCTCTCACCAAATCCTGTTCTCCACTGAGAATTAGATCTAAAATTGCTCCCTCTCTTGTTGGTTCCTGAACCAATTGCTCCATAAAGCTATCATTTATTCCATCCAGGAACTTTATCTCTCTAGTGTGTCCTGATGATACATTTACCCAGTCAGTATTGGGGTAATTGAAGTCTCCCATTATTACCGCACTATCAATTTGGTTAGCTTCCCTAATTTCTCTTAGCAGAATTAAATGTACAGCTGTAAGGGGAAGTAGATGAAAAATGTCTTTAAGCAGAATGAGTATGTTAGTCATATTCTATGTTTGTCTTCCAAAGTTGATTGAGATCTTTATGTCACATGTCCAGTGAACAATAAAAAAAATCACTTCTGGCTGATCTCATATGGCTGTGAGTCATATTTTTCTAGTTTATTGATCCAAATTCCCTTGCATATGGCTCCAACTCAGTTACCCCAAGTGCCAACTCCTCTGGGAAAGAGTCTGAAGTTCAACCAATGTGGGAACTGCAATGGAATGACTCAATATAGTGTGAAAAAAGAAAGATTTACTATTTATGTATTTATTTGTTGCGTTTTATATACCGTCATTCGGTAAAGCCATCATAACGGTTTACAAAATTTAAATTGTAACTCTTCTAACAATTGTGCAAAAGTATAACAATGTGCATATTAAACAGAGGTTAAACATTTCAAGTCCAGAAAGAATCATTAAGTGGGAGGAGGTTTGTTTGTTCTGGTTGGAGAGAAGTTGTTTTGAGGTTTTTAAATGAAAGCTTGATTGGGAGTTAGGATGTTCAGAAGTATGAAGGTCAGTGTATAATTTGCGGAACAGCAGGGTTTTTTGAATGTTTTGAGGTTGGGTTGGGTTCTCAGATCTTTTGGTAGGGAGTTCCAAAATTTAGGGGAGGCAATGGAAAAGGCTCTTTCTCTTGTATACATTAACATATTGTATACATTAACATCTACAATTATTAATATTATTTCCCTTTCAGTTTACAAAGATGTAGAGTCAGACTTTATACAAATCAGTTCTATTTTCAAATGGTTCTGAATTATCTGACCCCTTAATTTGTAGTTCATGTCCTATTCTGACGTTATTATAAAGTCTGATTATTGCAGGATTTGAACTAGTGACAGCTCACGTCAAAGGGGAGATATCCTGACTGGGGAAGCCTTTACTGAGCTCATGTCTAGGGCAGGATATCAATGTAAGAAGATAAGCATTGCGCACAATGTCAAGTAATGACCTCCTGAGGCACTAGGGCAGGCCTGGTTTTCAGGATATCCATAATGAATATGCAGAGAGATATATTTGTATACTTGTATATTTGCATGAAAATCTATCTAATGTATATTCATTGTGGATAACTGTAAACCAGATCTACTTGTGGCTCTTGAAGACCAGAGTTCACCACCCCTGCACTAGAGATTTAGATAATAGAAAAGGAAAAGTATGATTTTCAGAAGAAAAACTGATTATTATAAATGAAATCTCAAAGCATAAAATAACATTACTTGAAAAAAGCTTTTTAAAGATATGACTGCTGTTAAGATTAAATTGTTTCACGATTCTACATGCTATGCAGCCTCCCCCCCACCCCTCCCCCCCGCCATCAGCAGAGGTCATCAGTGAGCCTTGCTCAGAGCCACTCTAGCCACCTTCTTGCTGATCCCATGAGGGGGAGACTCCAGCCCTACTTAATCCAGCATGTCCATTCTCTCTTTGTCTCTTCTTCGAGTCACCTTGGCTCCTTGAACTGGCCATCCTTGCCTTGTTTTCTTGCCTTGTAGCCTTCTCAGCCTCCTGCCTTGCTTTGTGGCCTTTCTTGCCTTATGGCCTCCCTGCCTTGCCTTGTGGCCTTCCCAGCCTCCCTGCCTTGCTGTACAGCCTTCTTGGCCATTCTGCCTTGCTCAGTGGCCTCTTGAGCCTCCATGTCCTGCCTTGCGGCCTTCAGGCCTGCCAGGTTCAACTAGCCCAGCCTTGTGCCCTGTTTGGACCTTCTTATTTATTGTTGCTTGTTCTAGTGCTGTCCTTGTCCAGTACTTGTCTAGTCTTGTCTTGTCCAGACTTTGTCCAGTCCTATCCAGTCCATCACTGTTTCCAGTCCAGGCCTTGCCCTCACTTCAAGCCCTTATTTGCCCGTCTTCAGGCATTGTGTCACATTCATCCCGATGCAGCCAGCCAGTCACTGCCACTCCTCATGGCAGGGAAAATGCTGCCAACAGTATCATGCAGCTGGACGCTGCTGAAGGTCGGTAGATGCCCAAGCTCTTTCCTAGGCATGTGTGCACGCAATATGGTTTTCTTTAAAGGGTCCACAGAAGAAAAAGTCCCTGGCACTGTTGGATGATGTCTCTGCTTCAGACCTACCAGCCTTGCCTCGGCTTTGTTCTGGTATTGGTATCTAGCCTGTCAAGTCTTCTGCCTTGCTTCAGCCAAGTCATCAGACTTGCTCCACTTCAGTCTTCAACCTCAGCCTTGCCCCATGTCTGTCTTCACCTTCAACCTCAGTCTTGCTCCAAGTCTGTCTCCAGCTTCAGCCTCACTCAGCCTTGCTCCACGTCTGTCTTCAATATAGCCTCAGCCTTGCTCCACTTCTGTTTCCAGCTTCAGTCTCGTCTGGTCTCTAGCCTTGCCCTGCACTTTGGATCTGACAGTAGTCACAGGCCTTTAAACTCATGCTAAGACGCATTCACTCTAGAAGTTGTGTCAATTGCGCTACGGCAAAAGGGGATCATGCTCAGATTGTTCACAACAGATTACTGAGGCCATGAGCTTGGTGAACACATCTCTGCGAAGGGCCAAGGCAGTTTTGGCCTCACAGATACAGGAACAAAGGACTGAATTAATTGCTCTCCTGAATAGGTTCATGCAGAAAGCCCAGCAGCAACTTGATCAAGTAAATGGGTTACTACTGTCTTTGTCTCAGCACTTAGATATGATTCAAGTCCAACCTTTGCTTCCAGTTTCAGCTCTGGCAAACCCTTCACAGGCACCTATCCGAACTGGGGAATCCATGATTCAACTTCCATCTCCAAAGTAAACTGCAGAGGGTTTCTCAATGTTTAAAATTCGAGTTACAGCTGGCTCATTTTTTTCTGATCATTTCAAGATTATGTATATCCTCTCTGTTGGATGGTCCTGCCCCCTGTGAGCTTCTCCCTTGTGGGACCAAGATGATCTACTTCTCAGTAACTTTAATAACTTTACACAACAAATTTTACAGATTGTTGATGAACCTGGGCATGTCTCATCTTCCCCCACATAAGAACATAAGAAGTTCTCATACTGGGTCAGCCCAAGGGTCCATCAAACCCAGCATCCTGTTTCCAACAGTGACCAATCCAGGTTATAAATACCTGGCAAGTACTCAAATTAAGTAGATCCCATGCTACTAATGCCAGTACTAGCAGTGGCTATTCCCAAAGTTAACTGATTGATAGCAGTTAATGGACTTCTCCTCCAGGAACTTATCCAAACATTTTTTAAACCCAGCTACACTAACTGCACTAACCACATCCTCTGGCAACAAATTCCAGAGCTTTATTGTGCATTGAGTGAAAAATAATTTTCTCAGATTTGTTTTAAATGAGGTACTTGCTAACTTCATGGAATGCCCCCTAGTCCTTTATTGTCTGAGAGAGTAAATAACAGATTTATATTTATCTGTTCGTCCTTTCATGATTTTGTAGATCTCTATCATAGCCCTCCTCAGCTGTCTCTTTTCTAAGCTGAACAGCCCTAACCTCTTTAGTCTTTCCTCATAGGAGAGCCATTCCATCCCCTTTCTCATTTTGGTCACCTTTCTCTGTACTTTCTGCAGTGCAACTATTTTGTGTTTGAGATGTGGCAGCCAAAATTGTACACAGTACTCAAGGTGCGGTCTCACCATGGAGTGATACAGAGGCACTATATTTTCAGTTTTATTCACCATTCCCTTACTAATAATGCCTAAATTCTATTTCTAATAACTCTTAACTTCTTCTATTGTATACTCGCTTAGTTGGCGAGTATATGGTAAAGTATTGTACCCTAGCTTCCGAACTTGTTTGGGGTGAAGATAGCCAAACCACCATTTTTTGGCATGGTTTATCCGGGAGAATAAAAGACAAACTAGCAGTATAGGTCCTTTCCCCGACCCTAAAAACACTTATTGCCTTGCTTATTTGAATAGGTATGAGGTTTCAGGAACAAGCTCAAGAGAGAAAGACCTCCCATCAGACTACTCCCATAGCTCCCAAACCCTTGAGTCTTTCCAACTCCACCCTAGAAATGCCAAAGGTTGGAACCTTTGAATACCCATGCAATTGGGTAATACTCGACTTTCAACCAATGAAAGACAAAGGCGAAGACGGAATACCTCTGCCTTTACTGCGCAGCCCTGAGACATTTTGTTAGTCGGTGTCTGAGAGACCATGAGATTTTAAAGAAATACATCTAGTTGGGAGAGCAGTTCTCCACCATCCTGCTGCTTCTCCACTATTAAAGGTACCAGTGTGCACCATCTTCAGGAAATACTGAGTTCACACTGAAGCTTTAATAGATAGCGTAGCCGGGACAATTTTATTCAAGATTCATTGTTACATCAATGTGGATAACCTACTACCAACTTGGTTACTCCTCGTGTTATTTCCTTCATTTTTGGGGAACCTTTACCCAGCCATGTGACTTCAGCCACTGTGCCCATTACCATGCAGATAGGATCTCACCAAGAAAATCTCCAGTTCTGTGTGCTATGTAAGGGATCTAGCCCTCTAGTGCTTGGATTACCTTGGCTCAGACTCCATCAACCATCCATCCCGCTGAAAGCATTCAACTATTTCATCTCCGGATGCTCCATTCCAAACCACCTAGCCTGAAGAACCAGATTCCCCCCACCCCCCCCCCCCTCCCCCCGTGTCGTGGAGGTGGAAACCACTGCCAAGACTACAGAGCTGTCCTCATTCAACACGATGGTCTGCATACCGACAAATCATTTCTTTGTTCCTCTGAAATATCCTTGTCCGTAGAACAGGATCAACCAATGGAAGTTTCTCTAGCTCTTTCCAAAGACTAAAGATTTCCTAGATATCAGAGAAAAACCCTCCAGTTCCCAGATGTAAAGTTGCACTTTCGATGTCTGTTCAGAAACCGAAGAGGTTTGAGTGGGAGGCTTAGAGGAGGGGGTTCTGTTATGTTCACCTCTCACAGGGTTGACCCGCAAGTGGTTATACTCACCCCGATGCCACCAGCTAGTCATTACTGCTCCTTGTGGCAAGGGGAACACCACAAAAAGTCTCATGTGGCAGGATGCTGCCACCGCTCAGGAGATGTCGATGATCTTTCCTAGGCAATCAACATGGTTTCCTTTAAAGGGCCCGTAGCAGGAAAAGCCCATAGTGCCCTTAGATGACTTCTCTACTTTTTTTTCCTATAAAATGGCTCTTCAGACCTTCCAGCCTTTCCTAAACAAGAAGGGCTCCTGTCAGCCTTTTTCCAGGTATCTAGCCTGCCAAGTCTTCTGCAGTGTTTCAGCCAAGTCTTCAGCCTTGCATCAGCAAAGTCATCAGCCTTGCTCCAATTCAGTCTTCAGCCTCAGGCTTGCCTCACATCTGTCTTCAGCTTCATCCTCAGCCTTGCTCCACACCTGTCGTCATATTCAGCCTCAGCCTTGCTCCACATCCGTTTCCAACTTCAGCCTGGTCCTTCAGCCTTGTCTGGTCTCTGGCCTTGTCTGGCTTTTCAGATCGTCATAGCCTGGCTCGTACCAAGACTTGTTCACCCGCCATTGGCATAGACGTTAGGGCTCTGCCTTCAAGGATGCGTCAATTGCACCATGACAGGAGGGGCTGATGCTCAATTTGTTTGCAACATATTGTTTCCTGTTCCAGGCCTTGTCTGCAGCCCCAGTCTTGGTTCCAGTCTGTGTTTTCAACTCTGCCTCTATCCAGCTCCTACCCTGCCGCCTCCTGCCTCTTTCCAGTACCAGCCTTGCTTCCAGCCCTTCAAGTATCCAACTTTTGACTACCCTCAGTATCAATCATGTCTCCAGCCCATCCTGTGCCGTGTTCCAGCTCCAAACCTGTGCTATGTTCCAGCTCCTAGCCTGTGCTGTGTTTCAGCTAAATCCTGCCAGACACCAGAACCCAAAGACTTAACCTGCAAGGTAGGTGGCTTGTCCAGGCAGAAGACATTGCTCTGCCCTGCCTAGAGGTCCTGTGCTTCCTCTGTGTGAGTTCGCCAGTCCTAGCCAGACCTTGAATTGAATTGAATTGAATTGTGACAGCATAAATAGGCCATACCCCCCCCCAAGGAATGGGTGCAGCAGTCTCTGCCAATCAGGTGAAACAAGAAAAAATGTATCTCATCCTGCTGTAGTCCCTATTGAGTGTGCTCTAGCCTCAGCACCAAAAGCCATCCGTGAGGCTGTCCTTTATTATATATGCTCCAGTTGCCAGATCTGTAACCCACCAAACTTCCCAGATTGTTTTAAGTGCCATCTCCCTAACTCTGCCAAATGGGAAGGGAAAAGTGCCGGTATGCAGACCCTCAGTTCACAGATACCTGTTTTGGCTGTGATTCACTGAAATTAATTTTCCCAACTATAAACACCAGCCCAGAAAGCCTCTGAAGGAATAGAGACTGGCAAGCCTCAAGCTGAGGTAATTTCTGTGTTTAAAAAACGCTGGTATTTCTTCTCCCAGGCTACAGACACCAGGGTTTGCCAACATGATATCTGATGCTCAAAAGGTTCCCAGGTTACCTCCTGTGAAAATCACAGCACACCCACTCACAATTAAAACCAGCCAAAGCAATTAAAAATCAATACTTGTAAAGGTAAATTCTGCTTTGAAATCCAGCACTTCTGTTCTGCTGCCCTTGTGTCCGATTGCAGGAGTTTCAAAGCCAGTTCCTATGATTCAGACACCAGCCCAGCAGACTGCTGAAGAATCCAGGTCTGCAGAGGCTTTAGAGCTGTGGCACAGTGCAGCTTTGAAGATCATTAAGCCATCAGCTGTTTTTAGACCAGTTCTTTAGCACCCAGGCCCTTTCAGCTTAACACTGACCTCTCCCAAATCAGCAACTAATCCAGCTGTGAGAAGAACTGCTTGGACCACAACAAGGATATCTTGCACCTTTCCAGTTAGCACAGTTCTGGTCCTGCTTTGAATGCCTTAGCCAAGCTGAAATTAGTACCAGGTTCCAGGGTACATTTTGAATCTCTCCCTTTCACACAGAGATCTGCACATGAGGATACCTTGGTAGGTAAAATCCCAAACCTGCCTTTACTTGCTGAGAAGCAGGGTAACTATGATTCTGAGTGTAAGCCTAAAATAGAGCCTGCTCCACAGAATCCATTCTAGGCTACTATTTCATCTCATCCAAGATTCAGACCAAGCTTCTTCCTACAGCACCTCCTCTGGATATGGCCACAGCACATCCTGGAATGCCAGGCCATAACCGGAGTTCAGTTCAGATTTCTGTTCCCACAAAATGTAAAGTTCTCTCTACAGAGAAGTCAACATCTCTGTTCAGCCATTGAGAGACATGGTAACTCCTCTGATGCTTTCTGGCTACTCTATGTTGCCCTTCCTTCTTGAGGGAACAGCTTTTGCAATAACCCCACTACAAGCTATTCCAGTTTCTGATATGCCTCAGTTCCACACTAACTAGCTTGCATTCCAGTGGTTCCACTCCAGGAGGAGCCCGGTCCATCTCATCTGCTCCAGGAGGACCCTGGTCTACGTGATCTACGCGAAGAGGAACCTGGCCCATCCGATCCACTCTAGGAGGATCTCATTTTATCTGATGTACTCCAAGAGGAGCCCAGTCCATCCAACCCACTTAAGGAGGAGCCTAATCCCTCAGCTCTGCTCCAGGAGGAGGTTTCTCTGACAGCTTCAATCCAGAAGGAGCCCATTCTTACAGCTTGCCCCAGAAAGACTCTGGCCCAGCAGCCCAGCGCCAGAGAGATTCTGGCCCAGCAACCCAGCGCCAGAGAGTCTCTGGCCTAGCAACCCAGTGCTAGAGAGAATGTGGCCTGACAACTCTAGTAAAATATTTCAGTACCCTGATCCAGCACTTCAGCACCAGCAAAACTTTGGTTCAGCAACTCAAACCCAGAGAGACTCTGGTTTAGCACTTCAGTTCCAAGTGAACTTTTCTCCTCCAGAACCTAGACTATGCCACCTGAGACCCCTGAAAAACCAGTACCTGGTGGTGACACCTAGTTTCTTCCTTTTGCCTTGATCAACCAACCTACTGTCCATAACCCCATGGCAAATGGGACCCAGGAGGAATTGGTCTTTAAAAAGTGAGGCTATATTGCTTCCCACTGACCAGGGCGAAATAATAATATGAGACCCAGGGAGAAAGAAAAAAAACATGACTTCTATTAGTGTAGCAATCAGTAAGTAACTCTGAAGATGCCCTTCTGGTCCTAAGAGACAGCAAGGGTGCCCTGAGTCATCCAGACAGTGCCAGGACCAGATTTTTCTGCATCCAGGGCATATATTCAGAATTACACCCTCCCCCCCCCCCGCATTTGACTTAGCAGTGGCTACTCTGGCACAGCACTATTACCTTTGGTAGCAAAGGCATAGCTGTCCCTATGGTGGTGGCAGCTCCATCAAAGAACCCCTCTCTTCCCTTCTGCCTAGCATCCTCCTCTTTCTCTTTCCCAACCTCTTGTCCAACATCCACATTTCTATTTCCCTCCACTCCTTCCCCTGCATCCCTCTTCCCCAATCCATTCTGTACTCTACACCCCCCCTCCCCACACACATGCACACACACACACACACACACACACACACACACTACTTGCATGATATACAAGTCCAAGAATAAAAATTAATTAAAAAAAACTGGACCCTTGGGCCGAGGTAGGGTTGAAGCAACCCGTAGGAAGGATCCTACGGGTCTCCAATGTCAGCAGGCGGAGTGGGCTGATGGACGGAGGCTGGCTGGTGCTTCACCAATACCAGCCCTCGTTCCCCGTGGGTTGAGCCTTTGGGTGCCGAGGCTGGCTGGACTTAGGTGGGCCTCCGTATGTCGTCGTGGATGGAAGGATCGAGGGCAGCCCAGAGGCAGCAACAGAGGAAAGAAGAAATCTGTACTGGACGAGGCGGAGTCCCGGAGACCTGGGCACCAATAGAACCAAAGTCAGACAGGGGGCACCCGAGCAAGAACAGGTCGAAGCCTGAATAGGCCAAGTCCAGAACGTAGACTAAAGAGGCGTCGCAGGGCAAGCTTGAGTCAGGACCAGCGGCAGTCTGGAAGTGGTGGCAGGCTTGGCTGAGGTCTGGACGAGGAGAGAGTCAAGAACGTAGGCAAACAATGCAGAGGTCTGGGGCTGGAGAGAGGCAAAAGAGTAGACAGGCAATGCAGAGATCTGGGGCTGGAGAGAGGCAATGGAGTAGTCAGGCAATGCAGAGATCTGGGTCTGGAGAGAGGCAGATGGCATGGTCAGGCAAAGCAGAGGTCAAGGTCCAAGAAGGCAATCTGAGGATAGGTTGAGGATCAGGAACACAGGAATGAGGAAACCAGGAACAGGAGTCAATGAGGATCAGGAACCAGGAATGAGGAGAATCTCTAGAAGGCAACGAGTACTCCACCAGCGAGGAGACCTGTTGCAAAGGCAATCCTAGGAAGTGTAGCCTGGGCTTAAGTACCTGAGACGCGGCTCGGTTCCTGCCACAGGCCCTACTTAAGACACAGTGGTGCACGCACCTAGGGAGGGGCGCGGTGCTGAGTAGCGGCGTCTCTCTGCGGACCACACGGAAAGGCTCAACGCAGAGCACCAGGAGCTGTAGCTGAACCGGAGGCACCAGGATCTGTAGCTGAGCTGGAGGCACCAGCTCAGCTACAGATCCTGGAGGATGGAGCCGGCAGCCTTCCACCACCAGGGACGAGGAGGGACCAGGCCCTGGATTTACTTGAGAGAGGTGAAAAGGCCAAGCCACGGTTCTGCCGCGGCCGGCACATGTAACAATATATTTATATTTGTTTATTTTTTAGGAATTAATTGCCAGAGGATGTGGTTGGCAGTTAGTTTACCTGGGTTTAGGAAAGGTTTGGATAAGTTGCTAGAGGAGAAGTCCATAAACTGCTATTAATCAATAAGGAATAGTAGCTTGGGATCTATTTAATGTTTGGGTACTTGCAAAGTACTTATGACTTGGATTGGCCACTGTTGGAAAGAGGATGCTGGGTTTGATGGACGCTTGGTCTGACCCAGTATGGCATGTCTTATGTTCTTATGTTATGTTCTTATGTCTCTACTCTGGGATTAGGGGCTAATCTGAGCCAACACATTCCAGAAGGAGTACTTCGTCAATGTTCCTTTTCTCAAAATAGTTCTCATCAATTGAGCATAACCCTTGAGGAATGGTGCCACCTACTCCAAGGAGCCCGTGTTACATTATACATGGATCAAAAGATCATCAAACATCTCCATCAAGCTCAGCAGCTAAATGCAAGGCAGGCCCATTGGTTTTGTCCTTCACTTTCTTCGACTTCGAATTGTGGTATCACCCAGCACTCAAGAATCAACTGGCTAACCTTTATCAACATGTTTATTTATGCCCTCAAAAAAAGTAGCAGATTTGTGAATCCAGTCTTCCCTTGGCTAAATCCATGTTGGCTTTGTCCCATTAAACTATGCTTATCTATATTTTCAGCAATTTTGTTCTTTATGATCATTTCTACCATTTTGCCTGGCAATGATGTCATACTCTCTGATCTGTAGTTTCCTGGATTGCCCCTTGATTTCTTTTTAAAAATTGGCGTTATACTGGTAATCCTCCAGTTGTCAGGTACCATAGACTATGTTGCTGATAGTTTACATATTTCCAGTAGCAGGTTCACAATTTAATTTAAGTTCTTTCAGCACTCTGGGATGTATACCACCTGATTAAGTTGATTTGCTACACTTTAGTTTGTCAATTTGCCCTAGTACATCTTCCAGGTTCACTGAAATTTGTTTGTTTCTCTGAATCTTCACCTTTGAATTTCATTTCTGGCATGGGTATATCTCTGCAATACAAGATTTTGAATAAAATTAATATTGCTTGTTAAGAAGACATCAAGATGCACTATTATGGACCATCATAATACCCATACGTGTGAAGCTGATTGCTCTCATACATATAAATCAGGTCATATATAATCATAGGTCTCTGATTTCCTTTTTTTTATATTTTAAATTTCTTATGCATATAAAACATTTACTTTCTTTTTCAATCATTGCACTCTTAAGCTCTACAATTCATTTCCAGAGGATGTGGTTAAGGTAGTTAGTGTAGCTGGGTTTAAAAAAAAGTTTGGATAAGTTCCTGGAGAAGTCCATTAACTGCTATTTATCAATAGGGAATATTAGCAACTGCTTGTTGCCGGCATTAGTAGCATGGGATCTATTTAATGTACTTGTGACTTGGATTGCCCATTGTTGGAGACTGGATACTGGGCTTAATGGACCCTTAGTATGACCTAGTATGGAATATCTTATTTTCTTGTGTTCTTATATAGATTACCCTTTTGTTTAATGCTCATCCAGCAGTAGTTCTTGAATCATAGGAACCTCAAGAATAATCCAACATAACACTATGTTTTGAGAAAACTCTGCATCGGGGTAAACACTGCAAAGATATCCTTCATTTCAGCTGGATAAAAGATAGAAAAATCAAAATGAAACACACAAATGTTGGGAACAAGAGAACTGATTTGCACCATTGTTATAAATTTACTGGCATCAAAACTTTCATTACAGAGTGCTTGGCAGTAGCTCCAGGTAATGTGCCACCCTGTGGCATTGAAGCGTTTTAAATATACTATAGGCTGCTTGCTAACATGACTGCATGGGCAACATTCAGTTAAGTAGTGACAGGTGTCAAAAGCATCAACCAGAGACCAGCTTTAAAAAGGACTCCATTCAATGTCAGCATTCAGTCCATTTGGCATACCGGAATTCATGCGGAATATCCATTGTTGCTCATGTAAAAAAAAAATTATTACAACATGAGCAACAATGGATATTCCACATGAATTCTGCTATGCCAAATGGACTGAATGCTGACATTGAATGGAGTCTCTGGTTGACACTTTTGACACCTTTCACTACTTAATTGAACATCGCCCATGTGGTCACGTTAGCGAGCAGTGTATAGTATATTTAAAATGCTTCAATGCCACAGTGTAGCACCTCACCTGGAGCTATTGCCAGGAACTCTATAATGAAAGTTTTGATGCCAGTAAGCTTATAACAACGGTGCAGTATGAAGAGGTTCTTTTGTCCCTAACATTTGTGTGTTTCATTTTCATTTTCCCATCTTTTTATCCAGCTGAAAAAAGTGACATCTTTGCAGTGCTTCCCCTGATGCAAAATTTTCTCGAAAAATACCTATATTGGGTTATTCAAGAACTACTGCTGGATAAGCATTGAACAAAAGGGCAATCTAAGGAAAGTAAATGTTTTATAGGCATAAGAAATTTAAAATGTAAAAAAAGAAAAAATAAATCAGGGAATTATGATTATATATGATTCGATTTATAAGTGTGAGAGCAAACATTCAGGTTTGCATGCATGGGTGTTATGATGGTCCATAATACTGCATCTTGATGCTTCTTCAACAATATTAATTTTATTCATGAATGCTTGAACTTTGTATTGCATACTGTGTGCATTCAGATATTTGACTGTTTGTTTGGTAATTTACAATATCTCTTATAATCTTCCTCAGTGAATTCTGAAGCAAAGAATTCATTTAGTCTCTGCTATGATGTTTTCATCCCTAAGTGCCCCAATTACCCCTTGATCATTTAATGGTCCACTGGCTCTTTTGCAGGCTTTTTACCTCAAATGTACCTCAAAATGTTTTATTATAAGTTTTTGCTTCCACGGAAAGCTTCCTTTCAAATTCTCTCTTTGTCTTCCTTATCAATGCTTTGTATCTCACTTGCCAGTGTGCTTAATGCTTATGATGATTCCTGTTTTCTTCATTCGGATCCCTTTTCCATTTCTTGAAAGATGTACTTTTAGATATTATAACCTCTTTCACATCACCTTTTAACCATGCCAGTAGTCATTTAGCCTTCCTTCCACCTCTTCTAATGTGCGGAATCCATCTGGTCTCAGCTTCCAAGATGGTATTTTTAAACAGCATCCATGCCTGAACTAAATTCTTAACCTTTGCAGTTGCTCCTTTCATTTTTTTCATATTCATTTTACTCATTTTATCATAGGAAACATTTTGAAATATAAATGCTGTCGCAGTAGATTACTTTAGTGCACTCCCTCCAGTTATTAAATCAAATTTGATAATGTTGTGATCACTATTGCCAAGTGGCTTCACTTAGTGATCCATTTTCTTTATATTTCTATTCTGTATTGTTACCTCTGTGGGACTTTCTTCTGTGGTCCACGCTGTGAAGAAGTTGTCTAGTGGTATCATTTAGGAAATGTATCTCTAGCTCATATTCTGTCAGGGTGTACTGTCTGTGTTGTAACCCCAGAGACAGGAGTGGGGTTGGACACTGGTGGAGCAGGATGGAACAGGATTTGTTTGCCTATATTGGACACCTTCCCTTTGAGTTGAGCCCTTAGGTACGGGTAGCTATCAGGCCTTAGACAGGAAGCAAGAATTTATACCAGGATACTGAAAAGTGCCCTCAGGAGTGGAACCCACCTGCTGCAAGAATGGGAACAGAAAGATGCCCACAAGACAGATTAGTACACAGAAAAAGAACAGGACAAAATGAGACAGACTACATGGCCCAAGAGTAGAGCCAACATAAGTCCTCAAATTAGGGCCAGAACACAAATAGAAGAACTAGGACAGATTGGAAAAGGACAACAACTAGGAGAAAGACAAAGAATTAGAGCCAAGACTAAGAACAAGAACAATATGAGGCCAAGAGTAGAACTGTGTCTGGAACTGGATCCAAGCTGAGACCAAGCCCAAGCTGTGGCAAAAATGCATAGTGTAAGGTTGGCTTACAACCAGGAGGCAGCACAGGAACAACATGGCCACCACCAGGATCTACAAACCATAGAACCTGGAGCATTCAAGTAGCAGCCCACAGTGCTGGGAGACCTGGGCAGACAGTCCACAAGATTCATTGAGGAACCCTGCTTGTGGGAAGCAAGAACTGGCCAACAGGTCCTCACATATTATACCTGAATCCATGTAATCCATCTGCTTTTTTTTTTTTATTCTTTTCAGGAATTGGGGAGGGGGAGGGTATGCTTTGTGATTTCTGGATACAGAAAGAAGCCCTTTTATTATGCTCAGTTCTGCCTACCTCACTCTTCTTGCGGCTCCTCCTGCTCACCTCGGACTACTAGCTTGCGCAGTGTCTGTCTGCCGACCTCTCCGGTGTCCCCAGACCGCTTTGGTGCTGCTTCCCGCCATGCTCCTCCAAGGTACCATAGGGAGCGCATGCGCTGCCCTCATCTTTATTTCCTCATTGGTGCGAACCTCAGGGGTGTCCCCCTGAGATGACATCACGCTGCCCGGATATTTAAGCCTACTATTTTTGCTAGCTAATCGAGTTAGCAACCCGGAATACTATGGATGGGATTCGCTCTCTGTACTGAAGCTACTCTGCCACTCCAGCATTATCTGGAACTCTTATTGCTAATGGGGTACCCACTCCTCGGGGGCCTCTTCTGCTTCTTTCAGGTGCTATCAGGAAACCGGTACTCGCTCCTCGAGGGCCCATGTTCCCTGAGTCGCTGCCTGCATCTACAACCTTTTCTACTTGGAAGACTTCACTAACAGTTTCCATCTATGAGTACAACTACCATCTATTCCACAGTATTTATTTTATTATTTATTTAAAGGCTTTTATATACCGATGTTCATGTACTAGTACATATCAAGTCGGTTTACATGAGTAAATCCAGTACTGCTTCCCTGGAACCAGGTACTCGCTCCTCGAGGGCCTGCCCTCTGTTCCAGTGCCAGACCTCTCGTCTAGTGGAATTGCTGAGTGAGTACAATACCACTGAGTCTCCCTGCTCTAAGGGACCAGGTACTTGCTCCTCGAGGGCCTGCTCTCCCTGTCTCAGAGCTTCTCCTATTCTACCTGGGACTCTGTATGTTTCTCACTGTGTACTCATAACTCTCAGTCTCTTTCCACTATAGCACAGTCAAGCAGAGGATTTGCTGTTCCAGTGTCCTGTGGGATACTCGCCCAGCCTGGCTCAACATCTACTACTCACTACTGCCACCTCTGGTGGTTTCCCAAAACTGTTTAAATAAAGATTCAAATCTGTGTTTGTGTGTCCAGAGTCTAGCCTGACACTGTGGTCCCTCACTGGACTGCCCCCCGTGGGCGTGGTCAGCTGCCACAGTATCCAAGGATCCACCCAAACACCATTAACCATAACATGCCACTAGCTGAATGATCTTCTTCTTCCTCAAAAAGCATCATATATAAAGAAACCAGCAACTAGGCTGGGTGAGTGGTGGAGAAAGGAAGTAGGAAAGTACTTCACAGGCAGAGTAAAGCTTGAGGGCAAAAGCAGTACAAAGCCACAAAATCTCACTTTAAAAATCAATCAAAAGAAAACATACATTTCTACTGAAAAATGGAAAACTGTTTTAAATGCAATGACACATCTTAGAGTCAGCACACTCAGCCAGCCAGAGCAGAACTTGAAAGAAATATCCTTCTTGTCATTTCAGAAGCAATTTCTACATACTTTTGGGTGTTTTGTTATAACTCCATAACTGTAGTGAGCCAGAGCTGCCAAACTACTCTTCTTTCCATGGCCAATTTTAATTTTAATATGTCAAATTAGCATATCTTGCTTCTGTACCTAGTTGCTTCATATCATTCAAGCAGCCTCAGGAGATGAGCAAACCAATCTTAGTTAATTTCTTGGGCAATTTCTGAACCAGTTATTTTGCTTTTTGATTACAACATACTTTTCCTGAGGCTCTTCCTTTCATGGGCTTTAGCCACTAGTTATGTAATCACTACGCATGTCCAATAAATGCTTTTGAAATTTAAATACATAATTTGTATAGAATCTTAATTTCTTTAAATGTAATATTCACATGTAGAGTTTATGCATGATTTTATGCATGTAAATCGCTCATTAAAAAGTTTGCAAGTCTTTCAGTGCAAAAAATAATTCACATAACTCGATTTCTCCTGTACTTTTATGCTTGCAAAAAAGAGGCACTCTGGAAGGGAAGAGTGGGAGTTTGGATTTATTTACATACTTTCAATTTAAAAACTATACACATAAGTCCACATACACATGTTACACCATGCTAGGAGCAGGTATAACTTTATATAGGGCATTTTAGTACATATGTTCTGAGAATTTTCAAAATGAAAATATGTGTACTTTTGTTTTGAAAATTTGTAGAAAGTCTGCACATAAAACCTACAAGGTTAAAAGTGCCTGCAGACTTTCTCATCTTTGAAAATTACTCTCTTGGGTTAATTTTCAAAGTCATTTATGCTCATTAATCCTGGATTTATGTGCATAAATGACCTTTTAAAAATTATCCAGAGAGTTGTGTATATTAAAGTATAATGCAATCGTTTTTACATGTACTTTTTTCATGCAGTACAAAGAGGCATTCCTGGACAGCATTGTGGCAGGGATATGATTTATACGCATACTTTCAATTTTTGAATGGAGTGGAGGAGTTGCCTAGTGGTTAGAGGAGCAGGCTGCAAACCAGTGAAGTCAGGGTTTAAATCTTGCTGCCACTCCTTGTGACCTCGGGCAGGTCACTTTACCCTCCATTGCCTCAGTAACAAACTTAGGCCTAGCAGCCCTAATCTGCAATGTTATTTTACAGTAGGGTTTCCAATATGTAGGGGGTGTCACTACAACAGTGGGGCCCTCCCCTGAAACAATATATCAGCTGTATGGTGCATCGTTTTTTCTCACAGTAAAATACTGTGAGAAAAAACAACGTAGTAGCGACCCTTTAGGTGCAATGGCAGCCCCAATGTCAAGGGACCACCCTTAAAGGGCCACTTTCAAAAACAAAAAAAGTGCAATGCCAAAAGACAAAGTATAGCAGGGGTCAAAGCTCACTCCCTGTTTACTCTGGGGTTGCTTCGAGTGGCGGTCCTGACACCCAAGCGTATACAAAAAATTAATATTTTCCGTCGATATGCAGCTGAAATTAGCCTTGCTAACTGGGTGAATTCATTAGGTGGCATTAGGTGGAGCTGTCTCTCAAAGCTTTTAGAACTTTTAGCTCCACTAGATATGTGCGGTAGTTCCTGAGTGATTGACTATTTCAGAACTCTCCTCAGTCTTATTTTGTCTGTGTTTTGCACAGACAATTGGAATCCTCTCTCTGACAGGAATCTTCTCTCCTCTTCATTTTTTTGTCCTGTGAACTCCCAACAGCACTTCTTGGTGCTAAAATGGCTGACCACAAGACATCTGACTTCAAATACTAGTCTTGCGGGCACATTATGTCTATCACAGATGGACATAACTATTATTATCTGTGCCTTAGTCCCAAACACGAGCAGGCCAACTGCAGGGACTGTTGCCGAATATCTCCCTGGGTCTAAAGATAACATGCTGAGAAAATAACCCACCTCCGAGTGGAGAGAGGTGAATTGTTGCCCATGACAGCTTACTCTTCCTCAGCATCAGTCAACTCTTCTACATCACCTGAGCAGGAGCGAGAAGATAGGAGATCAAATTACTCCTTGCTGGGGAGAATTTTTCGGGCCCAGGACCAGGAGCACCGGCCAGCCACCTCGGACTTGGCCCATGTTCCAAAAATGGCCTCAAAGTCCTCCTCAAAGCAGGCACTGAAGCATGGCACAGTAGTGCCAAAGAAGCAGCACCTAGCTCCAACCATCAGCGCATATGGCACACATTGACAGCCACATGACGCAGGATCTCATGTGGCTCATGGTGTAAAACTTCCATCAATGCATGACACACCTCCACATACAGCGCACATGAAGCATCAGATGATGCATGACACAACTGACAACTCGCATGGCGCATACTACGCAAGGAATGGTGCACTAAGCCAAGAAATATCATAGTACCAAAGAGTATAAGAAACTGCCACCAGTCAGGCGACAGTCGCTAGACCCTATTATGCCTCCTTGCAAGAAAGCAGAAAAGTCAAGTCACAACCAAAGGGACACCTCATCCTTCTAAATGAACACCTTCACCTCAAGTCACATTCTGCACAGCACTAAAGCAAGCTGCGCTGACACATAGCGCTCCTGAGCAGTCAGAATCTAGGAGGCCATCAGAGTCCTCCAGAGTCAGTGGAAGGCAACTGCTCTTGGACCTTACTCCTGCATGGCCTTTGCATATAATCCAACCCACGAATGATTCTCTTCCTCTACACAGGAGACCACTACCATCTTATTTATCACAAGACCATACTGCAGCCTATGATGCAGTACATACAGAGTTACCTCCTCCCAGGATGCCTTGAGGAATCTCTTCCATGTTTGAAATAGATCCCTAGAAACGGGAGTGGTGCCGAATGATTGGAGGAGAGCGGTAGTGGTCCCGCTTCACAAGAGTGGGAACAGAGAAGAGGCTGGTAACTACAGACCGGTTAGCCTCACTTCGGTGGTGGGAAAAGTAATGGAGTCACTTTTGAAAGAGAGAATAGTGAACTATCTACAGTCGGGAGAATTGCTGGACCAGAGGCAGCATGGATTCACCATTAGAAGATCCTGTCAGACAAATCTGATTGACTTTTTTGACTGGGTAACCAAGGAATTGGATCGAGGAAGAGCACTCGATGTCATCTACTTGGATTTCAGCAAAGCTTTTGACACTGTCCCGCACAGGAGACTGGTGAATAAAATGAGAAGCTTAGGAGTGAGTGCCGAGGTGGTGGCCTGGATTGCAAACTGGTTGACGGACAGAAGACAATGTGTGATGGTAAATGGAACTCTCTCTGAAGAGAGAGCGGTTTTAAGCGGTGTACCGCAGGGATCGGTGTTGGGACCGGTCCTTTCCAATATCTTTGTGAGCGACATTGCGGAAGGGATAGAAGGTAAGGTATGTCTTTTTGCGGATGACACTAAGATCTGCAACAGAGTGGACACGCCAGAAGGAGTGGAGAGAATGAGACGGGATTTAAGGAAGATGGAAGAGTGGTCGAAGACATGGCAGCTGACATTCAATGCCAAGAAGTGCAAAGTCATGCATATGGGGAGTGGAAATCCGAATGAACTGTATTCGATGGGGGGAGAAAGGCTGATGTGCACGGAGCAGGAGAGAGACCTTGGGGTGATGGTGTCTAATGATCTGAAGTCGGCGAAACAATGTGACAAGGCGATAGCTAAAGCCAGAAGAATGCTGGGCTGCATAGAGAGAGGAATATCGAGTAAGAAAAGGGAAGTGATTATCCCCTTGTACAGGTCCTTGGTGAGACCTCACCTGGAGTATTGTGTTCAGTTCTGGAGACCGTATCTCCGAAGAGACAGAGACAAGATGGAGGCGGTCCAGAGAAGGGTGACCAAAAAGGTGGAAGGTCTTCATCAAATGACTTATGAGGAGAGATTGAAGAATCTAAATATGTACACCCTGGAGGAAAGGAGGAGCAGAGGTGATATGATACAGACTTTCAGATACTTGAAAGGTTTTAATGATCCAAAGACAACGACAAACCTTTTCCATAGGAAAAAAATCAGCAGAACCAGGGGTCACGATTTGAAGCTCCAGGGAGGAAGATTCAGAACCAATGTCAGGAAGTATTTCTTCACGGAGAGGGTGGTGGATGCCTGGAATGCCCTTCCGAAGGAAGTGGTGAAGACCAGAACTGTGAAGGACTTCAAAGGGGCGTGGGATAAACTCTGTGGATCCATAAAATCAAGAGGCCGTCAATAAAGGGTGGGTGGCTAGCCAGAATGATGGCTACTGCCTGGAGACAATACCCTTATTCAATAAACATACACATGGTTACTGTGACTCCAACATCGCTCTAAGCTACAACAGCAAGAGGAAATGTGGAAAAAAGGATTCACACTCACAAAGTGGGGAGTAGCTGGCTTGTTACGGCGGTTACTACCCCAAACCAAATAAGCCTGATACTTCACTTTCAATGCATATCCAGCATAGCTCTCTGCTTCAACGGCAGGGGAGAAGAAAAACTGATACTTCACGCATATCCAGCATAGCTCTCTGCTTCAACGGCAGGGGAGAAGAAAAACTGATACTTCACGCATATCCAGCATAGCTCCCTGCTTCAATGGCAGGGGAGAAGAAAAACTGATACTTCACGCATATCCAGCATAGCTCTCTGCTTCAACGGCAGGGGAGAAGAAAAACTGATACTTCACGCATATCCAGCATAGCTCTCTGCTTCAACGGCAGGGGAGAAGAAAAACTGATACTTCACGCATATCCAGCATAGCTCTCTGCTTCAACGGCAGGGGAGAAGAAAAAAGGATTCGCACTCACACAGCGGGGAGTAGCTGGCTTGTTACGGCGGTTACTACCCCAAACCAAATAAGCCTGATACTTCACTTTCAATGCATATCCAGCATAGCTCTCTGCTTCAACGGCAGGGGAGAAGAAAAACTGATACTTCACGCATATCCAGCATAGCTCTCTGCTTCAACGGCAGGGGAGAAGAAAAACTGATACTTCACGCATATCCAGCATAGCTCTCTGCTTCAACGGCAGGGGAGAAGAAAAACTGATACTACAAGCATATCCAGCATAGCTCCCTGCTTCAACAGCAGGGGAGAAGAAAAACAACCAATAAGGGCTGAATAACACAGTCTGGGTGAAACAAATAAGCATGGGTGTAGCTTGCTTATTGCGGCGGTTACTTCCCCTACTACCCATAACTAATCAAGCTTGATATTTCACTTGGTTGCAGCTCCATCACTGCTCTCTACATTAATGGTGGGGGTGGAAGGGAAATAGAACCAAAGAGCTAAGAGAAACAGATAAGTATGAGAAAAAAATGTGAAGCTTGCTGGGCAGACTGGATGGGCCGTTTGGTCTTCTTCTGCCGTCATTTCTATGTTTCTATGTTTCTATGAAACAGCTGTCCAGATTCCTTCCGGAGGCTCAAGATGCCTATTGGCTTCCAGTTTATGGCAGCAAGGCCTCTGCCTACAAGTGCCGAACCCTATCGGCTCTTTATTACTAGGACGACCATCAACAGAAAAGGAATAGATCTTAGTGCCCAAAGAAAATGCTCTAGCACAATCTCTGGGGTGTAAGTCTCAGCAAGCAGTAGACCAGATCAGTGAGATTGTTAAAAACTTATTTACACCTCTACTTCCACAGACAGAACAACTAGTATTTCCCCCAGCATACCTATCCTACCAACATCAGAGGCCATAATGGCAGGGATGCAGCCATTACCTTCTTCCACCTTGAGGATACTGGAGAGGAGTTTCCACTTTTCCGCCATCCAGGGAACATTCTCAGGACCTGTCACCCAGATATGAGATCCTAAAAGCCTGTCCTTATGGGAGTCCCCAGATTCATTCCACCAGAATACCATCGGACCCAACGGAGGACTTGCCAGATAACTCCTCACCACCGGAGGACTTGACCTATTCTCACTTTGTTGAAAAGATGGGCACTGGCCTTAAAATAGTGGTAAAGAAGGATCCAGTCTCTACCCAGCGTCTACTCAGAGGCTATGGGGATCCTGACAATACTAGATGTTCTGAGAACCATCAGCACTCCCATTTCACACAATGTTAGACAAGGTACTGTTGAATACTTGGGAGTCTCCATTCTTGGCTCCAATGGTATCATGAAAAATTGACCTAAAATTTTGTCTAAAGAAGTCATCAGGCTATGGAATAGTTCAATTGCCACATAATTCAGTAGTCATTGGTTTTACCATGATAAAGGCAAAAAAATCAAGACTCCACTCAAATACACCACTGGGAAAAGACCACAAGCTGCAGGATGAGTTCAGTAAGAAGGTTTTTCAGAGTGCAATGCTCACCCCAAGAATGCAGAGAGCCAATTCTATATGGTTCACTACCTTTATGAGTGTGCCCAAGAACTGAAGCCTCAAGTACCATCAGATACAGGTCAACAGACCACACCGCAACCCCTTCATGACTTGGAAAGGGCCTTTGCCACCTTCTGTGATTAGTATATGAAATATTTGATACTACATCCAAAACATCCACAGCTTTGTTAGCAGCATGAAACATGGTGTGAGTCAGAACAAGTGCCATGAAAAACTAGTGGACATTCTGTGTTTGGGAGACAATCTCTTTGAAGAAAAATTGAGAGAGATGGTCTCTCAGATTAAGGAGCAAAATATAGCCATACAATCCCTTACCACTGCAGGGCACCTGCAATGTACATCTAAGCACTTCTAACCCCAGTACAAATACCCAATTTTTCCAAGTAGATCGTAAATACCTTATTAAAGGAAGATTCCAAAATACTTACACTGAATGCCATCAGGGAGCTAACCCAGCCCCAAATCACCTAGAGGTATTATTCCCAATGCTTCCTCATTCCCAAAAAGAGAGGAGGTCTTTGCCTAATCCTTGATCTCGCACTTCTACCCCCACCCTCTGCACCCCCTGCACCTCAAGCACTCCCCACCCCCACAGCCCCCTCCCAATCTCCCAAATGTTAACAAAGGGGCCACAATCCCTTGATGGGGCCTGGTATGCCCCTTAACCCTGGATCTGGTAAGTGTCATTTTCCAAAATGGCACCAACCTGACCTTGCCCTACCTGCCCCATCACGTAGGGGGTGCCACTGCACCCTAAAGCATTGTTGATACATTTGGGGGATGAGGGACAGGGGGAGGTATTTAGGGGCACTATAACCTCAATGATTGTAACCATTGGGGGTGAGTGGGAGCCGTGGGGGCAATGACAGCCTTTATTTTAATAGAAAGGGTGAATGGTGGAACATTGACTTTATTGAAGCCAGGGTTGGAGGGTGAGGGGGGGGGGGGAATGTTTCTATATGAGGACTTTATTCATATTTATTATATTTTGGGGTATAGGGGCTGCCTCGAGTGGCGGCCCCAGAGTGAAGAGGGAGTAAGCCCTTTAAATTTAACATGGTCTCCTTGGGACCCGTGTTAGGACCCTAGAGCTCCCGCGTTATATACAGTGATTCCCCAGGAGGTGTTATTATCGCGGCTGACCACTTTTGGCCGCAATAAAATATTAACATGAAATTGCCTATTGATGAGCTGCTATGCATGGATTTTCACAATTCAAACACGAAAATCACATACAAAGCAGCTCATTATAATAGGGAAGGGAATGTGGGCAGGGTCATGCAAAATATCACTTATATTATGCGATATCTCCGCGATAGGGATATATTGCGCGATAAACAGGGCATTAATGCCCTACCACAGCTCAATATATCTAGCTAGATTGTAATCCCTATGGAGTTAGGGAAATACCTACAGTACTGGAATGCAATTGGCTCTGAAAGTGTTTGAAAAGTGAAATATAAATTTTAAAAAAGAATGTATGAGTGTAAATATACATGCACAAATTTGTACCTGCTCCCAAGCAGATGTAGCTTTGTACATATATTTGTTACTGCTTCTGAGTAAACCCACAAGTTTTCAAAATGGATTTATGCGCATAAATCTCCTTTGAAAATTCTGGCTAAAGATTGCTGGTAAACAAAATACCTGCAGACCTTAGCCTATGCAGGCTGTTTGAAAATTACTCTCTTAAAGACTAACAAAATACTTGCCATTACCTTGGGAATATTATCTGATCTTTTTTGTTTACAGTGGATATCCCTACAGAAAATAGTACTGGAGTCTGATGCAGTGTAGTATTGCCAATTGATAAGCTTATGTTGGCACAACAACTTGACTGTTCCTTGTGCGTATGTAGCTTTGGCATCTGTAAAAAGGAAGAACTGCTGTTCTATTTTTGACACATTTTTCTTTTATTTGCTATTTTGGTACTAGATTTATTATTAATTTGTTCTTGCTGTTTTTCATACTAACTGTAATGGAATAGAGTAATATGGAAAATAAAAAAAATCTAACAATCATTATGAATGCAATATCTGCAGTGTTTAATTTTAGACTGTGATATTTCCATTGGTTACCATGTATGCCAGCACACTAGTTGTCTGGTTTTCAGGGGATATATTCAGTAAGCTGGAGAGCAGACAAGTTATCTGGATAAAGATAAGTGAATAACTTGTCCCGGATATTTAGCAGGATAAACATCCCGCTGAATATACTCATCTCAAGTTATCCAGCTACATATAACCGGATAAATTTAAACCTAACCGGCCAGCTTTTGAATATGGCTGATTAGGTCTAAAGTTATCTAGCCTTGTGTGGCTGGATGCCCAACTACTGAACCATATATGTTCAAAAGATATCTTGCTAACTGGTACTCCTCTGTGAAAAAGCACTAAACCCTTAATCACTAGCCTCCCAGCTCAATTCTACCCTTTCCCCCATAGCACAAATGTTAAAAACCCCTGCTAGCTAGGACCTCCCCCACAAAACTTTCTCAAATTTAAAGAATAATGCAATTATCTGCCCTTCCCCCTCAACTTCCCAGTAATGCAAAAAAATTATTTCCTCATCAACAATCTCCAAATATCCCCAATGCCACCACTGTCCCTCAAAAGCCTTCCCATACAACAAGTACTGGAATTGTACCTCCATCACACCAATTGTACACTGTGATCTTGGGTGCTTTCAGCATTACTCTGGCAGTAGCGCTAGAAGCATGAATTGTCAGTGTAACTGTCCAGTGCTGGACTGAATAGTTATACTGACAGCCTATTCTTGCAGTGCTACTACCGGAATGACCATAAAAATGCCTATGATCCCATGTCTCAAAATGGAAGCATGATTCAGGTACTGGGTGGGTGGGAGGGTTTTAGAGGGAAGATAACTGCATAGGGAGGGTTTGAGAGGTGGCGAGAATGTAATAATATTTTTGTATTTTTCGAGGAGGAAGGAGGATAGGTCTAAAATTATCCTGCTGACTTGATGCATCAAGCCTTGGTAGTGCTCTAATATGCAGTGTATATCACGCAATATAGCACTACTGTGACAACATCGCACAATATATACGCTAATTTGCATGATCCTGCCCAGGCTTCCTCCTCTATTACAATAGCCTGCTTTGCATATAATTTGCATTCATGACTAGTGCACATGCATGCAAAGAAGGTCACTAATAGGCAATTCTATGTTAAAATATTAGCGCAACCAGCAGAGAAAGTGGTCAGCCATAATAAAATAACACCTCCTAGGATTTCAATATATTTAAAGCAGGACTCCCAGGAACCTATCGTGGGTCCTGAGGCTCCCATGTTACATTTAAAAGGCCATGCAAAGGTGAAAGAAATCGCCATGACAATATCAAAAGATTGAGTGGGGGTCAGGGCTGACCCCCTGCTCAAGCCAGGGCCATCACTTGAGGAGGCCCCAATTCCTCAGTTAAAAAAGAAAAAGTATCCACGCATGGCAATAGCCCCCCCCCCCCACAAAGGTAACAGTAAAAGTCATTGGTGTTCAGGGTTACCCCCCTCCCCCCACCCCAATAGTAAAAGAACCTCATTGGGCTATAGTGTTCTCCCAGGCACCTCCCTTCCCCCCAAAGATATAAGTAAAAATCATTGGGGTTCAGTAAGAATACCCTCTCCCTCCCCCTCAAATGTATAACAAAAGGTCACTGGTGTTCAGGGACCCCCCCCCACCCCCCCACCCCATCATGTGACCGGCAACATTAGATTGGCACCATTTTGGTCCCATCATGGGACCTCTAACTTTTAAGGTCAGGGGGTGTGAAAAAAGGGCTTGGGGGTGGATATAAGAAATTGCCATGCTGGGTCAGACCAAGGGTCCATCAAGCCCAGCATCCTGTTTCCAACAGAGGCCAAACCAGGCCATAAGAACCTGGCAATTACCCAAACACCAAGAAGATCCCATGCTACTGATGCAATTAATAGCAGTGGCTATTCCCTAAGTACACTTGATTAATAGCAGTTAATGGACTTCTCCTCCAAGAACTTATCCAAACCTTTTTGGAACCCAGCTACACTAACTGCACTAACCACCTCCTCTGGCAACAAATTCCAGAGCTTAATTGTGCATTGAGTGAAAAATAATTTTCTCCGATTAGTCTTAAATGTGCTACTTGCTAACTTCATGGAATGCCCCCTAGTCCTTCTAATATCCGAAAGTGTAAATAACCAATTCACATCTACTTGTTCAAGACCTCTCATTATCTTAAAGACCTCTATCATATCCCCCCTCAGCCGTCTCATCTCCAAGTTGAACAGCCCTAACCTCTTCAGCCTTTCCTCATAGGGGAGCTGTTCCATCCCCTTTATCATTTTGGTTGCCCTTCTCTGTATCTTCTCCATCACAACTATATCTTTTTTGAGATTCGGCGACCAGAATTGTACACAGTATTCAAAGTGTGGTCTCACCATGGAGCGATATAGAGGCATTATGACATTTTCTGTTTTATTAACCATTCCCTTCCTAATAATTCCTAACATTCTGTTTGCTTTTTTGACTGCTGCAGCACACTGAGCCGACTATTGGTTATTTTTCCCTATATGCAAAACCTTGCACTTGTCCACATTAAATTTCATCTGGAGGTGTGGGGATCTCTAAACACTAATGACCTTTTAGCAGTATGTTGCCCTAGAGGCCGATATACTAGAGATGTGAATCGTGTCCTCGATCGTCTTAACGATCGATTTCGGCTGGGAGGGGGAGGGAATCGTATTGTTGCCGTTTGGGGGGGGGTAAAATATCGTGAAAAATCGTAAAATCGTGAGCCGGCACATTAAAACCCCCTAAAACCCACCCCCGACCCTTTAAATTAAATCTCCCACCCTCCCGAACCCCCCCCAAATGACTTAAATAACCTGGGTGTCCAGTGGCGGTCCGGAACGGCAGCGGTCCGGAACGGGCTCCTGCTATTGAATCTTGTTGTCTTCAGCCGGCGCCATTTTCCAAAATGGTGCCGAAAAATGGCGGCGGCCATAGACCAACACGATTCCACGGCAGGAGGTCCTTCCGGACCCCCGCTGGACTTTTGGCAAGTCTTGTGGGGGTCAGGAGGCTCCCCCCAAGCTGGCCAAAAGTTCCTGGAGGTCCAGCGGGGGTCAGGGAGCGATTTCCCGCCACGAATCGTTTTCCATACGGAAAATGGCGCCGGCAGGAGATCGACTGCAGGAGGTCGTTCAGCGAGGGTTCCGGCGCAGGAGCCCGTTCCGGACCGCTGCCGTTCCGGACCGCCGCTGGACACCCAGGTTATTTAAGTCATTTGGGGGGGGTTCGGGAGGGTGGGGGATTTAATTTAAAGGGTTGGGGGTGGGTTTTAGGGGGTTTTAGTGTGCCGGCTCACGATTCTAATGATTTATAACGATAAATCGTTAGAATCTCTATTGTATTGTGTTCCATAATGGTTTAAGATGATATTAAAATTATCGGACGATAATTTTAATCGTCGAAAAACGATTCACATCCCTACGATATACTAAGCAGACTGACCAAGTCTGCCCCTTTTTTTTTTTTTTTTTTTAGAAACACAAAATTAAAATGGTTCAGCGTAGAATTTAACAACAAGTAAAGAAAATCAAAAATAATAATATTATAACAACCTAAACCATTAATCTCAATTCAATCTTGAGAGAAATGCGGTATAACACACAAGTCTGCCCCTTTTAATAAAACAACATCTGCATCCTGGATTTTCTTGCGAGACAACCTCTTTAAATCTTGGGTCTGTCTATAAATCTTTTTTATGTTGTCCCAAATCCTTTCTCCACTGTTTCTTAGCTCTATGTACCCCCTGTCACTTCTTTACTAAATCATAGGAAAACCAAGGGGAAGTAGGAGTGTTTCTTAAAGCAGCTATAGTTTTAGGAGGAGCTATCTTTTTATATATCTCAGATAAAGAACAATACCATTTGTCCACTAGTTCGGACACATTGCTAGAATCATCTTTCTCCAGAAGGGGCTGCCAATTTTTATAACATTTAAATCAGGCTTTGATCTAACAATTTTCTTGATTTTTCCATCTAACAGGCAAGTTTCATCATGGAACCACCAAAAAGCACAAGCACTGTACACAATTTAACTGTACTGCTGTTTCATGACAGAACAGCAGGTCAAGAGTATGACCAGTGAAGTGCGTACAGCTGAGCCAGTTGAATCAGTCCGATAGCAGACATGACCACCAAAGATTCTTTGGCACAAACAGAATTATTACTCTCCATATATTGATTAAAATCCCCAATAATCACATTATTCAAATTAAGATGTGGCATAGATAATTCTTTGAAAAGCTTCAGAATTTTATCAATTTGTTGCCCTGGGAGGCACCTTGGAGTTGGAGAAAAGGAGTCTGCACCTATTAATAAAATAACATCTGTAACTTGGATTTTCTTGTGAGACAACTTCTTTAAATCTTGGGCCTTTCTATAAATTACAAGCTCTCCTTCCCCTTCTCCCCACCTCCCGCTTTCCCTCTATGACTTGACCTTTACATGAAAAGTCAGAGAGCATGCTTGGTTTAAGAGTGCTACATCTGCTTCACTATGCCATAACTCAGCAACAAACAGCAAAAAATAAGTCTAAGCTGTGTTGTAAGATAAAATCAGCAATCTGAACATGTTTCTTACTGATCTGGAATTTATATTTAGTGAGTTCACCATGATCCTGAGTCCGAATATAAGGAAATATTTTTTCACAGAAAGGGTGGTGGATGTGTAGAACGCCCTCCTGGAGCAGGTGCTTGTGGTTAAAACCATAACAGTAAGAGTCAAGGACGCATTGAAAATTTGCACATTTGCTGTTAACTTTCAGGGACACACTTGCTGGCAGACAGAAACACTCTGTCTTGTATTTGAATACAGAGTTCTATACCTATTTTTAGTGGAAGATTTATTGGGTACTTTTGCATCTGTAAATCCTTGGAATTACCTGTGTTTTATGTTGAAAAGAAAACTGGACCCTGGTGAGTTTACTTTATTTTCTCTGTGTATTTTCCAGTGTGTAATAATTCCCAAGTATATTCTCCAGCTATGGGTAATGAACTTTATATCCCCTTGCTAAAACCCCCCACGTGCTTGAGTGGGTGAGTTGAAGTAAAGGAGTAAGAGAAAACAGGAGGGCTTGAGATTCACCCAAGGTCTCAACAGAAGAGAGAGAGAGATTTTGGTGGGCTTCTGCTCATCAGACTTACTTTTGATTCCAGTGCTAGACTGTTTTGGAAATTTTCCATCTGACCAGTCTCAAGGGAAGGGTGAACTCCCAGTATCCCAAATATTTTACCCAAGTGACCAGGAAAAGCAAGAGTAAAGAGAAATTCAGAGACTTTTGAGAAAAGAAATCAAGATGTTCTGGATGTGGACCCTTGGACCAAAGTGGAGTTGTTGCAACCTGCAGGTTCCCACTGTTGGCTGGTGGAGCTGGTTGTGGCAGAGGCCTACTGGAGTTTCACCTATACTAGCCCGCATTCCCCTTAGGCTAAACCCTTGAGTGCCGGAGCCAGCAGGACTTAGGTGCGGGCCTCTGCTGTTGGAGTGAAGATCCATTGAAGAAGATGAGTCTCAGGCCAGGGTCCCAGGCAGATAGAACACAGACAGTGTCAGAGGCAGACAATGGTCAGGGCAGGTGGCGATCAAACAGAGTCAAGGTTCAAGCAGCAGTGGTCAGTGGCAGGTAGAGTTCCATCAGAGTTGGAGTTCAAAGCCAGAGAGCTGTCCAAGCGAAGGAGGGAGGGAGAAGCAAGCAGGGAGGCAAGGAGCAACACAGGCAACAAAGAGGCTGGAGACTGAAGACAAGGAACTGAAGACTGACCAAAAGGAAGACGAAGACAAGAGACTGAAGACTGACCACGGATGAAGGACAAGGAACTGAAGAACAAGACCAAGACCACTGAGGCAAGGAGCAGGAATGTAAGAACAAAGAATTGGAATGCAGGAACAAGGCAGAGGTAGTCGACCTATTGCCGAGGCAAGGAAGAGCTGCTGAGGTAGTCTTTTATAGGCAGAGAGTTCTGATGTCATCAGAGGGTGCCACAGGGTATTTCCCACTGTGAACCCTTTAAATTAAGGCAGATCGGGTGTACGCGCACCTAGGAGCAGCCTCTGCTGAAGTTGGAGGTGTATTTCCTCCAGAGTTGTATTGGGCCTGGTTAGACACACAGTGGTTGGCCACGCATTCTTTCGGAGGGATTGCCCTGGCATCGAGAGCTCTTGTGAACATCTTAGGGCTGGAGGTAAGGGCCGCAGTCTGCGGCCCTGCCCCATGGATCACTGATCACAACACAAGAGACTCAACCTTTGAATGATATTTCAGTCTGCAGACCCCTGATTAGCCTTTTAAAGCACCATGGAAAGAGAATGATCTGTGATATGTTTTTCCCCTAATAATGATCATAAGTCTAGGAAACAATCAACAGAGAAAGAAGCAGGTGCATTTCAGCCAATATATTACTTTTTAATGATTTTCATGGTCTCCTAATAAGGAAAGAATCCTGAGACATGGTCATGATATTGATCATAGGGAGAGTAATTTTCAAACAACCCCCATAGAGGTAAAGTCAATGTTTATCAGATCACACAAAGTTTACCAAGTATTTTCAAAGTGAACTTACACTTCAAAGTTCACTTTAAAATGTGCAGGTAATTGGCCAGGTACATGCATACATTCACTCAAGTAAAGTTACACCTTCTCTTCAGAGGGAGTAACTTATGCTCGCAATTTTTTAAATAAAAATATATGCATGTAAGTGCCGTCTCCACTCCAACTTTGCCCCTGGAAACCTCTGCTCAACTTGCTTAAAATTATGCAGATTATGCACTTACCTTTACATGACCTCAGTGCCAGGCTATTTTAGTACAGCCATTTATGTTCATAAAACTGTGTTTTATGCACATTCAGGCTTTTGAAAATTATCCCTAAATATATAAATAGGGCAAGGGCTGAGGCTTGATTTCAGCTTTCTATCAATGTATAATAAATATCATCAATTTTCTGGAAGGGTGGTTGTTTTAGAAGTGTGAAAAAGTCACTGGAGTTGTTTATTGAAGACTACCAGATTTTGTTTTCTTCTAAGACAGTATTTTCTTTCCTGACACACAGTCAAAGGGTAGAATGCACACAATTTTTGAAATATCAACATAGAATTATTCATGCTATTCCACTGGCCTGAACAGGAATTAGTAATATTAGTAATAGAGCGCAATTATTTTCACACTGAACATAATGAAGATAATTCAAAATATAAGATTAACACTCCCCAGCCACCCACCCAAACACACACACACAATGAAGACAAGGAGCTAAAATTCATGCAAATATTTTTTAGCATGCATGTGCTAAAAAGCTTATGTGCATGCTAAAATGCCACTTAACTTGCAAAATACTAAGAAGGTAACGTTCAATAGGGATGTGAATCGTTTTCCATATCGTCTTAACGATAGAAATCGTGTGGCAGGGCAAGAAAATCGTCTTAGGCACGATTTTTTAGTTAAAAAATCGTTAAAAATCGTTTTTTCCGATTAGTGCGCACTAACTGGAGTTAGTGCGCACTAACTGAAAATGATACAATTTGACACTTTTCAGGTCAGTTAAGGTCAGTTTAGGAATGAATATGTATTCCTATTGGCTGCCCTCTTATTTATTCATGTTACCAAGTTTCCTACTGACAGTATATGGGGGATGGGAAATGGAAACAGTTGGTAGCTTGACAAAACAAGTAATGTGATCAGTCAATGTGACTAGAACTTGTGCCCTAACCCTGATACCAGGGGTATTGTGATCTTCCTGCACACAGTGCCCTATCCCTATTAATACCAGGAGTGTTGTGATCTTCCTGCACACAGTGCCCTATCCCTAATACCAGGGGTGTTGTGATCTTCCTGCACACAGTGCCCTATTCCTGATACTGGGGGTGTTGTGATCTTCCTGCACACAGTGCCCTATTCCTGATACCGGGGGTGTTGTGATCTTCTTGCACACATCCCGGTATCAGGGATAGGGCACTGCATGCAGGAAGATCACAACACTCCTGGTATTAATAGGGATAGGGCACTGCATGCAGGAAGATCACAACACTCCTGGTATTAATAGGGATAGGGCACTGCATGCAGGAAGATCACAACACCCCTGGTATCAGGGATAGGGCACTGTGTGCAGGAAGATCACAATACCCCGGAGGAGTGAGGGTCAGGCAGCTCCCCCCTGTCTGTGAAGCCAGCCTCTCACTAGTAATGCAGGGAGGGAGCTGTCTCAGACTTCACCATCCTCCCCCCCCCTCACCCACACACCATTCACTAGCTGGGACATGGGGGAAGTCAGGAGTGAGGGTCAGGCAGCTCCCCCCTGTCTGTGAAGCCAGCCTCTCACTAGTAATGCAGGGAGGGAGCTGTCTCAGACTTCACCATCCTCCCCCCACCCCCCCCCTCACCCACACACCATTCACTAGCTGGGACATGGGGGAAGTCAGGAGTGAGGGTCAGGCAGCTCCCCCCTGTCTGTGAAGCCAGCCTCTCACTAGTAATGCAGGGAGGGAGCTGTCTCAGACTTCACCATCCTCCCCCCCCCCCCTCACCCACACACCATTCACTAGCTGGGACATGGGGGAAGTCAGGAGTGAGGGTCAGGCAGCTCCCCCCTGTCTGTGAAGCCAGCCTCTCACTAGTAATGCAGGGAGGGAGCTGTCTCAGACTTCACCATCCTCCCCCCCCCCCCCTCACCCACACACCATTCACTAGCTGGGACATGGGGGAAGTCAGGAGTGAGGGTCAGGCAGCTCCCCCCTGTCTGTGAAGCCAGCCTCTCACTAGTAATGCAGGGAGGGAGCTGTCTCAGACTTTACCATCCTCCCCCCCCCCCCTCACCCACACACCATTCACTAGCTGGGACATGGGGGAAGTCAGGAGTGAGGGTCAGGCAGCTCCCCCCTGTCTGTGAAGCCAGCCTCTCACTAGTAATGCAGGGAGGGAGCTGTCTCAGACTTCACCATCCTCCCCCCCCCCCTCACCCACACACCATTCACTAGCTGGGACATGGGGGAAGTCAGGAGTGAGGGTCAGGCAGCTCCCCCCTGTCTGTGAAGCCAGCCTCTCACTAGTAATGCAGGGAGGGAGCTGTCTCAGACTTCACCATCCTCCCCCCCCCCCCCCTTACCCACACACCATTCACTAGCTGGGACATGGGGGAAGTCAGGAGTGAGGGTCAGGCAGCTCCCCCCTGTCTGTGAAGCCAGCCTCTCACTAGTAATGCAGGGAGGGAGCTGTCTCAGACTGGTATCAGGGTTAGGGCACTGTGTGCAGGAAGATCACAACACTCCTGGTATTAATAGGGATAGGGCACTGTAAGAGATGACTGTAGTAGATTGAATAAAGATCTGATGTTTCTGCTCTCCTCACACCAAACAAAAACAACACACAAGCAGAGAAGCCCTTCTTACAAAGCTGAGCTAGTGAGTTAAGTAGGAGGAAAAGTAAACATACTTGTGCCAGTGTGGCTACTTAAAAAATACACTTACCAACAATCAATTACATATATTTGAACTGTGTACAGTTCCTGCCAGGACCACCTTTCTAAAATGCACAGTGATTGGCAAATTCAACATGCACTAGCATTTCAGGTGCCTGCTAACAAAAATAATAAACAAACAAGTTCTAGTCACGTGAGTGCTGATCATTACATTACTTTTTTTGTCAAGCTTCCAACTGTTTCCATTTCACATCCCCCCAACCATTACCTCAGTATTAGCCTTGGTAACATCAATAGATAAGAGCACAGCCAGCCAATAGGAATACATACATACATATTCATTCCTAAGTGACCTTTACTGACCTGGGAAGTGTGAACACTTTGTTTCATTTTCTGTTGGTGTTCGTTAGTTTCCAGTTCCATTTCCCATCCCCCCAACCATCACCTCAGTGGTAACCTTGGTAACATCAATAGATAAGAGGGCAGCCAGCCAATAGGAACACATATTCATTCCTAACTGACCTTCAGTGACCTGGAAAGTGTTTATTTGTATCATTTTCAGTTAGTGCGCACTAAATCGAGTTAGTGCGCACTAACACGATTTAACAATTTTTAACGATAAATCGTTAGAATTTCTATTGTATCGTGTTCTATAATGATTTAAGACGATATAAACATTATCGGACGATAATTTTAATCGTTGAAAAACGATTCACATCCCTAACGTTCAAACTGGCACGCAGGTCACTCTGATGCATATATGATAGTGTGTGCCCAGATACGCAACCATTTTATAATCTGAGCAAACATATGCATGCATGTTATAAAACAGCCTTGGCATTTGCACATAAGGCACATAAATTGGGTTTCTACCGCATAAGTCGGGGTATTTTAAAACTGGCGCACGTCCACGCCAGGACCAGTTTCACCAGTTCGTCCACCGGTTCACTTAGTGTTGAGCTAAATCCTCTAAACCCCCCTTATTCCCTTATTTTAATAGCCTGCATCCCCCCCCAGTTAACCCTGACTCTTTAAACGCCTTGAAATGGCTGGTTTTTTGTTTGGTTTTTTTTACAGTTACACCTCATCCATAGTAGAAGTAAAGTTACGTGGCAGAGAACTAAGGCACGTGCTGAGACGCATAAGTATTTATATCCTCATTTCTTGGCCATGCTGTGAAATGGTCCTTTCCCACTCAGACCACGCCAACACCATGTACCTTTTTGAACTTGAGTGAGATGTGTGTGCTTTGGGAGATACACGCACATCTGGGTGGCTTTCAAAATTTGGTCTGCTATTAATCAAAAGGAATAGCAGTTTGGGATTTATTTAATGTTTGGCTCTGCACCGGCTTCCTGTACAATGCAGAATACATTATAAAGTATTAACCCTAATTTTCAGTATCATCGACAATACTGACCTATGCCTATAAGGAGTTACACTTCATCTTTACTCACCACAGAGAACCCTAAGATCACGAAACAAAGGACTTCTAACAGTGGCGTCCACTCGGAACACACTCCTAACGCAAATAAGAGACCGAATGTTCTCCAAAGTAGACCCCAAGTTGTGGGCCCTCGCATTCACCTTCTCCACAACCATGGGGTGGAAAGTGACCCACGCAGAGTTGACGAATTGCAATACAACTAATGTAATATACACGATTACTTGCACTTGCCCTAAAGTATATGTTGGACACATGAAAAGACCTGTTAAAGTGCGCATGTTGGAACATTGTTCTAGGATTAGAAACAATGTGCTGTCGGCACCTTTGGTTGAGCATTGCATTGCATTGGGACACAGTTTTGAGGACCTTAAATGGATGGTTTTGGAGAAGGTGAACGCGAGGTCCCTGTTTGCTGACATTGCATCTTTGCTTAATTACAGAGAACAGTATTGGATACATACATTACAAACGGAACATCCGGTTGGATTGAATGATCTGATTGATTGGTCATCTTTACTGTGATTTGGTCTCCGTATAGACTTACAGCTGTCTTGGTTGCTACGCTGAGTTACGCTATAGAGGATAACGTGATGTGGTCCCTTTAAGAAGAGGACGCTGAGAGTGGGAACTTAAGTTCGCCATTTTGAAAAGTTTTGAGGCAGCACTTTGTGAGTGAGCTGGTTCAAGAGAGAAAACCTTTATGGATTAATACCTTGGAGTAAGGTTACAATGAAGGATAAGAACTGAGACGACATGTGGGTGAGCGGTGACCCCTGATGAAGAATTCAGTTTCGAAACCTGGCCACGTTGGGTTCAAGCGCTCCTGTTCAGTTGATCAAGCTAAGTGCTCTTTCACGTCGTCATTTTCTATAGCCATATGTGCTCTTGTTCAGTTGACATAACGAAGTGTTCTCTTTTACGTCGTTATTAAGATTGATACAAAGATTTTTTCATCTATGAAGGAACTGTGTGTTTAAAAGAACGCGGCGGCAAGCTGTTCTCACAAAAAAAATTTGTATCTATTATCTTTGAAATATTTGAGAATTTTTGAATTTCTTGATTAAAAGTGATACAAATAAGTGGGTGGATGGTGGTTTGTTCATGATTAAAAGTAAGGGTCGAGTTAACTTGGATGGGACCTGTGCTCGTTTATGAAACGACCACCTTACACCTCAAAAAGTTTTTTTGTGTCTTTTATAAGAAATTAACAAAAGTGATTAAATTTCAATAAAAAAAAGAAAAAAATTCTGTTTAAAGATTTTTTGTGCATGCGGGTTGTGATTTTGTTGGATTTAGGTATCACCTGCATTGGTGGATTTTTTGCTTGTGTGGTTCCATACTAATTGTAGCATGTACCTGCTAATGACTTCTGGATCTAGTTCAGCTTTAGCATCTATGCTAACCGTCAGTGCATAAGCCTCTTTACATTTGAAATTCACTATATAAGAGATCAAGTTAACAGGGAAGTCCAATAGGGATGTGCATTTGTTTTAAATGAATGAGTAAAATGCGATGAATGAGGCCATTTTCATTTCATTCTGAATAAAATGAACCTAAAATAGCCTCTGATGAAAATACCCCAAAATAATAATTTTGTATTTGGCTAATATAAAAAAAAAAAAAAAAGGATCTCTGGTGGGACCAAAGTCAGTCTGGTCCTGACTTTGATGCCTATGACCAATGCTAGGTCCCATCACCAAGGCCTGGGCCTAGGCCCAGGCCTGAAGCTGGAATCTGGCCGGGGCCTCGGCATTGAATGTGGGCCTAGCCTGTAATCTCCATGTTGGGACCTGGCCTTTGGGCTAGGCCCCAGCATCAGGCCTTACCCTAGGCAGAGCCAGCTGGCACCATTTTGGAAAATAATGGCTGCTAGGTCCTGGAGCGTAGGGGTTGTTCTGGACCCCCATTTGACCACATTAGCAGATTAGATAAGTCTAGAGGAGGTCAAGATGGTAGACTACAGGGTGGGCAATGTTTGTTGGGGGAACTGGCATGCATTATTTGCAAACAGCGCACACAAAAAAATGATAGAAAATAAAACAAAATTTCATACTTTTTTCTCTCGTTTAGTTTTAAAATCAAAATGAAATGAAATAGGAAATATCACTAACATTTCCTGTTTAGTTTCAAACAAAAACACATTGCTAATTTCAATGAGACCCTCCTCTTCCATACATGCATTATCAAGTTGCAGTATATCAGAAATTGCTAGCATGCAAGGCTAGCACATGCTCAAATGTAAAAATGTTAGCAAACACCTGTTAGTATTTACACCATCTTTATTCTCTACCTTTATTCAAAGCTGTCAGGTCCATGAAAAGACAACATTCACAGAATCCTTGACAAGCATACTGTTTCCTTATACACTCCGGTGTAATGATCGTAAGTCTTTGTGTTGTGGCATAGTCGACTCAGCCTAATAGGCAAACCTACTAGGCCCACGCTGACAGCTGCGGAGATGCCGTAAACTGGGATTGAGCTAGGGTTTCTCTTATACCAGCCCCTTCTGCCGCAGGTTTAACCCTTGGGTTTCAGGGGCCAGCAGGATGTAGGCAAGTGTCTCCATGGGCAGTCAGGAAGAGAATGTCCGAAGGCAGGCTGACTGTCAGATCAGGCAGCGATCAGGGAGTTACCAAGTTCAGGCCAAGGGTCAAGGAAAGTAGCAAAGTAGTATGAGGTAAAGTATGGCGGCAGGCAAGAGAGTAATCCGGATCCTCAGCAGATATCTACACCAGGCAGGCAAGAGTAGGTCTGGGACAGGGCAAGGCAGGAAGTAGAGGTGAATCAGGCTGGGACAAGGCAGGCTGGATGGAGCAGGCTGAACACGGAAAGCTGGATGGGGCAGGCTGAACACGGAAAGCTGGATGGGGCAGGCTGGACAAGGGAAGCTGGGAAAGGCAGGCTATATAAGGCAAGCAGGAACAAGGTTTCAAGATGTAGCAACATGCACTACAAGGCTGCAGGAGGACCTGCTGCTGAGGCAAGTAGAGAAATGTGGTAGGAGTTTAAATACCCCGCCACGTGATGTCATCAGGAAGCATCAGAGTGGAGGTTTCCCACTGCAGAGCCTTCTTAGACCCCCAGGTTATTGGCTGAGGCCAAGATAGGTGACAAAAGATTTTTTTTTATTATTTTTAACATTCAGAACAAAACAAATGGAAGACCATGAAATGTTTTTTCTTTCATTACATTTTGAAAATGAAATGAAACAAAATAGGAAATATCATTGACATGTCCTATTTAATTTTAAACAAATGCATATCCTTATTATCTAGATAGGTGAATAACTCTTTGGGAGTGGAGTGAAGCATGGCAATGGGGACTACAGGCTACCTCCTGCTCCTATGTACTTCAAATATCTGTTCTCATGCCTATTCAAATTACTTTTTGCCTCTTCCAAACCATGAATAGCATCTGGATATCTCCTTTATGCCAATAGGTATTTGAAAAAAAAACCAAACAATATTTGATCAGTTTTCGACAAATAGTGGTCTGAATCTCTGGGTGTGAATCAATCCCTAGGAGTTTAACTTCATTATAGTGATGTTTAGTACATTCACAGGCTTACTTTGTATAGGCAAACTGTTTTAGTCACTTTTTTCAATTAAGTTTTTCTACTTATGAATTAATTCATAAGCATATATTTGTGTGAATATTCATGAAAACATTCAAAAGGCAATTTGAAAAGTGAATACATGCATATATTTTCAGTATTTCATTTTATGCTGTTTTATCCTGAGTTGACCCTTTTAGTCACTTTGCGTTAAGAATGCCTAATGGACTTTATTTTAAGATCCAATCTTTGTTATACAATGTACAAGTTGTTGTTTTTTTTTTTAGTATTTCCTTTTTTACCAGAAGCAGAAGGGAAAAATTGGGTATCACCATGCTTTGTGCATAGTAATTGGCATGCACCTGTCAACCTGCACAGATGGAACAATTCACTGTTTTAATTATTTAATCTAAATATCCCTGCAAGGAAGATAACATGCTCAGGAAGAGTCCCAGATATCCAGTATGCATATATAAACAAGAAGTTTTAATGCTGGTTCACGCTACAGATTGCAAAAACCTCTCCAACTGATATGCCATAAACTGGATTCTCATAGGAACGCACATTACTATATCCCAGTGTGGCACACTGCAATCACTGTAATCAGTTTGAAGTAGTAAAATATTCCATAGACACAGATGCAAGAGCACAGTCTGAAACCTGTTGTCTGTTGTCTGCACTTACAGTGCACATTTAGAACACAACCAGGTACACACTTCTAGCACACAATCATGTTTCAGTACGTACTTTTTTTTTTGCAACCATATATTTAGTTTGGCTGAGTTCTGGTCTTAGTTGCACAAACCTGGAGGTTTAAATATGTCCTTCCCACTGTCCAGATAAGTTATCGATGGATTTCCAGCGTACTTTTGTTCATGCACCAGGCGTGAACAAAAGTACGCTGGATTTTACAAGATACGCGCGTATCTTATAAAATCCGGGGTCGGCGCGCGCAAGGGGGTGCACATTTGTGCTACTTGCGCGCGCCGAGCCCAGCGCGCGCTGCCCGTTCCCTCCCAGGCCGCTCCGAAATCAGAGCGGCCTCAGAGGGAACTTTTTTCCTACCCCCCCGCACCTTCCCTTCCCCTACCTAACCCACCACCCCGGCCCCCCCACACACCTTTATCGGAGAAGTTACTACTGCCTCCGGGCAGTAGTAACTTCTCCGATAAAGGTGTGGGGGGGATAAACGCCCCCGACCCCTAGCCATGTGTGGGGGGGATAAATGCCCCCGACCCCTAGCCATGCCCCCTGGCCACGCCCCCGACCGCCCCTTTTTGCAAGCCCCGGGACTTACGCGCGTCCCGGGGCTTGCGCGCGCCGCCGAGCCTATGCGTACCCCTTTGAAAATCTACCCCGTAGTGAGCACCCATTTTCCTAATGGCATGCAGTCACATCTCCTGGGCACCTGATGTAGTATTTAAATGAGGGGATGCATAACGAAAGATGTGCAAAAGGGAGAATTGTGCATCCCTAGGGTTCAAATGCATCAAGAACCCATAATTGCAACGTGCGCTCAGTACGAGTGTCCATTTTTATCTTGCTTCTTATGGCCAACTTTGCTGAGGTTGCTGAAGATGCCTATAGCTAAGCATCCCTTGTTAAGGACATCTAAATTGTGCACCCAGAAGAATTTATTTTTATTTTTTTTTAAATCAAGCCAATATACATTTATTTTTCAACACCGCCGGCAGTAAATTTAAGTTTCACAATGATACTAATTAGGAGGAACCACCTCCAGGGCTAGAGTTAAATTTGCCACGGTAAAGTGTGCATTGGGCCCCCAGCAATTTTTTGCATCTGGGTTAATAGCTAATAGCTCATCTACATGGAATTTACATGTTATGGGCGCTATCAGCTACATATTTGTTTGAGCGCGTGTTTTGGACACACTAATCTCCTCATTGCATCGGGTGCTGATTTAGCCCGTCCAAAACGTATGCCCAACTGTGCATAGACTCATGTGCTAGGCTGCACGCACTTTATTGCATTGGCCCCTATGACAGCAACAATGGATGCTGACAGGAGCACTATGATTGGCCGAAACTCCTGGGGGCAGTGCCAGGATGGGTGGGCGGGAGGGTTCTGGTTCAAGTTGCGGGAAGGAGGGTGTGCATTAGGGGAGGGTTCAGAAACCACAGATAATTTCAGAATTTGGGGTTGGGTGGGGTGATTTATCTGGCTAGTAGGCCGGCAACATTTAAAATCTTATGTGGTGTTAGGGGTTATTTGAGTGCTACGCCCCCCGTAAGTTTCAGTTTCTCTGAGGGGTAGGGGCCACAAGGTTTTTCAAATTTTCTTTTATATTTCCTCTACTTAATGGGCTATGATTTAATATAGTTGGTTAATGCTACTATTATCTGGGTATATGTAACCAGATAACTTTCAAACCTAATCAGCTATTTTGAAATGTAACTGGTCAAATTTGAAAGTGATCCAGGTATGTATGTATACCCAAATAATTCTAGGTGAGTGTATTCGATGGGAGACTTGTCCTGATGAATATTGGTGACAAGTTATCCGGCACATTTGCTATATGTTTCCCTCTTGTGTAGCGGACCCTATGCTCACGCTACCAGTAAGTCTTGGGTGTTAAGTATCAGCTAGTTGGTATAGGATGGTTCATGGGGAGGTTCCATTCAAATGCAGCCCCTCCTTTTGCAGGGTCTGGAATGGCCATCCCTCTGGGTAGGACATATACACGCTCCCTTGCTAGAGCTTGAGGGGGTAGCCCTTTTCGGTTCACTGAGAGTTCAGAGGTATTTTTGCAGGCCCAGAAGAGCCAAGCGAGCCCTGTTTGGTGGTCCTCACTAGGATCAGGAGAGTTTTTTTTTCTTTCTAGTCCACTCCTTGACTGGTTTGCATTTTTTCCCTCTGGGTACATTTTTTGGAATTTACTATTTTAAGTGGTAGGAGCCTTACTGCAGCCTGTACACCTCCTGGGTCCAGGGAACAGGGAACCTTGGGTCTGGGGCTGTGCAGGTTAGGGAAGACCTGCCATCAATACCTTCTATGAGGAAGGGGGGTGCCAGAGTCCTGCTGTAAGGATACGCTCCTGTGTTATCTTCGGTTTTTTGGAAGATTTGTTTTTCGAGATCCAGAAGAAAGTTCTAACTGCCCTTCCTTCCTGCCTGGAGCACAGAGCCCTACTTCATATCAGAGCAAAGAAAGGAAAAGGCTGCATCCGAAACAAAGAAAGAAATCAACTAACTGTGAGTAAAGGCAAAGCCTAACATCTTTGAAGACACCCATCGGGTGCTTCTAACCCCTGGGGAGAGAGCGAGCTTCCCTCTGTGTGCATAGACAGTAACTTTGCATCCTTGTCAGTTGGAGCAGTGTTCTGCCCATCTAAAGGACACCCTATCCATCTGGGGACTCTGCTTTTCCATGCCGTGGACGGTAGAAGTTTCCCTGGCCTGGCATCAGATATTCCTGAACATATTGAGGAAGAGAATGTAAAAGAACATATACCGTGGTGCTGTGGATTAACTTGTGTGCTATTCTCATACATTTAACAACAGTAAAGCTTAAGGAATACACCACATTTTTCAACTTATATACATTTTTCACTGACATTTGTTGGTAGTAGAAGTCAGAACGAAAAAATGACTTAAAAAAATTTACATGCATGAGAAAGGGGGGGTGATGATGATATAAAGTCTAACCGCTTTCAAACAAATTTATGAAGGCAGCCCAAATGTATGAGCAGTATCCCTAAAATGCTAACCTGTGCTGTTGAAGATCATAATCACAGGTGATTCTGTCAAGACTATGGCAGCACAATGGTGGAATTTTAACAGAGGAGGCAGGATTATTCCAGAGCCTTCAAGCCTGAAGGCTATTATTGCAAGCTCCTTAAGGTACTAACGAAATAGTGTTTAATAGAAGGACTTTGCCTGGAATCACTCACACAGAACAATGGAGAAGCACGGCCGTGTATCCCATTACTGTTATTTACTAATGCCACTATTAAATATAACAGGTAGTACTAACCAGCAATGATTTACTTTTAATTAGGATCAAAGTTAGGAAACTTTTCTGAACTTTTCAAATAGTGAGCAATATAATACAGCTACTTTTAAATATCCTACCTTTCAAATAGGCTAACTTGGATTCACATGATTCTTACTGCTGAAAAACCCAAGCAGCACAATTTCTGAAGTGAACAAGACAGCTAAAAGGAACTCTCTGTTTTATCCATTTAGTTCCTAATCTTGATATGGTGACTCCTTAGGGTTGATTCCTTTATTATGGGGTGAAGTGTACAAAACCATCTACGTGATGGAGACCCTGCTCGCATCATGTTTTTACTGTCATCATGTTGTACCATGAAATGACCACTGTATGGCATTTTAGGGGGATAAATCTTATGGATGTTCAGGGGGAAAACATCTGTTTCCATTTTTGGTTTGTTTTTGGGAGGTTTTTTTCCCACAAATTTTGGTTCATGGATTGCTTGATTTGTTCCATTTGTGTGAAAAAAAAACAAATCAAACAATAAACAACAAACAAACCAAAAATGGCCAGAAAACGAGGCTGACCTCCCTCCCACCCTCCTAGAAAAATGCTGAGGCCAGGATCCCCCCTCCCCCCCTCCCCCCAGCCCCACTTACCCAATCCAGTGGGGATCTGCTGGCTAGGACTAGGCCGAAGCCTCGGACTTGCATAGGCCTAGGCCGAGGTAGGTCTCCATACTGATGTATTGACTCAAAAGGTCCTTACCAGTGCTGTGTCCGGAGAAGAATAGTAATGGGGAAATTTAGTACAAAGAGGTCCATGACCATTGTAGGGTATATTGTACTGTCATGGAATTATGGTACTTATGTATTTGTGTGTCCATTGGATGATAGTTTTGATATGGGTATGTCTGAAGAACAGAACAACAAAGCAATCAGCCCTCCAATAGGGTTGAAGGAGAGAAAAGGCAGTGAAAAGGATAACTTTATGGTCTTCAGTAATTATATTATTCACTGTAATGAAGCCCATGATTTTTCTGACTTGTTGAGGATTTAAATGTGTATGACATCTCATTCATGTATATAGTTCTTGATGCTGGCTGGTTGATGCAACTGATTGCTGCAACTGGTAATGTCAGTTTCCATTTCTGAACCAGCATGTTTCATGGATGTGATCAGAGATAATGGAGTGGAGTGGGGGGGGAGGGGCATCCTCCCTGTCTTAACAGTTAGGTGAAAAGGAGATTTGAGTTTGAGGCTGGCTGTCTCAATCAGGTCGTCTTACCTTTTTTTTTTTTTTTTTTAGAACATGACATACTGGGTCAGACCAAGGGTCCATCAAGCCCAGCATCCTGTTTCCAACAGTGGCCAATCCAGGCTATAAGAACCTGGCAAGTACCCAAAAACTAAGTCTATTCCATGTTACTGTTGCTAGTAATACCCCCACCTATCCTACGCGCGTACCCCTTTGAAAATCTGCCCCATTGTGGGTTATTTTTTTCTATATGCATCACCTTGCACTTATCCACATTAAATTTCATCTGCCATTTGGATGCCCAGTCTCACAAGGTCTTCCTGCAATTTATCACAATCTGCTTGTGATTTTATTCTGAACAATTCTGTTTCATCTGCAAATTTGATTACCTCACTCATCGTATTTCTTTCCAGATCATTTATAAATATATTGAAAAGTAAGGGTCCCAATACAGATCCCTGAGGCACTCCACTGTCCACTCCCTTCCACTGAGAAAATTGTCCATTTAATCCTACTCTCTATTTCCTGTCTTTTAGCCAGTTTGTAATCCATGAAAGGAGATTGCCACCTATCCCATGACTTTTTACTTTTCTTAGAAGCCTCTCATAAGGAACTTTATCAAACGCCTTCTGAAAATCCAAATACACTACATCTATTGGTTCAACTTTATCTACATGTTTATTAACTCCTTCAAAAAAGTGAAGCAGATTTATGAGGCAAGACTTGCCTTGGGTAAAGCTATGCTGACTTTGTTCCATTAAACCATGTCTTTCTATATGTTCTTTGATTTTGATATTTAGAACTCTTTCCACTATTTTCCTGGCACTGAAGTCAGGCTAACCAGTCTGTAGTTTCCCAGATCTCCCCTGGAGCCCTTATTAAATATTGGGGTTACATTAGCTACCCTCCAGTCTTCAGGTATAATGGATGATTTTAATGATTGGTTACAAATGTTTACTAATAGATCTGAAATTTCATTTTTTAGTTCCTTCAGAACCCTGGGGTGTATACCATCCGGTCCAGGTGATTTACTACTTTTCATTTTGTCAATCAGGCCTACCACATCTTCTAGGTTCACCGTGATTTGGTTCAGTCCATCTGAGTCATTACCCATGAAAACCTTCTCCGGTATGAGTAACTCCCCAACATCCTCTTCAGTAAACACCGAAGCAAAGAAATCATTTAATCTTTCCATGATGGCCTTATCTTCTCTAACTGCCGCTTTAACCCTTCGATCATCTAATGGTCCAACTGACTCCCTCATAGTCTTTCTGCTTCGGATATATTTTAAAACGTTTTTACTGTGAATTTTTGCCTCTACGGACAACTTCTTTTCAAATTCTCTCTTAGCCTGTCTTATCAATGTCTTACATTTATCTTGCCAATGCTTATGCATTATCCTATTTCTTCTGTTGGATCCTTCTTCCAATTTTTGAATGAAGATCTTTTGGCTAAAATAGCTTCTTTCACCTCCCCTTTTAACCATGTCGGTAATCATTTTGCCTTCTTTTCACCTTTCTTAATGTGTGGAATACATCTTGACTGTGCTTCTAGGATGGCATTTTTTATAGTGACCACACCTCTTGCACACTTTTTACCTTTGTAGCTGTTCCTTTCAGTTTTTTTTCTAACAATTTTTTCATTTTATCAAAGTTTCCCTTTTGAAAGTTTAGCGCGAGAGCCGTGGATTTGCTTACTGTTCCCCTTCCAGTCATTAATTCAAATTTGATCATATTATGATCACTATTGCCAAGCGGCCCCACCACCGTTACCTCTCTCACCAAATCCTGTGCTCAACTGAGAATTAGATCTAAAATTGCTCCTTCTCTTGTCAGTTCCTGAACTAATTGCTCCATAAAACTGTCATTTATTCCATCCAGGTACTTTATGTCTCTAGCATGTCCCGATGATACATTTACCCAGTCAATATTGGGATAATTGAAATCTACAAAAAATTAGTGGAAACCAAAATAATTTTTTAGTATAGCCTAAAAGATGTCAGCAAGCCTGACATTGTGACACTTAGAAAGTGACCAACTGGTCTACACATCATCCACCTTAGAAATTCTTTTTTAATGAAAATATATTTTTTTGTTTTGTTTTTGGTATATTATAAAAATGTCCTCAAATTTGCACTGGTGAGAGACCTCTTCACATTCTATTTCAACAGACCCCAACATGGCCCGTGTTTCGCTGTAAAGCTTCTTCAGGGGCATGCTGTAATATCAATAATAGCGAGTCACATCACTTGTATCATTTGAAATCTGAGGTAAAAAATATCATTTACAGCAACACGATTATTATATTTACATGCACTGCAGTAGTGCCAACCAGAAAACCCTGAAAAAAAGACACTTGGAGCCCATATAGTATTAGCCCTATTGTTATGCTTATTGGGTGTGGGCTTGGCCCTCAGAATGCCTTGAGTAAACTGAATTACAAATACAATATAGCACACCTCCCATATCAAAATAGCACTAACTGCCAGCACTCAAACTGTAAAAACCTTACCTATGAAAAGGCAACACTGCAACTATTACACCAGGCCCTAAAACACCAATACATCTCCTATTAGGAAATCCTATAGCAATCTACACCAAAATTACATGCTAGCAGAATACCTCATATTGGTCACATGTGTAGAACACAGAAAGACCCTCACTAAACACAGAATAAAGAGACCATAAAGTATAGACCAAAATTGAACCAGAAACTATAACAAGCCATATTCTGTATGCAGTGCAACAGTGGAAAAACAGAATAGCCATCATTCCTCATATAACATCAAACAATAAAATTAAGAACTATAAATCAATCATAATAGTAAAATCATATTAATAAAAAGAATACATATTTCAATATAACTTAATAAAATATCCACTAATTAAAAACAAACATTTTTTAAGAATTTCCCAAACCAGAACAGCAGACACATCAAACTCCCAATTATTAAAACTAATAAGGATAAAAAATCCCCTGCCCTCCCCTAGAAACCTTTGATTCCAAAACACCTTGAGATTGTTGGGATTGTACATAGACTCTTTTTGCTTTCATATATATGCATTCTCTTACCCACACACTCACATGGTCACTGACACACAGTCACACATACACTCACATGTTGATACACACGGGATCACACACACACTCGTTCACACATACACGCTGAAGTACACAATCAGTCACATATTCTTTCACATGCTTACCCCCACATGATAAATCACATATCGATTCCCAAACACTGACACACACATGATCACTCTCACATACTGACACACACACATGATTACACATAATCTCTTAGATGCTGACACATATAATCAGTCATACATACACTCTCACATGCTGATAAACACATAATCACACATTCAGACTGGCACATATGATCAGACACAAATACACTCTGACATGCTCACTGAAATACAATCAGTCATAGATACACCCCCATATACATGATCAGTCATACACTCCCCAATATCACACATATGCTCTCGGATGCTGACACACATATGATCAGTCCCACATACACTATCACATGCTGATGCACACACTATCACACCTACATGCTGACACACATGATCAGTCACACATATACTCTCACATGCTCACTGACACACACTCAAATGATCAGTCACACATACACACTTAAACAGACTCTGAGTGCTGACACAAATGCCCTGTCATTCACGCATTCTCTCTTCTGCCTCCTCCAGAGTTTAAAAGCTGCAACAGCTGCTGTGAATAATCAAAACTATACTCACTTATTGGTGATTAGGAGGTCCAGCCAAAGCCCTGGGATAACAGTGTCTCTGTGAGCTGCCAGTTATTATGGGAATTTTTTGTTTGTTTTGCCTGGGCCTGTGACAGAGTTTGAGTCGGCAGAAGAGACATAAGGCGCAGTTCCCTATCTTCTCTCGGCTTTCTTGAATCCTCTTCCCCACTTTCAACCGCCTCTCCTCCTTGTCCCACCTCCTGACTGCCTCCTGTCGAGAGGTAGCGCTGTGGAAGAGAGGCCCATGGAAAAGTGGCCCGCCTCCAATACCAGTGCATGGGCCACCCTGTTTAATCAAGTTTCTCACCACCTACAGGAGGCCACGGCACCCACCAGGAATACAGCAGAATGGGCCAAATATAAATATAGATAGCAGGAGGCTCCTACTGTGTGAACAGCACTGTGCGAGAAGCACTGGGGGTCGCAACGGCTCTGCAGGCATAAGACCACTGAGACCAACACCAACCACGTGATTGGGTGGACCACCTCCGCATGGCAATTTTAAAAAACATTTTTATGTGCATAAAGTGCACTTAAACATGAATATTCTATGGAAAACAATGGCATATATTGTAACAGTTTTCAAAAGCTCATTTACATGGGTAAAGTGCATTTACATGTGTAAAACCCAATTTTAAGTGTGCAAATGCTTTTAAAATCAGGCCCTTGAGAAAATCCTAACTGGTTGGAGTCTAAAACAAGTCCCCATTTCAGAAAGAAGTAGAAGTTATAAGGGTATTCCCACGGGAAATCATTCTATCCATGTTTTGCTTTGTTTTGTTTCTTTTTACCAAAAAAAAAAAAAAGAAAAAAATTATCTTGCAAGCACTGCAAGTTTTTTCTATGAATACCTGTTCTAAAACTGCAGTATTGTTCAACTTAATATGTTTTCTAAAGCTTAGGTAATTTAACCTACTGAGATTAATGTGGTAAGTCAAATGTTTCCATCACTAAAGCCAAGAATAATGGATTTTGTAGCAGTGCATGACCCTTTGGATAACACAGAAGAAACAATTGAGAAAGTTTTGATATCATGCAGAAATACTAACATTTGCACTGTGAGCACTGCATGTACAGCCTAAAATGTTTAAATGAAAAAATTTCCAGCACGGGGATTGGCACCTGACAATTGTCTCTGCCTGAAGTAAATGTCCTCAGCTAAAAACAAAGATATCTAATGAAATCAAGGGTGATTGTTTAGCAATAGATCCTACCAGGAGAGCTATAGATTGTTGCAAGTCCTTGGGAGAGACCCCAGCTTCTGGAGACTCCACTGTTGCTCTAAAAACACAGGTGTGGTGCCAGCAGTATAGCTCTAGGGAACACAAGTTCAGTCGATGGCCTATTTATTTTCAGTAGGGGAGCCAATAGATGTGCGGGGGGAACAGACGTGGAGAAGCACTTTCCAAATGCCCCTATGCCAGCTTGTATTGTACCATTCGTATGCTACAACACTATTTAAAACCACCCATGGGAGTAGAAGACAGAGACAGATAAAAGGAAAGGGGCGGTGAGCCAAATTAGAGAGAGGAGGAGAGGGGAAAGCAAAGGAAAAAGTTGGGGACATTAGCAAGAGATGGGAGAGAGATAGAACAAAGGAAATAAACAAAACAAAACACATGAAGTTAGCATGTGACACATTTAAAACTAATCGGAGAAAGTTCTTTTTCACTCAACGCACAATTAAACTCTGGAATTTGTTGCCAGAGGATGTGGTTAGTGCAGTTAGTGTATCTGGGTTTAAAAAAGGATTGGATAAGTTCTTGGAGGAGAAGTCCATTATCTGCTATTAGTTAAGTTGACTTAGAAAATAGCCACTGCTATTACTAGCAAAAGTAACATGGGTTAGACTTAGTTTTTGGGTACTTGCCAGGTTCTTATGGCCTGAATTGGCCACTGTTGGAAACAGGATGCTGGGCTTGATGGACCCTTGGACTGACCCAGTATGGCATGTTATTATGTTAAAAGGACAGCATTAAAAAAAAATACACATCTTATAATAATAATAATAATAAATAGTAACTTAAAAGAAAACACTTCCAAAGGAAAAATCATTCCCCAATCTACTTGTTAAATTTAAAACAATGTTATGCCCATCTAAGCGCCTGGTACGCGAACAAAAGTACGCGCTCGTGCAAATTTATAAAATCTGCCTCCCCATGTATTCAAAGTGAAGTATCAGGCATGATTGGTTCAGGGTAGTAGCCGCCGCAACAAGCAAGCTACTCTCGTGCTTATTTGTTTTTCCAGCCTGTGCAGTTTAGCCCTTGTTGGTTGTTTGAATATAAATCCTCTTTTCTTTATTCCCCCCTGCCATTGAAGCAGAGAGTCATCCCTTTCCCCACTCCCGGCTTGGCCTTAAGGGAACATAACAGTTGGAATCTACAAATACCTGGAAATTAAAGCCAGACTTTGAAATGACTTGTGATAATGTCTCCAGATAAATGTTGAATTTTTTAAAAACAATTTAACAAATACCTGCATAAAACAGAAGAGGTATCAGATAACTACCCGCTCAGCTATTGAATAGCCAGTACGACCCTGTCAGATCAATCATTTACTCTGACTCTCAAAGGTTTTTTAAAGTGCAAAAATGTGCAAAACTGTCCAAATGTCCTAAAGTCATAATATATTCCTCCAAAGATTTAGAAAATACTGTGTGTCTCATAGAGGACCCCCACTGATTTTATTTCATGTAGATAATCTGCAATCCACAAATCCCTGGATGGATTTCATCAGAATACAATCCAATACCTTAATAAATTGGACAATACCTTATGACAAATCAAAACAGTCTTTGTTATATACACATGCTTTTCAAGGTCATCTGATACTTTGGAAGTATTTTATAGAGTAAAATTAGATACTTTTTGGAATAACTTAACACCTAGGATTCTTATCTGTACATGTGATCCTTTTTGGGTTTCTGAGGAACAGTGGTTAGAGCAATAGGCTAAGACGCATGGAAGCCAGTGTTCAAATTAAACTATTTCCAATGATGCTCCTTGTGATTTTGAGCAAGTCATTGATTCAAGTACCCACTCAGATTGTCAGTTATTTGTGGCAGAGACTTACTGTACTTGAATACTTATTGCCATTTCACAGCACTGTGTTCACCCAGAAGTGCTATAAATATGATATGCATTATTATATGAAGATTCCTGATGGATTTCTTACCACCCTTTTTAGAAAGACCACAGACCTTAATAGTCTATTGCGATTTGACAATGTTCACCCAAGGCATTTTAAATAAAATCTGATAATAGGGCAGTTTTTATGATTACATTGCATCTGTATTCACAAACAAGGCTTCCTGGAGGAATCCAAGGTTCCTCGTTAGAACAAGCCTTTACATGGACATAATATTGCCATTGGGAGTGCTTTAATTTCCTAAAGAATCCTACTAGGGATGAAAAATTGCCTGTCTGTTCTCTTTTTCTCTCCAAGTTAGTGACATCAAGATATAGATCTGGAAGCACTGGCATATCCTGCAATTCAATCCAGTGTTTTCTGATTTACATGCATTACTTTTACCCATGCTCCTAGATCAGATTGTCCGTTCAGATTTTTCTGTGTCTTCGTCTATTCACAATGAAGTTGGAGGACACTTTCCCTGTGGATAGGGAAGTATGAATGGACATTGGAATTCCTAAAATTCCACACTCAGCTCTTACACTAAAGTTGAAATATTCTACCGTCAAGACTACGAATGTTGTTTATGTGACTCAATGTCCTTGTGGTAAATTGTACGTGAGACTGGTTGAGCACAGAAGCGTTATTAAACAGCAGCAGATTAATGCTCTGTTGGTAGCACACTGTCTTTATTCTCATCAAATATTTTCTGAACTTAATTTTTTTGCCATTGGCTGAGTGCTTCCTTATAAGAGGGTGATACATTGACTGAATTGCTCCATTTGAAACAGAGGTGGATACATCACTTACAGACTGTGGTTCCTTTGGATCTGAACATCAATATGAATCTATCAATGTTTATATAGAGGCTGAGATTGTTTCATAGACTTGGGTGATGCACACATGTGCCTTCACTTATATTTCAGATTTACGTCGGCTGGCTAGTGTCATCTGCAACTGGTTGAACAGATGGTCTGATGATAAGGATGTGGTCATCTAATGTAACTGTCTATACCCGGCATTTTAGAGCAATTGTTTACTAGAGTCTCCAAGCCAGAGACACTCAGTTGCATATTATTACTTCTCTTATTTTCAATACCAATATCAGTATTGATTATAAACATTTTCCCTCATGAAGACAAATGCCTAAACATCAGCTGGTGTTGGGATTCTTTGGTCATAACGAATTGTCTGATTTGACAACGTATCAGATTGTACTGAAGTTTGTTCACAGGTTTGTGGCTTGTAGATTATCTACAGGATATAGAATCACTGGGGCTCCCTTGTGAGACACTCACAGCTTTTTATAAACCTCTGGAGGAATGTATTATTACATTAGGACATTTGCATACTTTTGCATATTTATCCATTTTAGAAAACCTTTGGGAGTCAGGATAAATGATTGATCTGAGAGGCTGTTCACTATAAAAATAAATGCTGGCGCTTTTTGAATTGTTAAAATAATATTGCTATATTTTGTGCTGTGCCATGTTTTAAAGTTGTATTTAATGATTGTGGCAGTTTATCCTTATAAATATTGATTTGTCCAGCAAAATATCGAACAGGAGAGCCGAAGGCAGAGCTCCTTCAAAAATCTCACAGAATAAGGGAAATTTTTAGAGGTGTTTGTCCCAAACTTACAAATTGAGACCTATCTGATAGAAATTACTTCATCCAGGCAATTACAGTGCCTGCTTCACCTTTTGTAGTTCTAGTAAGATGGCATGATCCACTATATCAAATGCTCTGCAAAGATCATGCAACATCAGCACTGAATCATTTAGGGATGTGAATCGTTTTTCAACGATTAAAATTATCGTCCGATAATGTTTATATCATCTTAAATCGTTATAGAACACGATACAATAGAAATTCTAACGATTTATCGTTAAAAATCGTTAAATCGTGTTAGTGCGCACTAACTCGAGTTAGTGCGCACTAACTCCCCGTTAGTGCGCACTAACTCGATTTAGTGCGCACTAACTGAAAATGATACAAATAAACACTTTCCAGGTCACTGAAGGTCAGTTAGGAATGAATATGTGTTCCTATTGGCTGGCTGCCCTCTTATCTATTGATGTTACCAAGGTTACCACTGAGGTGATGGTTGGGGGGATGGGAGATGGAACTGGAAACTAACGAACACCAACAGAAAATGAAACAAAGTGTTCACACTTCCCAGGTCAGTAAAGGTCACTTAGGAATGAATATGTATGTATGTATTCCTATTGGCTGGCTGTGCTCTTATCTATTGATGTTACCAATATGGTTGGGGGGATGTGAAATGGAAACAGTTGGAAGCTTGACAAAAAAAGTAATGTAATGATCAGCACTCACGTGACTAGAACTTGTTTGTTTATTATTTTTGTTAGCAGGCACCTGAAATGCTAGTGCATGTTGAATTTGCCAATCACTGTGCATTTTAGAAAGGTGGTCCTGGCTGGAACTGTACACAGTTCAAATATATGTAATTGATTGTTGGTAAGTGTATTTTTTAAGTAGCCACACTGGCACCAGTATGTTTACTTTTCCTCCTACTTAACTCACTAGCTCAGCTTTGTAAGAAGGGCTTCTCTGCTTGTGTGTTGTTTTTGTTTGGTGTGAGGAGAGCAGAAACATCAGATCTTTATTCAATCTACTACAGTCATCTCTTACAGTGCCCTATCCCTATTAATACCAGGAGTGTTGTGATCTTCCTGCACACAGTGCCCTAACCCTGATACCAGTCTGAGACAGCTCCCTCCCTGCATTACTAGTGAGAGGCTGGCTTCACAGACAGGGGGGAGCTGCCTGACCCTCACTCCTGACTTCCCCCATGTCCCAGCTAGGGAATGGTGTGTGGGTGAAGGGGGGGGGGGGGAGGATGGTGAAGTCTGAGATAGCTCCCTCCCTGCATTACTAGTGAGAGGCTGGCTTCACAGACAGGGGGGGAGCTGCCTGACCCTCACTCCTGACTTCCCCCATGTCCCAGCTAGTGAATGGTGTGTGGGTGAGGGGGGGGGAGGATGGTGAAGTCTGAGACAGCTCCCTCCCTGCATTACTAGGGAGAGGCTGGCTTCACAGACAGGGGGGAGCTGCCTGACCCTCACTCCTGACTTCCCCCATGTCCCAGCTAGTGAATGGTGTGTGGGTGAGGAGGGGGGGGAGGATGGTGAAGTCTGAGACAGCTCCCTCCCTGCATTACTAGTGAGAGGCTGGCTTCACAGACAGGGGGGGAGCTGCCTGACTCTCACTCCTGACTTCCCCCATGTCCCAGCTAGTGAATGGTGTGTGGGTGAGGGGGGGGGGGGAGGATGGTGAAGTCTGAGACAGCTCCCTCCCTGCATTACTAGTGAGAGGCTGGCTTCACAGACAGGGGGGAGCTGCCTGACCCTCACTCCTGACTTCCCCCATGTCCCAGCTAGTGAATGGTGTGTGGGTGAGGGGGGGGGGAGGATGGTGAAGTCTGAGACAGCTCCCTCCCTGCATTACTAGTGAGAGGCTGGCTTCACAGACAGGGGGGAGCTGCCTGACCCTCACTCCTGACTTCCCCCATGTCCCAGCTAGTGAATGGTGTGTGGGTGAGGGGGGGGGGGGGTGGATGGTGAAGTCTGAGACAGCTCCCTCCCTGCATTACTAGTGAGAGGCTGGCTTCACAGACAGGGGGGAGCTGCCTGACCCTCACTCCTGACTTCCCCCATGTCCCAGCTAGTGAATGGTGTGTGGGTGAGGGGGGGGGGAGGATGGTGAAGTCTGAGACAGCTCCCTCCCTGCATTACTAGTGAGAGGCTGGCTTCACAGACAGGGGGGAGCTGCCTGACCCTCACTCCTGACTTCCCCCATGTCCCAGCTAGGGAATGGTGTGTGGGTGAGGGGGGGGGGGGAGGATGGTGAAGTCTGAGACAGCTCCCTCCCTGCATTACTAGTGAGAGGCTGGCTTCACAGACAGGTGGGAGCTGCCTGACCCTCACTCCTGACTTCCCCCATGTCCCAGCTAGTGAATGGTGTGTGGGTGAGGGGGGGGGGGGGGGCTGGTGAAGTCTGAGACAGCTCCCTCCCTGCATTACTAGTGAGAGGCTGGCTTCACAGACAGGGGGGAGCTGCCTGACCCTCACTCCTGACTTCCCCCATGTCCCAGCTAGTGAATGGTGTGTGGGTGAGGGGGGGGGGAGGATGGTGAAGTCTGAGACAGCTCCCTCCCTGCATTACTAGTGAGAGGCTGGCTTCACAGACAGGGGGGAGCTGCCTGACCCTCACTCCTGACTTCCCCCATGTCCCAGCTAGTGAATGGTGTGTGGGTGAGGGGGGGGGGGGGGGAGGATGGTGAAGTCTGAGACAGCTCCCTCCCTGCATTACTAGTGAGAGGCTGGCTTCACAGACAGGGGGGAGCTGCCTGACCCTCACTCCTGACTTCCCCCATGTCCCAGCTAGTGAATGGTGTGTGGGTGAAGGGGGGGGGGGAGAGGATGGTGAAGTCTGAGACAGCTCCCTCCCTGCATTACTAGTGAGAGGCTGGCTTCACAGACAGGGGGGAGCTGCCTGACCCTCACTCCTCCGGGGTATTGTGATCTTCCTGCACACAGTGCCCTATCCCTGATACCAGGGGTGTTGTGATCTTCCTGCATGCAGTGCCCTATCCCTATTAATACCAGGAGTGTTGTGATCTTCCTGCATGCAGTGCCCTATCCCTATTAATACCAGGAGTGTTGTGATCTTCCTGCATGCAGTGCCCTATCCCTGATACCGGGATGTGTGCAAGAAGATCACAACACCCCCGGTATCAGGAATAGGGCACTGTGTGCAGGAAGATCACAACACCCCCAGTATCAGGAATAGGGCACTGTGTGCAGGAAGATCACAACACCCCTGGTATTAGGGATAGGGCACTGTGTGCAGGAAGATCACAACACTCCTGGTATTAATAGGGATAGGGCACTGTGTGCAGGAAGATCACAATACCCCTGGTATCAGGGTTAGGGCACAAGTTCTAGTCACATTGACTGATCACATTACTTGTTTTGTCAAGCTACCAACTGTTTCCATTTCCCATCCCCCATATACTGTCAGTAGGAAACTTGGTAACATGAATAAATAAGAGGGCAGCCAATAGGAATACATATTCATTCCTAAACTGACCTTAACTGACCTGAAAAGTGTCAAATTGTATCATTTTCAGTTAGTGCGCACTAACTCCCAGTTAGTGCGCACTAATCGGAAAAAACGATTTTTAACGATTTTTTAACTAAAAAATCGTGCCTAAGACGATTTTCTTGCCCTGCCACACGATTTCTATCGTTAAGACGATATGGAAAACGATTCACATCCCTAGAATCATTATCTCTATCCAAGTCCTTCAGCAAATCATCCAAGATGATTGTCAAGAACAACTCTGTACTGCAATAATATCTAAACCCTGACTGCTGCCAAAGTTGACATTATGTGCAAGTTCATTTTTTGTTTCATATTATGATTTTAGTAAGTCAGGAGACTCTATAGCATTGTTTGTTATTCCTTTATAACTACAAGTTAGCATTTTGTAAGGGGTATATGTGTGCATACATTGCCAAACATATGCATGCTTTTACACCTGCTAATTGAGTCACAAAAAGGAAATCACACTTGTCTTTTTTCTGTAGTTTTTGGGTGGAAGATCTGGATAGTAGAAATTTTGGTGACCTGGTGGAGGAGTCAGAGACCTGGTGATTAAAAGTATACATACAAGTATTTTCATAAGCAGGTTACACACATACGGGTAGATTTTAAAAAATTGCTCGTTCGCGTACATTTGTTTGCGCACCAGGCGCAAACAAAAGTACACTGGATTTTATAAGATACGCGCGTAGCCGCGCGTATCTTATAAAATCCAGGATCGGCGCGCGCAAGGCTGTCGATTTTGGGCAGCCTGCGCGCGCCGAGCCGCGCAGCCTACCTCCGTTCCCTCCGAGGCCGCTCCGAAATCGGAATGGCCTCGGAGGGAACTTACTTTCGCTCTCCCCTCACCTTCCCCTCCCTTCCCCTCCCTAACCCACCCCCTCCCCGGCCCTATCTAACCCCCCCTACCTTTATCTATGGATTTACGCCTGCTGGAGGCAGACGTAAATCCGCGCGTGCCAGCGGGCTGCTGGTGCACCAAGACCCGACCCAGGGGCTGTTCCGGAGGGCGCGGCCACGCCCCGGAACGCCCCCGGGCCGGCGCTACGCCCCGGGCCCGCCCCCCAAATGCTGCACCACGCCCCCCAAACGCGGCGTCACTCGGCGACACCCCCCGACACACCCCTTTTCAGAAACCCCGGGACTTACGCGAGTCCCGGGGCTCTGCGCGCACCGATGGCCTATGCAAAATAGGCGCGGGAGGGCCCTGCTCACGTAAATCCGGCCGGATTTATGCGAGCAGGGGGTTTAAAATCCACCACATACTTTATAAAATACGCACATTACAATTATTTTACACATAAAATATGTGTGTGAACTTTTATAAAATAGGTACAGAAAGTATGCATCTCCTTGAATTAAGAAATGTATACGCACTAAAATTGGGGCAGAAGAATGTTGAGGAACATATTCAGATACAGTCCGCAGAGCAAAGCTAGCTGGATAAGCTTATCTGGCTAACTTTGGAGGTATAGTCAATAGTACAGCCACAGTACTGAATATAGCTGGCTATCTTAAAGTTAGCCGACTAACTAGAGCCGGATATCTTTAGGATAAGTCTTTGGCCCGACCAGACTTAAGTCAATTCCTCTCAGTTATGCCTAACTTAGGCCTGGATTTTCTAAGGGTGCACACCTTAGAAAATCCGGCGGTAACCGGGGGCGAAGCGGGGGACGGGCCTGCGAAAGCCGGCAGCCATCACACCACTGTGTGAAACTGGCAGCGATAAGGGTCCTTACCTTTCGCCACCAGCGATGTGTCCGCAGAATTGGCCTTGGTGCCGCCCTGACTCCTCCTCTTCCAGGGCCGACTCCACCCCCATTTAGTGATCGCACGTGAAAAGGGACTTTTCGTGTGCGATCGCTTTTGAAAAAGACCCCCTTAGATGGCTAAATTCTAGCTGACTATCTTATTAGCTGGCTACAATTTGGCCAGATAAATACCCAAGTATTCATTTAGAGGGTAACTTCTGAATTAGCCAGCTAAATGATTTTTAATGTGGACCTTATAATATTTAATATACTGTGCAGTTCCTGCCACACAGTTTACATAATACACATAAATGTGTGCACATGTTTATGTGTATATGTGCTGAATTAGGCACACTGTTGATAATTACCCTAATTAAATATTTGAATGAGACTGTTAATGCTTTTGCCCTTTACAATTCACAATCCTGTATAATCTCATTCATGATAGATTTTTACCTAATCTTATTGCAGTCAAATCTGTGAGTCTGGGTTTTTAATTTCCAGTGAAAACAAAAGCAGCAGACTCAAACTGTTCCAACAGGAACTGGCAGAGTAGTGATCAGGAAAAACCAGAACCGTCAGCAGCAAACAAGCAAGCAAAATTTCACAGAAAACACCTTGTACATACCAGATTATATCTCAGAGCAGGAAGCAAAAAAAGGCTTCTTTATTAAATAAAACCAAATGGAGAAACAGAGAAGTAATCAACCCCAATGCCATCAAAGTTTTTGGCTTAATATAAGACTATCTTATTCTTACTTTTTGCCTTCTGCTACATGATGTTATCTTGAATTTGAGTAGTTTCCATGTACCCAAACTAAATGCAGCAATACGATATTTTCCTTCTGTTTTTAGAGAGGTTCAATAATTTTGTATTAAAGTGTAGAACAAGCAGTGTTCCACAGATGCTGAAAATCTGGTTAAAGCAGCTCAGTCCTAACAGTATCTGCTGGCAATCAATAAAAGGACCCCAATGACTCTTTTGTGCAAACAGTTAAGCAAAAAACTGTACCACTAAAAAAAAAAAAAGCAAAAATATGAGTGCAGTTTTGCCAGAGTCCTAGTCTTTGTTTAAGTATTTGTCCAGAGGTTTATAACTAGGGAGGTTGGATGATTTAAAGACATGGAAACATAGAATATAATGGTAGATAAGAATTGTAAGGCCCATCTAGCCCACCTAAATTTTTACTTCCTGGCACATTGCTATATACATAGTTATCTCTGGCTTTCACATCTTTGCAACTAGGGATCCTCTGTGTTCACCCAATGCCTTCTTGATTTCTGTTATTTTTGCCTCAAATGCCTGGGAGGCTATTCAATGTATCTTGCACCCTTTCCATGAATAAATAATTTACATAGTAACATAATAAATGATGGCAGATAAAGATTGAAGTGGTCCATCTGGTCTGCCCAGCAAGATGCTCAGAGTTGAAACTGCACTCTGTGCAGGTTACCCCCTCGGTTTCTTGTTCAGGGTTGTAACTGCTGCTCCGTACAGGTTAACCCCATACATTAAAGTTATCACATGCTATCCTACTGCTTTATTTCCATTCTTTTGCCAGAAAGGATCTTCTGTGTTTATCCCATGTGCTTTTCAGCTGTGTCACTGTTCTTGTTTTGTTTCCTCCTCCAGGAGGGCATTCCAGATATCTACTACCCTTTCCATGAAAATATTTTTCCTGATGTTGCTCCTGAGTGGAACCTCATTCCTTGGAGTTTCTTTCCATTGGAAAAGGTTTCTGTGATATGCATTTTTAATATTTTTCAGCTATTTAAGAGTCTGTATCCTATTCCTCCCGTTTCTCCTCTCTTCTAGGGTGTACATATTTAGGTACTCTGTTCTACTGGTGCAAACCTCATTTCATTCTGCTTGCCTCTCTTTAGGCCACTTCAAGCCTCTCCCCATGATATAATTTTGATATTATTTTTCAATTTATCCTCTTGGAACTTCATACCATAATGTTGGGTTAGGGCCCCTCCCAGACATAAATATATTTAGATGCCAAGGTTTTATTTACAGAAACAGTCCATCCTTATAAGAATATTGAATCCAGTTCAACAATCTGTCACTCACAGTAGGTGTCTTGCCCAGGTCTGGTCATACCAGGTTACTTTGCTAATATTCCAAATTCAGAGTCCAGGTCTATTCTACAGCAACTGAGCTTTGCCGTCCTATACCACTATGGAGCCCTCAGGCATCATTTACATAGTAACATAATAAACATAATAAGAATCATTTACATAGTAACATAATAAACATAATAATTGTTTAACATGTTATTTTCTACAGTCTGATTTCTTGTTTGCCAGTTTCCGGCTATTTTCTCCCCTGTTCTCTGAAGTCCCATCCTCTCTCCCTGTTTGATGTATTTTCCACCTTCAGTTCAGATGTAAACCGGTATGATGTAACCACTAATACCGGTATAAAAAAGCCTTAAATAAATAAATAAAAGTTGTTTGAACACTGGGCCTTTTCCCAGCAACTCCTTTTTACCCCAGAGGACCGGTTCAGATCTTTAGGGGTGAGTCTGTGTCTCAGGCTAATATTGGTCTGAGGCTGCCTCAGTTTGTTATTCTGAAATTCACCAGCAGAACACCAGTCCTTTTTTATTTATTTGATTTATATCACGTCTTTCAGGCGCTTCAAAGCGGATTACATTCAGGTAACTGGGCAGACTTTGGTTAAAGACCCGCCCTTGCCTTTCTCCTCAGTACATGATCTCTTGTTCTAGAATGTCTAGGTTGGCTTTCGGTGCATTATTTATACATATGTAGTATCTGAATATCTCTGTCATACCCCACCCCTCTTTCTTTTCTCTCCTGTCCTTTCCCACAGGAGTGGGTCATGGCTTCGACAATTACTGCACCCTTTTCAGCTATTCTGGGGAGACAGGAGGAATAAAGTTGTGGTCCATCTCACTGGCTGCACGAGGCCAATGGGAGGGAGGATGCAAAGTCAACGTTGCAGTGGAAGAGACAGAGAGAGGTTCGGTGTTGGGGAGGGGGGGGCTGCACTAACTGAAAAGGAAAACTTGGTGCAGGCATCTGCATCAGCATAAGTGTCAGCACTGGCTTCAGGACCTGAAGAGGAGGAGGTCTCCAAATGGTGGCATTAATATTAGCAGTGGCCCGAGGGGGGGGGGGGGGGGCTCATAGATTGGAGAGCAGGAGGCTGCCACTGAAAAAGAAGACTTGGCAGTATTATGGCAGCCTATTGAGTTAAGAGCTGGAAGAGACAGAGAGAGTCTGGGGAAGGGAAGTACGAGACTGATAGTAAGCAAGGGGCTGAGGAGGGAGGAAGAGTGAGTAGTGTGTGCCTGAGAAAGGGGAGACTGTGGAAGGAGTAACAGTGAGTGGTGGTGGTAGCTGGGAAGGGATTACAGTGAACAAGAAGGCTGGGAGGGGGTGAGAGTGAGCAAGGAGGCTGCAGAAGAGAGGGAGTGAGATGGAGCATGGGGGTGAGAATAAGCTTGGGGAAGGTGAGATATGTGTGTTTTGTTTCCACTAGGTCCCAAGAAAAATTATTTTTCTTCCACTAGGTTCTGAGGAATAAAGTTTTAAAACCACTGCTCTAAATTATATGTATTTAAGTCCTTAGGTCTCATTTCATCTAACTGTTGGTGCAGATCCTGTACCATTTTTATAGTCCTTTGGTATCTCTACCCTGTTTATATCCTGGACACAGTCCTCTAGGTGAGATCTCCCCAACAACCTGTCCAGAAGCATTATCCCCTTGCTTTTTTTTTAATGCTGGTTATGCTGCTTTCTTTACATCCTAGCATTCTTCCGGATCTGGCTATCACTTTGAGGTCATTAGTTCATCAGTGATGATCACTTTGGGGTCTCTTTCCTGCTTGGTGGACATCAGTTGCTCACCCTCTTTCACATACTGCTTCCTTGGATTTTTGCTCCCCAAATACATGACTGCACTTTTTTGTACTGATGCTCAGCTGCAGAGCACTTGCCATTTCTCACGCTTTCTTAGATTTCTCATTATTCTGCCTGCTCCCTCAGGGGTAGCTTGAAGAATTTAGCATCAACTGCAAAAAAGATAATCTTTACCTATTAACCCTTCCTCAAGGTAATGAATAGAACTAGCCCCAGGAATAATCACTAAGGCACTTCACTAATCACCTTTCCTTAGAGTGAACTCCAAGATTTATATTCCACCTTTATCAATAACATTACACAAAGCTGATTACAAAATTATATTCATTAAAATCAACATCTTCTATCTTATAACTTCACCAGTATTAAAGCACCAAGAACATACTCATTCCTGACATTAACCTTTCCATTAGGGTCTATTAACTTATGCCCTCTATATAAGCTTGCTTAAATAAGTACATTTTCAATTCTTTCAGAAACTTTTTCATATCTAGCTTGGATCTATGTCACAGTGGAAAACTGTTCTATAGCACAACTGGTGGATTGTGGCTTCTAGGGCACATAACTAATTTATATCTTCAGGGGCCGCTCCAGCTAGCAAATCCATCCCATATTTGACTCTCAATTCCTGGGGGGATTTTTTTTTTTCTTAAGGGGAAGCCCTTCCGGAGTTGGTGGTGAATACAAAAACAGTCAAAGAATTCAAAGGGGTTATGGGATAAACACTATAGATTCCTAAAGGCTAAAGAACAGAAATGAAGAAAAGAGTGCATGTGGGTAACCTGCTCGGTGGCAATTACTAGCCTTAAGAGAATTCATCGGAATTACTACCCTTAGGGGTAGATTTTATAAAGTTGTGCACGCGTGTCCATGCGCATGTTATAAAATCGGGGGTCGGCTCGCGCAAGGGGGTGCACAATTGTGCAACTTGTGAGTGCCGATGCCCCCATTCCCTACCCGCTAGCCTGACCTTCCTACTCCTTCCCCCTAACCTAACCCCCCCCCAAAAAAAATTTGTATTTTACCTGTTGTGCCTGCCGCTGTGCCGAGGGCCTCTAGCTCCATCCCTGGATCGCCCCGCCCACTCCCCGATGCCCCGGGACATATGTGCGTGACCGGGCCTTTTAAAATAGGCCCAGCGCGCGTAAGACTGGTCACGCGCGTACACTTTTTAAAATCCGGGCCTTAATAAGCATTGATGTTTTTGACACAACTGTCAATATCACTCTAAGGCCTAGATTTATCAAAATGCTATAAATATAGATTTTGACACAACTTCAGCATTGCTCTCTGCTTTGACGACAACCAATACAGGCCTCGTCTTTTACGGTATGGGGGAATGATATGCAGACATAAGGGAAATAGCACAGGACAGCTACTACAGCCAAGTTCCAAAGCAAAACACATCAAGCAGCACTGTCTGAATTTTCAGGAAGGCTCCTTACCAAATAAACATGTTGTTAGCAGTAATTTTTTATGGGTTTAACAGTTGCTTGGTTTTGATTGAAAACATTATTACCTTATCATAAGTCTTGAGGATAACTGCATGGAGCAGCAGTTACTAATCTTAAAAAAGACATGGGGTAACTTGCACGGTATGGCAGATACTACTATAAGAAGCTTGCAGGATGAACAATTTGGATGAACTATAAGAAGCTTGCTTGGATGAACAATTTGGTCCTTTTCTGCCGTCATTACTATTTACTATATGTTGATAAAAGTGGATTATGATGCTTCCTGCTGTTCCAGCACAGGGTGTTAATATAGAGACATAGAAACATAGAAGTGACGGCAGAAGACGACCAAACGGCCCATCCAGTCTGCCCAGCAAGCTTTCACACCTATTTGTTTTCATAATCTGTTACTCTGACCGCTGAGGTCAGGGCCCTTATTGGTAACTTTTTGGTTCCAATTCCCTTCCACCCCCACCATCAATGCAGACAGCAGTGCTGGAGCTGCATCTAAGTGAAGTATCTAGCTAATTGGTTTGGGGTAGTAATCGCCGTAATAAGCAAGCTATTCCCGTTTGTTTACCCTGCTTGTGCAATTCAGCCATTGTTGGTTGTCTGAATAAAAATCCTCTTTACTTAATTCCCTCTGTTGCTGAAGCAGTGAGCTGCGCTGGATACTTATTCCAAGTCAAGTATCATGCTTAATTGATTCGGGGTAGTAGCCACCGTAACAAGCCAGCTACTCCCATGCTTATCTGTTTACCCAGACTATGTAATTCATTCCTTGTTGGTTGATGCTGAGTATAAATCATCTTTTCTTCATTTTCCCTGCCGTTGAAGGAGAGAGCTATCCTGGATGTGCATTGAAAGTGAAGTATCAGGCTTATTTGATTTGGGATAGTAACTGCCGTAACAAGCCAGCTACTCCCATGCTTATGTGTTTACCCAGACTATGTAATTCATTCCTTGTTGGTTGATGCTGAAAAAAATCATCATTCTCTCTGCCGTTGAAGCAGAGAGCTATGTTGGATGTGCATTGCAAGTGAAGTATCAGGCTTAATTGATTCAGGGGTGGTAAGTGCTGTAACAAGCCAGCTACTCCTATGCTTATCTGTTTACCCAGACTATGTAATTCATTCCTTGTTGGTTGATGCTGAATATAAATCATCTTTTCTTCATTTTCCCTGCCGTTGAAGGAGAAAGCTATGGAAACTACAATTCTTATATTTGGTGCCATGGAGTGAAAATCTCTTCTGTAGATCCTCGGAAATCTAGATATTTGCATTAACACCCCTGTAACCAATTACCTTTTGCGAATGTTCCTGTGTTTGGGACCGATCTGGTGGAAATCCCCCTCAGATGGGCTCCGTTGATCCTTGGATGCTTGGTGCCTCCACCTCGGGAAGCTGCTGTTAGTAGGTGAAATTTCCTTCCTTTCATCCCAGGAAAACCCAAAAAACAGATGGGCCTATAACTTGGCCTGGGGATATTTGCAAGTACATATCTGTTTTATTAGACTACATAACTATATACATTTTTGCAAAATATCAAACAGCACATTTAGCTACATGGGGGTATTAGTCTCCCATAAGGTATCACTATATAGAAAAGAAAGATTCATTGCTTCTGTCTTTGATCTAATACAATTACCCTCCTCCTTTTTCCTTCTCATTGCACCTCAAGCATTACCATGTGAAGAAAGTCTATTGGTTTGGTGTCTTTTTCTGCTTGAATTTCTCTTTTAAAGCTTTCAAATGTTGGCATGCATGCTAATTTGACAGTCAGTCTGTATTATTTTATTCACCAGAGCCCTATAAAATGAGACTTTAGGGCCTAAGTATGTATAATCAAATACTGTATCTCAAAAGTATAAATAATGCATAAAAAGCAAGCCTTTTTTTTTTTTTAAAGGAAAGCAATTTCTAGAAAAAGAGGTCATGCAAATCAAAAGGATGTAGACTCAGAAATAACATTAAGAAATAAATCTTCACAGAAAGGATAGTGGATACATGGAATAACCTCCAGTGGACATGGCGAGGGTCAAGCTAGTAACTGAATTTCAGAAAGCATGGGATGAACATGGAGGATCCATATATACAAGAATAGAACCTGAGTGAGTAGAGTCTGTGGAAAAGTATCAGGAAAGAGCAGACTAGATGAGCACCTTGGTCCTTATCTTCCATCATTTTCTATATTCCCGTTACTTTAGACAATTTGTGCCCTCTGCAAAGCAGCCACTGTTTGAGATTCCAGCACTATTGTGCAATACAGCAGCATAAAATTAATTTATGCTGGTTCTATCTTTTTAATTTAATTTCTCACATTCAACTTAAATTACAATTCAGGTCCTATAGTTATTTTGCTACTGAAACAGTTCTACAATCTAAGATGTATCTGAGGGGGGGCGTAACTTGCCCAAGATCACAAAGAGCATCTGGGGGAGAATTGGGATTTGAAGCTTGATTTCCCTATTTTACAGCCCACTCCTCTAACCACTAGGTTACTCCTTCACATACAGAGTCAATTTACAATAGGATAAAAGACTTGCCTGATGTGACAATCTATTGTATCCTTGTTAAATGATTTCCAGCACATTTGTTTGAGTTTGATGTATTAAATTCCAGTCAGATTTTAATTAAAGATTCTGCATTTCTTAGCAGATCTAAATTTGATAGAGCAAAATCTTATTTAAAAACTACATTAAAACTGAAATGGTTCTATGATAATTTCTGAACAGACTGGGGAAGTAGGGCGGGAAGGATTTCTTTCTACCATTTCATGTCCTTCAGTGTGTGAAGAATGCATGACAGTGAATCACTATTAATAGGACTGTAAATACTATTCTTCGCAGCAAATAATACAGTCAGTGTTGCATAGGAGGTTGATCCTTGGGCTGAGGTGGGGTTGACGCAACCCGTAGGCGAGGGCCTATGGGTCCCCACCGTCAGCAGGCGGAGTGTGCTGAAGCTGGAGGCCACTGGAGCTTCACCTATACCAGCCCACGTTCCCCTCAGGTTGAGCCTTCGGGTGCTAGGGCCAGCAGGATTTAGGTGGGCCTCAAGGTTAAGGACAGGTAGGAGATGGTTCAGCCCAGAGACAGCAGCCAGCAGGTAGCGTGGTCCTATCCCAGACGGGACGTGAAACATAAACTCAAGCACCAAGGGACAAGAAGGAACTGATGGTACTTGAGCAAAGGAAGGCCGAAGCCTTAATAGTCTGTGTCCAGAAGATAGGGACAGAGGCATCACTGTAGCAAGCAATGTGGAACTCTGGACTCAAGAAAGTCTGAGGCAAAGTCGATCGTAGCAATAGTCAAGGCATGGTGATGGCAGGCATGGTCAGACTTAGCAATGGTCAAGGCACAGAGAAGGGAGGCATGGTCAGATATAGCAATGGTCAAGGCACAGGAAGGCAGCTGTGGTCAAATGTAGCAATGGTCAAGGCACGGAGAAGGCAGGCTTGGTCAGACGTAGCACTGGTCAAGGCACAGAGAAGGCAGGCATGGTCAGACGTAACAATGGTCAAGGCACGGAGAAGGCAGGCGAGGTCAGGTGTAGGAGAGGTCAGGCTTGGAGAAGGCAGGCAAGGTCAGGAGTAGCAGAGGTCAGAACCAGGTAGTCGATCCAGTAGACGAAGACAAGATGAACACAGGAACCAGGAACTGAAGACACAGGAACACGATCAGGAGACATGAAGAAGCAACGAGCACTCAGGACCTGAATCAGGAAACAGAGGAGACCTGTTGCAAAGGCAACGCTGAGGAGCGCTGCCCGAGCTTTTATATGTTGAGGGAACTGACGTCAACATCAGGGTCCGCGGCCAGGTTCCCACTGCGGGCCCTTCAAAGATTTCACTGGTGCGCGCATGCCTAGGGAGGAGCACAGTGCTGCCAGCGGCGTCTCTCTGCGAACCCCGCGGAGATGCCCAACGAATGGGAGGTATCTGGCTGGAGGTCCCGGGAAGCGGAGCAGGGCCAGAGGTGCTGGTGGAAGTCTGAGGTTGGGACTGGCGGCCCATCGCCGCCAGCGACGAGGAGCTGGAGCCTGAAGCTTGTGTAGAGAGGTGAGAGAGCCCGCACCGCGGAACTGCCATGGGCGGCAAGCATAATAGTCAGGAGCACCACAGGGTTCACCTTTATCTTCCTTTCTTTCCTTTCTTTTTAATACTTATTTGAGTTCTATTGTTGAGGTGTTCCAGAAATTGGGAGAGACTTTATTTATGCTGATGATTTGCAATTTTGCTTAAAATATGATGCAGGTGATGTAATATCAGAAAAGAAATTTAAAGAGTGATTAGAAGAAGTGCAAGAGTGACTAGGCAGCTGGAAATTAGTACTGAATGTGACAAAGACTGTGGCTTTAAGAGTGAGTCGACACAGTGGGAAAGAATGATAGACAAGAAATATGTTTTGGGGGAGACTATTCCTATTGTGCAAGAAGTATGCAATTTAGGGATAATTCTAGATTAACAGTGAAACCACAGATGCAAAAGGTGGCTAAAGCAGTGTTTGCTAGATTTCGTTTGGTTCAGCAGCTTAAGCCTTTATTGTCTGTATCGATTTTAGGTCTGTGGTCCAATCTTTGGTAATCAGTAAAATAGATTATTGCAATGCTTTATATGTAGGGTTACCTCAGAAATTATTAAGAGTGTTGCAATTGGTTTTGAATGGAGCAGTTAGAGTAATTACAGGAACCTTGTACTATGTACATACTGTATAATAGGGATGTGTATTCGTTTGCGAAGAAATAGGAAATATAGATGATATTTCTTATTTTGTTGCGGTTCGGGGGGTCCCCGAAATGATAGGAAAACCCACAAAATTTTGTGTGGTTTTCTTATCGTTTTCAGGGGGGGAGAAAGAGCACATAAAAAAACAAAAAAACCCAAACCGACCCCAACCCTTCAGACTTAATTAGTTACAATCTCCCCCCCTCCCGACCCCCTCCCCCCCAAAAAAAAACAAAAACTTACCTAAAGTCCCTGGTGGTCCAGCGGGAATCCTGGGAGCGATCTCTCCCTCTCGGGCTGTCGGCTGCCACTAATCAAAATGGCGTCAATGGCCCATTGCCCTTACCATGTGACAGGGGCTATTGGTGCCATTGGCTGGCCCCTGACACATGGTAGGAGCAATGGATGGTCCGCGCCTTTAAGATGGCACCAGCCGTCCATTGCTCCTACCATGTGACAGAGGCCAGCCAATGGCACCAATAACCCCTGTCACATGGTACGGGCAAGCCATTTTGTTTTCTGGCAGCTGACGGCCCGAGAGCGGGACATTGCCCCCGGGACCCCCACTGGACCACCAGAAACTTTAGGCAAGTTTTTGGGGGGTCGGGAGGGTGGGGGATTGTAATTAATTAAATCTGAAGGGTTCGGGTGGGATTTTTATTTTTTCGGTTCAGGACAGCCAAAAAAAAAAAAAAACGACCCGAACCACTGGAAACGAAATTTCCAGCGGCAGGCCGATAACGAAGGCCGAACCAAAAGGTTCGGCTGTATCACATCTCTACCGTATAACCCCAGTTCTACAGTATTTACATTGTTTGCCAGTGGATGAAAGAATACAGTTTAAAATTTTAGAACTCTTGTTCAAAGCATTGCATGTTGAGGAGTATCCATTATCAAATTTGGTACAGAAAAAGTAATATTTGCACATTATGCTCTGCAGATCAAAATCTATTAAGGGAACCAAGTTTTAAAGATTATGGGGTAGATTTTATAAATTTACGCGCGCGCGAACAAAAGTACGCTGGATTTTATAAGATACGCGCGTAGCCACGCGGATCTTATAAAATCTGGGGTTGGCGCGCGCAAGGGGGTGCCTGTTCCCTCCGAGGAAATCGGAGCGGCCTCGGAGGGAACTTTCCTTCCGCCTCCCCTCACCTTCCCCTCCCTTCTCCTACCTAACCCACCCCCCCAGCCCTATCTAAACCCCCCCTACCTTTGTTGGCAGATTTACGCCTGCCTTTGGCAGGCGTAAATCTCTGCGTGCCAGCAGGCTGCTGGCGCGCCATCACCTGACCCGGGGGCTTGTCTGGAGGCCTCGAGCACGCCTCTGGGCCGGCGTCATGCCCCCGACACGCCTCCTACCCCGCCCACCTGCCCCGCCCCTTTGCAAAGCCCCGGGACTTACGCGCATCCCAGGGCTTGCGCGCACCGCCGAGCCTATGCAAAATATAGGTTTTGAAAATCTACCCCTTTGAAAATCTACCCCTATGTTTATCAAGAAACACAAAATACACCTTTTCTATGATAGGAGTGAAAATGTGGCACAAGATAAAAAATGATTTGTGGAAAATGGAAGAGTTGAAACTTTTTAGGAAATCTTTAAAAAATGTATAGAACCTTTTCAGACAAACATATGTTATATAATTTTATGTTTTAGTATGTTTGCACAGAAATTAAAACATAACTGTAAATGTGTGAATGTTTATTATGTGCACCACATAGATAAACATGCTTGGATGTTGCAGGCTATGGGCCGGATTTTAAAAGCCCTATGCACGCCAGGCCTATTTTAAAAGGCCCGGCCACGTGCGTGCAAGTCCCGGGGCTTTGAGAAAGGGGTAGGGCTAGAGGCCCCCGGCACAGCGGCCATTTGCCGCTGTTTTGAAGGATCGCATGCCGGCAGGGGGTGGAAGGTTCCCTCCCAGGTCGATCCTAAATTGGAGTGGCCTGGGAGGGAACGGGGAAAGAACGCAGGCGTCGGCGCATGCAAGTTGCACTAGTGTGCATCCCCTTGTGCACGCCGACCCCCGATTTTATAACATGCGCACACATCTTATAAAATCGGGCGTCCATGTGTGCGCATGCGCAGGTCTTAAAATCTACCCATATATGTGTAACAAATAAATAAATAAATATATACATTTGAATTTATGTGGTTATTTCTATCTTTAGTTTGCAGTTTCATATTTCAGACACATAAATATGCAGCCCCTTCCATGCATGGCAAAGCATCTCTGATCTTACATCTGGATTGCATGAAACTGTTCAGGATTCTAAATATTCCCACATCTGGCCAAATAATGTAGTGGTGTCTAATGGCATTAAAAAGTTTGCACATTTACTATGATGATGGAAGAAGGACATATATACTTTCATAATCTTTTCTATGTCAGCATGGAAATCTGCAACTTGAAAAATTGCATGCTTTTATGCCAAGAATATACTCTTATGTAGAAAAATTGTTGTGGGAAAGCTTGATATGCTTGCTGGCATCAAGAAACCTAAGGTGTTCTGCTATTAGGAATATATAGTCACTGTATAGGACAGTTAGGGCTGGATTAATCATTCTTTGCAGAATGATGAATCCAGCGAAAAAGGGGGCAATGGGGCAGGCCTGCGAAACGCCGCAGTCGTTCACACCACGGTGGTGCGATTTCACCGGCCTGGTGCGGCCGGCTGCAGCCTTGCGTGCAAATAACGCCACCATGAAAGGTGGTGCTATTCGCTGCGCTACTGCCGGCGATAATGTTCCTCACATTATCGTCGGCCGCGGTGCCACGGCAGACTCCTCCCCATCCCCGATTCCTCCCCGCCCCGACTCCTTCCCTCCCCCTAATTTGCATTATTTTGCATGCAAAAAGGCCTTATCGTGTGTGGGAAAGCTTGATATGGCCCTAACGCACACGATAAAGCTTTAGTAAATAGATTGTTTCTGTGTTATAGTGAGATGGGGTAAACCTAACTGCATTTTAGTAAACATATGTGCAAGCACATTTTTTTTTTGTTGTGATTCACACAGGTTGCATAAGTTGGTTTCATGTGAGCATATAAAACGTGTGTGGCAATATTTTGTTATAGGCATTATCTTTTCCCAGGTTACTATGACACTTGACCTCAAGTTTTGTGCCATTTATCTCATCTACTACATGCCAATATCTATAACAGGAATATATTGTGGTCTGTTCTTACCTGCAGTTCATATCTGTTACCACTAGAGGGAATCATTACACAATCCATGACAGACTCATGACTATTAGATCTTTATCTGTTCTTTAACTTATGTAAAATATTTCAACAGCCCAAGAGTTTTGCTCACTTTTCCTGATCACTCTCAAAGGTTCGGTTTAGGAAATATCTCCAATGTACAAAAAATATGATTTTCTTCATGTCTCAAAATATTTGAGAATTTTCAACAAACTGTGGTATAATCACATAAATATCAGCTATAGACTTGGAGAACGTGTGCACAAAATGATAACCCCCTCCCAATAAAATTTGCTGAAATTCGCCATTTTTTTAGTTCTTTTTTAATTAAAAATAAAATTTGAGAAAAGGGCAGATTTGTAAGTTTAACTAGAAACTGAAAACCTTAAAGGTAGATTTTTAAAGCTTGACACGCAAACCAGGAGATATGTGGGTGGCCAGGCCAAGCATGTGCCGAGCACATTTTAAAACTGGCCCAGTCATGCGTGTATCTCCCTGTACGCGCGGAAATGCCATTAGGCCATGTCCCAGGGAAGCGCACACCGGCAGCTGTCCGGCACGTGGAACTTACTACTACTTCTTTATTGGAGTGGACTGGGAAGGAACTGGGGATGCCCCGAATGCATCACCGTGTGCTTTTTCAGAACATCTCCCCCTCGTGCGTCACCCGTGCGACATGCGCGCGCTGATATAAAATTGGGCATGCATGCGTGCATGTTGTAAAATCAACTCGTCCATGTGTGCATGACGGGAACAGCGCACACATGGACCCGTGCGTGCTTCTTTTAAAATTTACCAGACAATGGGCCTCATTTTCCAATATCGCATTGGTATCGCATGCGATACCAAAAAGGGGTGTACCTTATGCTAATAAGCATGTATATCGCGAATTGCACTATCAGCTATGCAAAAGGCTGTTACTGCAAGTTGCACTATTAGCTCAATTTGGGCTACATTGCCAGTATATCGCGGTTCACAATGAGAGAGAGAGAGAGAGAGGTATTAGTGTAGGGGGTTAGGGGCCACTTTCACATTCAACGTGAGATGTACGAACAGAACAGTGGTCTCTTGTGAAGATTTGATGACCTACGGAGTGAGGAAACTCACTCCAAGATGAGATTTGTGCAGTGTTCTCTCAACCTAGCTTGATGGACTCTCTACCTGGGTAACAATAAATGGGCACACAATAAATCCTCCCTACTTTACATTTGCCCCTCCCCAACTCCGCCCCCGAATACGAAATTAAAAATTTGCATTTCTAGATAGTAAAGACTTGAAGCTGCTTACCTATTTTCTTATACTCAACAGGTTAGACTATTGTAATGCCCTACTACATGGCCTCTCTTCCATCCAAGTTTTCAGACTTCAAACAGTACAAAACCCAACATTGAAAATAATTTTTGGAAATGAAAAATGTGATCATGTCACGCCACTTCTCATTGAAATTCACTGGATTCCAGTTTCTTAGAGGATTCAATTCAAGATTGGCTGTTTAACTTTCAAAGCTTTCTGATGGGAGCACTCCATCATATTTATTCAAGCTTCTTATCCCATACCTATCTACACACACCGTATTCTTTGAAACAAGAGCAATTAGTTCTCCCTTGGTAAGACTGGAACATACTTGTGAAATCTGTTTTTCTTATTTCGTTCCCAGTGTTTGGAATTCTTTTCCTTTGGTGTTACACCTTGAAAAAAACTATGTCAAAATTAGGAAGTCCCTTCAAAAACTCTCTTTTCACAATTTTTCAGATTTCACAGGAATTTTAAGTTTTAATGTTATACATGTATTTAAGAGGGGTTTTTTTATACTAGAATTACTATTATTTTTATTTGATTTTGTTTTCATTTTTTATTTTCTCATTGTTTTAAGATTTTGAATTTTAATGTTATTTTAGTTTTAAAATTCTGAATTTTTAATTTGTTCTATTCATTATTAGCTTTAATGTATGGTATGTTTGTTTTTGATTATGTACATTGCATTGATATATATATATATATGAAATGCAATTCATCAAAATGAATAAATTACAACAATAATAATTAATGGGGGGTTAGGAAGTCTGATCCATCAGCTGGGAGAACTGGGAATGAAATGGGGGAAAGGGCTATTGCATCCGCACATGTACCTAGCAAAATCCCTCCGTTTACTTGGTAGAGTTGGCATTTGCGCTCTCATGCATGCATCCATATAAAATAGCGCACATATGTACTCGCGTACTGCTGATTTTATGACTTGCACATATACACGCGTATGTTATAAAATGGCCGTGCCAATTTGCGCAAAATGGCATATGTGTGAACATGTATGCCTGTGTGGCTTTTTAAAAATTTCCTTCTTACAATATAACGTTTAAGCCTAGATGTGCCGGTATCGCGTCAGTATTATTAAAATTAGGGGAAGAGGAGGTATATGGGCAGGGTTTGGGCAGAGTTATCTCCCGGCAGCGCTGTAGGCGATAATGTGTTTTACATAATTGCCGGTAGCACCATGGGAAATAACTACACCTTTTCCTGTGTTCGTATGGGGGCGATAATGTGCAGTGCGGCTGTATCACGGTGGGTGAAACCGCACCGCCGCGATGCAGCCAGCTGCCCATTATTGCCCTGCCCTTTTTTTTTCACAACACATCATTCTACTATATTAGCAGAATGATGAATTTAGGGGATAAAATGTTGCTCTTTTAAGACACCATGAGGTTCGTCCATATATTTTTTTTCTCCATAGATATAGCATGGGGAAAAAAACCTTTGTTAATCAAGCCAATAATGGGTTATGGAATTTGATTAAAACTTCAGAGTGCATTTTGAGCTAGATGAAAACAAATTAATGTCGTAACATTTTTGCAAGATATTTTGCTGTTTGTCCTAATGCTTTCAGGAACCACTGAATTGCATTTATTGAAATATAGCTCAACAAAAAGGACTGAAATTTACTCTATATGGAGTACATTTTCAAAGGGGTTTTGTATGTAAAAATAGCATATACAAGTGTAAATAGCATGAACTTGCATATTTTATAAATGTTGAGAGTATGTGTTTATTTTTCATTTTACTTTGGGGGAAAAAAGGGCAAGGTTCAAATGGACGCATGTTAGTTTCTATTTTGTAAGAAACAGATGTATATACGTTACAAAACGTATGCATACACTTTTACACCTGCTAACTGACTCGCACAAGTGGAATTGGACTTGTCTGTTTTCCTGTAGTTTTTGGATGGGAGGCTCTGAAAATTAGGCTCTCTCTGTGTGCCAGTTTTCTAGGAACCCCCTTTTATCCCCCTAACTTCTCTCAATGAATCCATTAATGATTTACTGTTGATTAGGCTTCTTTTTCATATCATAATTGTTCTTAGGATCACTGAGATTTTTCCACCTCTGATAACTAATAATAAATATACTGTAATTCTAATAGTTGAATGTCTGATTTTTGGATTTAATAAATCTTTGGACAAGTTTTACATCTTCAGCACTTGTGATATGACTAAACTGGTAAACAGCAAGTTCTGATAACAATAAAGCTGTGTGCAAGTGAGCACTCATAATTCCTGCCAGCCCTTCACAAGGCGTCTGTATCACAGGACCCCCTACCTACATAGCAGAATTATGCGAATGAACTCTTTTCTTTATATGATCTGCAGAGTTGTATCTTTTTTGTGTTATCTTCTTTGTAGATTAAAGTCAAACATATTTTGATTCTGCTTATCATCTGATAATAGAATCTGACATTTTTCTTCTTCCAGCAGGAACAACTGAGAAGAAAGAAATCCTCTGGATTTACGCGCGTAGGGCTTTTAAAATCCGGCCCAGAATACTCAGCATTTAACCCCCTATGCAGCTCAATGCAAAACATCGAGTGAAGCTGAAAGTCCTTAATTATTGAGAAATAAAATAATATTTATGATCCCCATGGAGCAGAACTGGTTAAGCATACGATTTATTTTACTGTATTTCACAGAAACTTTTGATCTAAGCAGAGATGCTTTATTGGGCAATACATTTTATCTCTCTCATTGGCTAGAAATGAATGAGTTCAGAGAGGGCAAAATGCCCTCCATGAACAGACATTGATGCTGAGCGCTCCCTAACTGATTTTTACTATAACTTTGGTTGTTTTTCTTCTGTTTCCTCTATATTGGGTACAAGGTCCAGAAAGTCCAAGAAGCCTCAGCGCCAGTCAGGAACCAATGCACAAACCATTTGTCAACTCAGCAGCTTCTGGAACCCACTGATCACAGGGCTGCTTTTACCAATGGGATGGAAGGACAGCTGCCTTGGGCTCTGCATAATAGAGAGGCCATTGCATAAGCACATAGGGCTTTACCTCCATAATATTGGCCAATGCTCTGAATTTCAGGCTGCACAGATTAGCCCTCTGCTTTCTGATCTATATACATCCCACCCATTCCCAGGGAGTGTGTAATGAACAGTAGAAGTGGAGATGAGTGTGGAGAAGATAGAGCAAAGAAGAGGCATTTTGCTTCCTAATCTAGCACCTTCCTTTCTCTTGTCCTTCCCTCCCATCCCCTCTCTGAAAGAAACAGGAGAGAAGGGGGAGAAGGTGGAATGGACAGCAGAGGAAAGACTAAATCTGTTTTTGTCTGCATATTTATATTTATAATTTGTGGTCACATATTCTGTATTTGGTGAGGGCATGTGTCTTCCATGTGTGACCATGGTAACTAGCATGTAGTTTTTCTGTAGGGAACTGTAGTATTCCAGTTTGTTTTCTCAATAAGAGGTATCTGTGTTCTAAGACTCAGTGGAATATTTGCAGTGTTTACTTTTCATTCTATGATTGTTGGTGTTTGCATTCTGGGAGTAAGTGCTGCTTTGTTATGACAGATTTCATATATATATTCTGAGTGACCTTTTCTGCAAGGTTTGTGTTACTTCACTAAATATTTGGTAATGAAGGTAATTTATGTCACTGTTAGTGAGGTGATAATAGAATATGAATTTTGTTCCTGTGGTGAGTAGTAAGGGGAAACATCCTAGCTCAGCCCAGCCAGCCATTTAAGAACATAAGAAGTTTCCAACCTGGGTCAGACCGAGGGTCCATCACACCCAGCATCTTGTTTACCTAGCAAGCACTTAAACATTAAACAGATCCTGTGCTACTAATGGCTATTCCCTAACTCAACTTGACTAATAGCAGTTTATGGACTTCTCCAAGAATGTGTCTAAACATTTTTTAAACCCAGTTATGCTAACTCCTTTAACCACATCCTCTGGCAATGACTTCCAGAGCTTAATTATGCACTGAGTGAAAAAATAATTTCCTCCAATTTGTTTTAAATGTGCTACTTGCTAATTTCACGGTGTGTCCTCTAGTCCTTCTAATATCTAAAAGAGTAAACAACCAATTCACATCTTCATTCTGGCCTTTCATGATGTTGTAGACTTTATCAGCCTCTCCTCCAAGCTGAACAGCCCTATCCTATTTAGCTTTTCCTCATAGGGGAGCCATTCCATCCCCTTTATCATTTTTTTGTCACAATTCTCTGTACCTTCACCAGCATCTACTGTGTATCTTTTTGAGATGCAGCGACCAGAATTGAACACAAAACTCAAGGTGCAGTCTCACCATACAGAGGAATTATGATCATCTCTGTTTTATTCACCATTCCCTTCCTAATAATTCCTGTTTGCTTTTTTTTACCGCAGCAGCACACTGAGCCGACAATTTCAATTTAATATCAACTATGATGCCTAGATCCTTTTCCTTGTTGGTAGCTCCTAACATGAAACCTAACATCGTATAACTACAGCATGGGTTATTGTTCCCTATATGTATCACCCTGCACTTGTCCGCATTAAATTTCATCTGCCATTTGGATGACCAAACTTCTAATTTTGCAAGGTACTATTGCAATTTATCACTATTCGCTCATGATTTAACTACTCTGAATAATTTTGTGCCATCTAAAATTTGAGCACCTTACTTATCAATCCTTTTCCAGATCATTTATAAATATATTAAAAAAAAACACTGGTCCAAGTACAGATCCCTGAGCACGCCACTGTTTACCTCTCTTCATTAAGAAAACTGACCATTTAATCCTAGTCTCTGTTTCCTGTCTTTTAACCAGTTTGCAATCCACTAAAGTCCATAGCTTCCTATCCCATGACTTTTTAATTTTCTTAGAAGCCTTTCATGGGGTACTTTGTCAAAGGCCTTCTGAAAATCCAAATACACTACATCTACATACACATCTACATACACACCTTTATCCACATATTTATTAACCCCTTGTTGCGTTGGAGGTGGACCCTTGGGCCGAGGTGGGGTTGACGCAACCCGTAGGTAGGGACCTATGGGTCCCCACCATCAGCAGGTGGAGTGGGCTGAAGATAGAGGCTGCTGGAGCTTAACCTATACCAGCCCTCGTTCCCTGCGGGTTAAGCCTTTGGGTGCTGGGGCCGGCAGGACTTATGTGGGCCTCGAGGTTGGTTTGTAAAAAAAAAGGTAGTTCAGCCCAGTGTCAGCAGTCGCTAGGTGGTGTAGTCCTTCCCTGGACTGGATTCAGTTCAGGAACTCAGGTGCCAATGGAACAGAATGTAACTGGAGGCACTTAAGCAAAGAAAGGCCGAAGCCTTGTACATCCACATCCAGGGGATAGGCTAGAGGAGGCATCACTGTCAGGCTAGGATCAGAGCCAGCAGCAAGCGGAGGTCGTGGCAAGCAATGTAGAATTCTGGACGCGAAGAAATCTGTAGCATAGTCAAACAAAGCAATGGTCAGGGCACGGAGAAGGCAGGCACAGTCAATCAAGGCAATGGTCAGGGCACGGAGAAGGCAGGCATAGTCAAGCATAGCAGAGGTCCGGGGCTAGAGATAAGCTGAAAAGTAGTCGGGTGTAGCAGAGGTCCGGGGTTGGAGATAGGCTGACGAGTAGTTGGGCGTAGCAGAGGTCCGTGGCTGGAGATAAGCTGAAGAGTATTCGGGCGTAGCAGAGGTCCAGGGCTGGAGATAAGCTGAAGAGTAGTCAGGCGTAGCAGAGGTCTGGGTTGGAGATAGGCTGAAGAATAGTCAAACCAAAGCAGAGTCGAAATCCAGAGAGTCAGTCCAACACATAGATAGGGCAGGAACGAGGAAGACAAGAACCGGGAACCACAGGAGTCAGGAAAATGAAGTAGAGAGAATTCTGTATCAGCAATGAGTACTCAGAGTACGAGGAGGCCTGAGCTTATATACACTGAAGAATCTGACATCAGCATCCAGGGCTGCGACCAGGTTCCCGCCGGGGATCCTTTAAAAGAATTAGCAATGCGCACGTGCCTAGGGAGGGGCATGGCGCCAATGGCGGCATCTCTCCACGGGCCACGCGGAGAGGCCCGACGAGCAGGGGCATCTTGGCTTGCAACACTGGGGACCATGGCAGAGCCGGAGGCACCAGAGGCAACCCGAGGTCGGAGCTGGCGGCCCACCGCTGCCAGTGAAGAGGAACCAGGAGCTGGAGTCCATGCAAGAAGGTGAGAGGGCTGCACACTGGGTGTCACGCATAACACCCCTTCAAAAACTGGAGCAGATATGTGAGGCAAGACTTTCCTTGGGTAAATCCATGCTGGCTGAGTCCCATTAAACTATGTCTATCTCTATGTTCTGTGATTTTGCTCTTTAGAATAGTTTCCACTATTTTTCCCAGCACTGAAGTCAGGCTCACGGGTCTATAGTTTCCCAGATTACCACTGGAACCATTTTTAAATATCGGTGTTACAACGGCTATAGGCCTGAAAGATAATAAGGAGGGATGATTCACAAGGCTGAAGATTTACCTGCATTGCCTAATGTCCTTGCACCAGCCCTGCCCATAGTGCAAAGCGCTTAACAACATATTCGCACAGCCTACACAGGTCTGAAGGAGAGCAACTTCTCACATCACAAGAGATTGTTCTGTGTGGGCCATAAAAGCTAGAGGATGCTTACATAAGTCTGCATAGGCCTGAGAGAGGAGGTGGTGTGCAGCTGCCCTCCTATCAGCTAGTGCAGAGGAGAAATCCTGCAGCAGCAGGCTGACAGCATCAGATTAATGGGGCAGGAAGGAAATAGGATAATGTTGGAGTTAGGAAGGAGAATAAGAGTGGTGGTCAATATGAAAAAAATATAAGGGGGTCCATCTACAAAAGTTTGCCCAAGGCTTTTTAAGTTGTTAAAGTGGTCCTGTCTAATTGGGATGGTGGGAGCAGGAAAACTCATTTCCTGAGCTAGGAGCATCATTGAGCTCTGTCAATAGGACTTGTTCACCCCTCCCCCGACCCGCATGATGACCATGGAGTCCTGCCAATCTGGCTGCATCTCAGTCTCCAGAAGATCATTAGACTCAGGGGACAGGCAATGGTCAGATTGAGTCGGTGACTGATGCAGTAGCAGGTGCAGGGCTTACTGAGGTACTGGCTCGCAGTGAATCTGCACTGACCAAAATTGACATCAACTTCATGCTATAACATTAATATTTTTGCAGCTATTCTGCCCCAGTCAGATGAAACCCCTATAACTGAGAGTAAAAGTATCAGTTTTGAGGATATTTGAAAGGTATTGACCAGGATCTAGAATATACACTTCTGTCACCATATCAGGATACCACAAGAAGAGAATAGGGGAAGTGGAAGCTTAAGTAATCAACTTGGGAAAACATTTTTCTTCCTTACAAGCTACTGGAGGGGCCCACACAAATTGGACAGCTTAATGTTGCCCAACAAATTAGAGTCCTTGGAGAATATGGCTGGGATCAAGAATTTATAACTCTTAAATTTTTCAAGATCGCTAAGGCAGAGCTTTCCAAACTGTGTATCGCGACACATTAGTGTTGCCTGCAGTGTGCAGGTGTGTTGTGCGCCGTGCCATCAACTCCGACGTGAGTTTGGGCTTTTTTCTAGCGATTCACTTTTTTTTTTCAGTTCGTAGGTTGCTTCTTATTGGGCGATTTATTGCTGTCAATCACGTTTTTTTTTTGGGCTTGGTGGGTGGGACTTGAGCCCAGCTGTCCCTGTCATTGGCTGCTGCTGCTGCCGATGAGGCCTGGCCACGAGGAGTACTGACTGCAAGCAAGTGTCTGGTGATTATGGAAGGTGTTATGCAGCAAGGCAGGCTTGAATCCTGAAGGGAGTGAAGCACTTAACTGTTAACAATCAAAAATAAGAGGTACATGAGTGTGGGGGTCAGACATGTGCTGGGAGGAGAGAGATGAGTGTGTGTGGGACAGACATGTGCTGGGGGGAGAGAGATGAGTGTGTGGGGGACAGATGTGCTAGGGGAGAGAGATGAGAGTGTGGGGGACAGATGTGCTGGGGGAGAGAGATGAGTGTGTGGGGGATAGATGTGCTGGGGGGGAGAGAGATGAGTGTGTGGGGGACAGATGTGCTGGGGAGGCAGAGAGATGAGTGTGTGGGGGCCAGACATGTGCTGGGGGGGGGAGAGAGATGAGTGTGTGGGGGACAGACATGTGCTGGGGGGGGAGAGAGATGAGTGTGTGGGGGACAGACATGTGCTTGGGCTTGTTTTTTTGGAAAATAGCGCTTGGAATATTATATATTTTTAATATAAATGATTCTAAGGAATTACCCAAGAAATATCTGAAGGAAATGCTAAAAATTCAAAATATGGAAATTATTATAATTTCCATATTCCATCAGGGGGCGTATGAATGGTGCGTGTAGAAAGGGGAGTTGAGATCCATAATCATTTAGAATAGTTAGATCTCTCTGCTTTTTTTTTTTTAATAGAAAATCCCAAGATTTCATACCCTGGGCTCTGAAAAGGAAAAGAAGTTGGTGTTTAAACTGTATTTAAAAATGTAACTTGAGTTACCCAGCTTCAGAAGCATCTATTCCTTCAGAAGCAGCAGCATGTAATTGCAATGATAGCAACCTTATTTTTTTTTATGCAAATAATTAATAAATCAACAGGGGAAGTAACTCACCTTCTGGAGCCTTTACCTTTGGATCTTTTTTTAAGAGATAAAAGTATGGTTATAGAAATAGCGCTATGCTAGAGTCTACGATGTGTAATGGGTGAGGGATCTGTTAATAGCAAATGGGTCCTGAAGTAGAGGAGTAAGCACGGCTTGGATTAGAATAGATCATATTCTTATTTTATAAATTGTTGGTTATGTTTTTCTGTCTTCCTCACTCCTTGATAATGGGGACAAGTTACAAATCAGTAGGGTAGGGAGTAATCCTTTATCCTTGACTGTTTCTGTTGAAATTGGATTTTGTAAAATCTTTTGTGATTGCTCAATTGATTTCCTCTTGTAAATTTTAAAACTTCACATAAAAAAAGAAAGGAATGGGTTCAACAATTCCACAAGTACTTTTGAAAGACATAAAGATGCATTTTTTTCTCCTTCTGCTTCTAACCTATCTTCCAAATGTGTCCCTCTTGGCAAAGACAAAAGGGCACATTTGGATGCTGCAGGGTAATGGCTAGCTTGCTGTGGTCCCTGGGGTTCTTCAGTGAAGAAATATAATAGCTTTGTAGCTCACAGGGTTAGAACACAGATATCACTCCGTAAAAATATAAATAAAATAAAATCATTATCCACATTGAGCTGTGTTGTTCTGAAAAGTTGTAGATGAATAACTTGGCAGACAATGCATTTCAGTCTGGTACAAAACATAGAGAAATCAGAATCCAAACACAGTCAGTAGTTAGGTTCAGAGAAATAGGGTACTCTAGGGAATTCTTTCCTCCAAACTCCTTCATGGTGTGTACATTATCCAAACCCTGGGACTTTCCCTGCATCGGTATCTGCTAATAGTGCACAGATCTCTTCTTCCACTGATGGAATTGATCAGTACAGATGGAGCAGCTCTGTAGCAGACTTACAAGTCTGACAGGCCTTTCTCTGCTTCCAGCCTGAAACTCCATTTCTTAGAATAATCAATATAATTTTCAGTATACACAAAACAGTAATGAACTATCTCCCCTTTCCCTCTCACTCTCAGGGTCTTTTTGATCCCCAAGAAGACTCTTAAATCTTGGAGGCCCCGAATCTCCATCTTTGCAGGCTGGAAATAGAAGAGGAAGCTAAAATGGGCGCTTCATTTTTATAGAAACAGCTCTCCTTCCAAGAACCTGCCATTGGGAAGTGAATGATAACCACTACATCCTATTCACTGCCTCATAAATAAATCATACTGCAATGTCTGTGAAAACACTGATGCCATTAGTACTTTGAAGGCACTGATACCATTTTGGATACCCTTGCATAGTTTTAGGTGGCCATTGTAATCATATGGAAGTATTTATTTATTCAATTTATATAGCAAACATGTAAGGCAAATGTTGAGATTGTAGTCAAAAGGAAACATTGTCACACTGAGCAGTATAACCATAACACATAGATAATTAAACCGATTCTTCTTTTGAGAAAAAACAAGACTATGACTCACTCTCAGTTGTTATTTTGAGTACCCTGCTACCTCTCCCTCACTTCTGCACTGTTATGATGTAAATAAGGTCAAGAGGCTAGGCCCTTGTATTGTATATCCCAGCCAAGAGCTCTGCAGCAGATCGTTACTGTTGTTTTGGGTCCATCTTATTACTGTTTGTGCTTTTATTTTCAGTTACATACCCTTTTTGTAGAGCGTCCTGGAAACCTGAGTTTGCACAGATTTTGTTACCCCACTGAACTTTTAAGGAGCATACAGTTCTTCATAAATGAGACCAATATTCCATGGAGTATATCAAAATCATCATCACCGATTGTTTAATTTTGTTTATACTGCATCTACATTAGTTTAATAATTTGCAGAAAACTATTAGTCCTTTAATGATCCCTCTATACTAAAGAAATTATCTAATACAGAACATCAAAATATAGATACCACAAAAGCTCTCAAAATGTTTTTCTGGATTGCAGCAGATGGTTGTGGATGGAGCATTTTGTCTATGAAATGAGCAGCATTAGAGATGTGAATCGGAACCGAAATCGGTTCGGATACCGGTTCCGATTTACATGTGGGATTTTTTCCATTGGGCCTGATCGCGTTTTGTTTATCAGCCAGCCATCCAGTGCTCCTACCATGTGACAGGATCCGGCCAATGGCACGGATACTCTGTCACATGGTAAGGGCAAAGGGCCATCGGCGCCATTTTGATTATTGGCAGCTGATGGCCTGGGAGCCGGAGGACAGCCCAGAGCGGGAGATAGCGGGAGATCACTCCCGGGACCCCCACTGGACCACCAGGTACCTGTAAAAAGGTTTTGGGGGGATCGGGAGGGTGGGGGAAGCTAAGGGGTTACTTTTAAAGGGTCGGGGTGAGTTTAGGGGTTATTTTTGTGTGCCGTTTTTCCCGCCCTCCCCAAAACAATAAGGGAACCCCCACAATCAATATTGTGGGGTTTTCCTATCGTTTTGGGGGAGCCCCCGATTTCTGAAGATTTTGAAAATATCAATGATATTTTCAATTGTCTGAAGCCCGATTCACATCCCTAAGCAGCATAGAACTAGCTATTGCAACAACTTGCCATTTTTCAACCAAGTATCATGAGCAAAACTCTATACTCAAACATGGCGGTCAAACCTGGCCTCCCGGTAGTGGAAATATTTCTTTCTCAATTGTAATCATCCGCCATGGATGCAGTTCATCTATATTCCACAGAGGTTTCTGTAATCATTAGAATTGGTGCTTTCCAAACAGCATATGTCTATAAGCTCCCTCCCCCACTCCCCCAGCATAGCTGAGATCAATAGGTCTTACCAATTCAACAATGTCCAAACACTCAGCCATTTACACTGGAGACTTTAACAGCAATCAAACGGTCTAGGACTATCAAACTTCTGAGGAAATGGTGAAAAACTCATACACTTGGCTTCATAAAGTGATTTTGCTTTCATTTATGACCCCAAACAGTTTGGGACTTTTGATTCTGCAAGATGGAAATGCAACTATTCTCCTGACTTGTGCTGGTTTAGCTCAGTGAGGTAATCAAATTTGCAGATGATACAAAATTGTTCAGAGGAGTTAAATCACAAGCAGATTGTGATAAATTGCAGGAAGACCTTGTGAGACTGGAAAATTGGGCATCCAAATGGCAGATGAAATTTAATGTGGATAAGTGCAAGGTGATGAATATAGGGAAAAATAACCCATGCTATAGTTACACAATGTTAGGTTCCATATTAGGTGCTACCACCCAAGAAAGAGATCTAGACATCATAGTGGATAACACTTTGAAATCGTCAGTTCAGTGTGCTGCGGCAGTCAAAAAAGCATATAGAATGTTGGGAATTATTAAAAAGGGAATGGTGAATAAAACGGAAAATGTCATAATGCCTCTGTATCACTCCATCGCACCTTGAGTACTGTGTACAATTCTGGTCGCTGCATCTCAAAAAAGATATAATTACGATGGAGAAGGGACAGAGAAGGGCGACCAAAATGATAAGGGGAATGGAACAGCTCCCCTATGAGGAAAGACTAAAGAGGTTAGGACTTTTCAGCTTGGAGAAGAGACGGCTGAGGTGGGGATATGATAGAGGTGTTTAAAATCATGAGAGGTCTAGAACGGGTAGATGCGAATCGGTTATTTACTCTTTCGGATAATAGAAAGACTAGGGGGCACTCCACAAAGTTAGCATGTGGCACATTTAAAACTAATCAGAGAAAGTTCTTTTTCACTCAACGCACAATTAAACTCTGGAATTTGTTGCCAGAGGACGTGGTTAGTTCAGTTAGTATAGCTGTGTTTAAAAAAGGATTGGATAAGTTCTTAGAGGAGAAGTCCATTACCTGCTATTAATTAAGTTGACTTAGATAAGCACCGTTATTACTAGCAACAGTAACATGGAATAGACTTAGTTTTTGGGTACTTGCCAGGTTCTTATGGCCTGGATTGGCCACTGTTGGAAACAGGATGCTGGGCTTGATGGACCCTTGGTCTGACCCAGTATGGCATGTTCTTAGTACATGGTGATCCACATATTATAACATGTCTCTCCACATTGCCAGCACAGACATGACTCATGTTGGCAATCAAACACCAATTGTCACAAATGCTATATTTCTTTACAGAGAGGATAGTGGATGTATGAAACATCCTCCCAGTGGAGAGGGTAGAGAGAAAAATTCAGTATCTGAATTCAAGAAAGCATGGGTTCTCTTGGGGAGTGATGAAAATTGTAAAGCTAAATTAGTTGGGATGGGCAAACTAAAGAGATCATGCAGTTTTTTCTGCTATTATTTTTCTATGTTTGTATGTTTCAAAGAAGCAGTGGAATTTTGCAAATGCTATCTGGGCAAAATACAGCGAGACTCTGTAATAAAGTGTTAAAATTACACCGTCTCACAATATCCCTCTACGGTAGTCATTCAGCCATTTTTGCAGAGCCATTTTCAAACCAGCAAACAGGCCCATTCCATAGGATTACCACCCAATGTATATTCCCTGCCTTGAAGCAGAGTCCCTATGACTCAATGGTCCCAAAACAAGTCTTTCTGCATTGTGATTACCAGATCACTTGGTACTGGACCAGAGAGCCTTCAATTTGCATTAAGTTCAGTTGTTAGAGGTGTGAGTTAAACTTAACATGTACCTCTAACTACTGATGTCAACTTGAAAGAAAAGTTATCTTCAAAGTTAACTTTACTTCCATTTTAACATACTTTTTTAAACTTTACTGTCGATTTAATACACTATTTTAACTGTTGTGCACTATCGGGTAGGGATGTGCAGAGGGACGCCATACGTTGCATTTGTGATTCGGATTCGTCAGGGAGCAGATACGTTACATTCAGCCGTATGGCCCCCCGATGTGTTAATACGGCGATTTCTATTCATGTCCCAGCTAAAATTCAAATTAACTACAACCCCCCACCCTCCTGACCCCCCCAAGACTTACCAAAACTCCCTGGTGGTCCAGCGGGGGGTCTGGGAGCCATTCCCTGCACTCACACCCTCGGTGCCGGTTTCACCATGGCGCCGATAGCCTTTGTCACAGGGGCTACCGGTGCCATTGGTCAGCCCCTGTCACATAGCCATCGGCGCCATCTTGTGCTCCTACCATGTGACGGGCTGACCAATGGCACCGGTAGCCCCTGTGACATAGTATGGGCAAAGGCTATCGGTGCCATTTGAGTACTGGCATCGGCTGGCCGGAGTGCAGGAGGTCGCTCCGGGACCCCCGCTGGACTTTTGGCAAGTCTTGTGGGGGTCAGGAGGCCCCCCCAAGCTGGCCCAAAGTCTCTGGGGGTCCAACGGGGGTCCTGGAGTGACCTCCTGCACTCCGGCCGTCCGATGCCAGTACTCAAAATGGCGCCGATAGCCTTTGCCCATACTATGTCACAGGGGCTACCGGTGCCATTGGTTAGCCCGTGTCACATGGTAGGAGCACAAGATGGCACCGATGGCCATGTGACAGGGGCTGACCAATGGCACTGGTAGCCCCTATGACAAAGGCTATCGGCGCCATGATGAAACCGGCACCGAGGGTGTGAGTGCAGGGGATGGTTCCCGGATCCCCCGCTGGACCACCAGGGAATTTTGGTAAGTCTTGGGGGGGTTCAGGAGGGTGGGGGGTTTGTTTAAATTTGTATTTAGGTGGCCGTATAATTCAGCGAAGATTTGTGTATTCGTGGGGAATCACGATACGTTTCGCTTCCCCACGAATACTACGAATAGTGCAATATATGTTGCAGATCGCCAATACAGCGAAAACGAATGCATACCCCTACTATCGGGTGAATTTTAAAGTCCTACGTGTGCCAAAGCCAGGAGATACACGCGTATCAGCCCAGTGTGCGCTGCATGGATTTTAAGAGGCGGACAGGTACACGTGTATCTCCTGGTATGCAAATACATTTTTTTCATAAAAGGGGCAGGGAATGGGCATGGGCAGGACATAGATGTTGCAGGAAATATAAAGGAAACCAGTGTGTATTTATACACACCAGTGCGCACTGGGGTCCCTATCTGAATAACTTTACTTCTGCTATGGATGGCGCATCAGGGTTTTAAGGGTTGGGCCTAATAGGGTAAAAGGGAGGCATGTTAGCTAGTGGGTTTAGGAAGTCCTCTCCTTTACTGGGGGGGACTGAGAACAAACTGGGGAAACAAGAAATTGTGCTGGCACAGAAATCTACTAAAATCTCTCCACTTATGCGATCGAGGTGACATTTGCAAGTAGATGCATGCGTCAATGTAAAATTGTGCACATATGTACACGCATATAGCTGATTTTATACCATGCATGCATATACATGCAGTTATAAAATTGCTGCGTCCATGTGCATGAGCCAGTAAATGCAAGTACATTTGCTCCTGCGTTCAGGTCTTAAAATTCACCTTTATGAATCTTATTTGGTTATCACATCAGAAGCAAAGGAAAATTTATTGTGGCAGTATTCATTTTATTTATTTATTAACATTTTTATGTACTGCTTAGAACAGCAAAACATTGCTACAATGCTAGTAAATGAATCAACAGTAAAATTTTAGCACTGTCTTATTACAGAGGCCTTATAAGTAAGGTAGATATGGTGCCTTAAATATCTCCCCTTTGATATATGTAGTTTCTGCATACTTCTAAATACACATTTAAACACATTAAGTTAATTCTGATTTCTAAATATTATGACAAGTTTAGATTTGTATCCATAACTGTTTCAGATGCCCTGAAGATGAAGGACATGTCTAGGCAACAATCACACTACTCTCAGAAGACTTTCAAGTGTTAAGCATAATTAATATGTTTCATAAGAGAGGAACTATTGAGAGACAGGCAGTGTACTACTTGGATATGTTTCATCTCTCAAACAACTCAATATTTTAGTTCCTTATTTGACTTAAATGTGTTAAGAGATCAAGAAGTTCAGAAATAGATTGGGGACAGTGTGCTAGATCAATCTTTATGCTTCTAGAAACCTCATCAGCACAGAAAAACAATCATTTTTTTGTTGTTGGTATAAAATTATGCTATACTGTATGAGGGGGCAAGATAATTTAAATTCAATGCAAACTACATTTGAACTGAGGTGGAGGAAGAGAAGTCCAATATTATTTAAGCTACAGTCATTTCCGTCCCAAAACAATATAGATTAAACTATATTGACTTCATCATGTTTTGTTTTCCTTGAGCATAATTTTTGATCCAGGTCACTTATCTGAATAATTGCTATCCAAATACTGAAAAATTTCAGCCAACAGATATAACAACTACTTAAACAAGAAATATTTATACTCCTATAATGAGCCAGGCATGGCTGAATTGTTTTATTTTCTAATTTAGATTTATTCATTCTAAACAGCAGACAGAAGGATCAGACAAAAAAGTGCACAGAGACTGGAAGTCAGTTTGTTTGCATAGTTTTGAAATAGAGATCTTTTGTCTAAAGATTTAATTGCCCTAAACTTGAGGAAAGAAGTAGTCAAACAAACGTTAACATCCTGGATTTCCAAAATACCAACTTTGGCACAATGGTAAATATCTTAAGGATGCCCTTGCCAAGTGGGAGGGTACAGGTAAAGTGGAAGAACAAGGAAAAAAAAGAAATGCCAAATACTTTTAATAGGTAATCAGTGAACAAAAGACTGGAGCAGATCTGCCGAAGTTGGCAAGGATGTATATAGTAAAAGGATGGATGATATTTCATTTTCAAAGACAGGATTTGAGCAGAACTAGCAGAACCTCAATGGAACAAAGCTAGGGGGCCAGACAGGATACTTCATAGGGCACTAAGGGAGCTTGGAGAGAATCTGTCAGTCCACTGAAGGATCTTTTCAATAGATCCTTGGAGACAGGAGTGGTCCTGTGGGACTGGATGTTCTGCTCTGCTCCCCCAAGGGGAGGGGCTAGCACTTAATGATACTCCGTAGGCAGAGTTAGTGATCTGCTGTGGTAGTTCCCACAGAGTAGAGTTGATAATACCATTCTATTAGTGTACAGAAAGTAAAAAGGTGAATCCCTGGGCTGATGGCAGATGACAGCGCCCTCAATTGGAGATCTTGAGAGGGACCACCAGCTAGGCTGGAGTATTGAAATAAACACAAATGGTTCTTTATTAGACTGGAAACTGAACCACCAGTGGTGGCAGTAGTGAGTCGATGGGTCCAGTAGGGCTGAAGTCCTTCTGATACTGGAATATAATCTCTGGGTCACTGAACTGTAGAGACTAGAAGTAGTGAGTAGACAGGGTACACTGGATACAAGAAGGTACACTCACAATAGGAAATGTCTACAATGATCTCTTTGCCACAGAGTGTCTTCAGTACATTCAGGAGCAGGAGATGTAGGCGAGCACTGGTTCCACTAAATAGTCTGTAATAAGAACTCACAATAGCTGTATATGAAATGGCTTCTAGAGTAGAAGAGTGTCTGTAAAAGATTCTAGGAACATGGGCCCTCGTGGAGCGAGTACCGGTTCCTATCTGCAATCTTGCCAATGTAATTCTCGATCTCCGTATCTGCGATAACGTCTTGGATGGAAGGGAGTCTTCAGAGCTATAGGAATGTAGGCCCTCGTGGAGCGAGTACTGATTCCTATGTACAATAGAACTCACTGTGTTCACGTCTGCGATCGCTTCCAGGAAATGAGGATTCTTCTGAGTATCCAGGGTCATAGGCCCTCGAGGAGCGAGTACCGGGTCCCATCTTGGCAATCTGAAATCAAGAAGAGAGAGTGGAGCTCCCTTGGAGTGGGTGCTCCTGTTAATTACAATAACAGAGTAGCTTGGTTGAATTGTAACTGGAAAAGAAAGATTTGAGTCCTTGCTAACTCGTTAGAGGTTAGCAAACAAAGTCCTTTTAAAGTGAAAATGGATGACGTCAATACGGGGGGACGCCCCCAACGTTCGCGCCCTTGCTAGTACAAAGTCTGGAGCGCGCACACCCTTACATCATTAGGAACATGGTGGGTCCGTAATGTCAAGCCAGCTCGGGGGTTCCGACGAGCTGTGGCAGGAGAACTCCGCGTTACCAACTGTCTATCAGACCCGGAGGGAGTCACCACCAGAGTAGAGAGGGTGGAGCGAGGGCGAGAAACAAGCACGAACGCAACACTGGAGAATGGTGAATGTTGTCCCTTTTCATACAAGTGATTACAGAGAGGTTGTTAGTAATGACAGGCTGGTTGTGGATAAAATAATGGCGACTGTACTGAAGGGAAGTATAATGAAGTACCTAGAATCCAGTGGGACATGATCCCAAGCAGCCTGGTTTTACAAGAGGTAGAATGCGTCAATTGAATTGCATCAATTTCTTTGGGTGTGGTTTACTTGGATTCTAGAGAGGTTTTTTGATACAATCCCCAGGTAGGAGGCTCACAAATAAACTGAGCAGCTAGGGTTGGGCCACAAGGTGGTGGACTTAATTAGGGAGGAGGAATAGCCTAGTGGTTAGAGCAGTGGACTATGAAGCAGAAGACCAGGGTTCAAGTCCTGCTGTCACTCCTTGTGATCTTGGGCAAGTCACTTTACCCTCCATTGCCTCAGGTACAAAAACTTAGATTGTAAGCCCTCTGGGGATAGAGAAATACCTACAGTACCTGAATGTAAACTGGTATGATATCCCAACTGAGATCAAATGTCGGTATATAAAAATAATTAATAAATAAAATAAATAAATTAGAAACTGGTTGAGTGACAGACAATTGAGGGTAGTGGTAAATGGAATTCAATCTGAGGAAAGAAAGACAATTAGTAGAGTGCCTCTGGAATCAATTGAATGTTTGGCAATTAAAATTTACTGTGTTTAGAGTGCAGAAATCTGAGGAACTAAAACATGGTAGGGGATAAGTGTTGCAACCGTCCCTTTCTGATGGTTGCAACACTTATCCCGCCTACCTCTCTTTGTTTGCTCCTCCTCATGCTGCGGATGGACGCCTGGCTATCATGGCATCTGCCTGCTGTCCTCTCTGGCATCCCCGGACTGGCTTGGGCGCTGCCTCCCACCATGCTCCGCTTGTACCATAGGGCTCGTGCGCCGCGCAGCCCTTCTTCTTATTTCCTACTTGGCGCGAACCTCCGGGGCATCCACCCATGATGACGTCATGATGCCCGGATATTTAAAGCCTACAATGTTTGCTAGCCTTTGAATGAGCAAGGGTAACTCAAAGGCTAGCAAAGGGTAATCCTACAGGAATCCTACGGATTGGATTCGCTTTCCGTACCCTGCTACTCTGCCTCTCCAATCTCTAATTCTCTAACGCTAATGGGGTACCCGCTCCTCGGGGGCCTTACTTGCTTTCCAGGTCGCTATCAGGAAACTGGTACTCGCTCCTCGAGGGCCCATGTTCCCTGACTTGCTGCCTACTCCTACCTTCTCTTCTGCCTGGAAGAATTCGCTAATCTTCAACATCAGTGAGTACTACCATCTTCACCTCAGAGCTGTTCCCTGGAACCAGGCACTCGCTCCTCGAGGGCCTGCCCCTGTTCCAGCTCCAGTGCCATCTCTGCAGAACTGCTGCATGAGTATATCATCTACAAGCCTCCCAGCTCTCAGGGTTCAGATACTCGCTCCTTGAAAGTCTTCTCTCCCTACCCTGGGGATCTCCATACTAGGGTCTTGTATATTCTCCACTGTACTCATTCTTTCAGTTCTTTCCACTACAGCACTGCTAGCAGAGGAGTCGCTGTTCCAGCGCCTGAGGGATACCAGCCCTGCGGGCTATTCCAGCTGCTCACTACTGCCACCTCTGGTGACTTCCTTACACAGTCTAATAAAAGATCAAACTCTGTGTTTGTGTGTCCTGAGCTAGGCTTGACCTGTGGCCCCTCATGGGAACTCCTTCCATGGGCGTGGTCAGCTGCCACAGTGTCCAAGGGTCCACTCAAACCTCACAGTTTACAACAATAAGATACAGATATGCATATATCACGAGAGATAGACCTTGGGATGATCATGATTAATGATCTCACAGTATCAAAACAGTATGATAAGTTTGTGATGCAAAGAGCTCCTGACTCTCAGAGAATGAGTCCGATCTCTGGAGGCTAGAGTGGCAGACCTGGAGGAGCTGAGGTACACAGAGAGCTATATAGATGAGACCTTCTGGCACATAGTAGCCAAGTCCCAACTTCAGACTGCCAGCCCTGGTGCTGCCTTGGAGGAAGAAGGTCTCATGATTGGAGAGCATCAATCTGGTGCAGCAGGAAAGGATCCTGTAGCAAAGACCTTCTCTCCAGGTGGTGCATTGTCCTTTCGCATCGAGGATTTCTCTCCAAGGCCTACTGCCCAGGAGGGAAGGGTTAGGTCGGCCGTCATAGTTGGTGATTCAATTATTAGGAATGTAGACAGCTGTGTAGCTGGTGGGCGTGAGGATCACCTGGTAACATGCCTACCTGGTGTGAAGGTGGCGGACCTCACGCGTCACCTAGATAGGATTTTAGACAGTGCTGGGGAGGAGCCGGCTGTCGTGGTACATGTGGGCACCAACAACATAGGAAAATGTGGGAGAGATGTTCTGGAAGCCAAATTTAGGCTCTTAGGTAGAAAGCTTAAATCCAGAACCTCAAGGGTAGAATTCTCTGAAATGCTCCCTGTTCCACGCACAGGTCCCCAGAGGCAGGCAGAGCTCTGGAGGCTCAATGCATGGATGAGACGATGGTGCAAGGAAGAGGGATTCAGTTTTGTAAGGAACTGGGGGACTTTTTGGGGAAGGGCGAGTCTCTTCCGAAGGGATGGGCTCCACCTTAACCAGGGTGGAACCAGACTGCTGGTGCTAACCTTTAAAAAGGAGATAAAGCAGCTTTTAAACTAGAACAAAGGGAAAAGCTGACAGTCGCTCAGCAGCGCATGGTTCGGAATGAGGTATCTTCAAAGGATACTAATGATGCATTCGAATTAGGGCATCCTGACAGTGAGGTTCCAATAATAAGAAAAGTAGTCCAAGTGCCTATAACTAAAAACTCACCTGAGCTAAAAAATTATAACTTATCCCTATCAATTAAAAAGCAGAATGAAAATACAAACAAAACCACACTTTGAAATGCTTGTATGCTAATGCCAGAATTCTAAGAAGTAAGATGGGAGAATTAGAATGTATAGCAGTGAATGATGATATAGACATAATTGGCATCTCAGAGACATGGAGGAAAGAGGACAACCAATGGGACAGCGCTATACCGGGGTACAAATTATATCACAATGACAGAGAGGAGTACCCGGGAGGTGGTGTGGCGCTTTATGTCCGGGATGGCATAGAGTCCAACAGGATAAACATCCTGCACGAGACTAAATGCACAATTGAATCTTTATGGGTAGAAATCCCTTGTGTGTCGGGAAAGACTATAGTGATAGGAGTATACTACCATCCACCTGTTCAGGATGGTGAGTTGGACCGTGAAACGCTAAGAGAAATTAGGGAAGCTAACCAAATTGGTAGTGCGGTAATAATGGGAGATTACAATTACCCCAATATTGACTGGGTAAATGTATCATCAGTACATGCTAGAGATACAAAGTTACTGGATGGAATAAATGACATTTTTATGGAGCAATTGGTTCAGGAACTGACAAGAGAGGGAGCAATTTTAGATCTCAGTGGAGCACAGGATTTGGTGAGAGAGGTAACAGTGGTGGAGCCGCTTGGCAATAGTGATCATAATATGATCAAATTTGAATTAATGATTAGAAGGGGGACAGTAATCAAATCCACGGCTCTCGTACTAAACTTTCAAAAGGAAAACTTTGATAAAGTGAGAAAAATAGAAAAAAAAACCTGAAAGGAGCAGCTACAAAGGTAAAAAGTGTGCAAGAGGTATGGTCGTTGTTAAAAAATACCATGCTAGAAGCACAGTCCAGAAGAATTCCACACATTAAGAAAGGTGGAAAGAAGGCAAAACGATTACCGGCATGGTTAAAAGGGGAGGTGAAAGAAGCTATTTTAGCGAAAAGATCTTCATTAAAAAATTGGAAGAAGGATCCAACAGAAGAAAATAGGATAATGCATAAGCGTTGGCAAGTTAAATGTAAGACATTGATAAGACAGGCTAAGAAAGAATTTGAAAAGAAGTTGGCCTTAGAGGCAAAAACTCACAGTAAAAACTTTTTTAAATACATCCGAAGCAGAAAGCCTGTGAGGGAGTCAGTTGGACCGTTAGATGATCAAGGGGCTAAAGGGGCACTTAGAGAAGTTAAGGCCATCGCGGAAAGATTAAATAATTTCTTTGCTTCAGTGTTTACTGAAGAGGATGTTGGGGAGGTACCCATACCGGAGAAGGTTTTCTTAGATAATGATTCAGATGGACTGAACCAAATCACAGTGAACTTAGAAGATGTGGTAGGGCCTGATTGACAACTGAAGAGTAGTAAATCACCTGGACCGGATATCTCAATGCATGGATGAGACGATGGTGCAGGGAAGAGGGATTCAGTTTTGTAAGGAACTGGACAACCTTCTGGGGAAGGGAGAGATTTTTCCAAAAGGACAGGCGCTATCTTAACCAAAATGGAACTAGGCTGCTGGCACTAACTTTCAAAAAGGAGAGAGAGCAGCTTTTAAACTAGAACAAGGGGAGAAGCTGACAGTCACTCAGCAAAGTGTGGTTTGGAGAAATGTATCTTTGAAGGATACTAATGAAACATGAGAGTTAGGACATCCCAACAGAGAGGTTCCAATAAAAGCAAAAGTAGCCCATGGGCCTATAAATAAAGAATTCCAAATTATCCATATCAACTGAAACAAACAAAAAATGTACTTTGCAATATCTGTATGCCAATGCCAGAATTTTAAGAAGTAAGATGGAAGAGTTAGAATGTTTAGCAGTGAATGATGACATAGACATAATTGGCATCTCAGAGACCTGGAGGAAGGAGGATAACCAATGGGACAGTGCGATATCAGGGTACAAATTATACCAAAATGATAAGGGGGATCAACTTGGTGGGTTGTAGCCCTTTATGTCTTGGAGGGTATAGAGTTCAATAGGATAAAGATCATACAAGAAACTAAATGTTCAGTAGAATCTATATGAGTAGAAATCCCATGTGTGGTGGGTAAGAGTATAGTGATAGGAGTATGCTAACGTCCACCTGGCCAAAATGATTAGACAGATGATGAAATACTAAGAGAGATCAGGGAAGCTAACCAATTTGGCAGTACATTAATAATGGGAGATTTCAATTATCCCAGTATTGACTGGGTAAATGTAACATCAAGACATACTAGAGACATAAAATTCCTGAATGGTATAAAAGACTGCTTCATGGTGCAATTGATTCAGGAACCAATCAGAGAGGGAGCTATTTTAGTTTTAATTCTTAGTGGAATGCATGATTTGGTGAGAGAGATAAAGGTGGTGGGGCCACTTGGCAATAGTGATCATAACATGATCAAATTTGAACTGATTAGAAGAGGGACAATAAGTATATCTACAGCACTAACACTACATTTCCAAAGGGAAAACTTTGATAAAATGAGGAAATAGTTAGAAAAAATTAAAAGGTGCAACTGCAAAGGTTATAAGTGATGAGCGAAGAGACAAAGGATGATCAGTGCAAAACAGCCTTTATTGGAAAGAGCATGACTCTGGCTGAGTTTCGCTCCTAAAAGGAGCTGCCTCAGGGGCTATTAAGGGCAAAAAATATAATTTAAAAACTGATACACATACATATATGACATAAATAGATGTATCAACAATGACAAATAAAATAAATAAATATGCATGTATGGTGTTTTTATTTATTTATTTATTTTTATTTTTCATTGTTGATACATCTATTTATGTCATATATGTATGTGTATCAGTTTTTAAATTATATTTTTTGCCCTTAATAGCCCCTGAGGCAGCTCCTTTTAGGAGCGAAACTCGGCCAGAGTCGGGCTCTTTCCAATAAAGGCTGTTTTGCACCGATCACCCTTTGTCTCTTTGCTCATCGGCAATTTGGATCGGCTTCCGCTTTGTTTCTTGGGTCCAAAGGTTATAAGTGTACAGCAGGCATGGACACTGTTTAAAAATACAATCTTAGAAGCACAGTCCAGATACATTCCATGCATTAAGAAAGGAGGGAGGAAGGCAAAACTATTACCGGCATGATTAAAAGGTGACGTGAAAGAGGCTATTTTAGCTAAAAAAAAAATTCCTTCAAAAATTGAAAGAAGGATCCATCGGAAGAAAAGAGAAAAAAGCATAAGCATTGTCAAGTTAAGTATAAAACATTGATAAGGCAGGCTAAGAGAGAATTTGAAATGAAATTGGCCATAGAGGCAAAAACTCACAATAAAAACTTTAAAAAATTATATCCAAAACAAGAAACCTGTGAGGGAGTCTGTTGGACTGTTAGATGACCGAGGGGTTAAAGGGGCCCTTAGGGAAGATAAGGCCATTGCAGAAAGACTAAAGGAATTAATTGCTTCTGTGTTTATTAATGAAGATGTTGGAAAGACACCCATTCCGAAGATGATTTCCAAGGGTGATGATTCACATGAACAGAACAAAAGCACTGTGAACCTGGAAGATGTAATAGGCCAGATTGACAAACTAAAGAGTAGCAAATTACCTGGATCAGATAGTATCCACTCCAGGGTTCTGAAGGAATTAAAAAATGAAATTTCAAATCTATGAGTTAAAATTTGTTACCTATCTTTACAATTATTCATTGTACCTGAAGACTGGAGGGTGGCCAATGTAACCCTAATATTTAAAAAAAGGCTCCAGGGGCTATCCAGGAAACTACAGACCACTGAGCCTGTCTTAAGTGCCGGGAAAAATAGTGGAAATTATTCTAAAGATAAAAATTGCAGATCATACAGAAAGATATGGTTTAATGGAACACAGTCAGCATGGATTTACCAAAGGCAAGTCTTGCCTCACAAATCTGCTTCATTTTTTTGAAGGGGTTAATAAACATGTGGATAAAGGTGAGCCAGTAGATGCAATTGTTAACCAGTGGACCCTTGACCCGGCACGGAAGAACACCCACCTGAGGAACCGGGATGTCCTTCGTCTCCGGAGGGTGGATACCAGGAGCAAGACCCCTCAGTACCTAGCAAGAGAAAGCAGACAGGTACAGGCCAGGGAGCCCAAGCCGGGTTCCAAGCGAGGCAGGGGTCAGTGAAGATCAAATCCAATCCGGGTCCGGACAGGTAGCAGGTAGAGCAAAGTAAAGTCCAATCCGGGTCGAGGCAGGCAGCAGGCAAACAGAGTAAAATCCAATCCGGGTCTCGGCAGGCAGCGAGCAACCAGAGTAAAGTCCAATCCGGGTCGAGGCAGGCAGCGGGCAAACAGAGCAAAGTCCAATCCGGGTCGAGGCAGGCAGTAAGGCAAGGCAGAATCAGGCATGGTCCGGGTCTCGGCAGGCAGGTAGCAAGGCAAGGCAGAGTCAGGCACGGTCCGGGTCTCGGCAGGCAGGCAGCAAGGCAAGGCGGAGTCAGGCACGGTCCGGGTCTCGGCAGGCAGGCAGCAAGGCAAGGCGAAGTCAAGTACGGTCCGGGTCTCGGCAGGCAGGTAGCAAGGCAAGAAAGAGTCAGGCACGGTCCGGGTCTCGGCAGGCAGGCAGCAAGGCAAGGCAGAGTCAGGCACAGCAAAGTCACACCAGGGCACAGCAAAGCACGGGACCTATTGAGAAGGTGTCTGATGCCTGCACTGCACCGCTTAAATCTCCCTCCCTGCTGACATCAGTTTCCGGGGGCGGCCTCGTCCTCGCGATCCTGCCCCTTTAAGAGGCGGAGTTAGCCGCGTCGCACCCGATGCCGTCCCGCGACGGCCAGACGTCTGCACGCAGCGAGTCGTGCTCTGGGGGCCCTGAGGAATGGCGTGCCGATCCGCCGGCTGAAAAGAGGTAGGGAGGCCCGATCGCATGCGATCGCGATCGGGCCTCACAACAGCAATGTATTTGGATTTTCAGAAGGCATTTGACAAAGTCCCTCATGAGAGGCTTCTAAAGAAACTAAAAAGTCATGAAATAGGAGTTGGTGTCCTTCCATGGATTATAAAACTGGTTAAAAGACAGGAAACAGAGAGTAAGATTAAATGGTCAGTTTTCTCCGTGGAAACAGGTAAACAGGAGTGCCTCAGAGATCTATACTTTGACCGGTACTTTTCAATAAATTTATAAATGATCTGGAAAGGAATATAGAAACATAGAAACATAGAAATGACGGCAGAAGAAGACCAAACGGCCCATCCAGTCTGCCCAGCAAGCTTCACACGTTTTTTTCTCTCATACTTATCTGTTTCTCTTAGCTCTTGGTTCTATTTCCCTTCCACCCCCACCATTGAAATATCTAGCTTGATTAGTTAGGGGTAGTAGGGGTAGTAACCGCCGCAATAAGCAAGCTACACCCATGCTTATTTGTTTTACCCAGACTATGTTATACAGTCCTTATTGGTTGTTTTTCTTCTCCCCTGCTGTTGAAGCAGGGAGCTATGCTGGAAATGCGTGATGTATCAGTCTTCTCCCATGCTGTTGAAGCAGAGAGCCATGCTGGATATGCATCGAAAGTGAAGTATCGGACACAATTGGTTTGGGGTAGTAACCGCCGTAACAGCCAGCTACTCCCCACTTTGTGAGTGCGAACCCTTTTTTCTTCTCCCCTGCCGTTGAAGCAGAGAACTATGCTGTATATGCATTGAAGGTGAAGCATCAGGCTTATTTGGTTTGGGGTAGTAACCGCCGTAACAAGCCAGCTACTCCCCTCTTTGTGAGTGTAAATCCATTTTTCCACATTTCCTCTTGCTGTTGAAGCTTAGAGCGATGTTGGAGTCACAGTAAGCATGTGTATGTTTATTGAATAAGGGTATTGTCTCCAGGCAGTAGCCGTCATTCTGGCGAGTCACCCACTCTTCATTGGCGGCCTCTTGACTTTATGGATCCACAGTGTTTATCCCACGCCCCTTTGAAGTCCTTCACAGTTCTGGTCTTCACCACATCCTCCGGAAGGGCATTCCAGGCGTCCACCACCCTCTCCGTGAAGAAATACTTCCTGACATTGGTTCTGAATCTTCCTCCCTGGAGCTTCAAATCGTGACCCCTGGTTCTACTGATTTTTTTCCTATGGAACAGGTTTGTCGTTGTCTTTGGATCATTAAAACCTTTCAAGTATCTGAAAGTCTGTATCATATCACCTCTGCTCCTCCTTTCCTCCAGGGTGTACATATTTAGATTCTTCAATCTCTCCTCGTACGTCATGCGATGAAGATCCTCCACCTTCTTGGTCGCCCTTCTCTGTACCGCTTCCATCTTGTCTTTGTCTTTTTGTAGATACGGTCTCCAGAACTGAACACAGTACTCCAGGTGAGGCCTCACCAAGGACCTGTAATTGAATTTGCACATGATACAAAATTATTCAGGAAGACCTTGCAAAATTATTCAGGAAGACCTTGCGAGACTGGAAGATTGGGCATCCAAATGGCAGATGAAATTTAATGTGGACAAGTGCAAGGTGATACATATCGGGAAAAATAATCCATACTGTAGTTTCAAGATATTAGGTTCCATTTTAGGAGCTACCACCCAGGAAAAAGATCTAGGTGTCATAGTAGATAAAACATTGAAATTGTTGGCTCAGTGTGCTGCAACAGTCAAAAAAGCAAACAGAATGTTAGGAATTATTAGGAAGGGAATGGTGAATAAAACGTAAAATGTCATAATGCCCCTGTATCGCTCCATGGTGAGAGCGCGCCTTGAGAACTGTGTATGATTCTGGTCGCCGCATCTCAAAAAAGATATAGTTGCAATGGAGAAGGTACAGAGAAGGGCGACCAAAATAACAAAGGGGATGGAATAGCTCCCCTATGAGGAAAGGCTAAAGAGCTTAGGGTGTTAAGCTTGGAGAAGAGATGTTTGAGGGGTGATATGATAGAGATCTTTAAAATTGGTAAATGTGAATCGGTTATTTATTCTTTTGGATAATAGAAGGACTAGGGGGCACTCCATGAAATTAGCAAGTAGCACATTGAAAACTAATTAGAGAAAATTCATAATCACTCAATGCATAATTCAGCTCTGGAATTTACTGCGAGGATGTGATTAGTGAAATTAGTGAGGCTTGTTTTAAAAAAGGTTTGGATAAGTTCTCGGAGCAGAAGTTCATTAACTGCTATTAATCAAGTTGTCTTACAGCATAGCCACTGCTTTTACTAGCATGGGATCTACTTAGTGTTTGGTACTTGCTAGGTACTTGTAGCCTGGATTGGCCACTGTTGGAAACAGGATGCTGGGCTTGATGGACCCTTGGTCTGATCCAGTATGGCAATTTCTTATGTTCTAATATTGTGTCCAATTCTTGAGTCTGTACCTCCAAAAGGATGTAGACAAACTGGAGGTGCAAAGCCTGTATAAAAGGTAGATAAAATAGAACTTAAGGAGATATGATAAAGCAATTAAAACACCTCAAAGGTATAAATCATACATTAAAAGCAAACCTCTTTTAGACCTCTTTTAGAAGAAAGAAAGATCTAGAACAGGAGGCCATGGATAAGACTCCAGGGAGGGATATTCCACAGAGGCGGACTTGGGAGCAGCATCAGAAAATATTTCTTTACTGAAATGGCAATGGATGAATGTAAATGATTTCCCCTTGGAAGCAGTGAATCTTAAAATGAAAGGAAAAAGTACAGAGGATCCCTAGTGGTGAAGAACTGAGAAGAAAATCAGATATTGGGGTCTGTGGCATTGCACCAGGAGTGAAGGTGACCACAGTTAGATGAGTGTTATGGTCAATATCTGCTGTCTGTTCTCTGACAGTTGCAAGGCACGGGCTGGGAAGTTGCATTTCTGTAAACAAGCTAACCTTTCTCCCTCAAGAGCAGAAGCAAGGGGAAATATGAGAAGGACAAAACAAAGAGAAGTGAAAAGAAACATGACCTAATGAAACTGAATGATACTCTAGGCCATGTGGTATCCAAGTTGGTACCAGCAGGCGACAATATGCCAGAAAATAACTGGGTCAGTGCCAGCGGGTTTTTGGTTGCCAGGAACTATCCAGCAGCAGCCTCACTAGTTTTGGGAGCGTCATAGGAACAAATATAGGGAAGGTAGTATGTTGGTCCTAGATTAAGTAACAAATCTTGAATGGTCACTGTAATATCTAGAAGTCCTAGCTGAAATACAGGTGCTCATATAGTCAATTCTGTCTAGCAGATTATACAAGCAACTGAAAAAGCTGCATGTTCAGGCAACTGCAATATTAGTCTGGGATTATAGAATTCAACTAGGAGCTGGATCAGTCTTGCACACTACAAGGACAGTAAAAACTAGAAGTCATAGTGGAAACACAGATATTTATGTAGACAGATCTGTTTGACAGGCTATGCAGGGGATCTAAAATGCTGCATGTATGAGCAAAAGCAATGCTAGTATTAACCTTTTAGGTACCAACGTTCCACAAGTGGAACATTTTTTCATATACTTTTAATTACTTGCACATTTTCTATACCATATTTATACCATATTTGGGTCTAGTTAACTAACAATTGTAAAAAGGGGCATCAGGAAATAATTCCTTCAATGAGCAGGATCTAAAAGGTTAATAGCTTTTTAGAACATTACAAAACTTTATGGCTAGGCATGGGAAGTGAGGGGAGCTGGTAGTGAACTAATTGAGGAATTTGTTTGCTGATGAGTCCAAGATGATAGTATACAAATCAGAAAACAATGAAATCCTAGACAAGGAAAGATATCATACAAGTTGTCACTGTCTATGGCTGGGAGTTGGCATCCTTGCAGTGCGGGTGGAAATAACTGGGCAGACTGGATGGGTCAGTTGGTCTTTTCCTGCTCTCTTCTACTGTGTTCCCATACAGGTGCTATGCCACAGACCCCAGTCTCTGATTTTTCTGTAAAAGAATCGTCAAAGAGGTGCTAAATGTAGAAGTTAACTGGTTAACTATAATCATTTGAATTTTTAAAAAATATTTTTATTTTTACTCCATGTAGTATTTAATAAGTCTGCTGTAAACCATTTTGAATATTTTTTTTTCCTGTGAAGGCAATACAAATATTTTAAATAAGTAAAGAAATAACTCTGTTCCGAATTTCAGCTGCAGCTAACTGGTTAAAGGTATGAGGCTGAATATTTGGTTAAATCTAACTGCATAAAAGTTGTATAGTTAGGTTTAGTGCAGCTGCACATAGGTAGATTGTGCAAGCAAACCAGCTCATTAATTTTGCCCAGTTTATCATTTTAGAATGTCTCTGATTCTTTAAAGTTGAAGAGGATACAAGCCTTGGAAAAAAAATGAGTATATGGTGCAGCCAATGTTTTGCTATATTTACAAAAGCAAACATTAAAAAGTACCTGTTATCAATCTGAATTTCAATATTTACAATTAGCATGAAATACAGGAGAGCCAGGCTTGGAAACACATTAACTAGAGTGATCTTTGTGATTTAGTTGAATCTGTTGTTATGATTTTGTGCTGGAGCACACAAAACCCTACCTTCTGGAACTCTCTAGCAGCTGTGCTAAGAACTACAAAGAGTCAAAACTGGTTAAGAGGGCTCCTAAGATCCATTTCTTTAAGCTCGCTTATAGTGACCTTATTTCAGTGATGTTGTATGTATGTTTCTGCTCACTGTGAATGTTTTCTTGTACCCCGCCCTGAACCATGGAAAGGTGGATGAAAAATATTTTAAATAAATATAAAAGAGAAAGCAAGTAACTACACCATCAATCATCAGATACAAAGGAAGGAGGTGTCATGCTGACACCTGTACAGTAAAGCTGTCTAAGTCTCCGGTGTCACTGACATTTAAAACACTAGTACAACTACAGCATGGGTTATTTTTCCCTATATGCATCACCTTGCACTTATCCACATTAAATTTCATCTGCCATCTGGATGCCCAATCTTCCAGTTTCACAAGGTCCTCCTGCAATTTATCACAATCTGCTTGTAATTTAACTATTCTGAATAATTTTGTATCATATGCAAATTTGATAATCTCACTCGTCATATTCTTTTCCAGAACTTTTATAAATATATTGAAAAGCACCAGTCAAAGTACAGATCCCTGAGGCACTCCACTGTTTACCTTTTTCCACTGAGAAATTTGACCATTTAATCCTACTCTCTGTTTCCTGTCTTTTAACCAGTTTGTAATCCACGAAAGGACATCGCCTCCTATCCCATGACTTTTTTAGTTTTCTTAGAAGCCTCTCATGAGGAACTTTATCAAACGCCTTCTGAAAATCCAAATATACTACATCTACCGGTTCACCTTTATCCACATGTTTAACCCCTTCAAAAAAATGAAGCAGATTTGTGAGGGTAAATCCATGCTGACTGTGTTTCATTACACCATGTCTTTCTATATGCTTTGTGATTTTGATCTTTAGAATAGTTTCTACTATATTTCCCAGGACTGAAGTCAGGCTCACTGGTCTATAGTTTTCCGGATTGCCCCTGGAGCCCTTTTTAAATATTGGGATTACATTGACTACTGTCCAGTTATCAGGTACAATGGATAATTTAATAATAGATTAACATTTTTTACTAATAGATCTGAAATTTCATTCTTTAGTTCCTTCAGAACCCTGATGTGCATACCATCTGGTCCAGGTAATTTGCTATGCTTTAGTTTGTCAATCTGGCCTACTACATCTTCCAGGTTCACAGTGATTTGGTTCAGTTCATCTGACTCAACACCCTTGAAAGCCATCTCTGGAAACGGTACCTCCCCAACATCCTCATTGCTAAACTCAGAAGCCTACTTCCTGGCTTCCAATTTTGGACACATTTAAATTTACTTCATCTCATCTGCTTTTCCATGTCTCTGATAAAATTGTTTTATGTCACTGTGAAGATTACAACAAAGATTTAATATGTTGCAGTGGTTTTGTAATGCACACTTTCTAGTGTCCACTGCCCACACTGTGCCCATTACTAGGCAAAGAGAGAATAAATGACTAATTGGGCTTCAATCACCAGAAAAGGAAAACAGAACAGCAAGCGAAGAAACACAATAAGACACAGATATTGTGATGCAGTGCTGCCTCACTGATTTTCTTTCCTCTCTTGTGTGACAGGCTGTTGATGGGCTGGCATAGTGAGACTATATAATATACCACAGCAAAAAACTTTGGGGCGGATTTTAAAAGGCGCGCGAATAGCCTACTTTTGTTTGCGCTCCAGGCGCAAACAAAAGTACGCTGGATTTTAGTAGATACGCGCGGAGCCGCGCGTATCTGCTAAAAACCTGGATTGGCGCGCGCAAGGCTATGGATTTTGTATAGCCGGTGCGCGCCGAGCCGCGCAGCCTACCCCCATTCCCTCCAAGGCCGCTCCGAAATCGGAGCGGCCTCGGAGGGAACTTTCCTTTGCCCTCCCCTCACCTTCCCCTCCCTTCCCCTACCTAACCCACCCGCCCGGCCCTGTCTAAACCCCCCCCTTACCTTTGTCGGGGGATTTACGCCTCCCGGAGGGAGGCGTAAATCCCCGCGCGCCGGGCCGCGACCTGGGGGCGGGTACGGAGGGCGCGGCCACGCCCCCGGACTGCCCCGGGCCGTAGCCACGCCCCCGTACCCACCCCCAAAACGCTGCCGACACGCCCCCGAAACGCCGCGACGACCGGGCCCGCCCCCGACACGCCCCCCTCGGAGAACCCCGGGACTTACGCGAGTCCCGGGGCTCTGCGCGCGCCGGGAGGCCTATGTAAAATAGGCTTCCCGGCGCGCAGGGCCCTGCTCGCGTAAATCCGCCCGGTTTTGGGCGGATTTACGCGAGCAGGGCTCTGAAAATCCGCCCCTTTATTAAGAACTCAGAAAAAGTTAAGAGCTATGCTTTCACATCAACAATGTCTTGAAAAGTACTGCAGAGCAAATCTCTGACACCCTTAGGGGCCGATGTACTATTGGTGTGTAGAAAGCGGGCGTTCAATGCTTAGCGCCCATTTTCTTAACACACACCCAACCACCTCTCCCGGGGACCCAATGTCATATTTAAATGAACTGCTGCACTAAAAAGGATGCGCTAGGGAAAAGTGTGCTCCTCCAACATGTCCTTGACATCAGGTGTCTAGGAGATATGGCTGGGCACCCATGTCTGACCTGCCTTAAACTCCCTCCCCCCAAGGTCTATCTGAAAAACCAAGCGGTCCGGGTCAGATCCAGTGGGAGGGTGAAGTACCTGAATGGAGCCTCTTAGGAAAGCCCTTTGAAAACTTGAAATATTTTCCCTCCCGCGGGTCAGGAACCCCTGCTGGAGAACTTACTCCCAACAGGGCTGTTCCTGATTGGTCCATTTCACTTTAATGTTGATTTTCCACTCCACTTATTGCCGAATGGTCCTTTCACTGTCACATGTCAGTGAAAGGACCAATCACATTTCAGAAGGCTGTGCTGAATGGGGATTGGTCCTTTTAGTGATAAATGTCAGTGAAATGGACCAATCAGGAACAGCCCTGTTGGAGGAGGTTCTCCGGCAGGGGTTCCCGGCTGCAGGAGGGAAAATATTTCAAGTTTTCAAAGGGCTTTCCTAAGGACCGCCATTCAGGTACTGAACCTCCCAGATCTGATCCGGACTGCTTGGCCCATTGGGCCAGACCTTGGAGGTGGTCAGAATATATATATATATATTTTTTTTTTACCTAACTCCTTTTTGTTCCTCCGACTTCATATCACCATGATAAAAAGTAGGAGGAAGTACAGAAAAGCAGTATTTTCTGCTTTTCTGTACAACGTTTAGGGGTGCTCAGAAATGAATGTCTGCTCGAGGAAAACATTCATTTCTGAACGCAAAAATATGCGTATTGGTTGCACATTTTTTTTTGCATTGGGAGTGAATAACTAATAGCCTCATTCACATGCATTTGCATGTGATCTGTGCTATTAGTTTCCCAGAGCATTGGATGAACATTGTGGAGGTGCTAATCCTCTTATTGCATAAGGGGATTAGGTTGCGCCTGCACAACCCATGTCCAACTACGGGTTAAACAGTGCATTCAGCTGAGCACACTGTTTTGCATGGGCCCCTTAGTCTTCAAGTTCAGCACCACTGTACCCAGTCCGCAATGATAGGTCAGAGCAGCAAAAAGCTTCGCTGTGATAAGTCGTTCCTCTCATCTCCTTGACAACATGCTCATCCTCCCCTTCTCTGCTGCTCTACACTGTATCAATTTCTAACTGTACACATGCACCTGTGGCTCTCCCTATGATTTATATGAGTCCATTGACTATAATGGCTTATAGAAATCATTCCATTTCAAACAAATGAAACAAATAGGATTTGTTTAATTAATGGGGCCCCTTAAATTTGAGTTGGGTCCCTATGAAAGAAATGAATTGGCCTCTATTTGTTTCATTTTTCTATTTAGTTTTAAACTATTGTAAATCCCCAGTGTGCACAGCACTGAGAATCATGCATACTTTTACCTGCAGACAGGGTGGATAAAATACTAAGTCTGGTTGGCCCATAGAGGATGTCCTAAAGTTAGCCCGATAAACGTATCCGGATAACTTTAAGATAGCAGGATATATTCAGTGGTGCGGACGTACCACAGTTATATGGGCTGTTATCCTAAGTTTATCTGGCCAACTACCCAAGCCACTCAGTGGCTCATGAACTACCTTGGGGTGTCTGTGAATATGAACAGTTCCATTAAAGACCAGATGACACTGTCAGTAACTTGAAAAACCACCCAAGATGAAGTAGGAGCCAGAACGAATGCTGTTTCTGGCTGTATCTGGCTTCCACTTCTTGGAGCTAGTCACAAAACGTTAGTTATTCAGGCTTTTCTTTCCATGACTTTCTGCATTGTGTTACTCCCCTGCTTCCCCCAATTTGCATTATAATATAGACCGTCTAGGTTAGGGATAGCAAAATTTGATCTTCAAGTCCTGCAAACAGGTCCAGTTTTCAGAATTTCTAGAATGAATATTCATGAGATATTTTTGTGTACATCTGATCAAAGAATCAGGTTACTTTGCCTAAGTAGGCTATTCTGAATACCAGACCCTTTGTAGAACGTGAAGGCCAGCAATTGCCATCCCTCTTCTAGGCGCTCATTAGAGCATTTTTAAATAATTCATCAAGCACATTTGAATGCAGAGGTTGGGACTGAAAGTGTACATGGAACATTATACCTTGTCCACTGTTCAGAAGAGATAATTAGAAAAGTAATTCCCAAATGATAGCTATTGCCATCTGTGCTGATGGAGAGCAGTGAGAAACGTTGCTGACTAAATTGCATATATGTGCAGTTCTTTATAAATCTTCTGGTACCATCAGACTGATTTCTTAATGTTCCTTTTTTGGATATTCAGTATCTGCATAGTGAAAACATAATACAAAGTTTACATTTTTTTTTTTTTTATTTATCAGATTATTAGTTGATGTCATTCAGTGCCTATCCAATAACATCAGTTTAGGAAAGATATCCCATCAGCTTCGAATGTTACATGCAGCATTTGTGAGCGTGCAAAAAAAAAAGTCTGAAAATCACTGATCAAGTGCTTTTGGGATATATAACAGCAGCAATGTGCTCTTGGAAAATTTCATTCTGTTTTATTTGCAATTTTTTTTTTTATTTTGTTCATTTTGTTTCATTTGGCTAAAATGGAATAAACAAACTGAAAAAGAAAATAAAGGAAAAAAAAACAGACAAAACAGTGTCCAAAACATTGCCCCATCCAACTGGCAAAAAATGAACAGTCCTCTCAACATCCCCTCTCCTTCAGACTCTTCTGACCCACCTGATATAAATCACAGCTCCCCGACTTGTGTGCCCTCACTCTAGTCTCAATTGAGTCCCAAGTCCTGGAATTGCAGACTGTGTTGTATGTGTTGCAGCCCCTCTCCGGTTTCTCCCCACATGCTGCCTGCAGTGTCAGCTTCAGACTCATCCTTCTTCTTTTGTTCCCTGCAGGTTACTGAGAAAGAGGAGCGGCTGGTGCTGTACAGAGAGAGAATGTTCCCTCTGAGACCCTGCAATTGATGCAAATTCCTTGACTCTCAGGATGAAAACTGAAGAGTTCCCAGGTATGAATAATAGCTAATTTAGGCGAAAGTGATCCAGCCACATGGGGCTGGATAACTTTAAACATAATTCGTGACATTTAAAAAATATCAATTTAGGTTTAAAAGTTATCTGGGACATTCAGTGACACATTTATGCCATTGAATATCTGGGACAAGGTCTCCAGCTAACTATAACTAAATAACTTGTCTGCTCACAGGCTTACTGAATATTGGGTTGATGACACATAAGAAATCAGTATCAATTAGCTGCTTATAAACAGGGCAATACAGTAAAGTGCGGCCGCGGTTACCCTGCTTCTAACCCGCTTTCTACTCACTTTTCGGCCGCGTTAGTCCAACCCGCGATACACATCCCCTTTAACCCATTCTTACTGCCTGCGGCATGTATATTAGATGTAAATGATCGAATTAGCTATTCCCTCCCATACAGTAACGCGCGCCCCGACTATCGCTTTTTTAACCTGCAGTTTTGCCGCGCGTTTAACTTGCTAACTTACCGCCTACCCTTACCCCTGCGTTAGAGGCAGGGGTAAGGGTAGGCGGCAAACTTTCCCCCAGCCCCCGCTCACCTGCCCTGGCCGCGTCATTGGGTGCTGATCTTCGGGGCAGCCCCAGTCCTCTCTCCCCTCCTCCCGAAGCAACGAAAGCGGAAAAAGTGAAAAAGCGAAAAAAAAAAAAGTAGCAACGAAGCGACTTACTTTTCTTGCAGCCCTCCTCCGGAGACGGACAACAGCAGAGACGGACCGCGGCTCCCCTGCCTCCCGGAGGCAGCTGCCGGCGAAGATGGATGCCTGCACGGGCGAAAGCGGCCCCTGTGCGTGCAATTTGGCCACTCAAGGCGTGACGTCACGACGTTTGGCGTCACGGCATGTGACGTCACGTCTTGAGCGGCCAAATTGCATGCACAGGGGCCGCTTTCGCCCGTGCAGGCATCCATCTTTGCCGGTGGGGCCGCTTTCGCCGCCGGCTGCCCCCCGGGAGGCAGGAGAGCCGCGGTCCGTCTCCGGAGAAGGGCTGCAAGAAAAATAAGTCGCTTCGTTGCTTTACACTTTACATGTCGTTTCACCAGTCCTCTCTCCCCCCCCCCTCCCTGCGCCTTGCTTCGGGAGGAGGGGAGAGAGGACTGGCAATCCCGAGCATAGGAGAACCATTCACTTCCTGGTACCTGTCATTTCAAATGACATTTGAAATGACAGATACCTGCTTGTCTGTGAAGCATTAGGCCCGCGCACCCAGGATACTGAATAGCGCTCTATACAGTAAAATGGGTTGCGCGGGCCTAACGCTTCACAGATGCTTCTTGGACGCAGCTTGCATTTGCATGACATTTCAATACGGTATCAAGCGGTAGGTGAGCCGGACTGTGCGTGTGGCAACCGCGGGTGCGCCCGGCACTAACGCAGCTCTTCCTACCGCTCCTTACTGTATCGGCCTAAAAGTGCTGTCTCAAGGGTAGATTTTAAAAGGAGCACGCACGGCGTACAAGTGTGCGCGCTACCCGGCGCGCACACATGTACGCCCGATTTTATAACATGCACGCGCAGACGCGCACATGTTATAACATCAGGGGTCGGCGTGCACAAGGGGGTGAACAGTTGTGCACTTTGCGCATGCCAAGCCTGTGCTGCCTTCCCCCTTTCCCTCCTAGGCCGCTCCGAAATTGGAGCAGCCTCGGCGGGAACTTCCCTACCCCCCCCCACCCCACCTTCCCTTCCCCTATCTCCCTCGCCCTTTCCCTCTTCCTTTTCCTTTTTCTTTCTTTTGTCACAAAACTTACTTCAGCCCTGGGGCTGAAGTAAGTTGCACGCGCCGGCCAAGCAGCTGTGCGGAGGCCTCTGGCCCCGTCCCCAGACCGCCCCGCCCACGCCCTGCCCCTTTTTGCAAGCCCTGGGACTTACACGTGTCCCGGGACTTTATGTGCGTTGCCGGGCCTTTTGAAAATAGGCCCGGCGCGCGTAAGTCCAGTAACCTTTTCAAATTCCAGCCCTCAGTGCACATACTTTTACGTTAGAAAGGGGATTTGCAGTAAAAGGAAATATTAAATCAAACTTCCTACTTACACCATAATTCCCATCACAGTCCTTGAGATTATCAAGTTGTTATCACAACATGAAAGTGTTGAAAAAACATGCTACAATTAAAATGTTGCCTGGTGCTTTGTTTTTGGTATTCAAGTGCAGCATAGAGGTAGTTTCCCAATGGCAGTGTTCTATGAAATTCAAGCCTTCAAGGTCATTTCTTTGCAGCTTTGAAGATCTGAAGGAAGATTTTACAGGTCAAATTGTAAAAGCTACTGTTTTGTGTTCTGCATATACTTACAAGTGCCAACAACCTGCATTATTTTTTACTTTGTCTTTAGTTGTGTTTAGGCCATGTATTTATTCTGTGTTGCTATTATATTATTATTACATATTAAGATGTGTTATAAACTTTCTTGAGCTAAAATTTGAAAGGCAATCAAGAAATTATCCAGAGATGATGTGAATATAGTATATTTGGGGTTTTTTTTCTGAATAGTATAACAATGCAATGCTGGAGTTGCATTTTTGAAACGTTTAGAATTAAAAATTAGTGAAGAGATAGTTTGTTGTTATGAAAATGATGCCTATTTTAATAATTTTGGAGCAGGGCTAGAGGACCCACTGTGTAAACAGTGCAGTTGCACAGGGCAGCAGCTCAGAAGGGACAGCAGTCCTGGCATGCAATGGCCTAGGCAGATCCCAACCTATCTGCAGCCAAAGAGGATGAGAGGCCCGAGTTTAGTGCAAACATATCCCATCCATAGCCAAAAAAGAGAAGGAAAGGCCGAGCCTAGTGAGCGCATAATTGAGAGAGATGGAGAGAGCATAGGTGTGTCTGTGAGAGAGAGATCATGTGTGTGTATATATGTGTGTGACAGAGACTGAAAATGTATGTGAGAAACTGTATATTAGAGAGAGAAGAAAAAAGTGTGCCCCCTCCCTCCTCCACCAATCCAAAACTATCTGAGTGACTGGAAATTAAATGTTCCCAGGTATGGAGAGTGGTAATTTTTCAAAATTCTTATTAGTTTTAATTATTGGATGTTATTTGATGTGTCTGGTATTTTGAAAAATTGTATTGGTGTTTGGGAAAAGTTCTAAAAAATTATGATTTTAATTAGTGTATGTTATTCTATTTATCAGCTGTTTTGAAATATTTACTCATTGTATTAGTATGGTTTTATTATTATGACTGATGCTTTATATTTCTTGATTTTATTGTTTGATGTTCTATGAGGAATGGTAATATTTCTCTTTTTCCATTGATGCATTGCATAGCAATTCTTATGTTCTTAACATAGTAAATGACGGCAGAACAAGACTGAAGTAGTCCATCCAGAATACCCAGTTAGTTGTTTAGGGTTCTGCTTCTCTGTGCAGGTTACCTCCATACCATCTGTTAAGGTTAGTAACTGCCTCTCTATGCAGGTTACCCCCATGCCTTCTGTTAAGGTGGAAACTGCTGCTCCATACAAGTTACCCCTTTTCTTCTTTTCCATTCTTTAGCTATTAGGAATCCATTATTATATTTGCCTTTACTACTTCTTCTAGAAGGACATTCAATGCATCTACCACCCTTTCTGTGAAGAAACATTTCTTGATGCAGTGGCATACTAAAATATGTGCCTCCTGGGGTGGATACTACCTTTGGCACCCCTCTCCCCTCCCTCTCTATCTCCTCTGGATCCCCTCACTTGAAACTAGTAAAACCATACTAATAAGAAAATTTCCAGTGAGCTTATGAATAGAATAACATCCAATAATTATGAGCTCATACAAAATTTAAACATTTTTCTAAACAGCAATGAAATATTCCAAAATGGCAGACACATCAGGTATCCAATAATTAAACTAATAACAAATTAAAAATTCCCCACTCTCCGTACCTGAAATCTTTTGATTTCCAGTCACCCGGAGCTTGACTTGGATTAGTGGGGCAGCACAAAATTTCTTCACACACATATAACGCAGGTAGAAACCCATTGACACAAACAACCCAAGTAGGCTATGATTCTCCCACTGACAACCCTCTCCCCCCCCCCACACACACACACAAAGCCCAGGGGGAGAGAGAGGTGGGATGCTCGTGGGGGGAGTAGAGAAGCCTTATATATATATAAAAAACCTCCCAAACCAAAACAGCACCAACTGCCAGCCCTGAATCCTACCACTGAAAATGCAACACTGCAAATATTATACCAGGCTCTAAAACACCAATGCACCTCCTATTAGGAAAACAAAACAAGTCAGGCTGCTTTCGATTCCCTACCCAGAATCTAGCTGCTAGCAGAATATCTCACCTCTGTCATACATGCAGAACACACACACACCCTCAGCAGATACACAATAAAGAGACCACAAATTATACATAAAAATATGCAGACAAAAATTGAACTGGAGACCACTCTGTATGCAGTGCAATAATGGAAATACAGAATCGTTATTCCTCATAAAACAAACAATAAAATCACTCTCATTCAACGCTATCCTTCAGATACACACACACACACACAATCATATATGTTCTGTCTTATAAGTGATGAAAAGTAGAAGATTTGTACAGTGTAGCTAGCACTGCAGTGTACAAATCAATTCATCTTGTTAGACTTTTCATTACTTATAATAATTCTTTACTGATGTCAATTTTACTATGAATACATTTGAATGTGTCTGTAACAACACCCCCCCGCAACCCCAACCCACCTCCATAATACCCACCCCAATTCAAAGTCCCCTCTAAAATGGTACCTAATATATAGAATATCACCCTGACCATATGCAGAGGTTCTCTCTCTCTCTCTCACAACACACAAGATATGCATGTAAAGGCTGTAGAAGTACACACAGCAATAGTATTTTAAATACTACGCGCATACTAAAATGAGGCATATTTATGCTTGCATTGCAATACACACATTTAAGGGCAATACACACATTTGAGAACACAAACCCTTGCAAAATAAAAAATAAAAGACACCTAGAACCTTGTCATACCATAACATACCAGCACTATCTCAGTATTCAAACAGCAGTAGCCTTATCTATGGTACAATAGCAATGCAAATATTTATACCTTGCCCTAGAACACTAATACACCACCTACTGGCGTTAACAGTACAAGCCATTCTGCTACAAAGCCCTACAGAAAAACTACATGCCAGGAGAAATACTGCATCTCAGTTATACATGCAGAACACAGATAGTCCCTTATCTGATTCAGAATAAGGGACTACAAATTAGAAACAAAACATGCAGACAAAAGACAAAAATAAAATGGAAAGGCTGAAAGAACAAAATACAAATATGTATCGCATATTTCCTAAGATAACATATGCAAATCTCTAAAAATCCCAAAACCTTTTTTGTTTTACCTTTGCTGTTTGATCATATTTTTCTAATCGGTTGGTCCCAGGCTTTTTTCCCCATGCTTCCTTTCTTGGTCTTTTCCTGATTCCTTTTAAATGGTATCTTTTTCTTTCTGTTTCTTCTCTCTCCACCTTTCTTCTTTCCTTCTTCCCTCAAACACTCAGGCTCTCATTCTCACACGCTTTCTCTTTCTTACATACACACTCAAGCCTCAATCCCACACACTGTTTCTCTCTCACATGCTGTCTCTCACACACAGTTCTTTCTTTCACATGTTGCTACTTTCACATGCTGTCTCACACACACAGACTCTCACTCTCACATGCTTTCTCACACAAACACACATGTTCTCACACACATGCTATCTCTCTCACACACACAGAGGCTCTTAGTCTCTCACAACATACAGGCTCACACCCACACACAATCTCTCAGTTCTCTCTCACACACTCTATAGGGCCTTAGCCTCTGGTCCTCCTCTTCATGGGTAACCATGAGATGGGCTCCAAGGCAGCCCTGGTCTTTTTGGACTGCCGCGAGAGGAGATCTGCAGTGGCCCTGCCACAGATGCTGCTCCTCTTCCTTCATGCCTGCTCGGCTCCAGCAAATAGGTACGATGTCTATGTGACAACATGTGAAGCTGGAAGGAGAAGGAGCACCTGGAGGTTTGGGGGTCTCTGTTTTCTGTGGGCCATGGTGGCAAATAGTTGTGCATGGCCTGGCACACAAAAAGTTTAAAGGGAACAGTGCTCCACATCCCCCCTTCACCCCCCAAGGATGATGCAGGTCTCTGCCGACAATCAGTTTCTTCTTTTTTGGCAGCTGGCATATGGAGTTTTGTCGGTGCAAGTGGGGTGGGGCCTCCCTCCTAGCTGTCATCTGGGGTGGACCGCCCCCTCCCTTGGGATGCCACTGTCCTAAAGTTCCTGAGTCTTCCCCCTTGGAGCTTCATATTATGTCCCCTAAGTTCTATAACTTTCTACAGCTGCATATTATATTTTTATGCACTGCTGTGGTACCATCCAGAATACCCTGGAAAAAAGCAAAAAACAAAAAATACTTGGAACTCATGGGATTATTAGGCCAATTGTAATGCATGTTGGGTGTGGGCTTGGTCGTCAGGAAGCCAAGAATTATAATTACATTATTGTAAATCTCCCATATCCAAACAGCATTACCTGACAGCACTCAATCAGTAACCCCCCCCCCCCATACTAGGGCAGCACTGCAAATATTACACCAGGTCGTAAAACAGAAATGCATTTCCAATTAGGAAAACAGAACAAGCCCAACATATTTGCGCATCCCCTAATTTTGGCGAGGGTTGGGCTTTTAAAATTCACCTTAAAGCAGGTACAAGTGACTTGTGAGTGCTTTAAACCCACAGTGATTTTCAAAGTGGAGCTATGAGTAAATTTTTCCTTTAAGAATTGGTGCAAAGCCTGTGAGCAAACAGTATGCATGATCTTTGTCCCAATGCAAACATTGTGAAAATTGTTAATCCTAAGAGCCAGAGTTACACACTAGGATCTCTGAGAGAATTATAGAGAGCTGGACTAGAGAGTTTGAGGAGTGTATAGGCGAATAAGATGACTCATTATCAGCAAAAGAATAAACATGTCTAGATCCTTCCTTTCAAGCAGTGGGCAAAGCTTGACGTTGTTGGAAAAGAATATGAGCCCTAGTGCATTAGCATGGTGGTCCAAAAGTGACGGACTTAACCTTACAGGAAGGCCTCAGACAAAAGACCAGCATTGTGGCATTGGAACAAGAGCTGCACTACTCTCACCAAAAAACATCCGAGAAGCCCTTCATCATTCTGTGTGAGGAATAAGCAGTTCCTTTTAATTACAACGGAATTGGAATGCGAGCAGCACCTTGATTAGCTGGGAAGGAAGGATTGAATTGTAAGTATCTACCTGTCCTGAGAAATAGGAGGACGAACTGCACATAGGGGCGGATTTTAAAAGGAGCGCGAATAGCCTACTTTTGTTTGCGCTCCAGGCGCAAACAAAAGTACGCTGGATTTTAGTAGATACGTGCGGAGCCGCGCGTATCTGCTAAAAACCTGGATCGGCGCGCGCAAGGCTATGGATTTTGTATAGCTGGCGCGCGCCGAGCCGCGCAGCCTACCCCCGTTCCCTCCAAGGCCGCTCCGAAATCGGAGCGACCTTGGAGGGAATCCTCTAACGCCCTCCCCTCACCTTCCCCTCCCTTCCTCTACCTAACCCACCCGCCCGGCCCTGTTTACACCTCCCCCTTACCTTTCTCCGGGGATTTACGCCTCCCGGAGGGAGGAGTAAATCCCCGCGTGCGAGCGGGCCTCCTGCGCGCCGGGCAGCGACCTGGGGGCGGGTACGGAGGGCGCGGCCACACCCCCGGACCACCCCGGGCCGTAGCCACGCCCCCGTACCCGCCCCCAAAACGCTGCCGACACACCCCCGAAATGCCGCGACGACCGGGCCCGCCCCCGACACGCCCCCCTCGGAGAACCCCGGGACTTACGCGAGTCCCGGGGCTCTGCGCGCGCCGGTAGGCCTATGTAAAATAGGCTTCCCGGCGCGCAGGGCCCTGCTCGCCTAAATCCGCCCGGTTTTGGGCGGATTTAGGCGAGCAGGGCTCTTAAAATCCGCCCCATAATGTATTTGCCTCTTTTATGAATTCTTGCTACCTCAATCAAACTCTTTAGGAACCCCAGCCTGGTGTGTGAAATGGATTGCTGCATTTGCTCTGGATTCCTTACCACTGAGGATCCAGTTAACCCCCTTGTAGGGGCTCAGGCTCCCATTCCCTATGATACTGGGAAGGGTGCAGTCTACCCAAGAAAAATTTGTTTGCTATCAATTTCCTATCCCACTGCATATTTACATTTGGGAGCTTGAATTCTCCTGTTCCTTGTATCTAAAACTCGACATTTTACTCAGGACTTGGCTTCCCCGTGTTCCTGCTGCACAGGAAGATGGCTGAAAAATAGCAATAATTCCTCAGATTATGTAAAGAACCGCTTAGCCAGGAAAACTTCCCCCAATCCTGTCATCCTGCTGTTGCAATCTGTATATTCCTCTGACTTTCCACTGACAGCCAAGTACAGGATCCAGTACAAGGTTTGGGTCACTAGAGTGTGGGAATTCTTTCTATCCTGGAATCTGTAGTCTTGGCAATGCCTGCTACTGGATCCAATTAGAAGTAGTTATGGTCCTAAATCAATTCTCAGTATATTAGGGCCTAATCAAAAAACTCATGCACAGTTCAACGATTCCCAAAATAGGGAAGGTCTACTGAAATAACACAGACAAGATAAGATTTAACTGAAAACAGTTCAAAATGTAGATTGCTTGCTGCTTTTATGATGTACATATGATGATGACTGGAGGATGTTGTGCAGGCAACATATGCTCTTAAGATACTTATCCAAACCTTTTTTTTTTTTAATTTATTTTTTATTGAATTTCATTTAAAATCAATTTAAACAAAATATATAGATAGCAATTTACAGATCATAATTGTCCAACATTTGTACAAAACTCATTTATCTGTAATTACAAACTCATAATTGGGGGAGAGAAACCAAAATACATTTTTTCCCTTATTAACAAAGATTCAAGAAAGAGAGATATCTACCTTTGTTGGACTTCATTATTTCCTCCCACATTGCTTTTATCCTGCAAAAAAGTCTCCAAATGCATCGGATCATTAAAACTAAACTTATTTCCTTGATATGTTATAAAACATGAACATGGGTATTTTAGAAAGAAACTTGCTCCCAAGGCTACCAACCTAGTCTTTAGAGACAAGAAATGCTTTCTCTTCACTTGAGTAACTCTAGATACATCATGGAACATTTGAATAGGTTGGCCACAAAAATTTAATTCTTTAAATCTAAAGAAGTCTCTAAATAATCTATCTTTCTCCGATTCCAATTGTAGTGATACAATGTAGATCTTTTATTAATTATATCTATAGATTCTTCTAGAAAGGTGGAGACTCCAATTGTTGGGTCCTCCACCTTTTCCTCTCTTTCCTATTTACTATCCCTAATGGGTCTTCTAGGAAAATAAAAAACCTTAGATATTTGTGGAATATCTTTAACCTCATACTGCATAATTTCTCTAAGGTATTTTAAAAACATTTCCTTAGGGGAGAGGAGTCTCGTCTGCGGAAAATTAACTAATCTTAAATTCTTGTATCGTAACATATTTTCAATATATTCTAAGTCCCTATGGATAGAAAGGCTATCCTTGATGTGGATCGACTCTGTATCTTGCAATAATTTAACCTTTGTTGCCATTTTTCCTATCTCCTGTTCCATTTTCACTATTTTCTTTCCATGATCTTCAATTTGTGACTTATTTTCATGTATAATTATTGGTAGAGATAATTTCATTTGTTGGATATTAGCATTTACAGACGACACCATTTTCCAAATATCGGTTAAGGTAACATTGTCTGGAGGAGTTGAAGGCCATTGTTCGGGCCGCAACAATTCTCCTGACAATGAAAGATTATCAATAGGAGTTGAAGCTCCTAATGCCATATCTGCAGTTTCTAAGCTTACCTCCCCATTTTTGGAGGTGCTTGCCGCTGCATTATCTAATGATATTGGAAATAATGCCGTCGGTTGGGGTGGAAGTATTGGTCCCTCGCCGGGGCTCAAGGAAGCTGAAAAATGTTCCCCTGAGTTTTCCCCTAATGGCGCTTCAACCCGTCGAATGACGTGGTTGTCCATGGGGCCTCGGGGAGTTATTGGGGAAGCCGGAAAGGACTTCACCTTTCTCTTTTTCCCCATACACCCGCCTTGGAACAAAAAGAATAAATGAGTACTTTCCTTCTTCTCCGATACTAACCCCGGACTTACCAGACTTATCCGGACGAAGCCGGACAAAGCCGCGCGCCCCTTAGGAGCGCGCGGCTTAGGAGGCGCGCCGGTGGCGACACACGCCACAGACTGCCCGTTCTTATAGGCAGGCGCTTGTCTATGACGTCAGTCCCAGATCTTACACACCGAGTCTCCCAGCTGTTGTCAGCGTTGGTAATCAGGAAACAAGCTCGGGTGGGTGATGGTAGGCTGGTTCGAGCCCTTCTCTCTCCTCGGCTCTCCCCAGAATTCAAAGTCTGGCGCCCGTTCTTATAGGCAGGCGCTTGTCTATGATGTCAGTCCCAGATCTTACACACCGAGTCTCCCAGCTGTTGTCAGCGTTGGTAATCAGGAAACAAGCTCGGGTGGGTGATGGTAGGCTGGTTCGATCCCTTCTCTCTCCTCTCCTCGGCTCTCCCCAGAATTCAAAGTCTGGCACCCGTTCTTATAGGCAGGCGCTTGTCTATGACGTCAGTCCCAGATCTTACACACCGAGTCTCCCAGCTGTTGTCAGCGTTGGTAATCAGGAAACAAGCTCGGGTGGGTGATGGTAGGCTGGTTCGAGCCCTTCTCTCTCCTCTCCTCGGCTCTCCCCAGAATTCAAAGTCTGGCGCCCGTTCTTATAGGCAGGCGCTTGTCTATGACGTCAGTCCCAGATCTTACACACCAAGTCTCCCAGCTGTTGTCAGCGTTGGTAATCAGGAAACAAGCTCGGGTGGGTGATGGTAGGCTGGTTCGAGCCCTTCTCTCTCCTCTCCTCGGCTCTCCCCAGAATTCAAAGTCTGGCGCCCGTTCTTATAGGCAGGCGCTTGTCTATGACGTCAGTCCCAGATCTTACACACCGAGTCTCCCAGCTGTTGTCAGCGTTGGTAATCTGGAAACAAGCTCGGGTGGGTGATGGTAGGCTGGTTCGAGCCCTTCTCTCTCCTCTCCTCGGCTCTCCCCAAAATTCAAAGTCTGGCGCCCGTTCTTATAGGCAGGCGCTTGTCTATGACGTCAGTCCCAGATCTTACACACCGAGTCTCCCAGCTGTTGTCAGCGTTGGTAATCAGGAAACAAGCTCGGGTGGGTGATGGTAGGCTGGTTCGAGCCCTTCTCTCTCCTCTCCTCGGCTCTCCCCAGAATTCAAAGTCTGGCGCCCGTTCTTATAGGCAGGTGCTTGTCTATGACGTCAGTCCCAGATCTTACACACCGAGTCTCCCAGCTGTTGTCAGCGTTGGTAATCAGGAAACAAGCTCGGGTGGGTGATGGTAGGCTGGTTCGAGCCCTTCTCTCTCCTCTCCTCGGCTCTCCCCCATCCAAACCTTTTTTAAATCCAGCTACACTAACTGCACTAACCACATCCTCTGGCAACAAATTCCAGAGCTTTATTATGCGTTGAGTGAAAAAGAACTTTCTCTGATTAGTCTTAAATATGCTACTTGCTAACTTCATTGAGTGCCTCCTAGTCCTTCTATTATCAGAAAGAGTAAATAACTGATTCACATCTACTCGTTCAAGACTTCTCATGATTTTAAACACCTCTATCATATCCCTCCCTCAGCCGTCTCTTCTCCAAGCTGAACAGCCCTAACCTCTTCAGCCTTTCCTCATAGGGGAGTTGTTCCATCCCCTTTATCATTTTGGTTGCCCTTCTCTGTACCTTCTCCATCTAAACTATATCTTTTTTGAGATGTGGTGACCAGAATTGTATAGAGTATTCAATGTGTGGTCTCACCATGGAGTGATACAGAGGCATTATGACATTTTCCGTTTTATTAACCATTTACTTCCTAATAATTCCTAATATTCTGTTTGCTTTTATGACTGCTGCAGCACACTGAGACAATGATTTCAAATTATTATCCACTATAATGCCTAGATCTTTTTCCTGGGTGGTAGCTCCTAACATGGAACCTAACATCGTGTAACTACAGCAAGGGTTATTTTTCCCTATATGCAACACCTTGCACTTGTCCACATTAAATTTCATCTGCCATTTGGATGCCCAATCTTCCAGTTTCGCAAGGTCTTCCTGTAATGTATCACAATCCGCTTGTGATATAACTACTCTGAATAATTTTGTATCATCCGCAAATTTGATAACCTCACTCGTCGTATTCCTTTCCAGTTTATTTATAAATATATTGAAAAGCACCAGTCCAAGTACAGATCCCTGAGGCACTCCACTGTTTATCCTTTTCCACTGAGAAAATTGACCATTTAGTCCTACTCTCAGGTCGATCCTGTAAGGCCGCGGTAATAACAGTGCGGCAGTGTCAGGCGCACCCTTCCTCCCCGCACGCACAGTTCTCTTCACTAACTCCCCGATACTCTCCTCTAATCGTATGCAAATGCATGCCGCAGCTTTAAAGCGGTAGGGAAGGGTTATGCCCGCGTAACCCATTTTACTGTATAGGCGCTTAATACAGCGCCTATACAGTAACCAGGGTGCGCTGGTACCTGTCATTTCAAATGTCATTTCAAATGACATTTGAAATGACAGGCACCATGAAGTGAAAAAAAAAATACCAAAATATGTAAAAACCTGAGTGTTCAAAAAAAAATAAATTTTAAATACCTGTCGGAGGGCCGCGTGGGTCCAGGCGGCGGCGGCGGGAGCCGGGTGGTTGCGTGTTAAATCTAGGCCGCGGGCGGGTGGGCGCCTGTTCCAGGCGGCAGCGGCGGCGGGGGGACACGCGTTAGTTCGAGACGGTCGGTGGGCGGCGGGTGGTCGCGTGTTAAATCTAGGCCGGGTCGCACAGGCGCGCATTCATTCATCCAGGCGGAGGAGCCGGCGGCGAAAGCTGCCGGCTCCGCCTGAATGAATGCGCGCCTGTGCGACCCCTGCGATTCGGCGCTCAAGGCAGTCACAGCATTCATTCACTGCCTGTGGGGGCTGCCGGGGCAGCCCCCACCGGCAGTGAATGAATGCGACCCCTGCGATTCGGCGCTCAAGGCAGTCACATGCCGTGACGTCACGGCATGTGACTGCCTTGAGCGCCGAATCGCAGGGGTCGCACAGGCGCGCATTCATTCACTGCCGGTGGGGGCTGCCGGGGCAGCCCCCACCGGCAGTGAATGAATGCGCGCCTGTGCGGACCCGGCCTAGATTTAACACGCGACCACCCGCCGCCCACCGACCGACTCGAACTAACGCGTGTCCCCCCGCCGCCGCTGCCGCTGCCGCCTGGAACAGGCGCCCACCCGCCCGCGGCCTAGATTTAACACGCGACCACCCGGCTCCCGCCGCCGCCGCCTGGACCCACGCGGCCCTCCGACAGGTATTTAAAAATTTTTATTTTTTTTTCTGACAGGTTTTATGTGTCCCACATCATTACATTTTCTCGATCATCTCTGTATCACTTTTTTTTTTATTGTGTTTTATTGTTTTTGAGTGTCTTAAGCGGTGTCGATGGATTTGTTACTAGACTCACAGTCCTAACTCCTACTAGGGGGAGGCGGTAAACTAACACGTTACGGCCGCGGCAAAACAGTGCGTTACTAATGAGATAACCTGAGCGCGCGTTACGGTATCGGAGGGGAATAGCTAATTCCTTCATTATACAGCTAATTCGTTCATTTACATGCCGGGTGGGGAAGGGTTACGCGTCTGTTTTAAGAAGCGCTACGGACGCGCGAAACTGGAGACTGTATCACTGGTTTGCCTTACGCGTCCGAATTGTGCGCAGCGAGCTCGTTACAGACGAGAAATCTTCAAATGAATGTTACTGTATCGAGCTGTCTGTTTCCTGTCACTTAACCAGTTTGTAATCCACGAAAGGACATCGCCTTCTATCCCATGACTTTTTACTTTTCTTAGAAGCCTCTCATGGTACTCTAATCTGTCATTCAAATCTGCCTCTATATCGGAGCACTGAAGGGTAACAAATATAAAGCCAACTTTCGAAAAGGGCTCTAGGGATGAACAGAAGAATTACAGATCAGTGAGCTTGACATTTGTGCCTGGTAAAATGGTGGAAGCTATAAATAAGAAGAAAATTACTGGTCATATGGATAAACATGGCTTAACAGGGAAGAGCAAGTATGGATTTAGCAGAGGGAAGTCTTAATAAACTTTTAGAAATCTTTGCCATGTAAATAAGCATGCGGATAATGGTGACCCTACCAATATGGAGGTCAATATTCAAAGCCATTTAGATGGATATATCACAAGTTATCCATCTAAATGGCAAGTTTTGAATATTCCCTCTTCTTATCTGGCTAGAGGTTGGGGACATTCCAGGGCGGGCCTCAGTTAGCTGACTAACTTATCAGGCTAACTCCGATATTCGGAACTAACCGAATAAGTTCTTCTGCTAACTCAAGATATGTCTTCTAGCAGGTCTAAATTTATCCAGTTTCATGTGGCAGGATAACTTTAGCCTTAACTTACTTTATTCAAAATAATACTGCTGGTTAAGTGGTGATGTAGCACTCAAAAAGAAAAAAAAAACTCATGGACCTGGTGGTCCAAATGACAGACCCTCCCCCCCCTTTCAAATTACTGCAGGCGACCCTACCGGGTCAAGCATCCCCACCCCCTAAATTCTGCTAAAAGGAATGAAATAAATAGAAAAGGTCTGGCACCTGCCTGCCCCTCTCCCCTGGCCCGTTTCCTAGTTCTACATTTGTGATGTTTAAATACCCTCCTCAGGCTTTTTTCCCTCCCCCTCCTACCCCAACTCTAACCCTCCCACCCTTGCAGTACCTTCAATCTGTAAGCTCTTCAGCATGGATCGTGGTAGCAGCCTACAGCAACCAGGCTTGGTGCTTCTAGTATAGCTTCCTAGTAATGGCAGCAACTCCAGGCCCAGGTCATGGTAGGCTGCTACCGTGATCCAGGTTAAAGAGCTTACAGATTGAAGATACTGAGCTGGTGGAGGTAAAAGTGGGAGGGAGAGAAGCCCTAGGAGGGCTATTTAAACATTACAATGTGGAAACGAGGAGTGAGTGGGCGAGGGACCAGGCCAGTGGCAGACCTCTTCTTTAATTTATTTTAATCTTTTTAGTAGATTTTGGGAGGTTGGGATGCTCGGCCTGGTAGGGCTGCTTGCTATAGCTTGTTGGGGGTGAAGCTGTCATTCGGGCCATTAGGCCAGAAAGATTTTTTTTTTTTGAGTGCTGCAGCACCAATTAACCAGCTATATTCTTTAAAATATAGCCAGTAAAGGCTAAAGTTATCCCACTAACAGTTAGCTAGATAACTTTACATCTAACTGGCGATATTCAAAAACTAACTAGTTAGGTTTAAAGTTATCTGGCTACAGTTAGCCAGATATTTTTAATCTGGGATATTCAGTGAGATATGTATCCCACTGAATATCCCAGATAACTTATCTGGCTGACTTTAGTCAGACAGGTTATCCATTTTTCGTGTTTTTGAATATTGGCCTTATAGTGGCTTGGATTTTCGAAGACATTTAATAAAGTCCCTTACAAGAGACTCCTCATGAAAATAAAATGTCATGGGATAGGAGGAATCTTTGTTGACCCAGTCTCTTTAATGGTTCTCAATTATCCCGCCAACCTTGGCATAGGAACCCGTGCTGAGTTCAAATACAGATTGATTCGTTACTGAATCCACTCCAATCTTCTCCTTCTGTTCTCTGTGAACTGCCTGGGAAGGGAGCGGCTAGAGCAGGAAGTAAAAGCTGTTCTCTGCAGAGTAAGATGCAGCACACCTGGAAGACAGCAGATTACCACTCTCACAGGGCGATGCAAGAAGCTGCACGCAAAACGGGTTCTCATATTGAGCATCTGTTTTCCTAATGTGTGCACAGCCACATCCCCTGTGTGCCTGATGCAGTATTCAAATGAGATAGCAATCAGAGCGGCATAAATAGGGGCATGGATAGATCTCATTAGCTCCGACACTGGACTTTGTCAGTTATCATGCCTCAATGGACTTTCTTTTATTTAATTTAAACTCCCTCGTGTCTCTTGGTGGTGGCACCATGTACCCTTTTCCGGATTCGCAGACCTCAATGATAATTTTACTGCCCCAGATGGAGTCTGGAGTCTGTTACTGCCCCAGATGGAGTCTGGAATAAGCGATCCCACTCCCTGCACCTTGGATCATTCCTGGACTCTACTTGGTGGTGGCAGACATTGAACAACCTCCTGACTGAAAAACACTTCTTCACTCTCCTCTCATATCGCTGACTTTTTAACTGTTTCAGTCCACAGCATAACTGTTTATTTATTTTTTTTCAGTGGGCTCTCCATAACCATACTCTCTTCAGCCTGCCAGTCCTGCTCTGCCACTTCCAGAGCATTTCCCTGGGCATCTGTGCCCACTTTAGGTAAAGAAATAAAGATAAACCAATTTGACAATGCCAAAGAAGCCTTCACCAGTGCTGGCTGCTAGACTGTAAGAAAACTTTATTCCATTTCCAGAGCCAGAGTTAAATTTCCCATGCTAAAAAACGTGTGTTGGACACCCACCGTTTGAGCGCACTTTTCAGCATCAGACAGTAATAGTTAATGTCTTCATTTACATGGATTTACATGCATTGGGCACGATCCAGTATGTGTCTGTTAGAATGTGAGTTTTACATTTACATTTATATTTTATGGGATTTATGAATTGCCTAACTCAATAAAGGTTTAGGCGATGAACATAAAAGTACATACATAATAATAAATAATTAAATTAGTAACATATAATTAAAAGGGTAAAAACAAAATAAAATAAGCAAATATAAATTACAAACTAAAACACATGCATTATAAGATAAAGACAGAGTAATAATAATTCGAGATAAGAACATGAAATAAATTAAAAGTAACAAATTTTAAACAAAAATGTTTTAAGGAGAGCCTTGCAGGTTTTAATTGAATTGCACTGACGAATCTCAGAAGGAATAAAGTTCCAGAATTCTGGGCCAGCTACAGAGAAATATCATTCACACGTGGTGCATAGGCGTGCAACTTTAGAAGATGGAAAATCTAAGAGAACTCATTGAGCAGAGTGCAAGGACAGAGAGAGTTAATACATTTTAAAACTGTGTTAGTCCATGGGCAGGAGTCATCATTGAGTAATTTGTAGATGTTCATGCCAAGATTAAATTTGACTCTTTCAAGAAGAGACAGCCAGTGTAGTTCAAGCAGAATGGGAATTATGTGATCAGAATGCTTCAGGCCTGAGATGAGGCATGCTGCTGAATTTAGCAATAACTGAATGGCACGTAGCGTGAAAAATGGGAAGACCAATGTAGAGGCTATTGCACTAATCAACAATAGGAAATATGGAAGCCTGAAGAACAGTGCAAATTTCCGGTGGATGCAGGAGTTTTTTAAGGCTGGAAAGAACTCATAATCTGTAAAAGCCTTGTTTAATGACCTACTTCACTTGCGGCTTAAAAGAAAGAAAACTGTCTGATAAGACTCCAAGGCTTTTCATCTGTTTTTTTTATTTGAAATATAGAATTATCAAGACCTATGGTGGTTTCTTTAATTGTGGAATGTGGACTAGACATGATTAAAGTCTGTTATGTTTTAGCCATGAATTAATTGTTGAAAACCAAATACTAAAATGATCTAGTATTTCATTCCAGGAAGAATGGACACGGATGATGAACTGAATGTCATCAGCATAAAGTTTGTAGGAATTAGTCAGATTGACCAAAAGTTTACAGATCAATGCTAAGTAGATGTTAAAGAGAAGAGAATAAAGAGCTGAGTCCTGAGGAACACCAGTTTTTATAGAAGAGAGAGAGGAAATTTCATTGTGAACGTTAACTTGTTGTGATCGGTTAGAAAGGTAGGAGCGAAATCATGCCAAGACTTTTCCAGACAGGCCTCATTCCCAAAGACAGAAAAGGAGAATGTTGTGATCTATAGTATCAAAGGCTGATGAGATGTCAAGGGAAACAAGAAGGAATTGGTGACCAGCATCAATACTTCTTCTGATAGTGTCTGTTAAGGAGAAAAGAAGTTCAGTACTTAAGGCACGTTGAAATCCATATTGATGTAAATCAAGTAAGTCAAACTTTTCAGCATGGTCTGATAGTTGATATAACACTGAGACTTCAAGAATGTTTTAAAAGAACTGTAGAGCAGAAATAGGTCTGTAGTTACCTGGGTCAAGGTTGGATTTTTTTTAAAGGAGAGGATGAACAACAGCCTTCTTTAGGCTTGTGGGAACAGTGCCTTCATTCAAAGCTAAGTTTATTAAGTGTGCAAAAAGGTAAGGTTTCCTTGGCAGTCTTGAGTAGTGCTGAAGAGCACAGGGCTTGAGGTCAGAGGGTGGTATTGGATTTAGAAATGAAATTGCTAGCTTTGCTAGAAGAAGCAAAATCTAAAGGGTCCCAGGTGGATGCTAATGAGACAAGAACCAGTCAGAAACATTGAGGAATTTCAGGTGGTGTTTTTCAGTTTTCAAACTGAAGTGGATAAGGAAGGATTCAGTGGAAAGACTTTCAAGTGGAAAAAGCTTTGTGGATTTAGAATTAGTGAGCCGTTTAGCTATTAGGGATGTGCAGAGCAAAAGTTTAAGTTCATATGTCCATAAGTCGAAAGGGGGTCCCATTTGCGGTCAATATGGACATATGGAGAATTCCATAAGTTGAGTCTATGTCCATATGTGCAAATAAAAATTTAAACCCCTCACCCTCCTTAATCCCCCCCCCCCCCAAGACTTACCAAAACTCCCTGGTGGTCCAGCGGGGTCAGGACGCCCCCCGGAGCGATCGCGCAGAAAATGTCAAGTTTGGTCATATGATCAGCACTTTAAACATTGCATCATTTCCACATTTTGTCTTTGGCAATTATTTTTTATAAAGGTTTTTGTGCCTCGCTTTTTCTTTTCCTTCAGTATATCTAAAGGCTACAGGTAGTTTTGTTGATGGTTTGATTCACTTTCCCACTTGCAGCAATTTAAATAGTATTGTGTTCCATATTCAGCCTAGAGAAAAGAATCACGTGACGCCGCGTCGGAGTGACGCGGCGTCACGTGATTCCCCGCGTGATCGCTCCGGGACCCTCCGTTCGACCCAAAAGGAACTTTTGGCCAGCTTGGGGGTGTCAGGAGGCCCCCCCAAGCTGGCCAAAAGTTCCTTTTGGGTCGAACGAGGGTCCCCCGGAGCGATCGCGCGGGGAATCATGTGACGTCGGTGCCACGTCGGAGTGACGCGGCGTCACGTGATTCCCCGCGGGACCCTCCGTTCGACCCAAAAGGAACTTTTGGCCAGCTTGGGGGGGCCTCCTGACACCCCCAAGCTGGCCAAAAGTTCCTTTTAGGTCGAACGGAGGGTCCCGGAGCGATCGCTCGGGGAATCACGTGACGCGGTGTCACGTGATTCCCCGTGGGACCCTCCGTTCGACCCAAAAGGAACTTTTGGCCAGCTTGGGGGGGCCTTCTGACACCCCCAAGCTGGCCAAAAGTTCCTTTTGGGTCGAACGGAGGGTCCCGGAGCGATCGCGCGGGGAATCACGTGACGCCGCGTCACTCCAACGTGGCGCCGACGTCACGTGCTCCTCGCAAAGGAGTTCAGAAATGGCAGAAATGGCGTCCTGACTCCTCGCTGGACCACCAGGGAGTTGTGGTAAGTCTTTGGGGGGGGGGATTAAGGATGGTGAGGGGGTTTAAATTTTTATTTTGGATCAACAATCGCGATTTCCAACGTATTCAACATAGCTATGTTGAATAAGTTGGAAATCCGATCGTTTACGTGTTATCACTTTTTTAAGTTAAAAAAAAAAAAAAGTAGCGTTTTACATTTAAGTTCAAAACGAATGCACACCCCTACTAGCTATAGCGAACAAGATTTTAGGATCATAGCCAATCTTATTTATTAAGTTTGAATGGTAGTTTTTTTGGCCTCTAAGAGCAGGGTTTGGTAACTTTTATGGGTTGCCCTAAAACCTTGGGCCAATTCTAAGGATGGACTCTTTCGCCATTTACGTTTAGACTTTCTGAGGGTTTGACATGCAGTTTTGATAGAAGAGGTAATCCATGGCTGAGATTTGGCATGTCAAGAAGTAGCTAATTTCAGGGCAGCTAAATTGTTGAGACTGGACACTATTAGTTGATCCCATTGTGAGATGCAATCAGTGATGTTATGAAATGATAAATTGGAGCTTGCAGATGAAACAATGGTAGAAAACAAGGTACTATCAGTTTTACAATGCCTCGGTGGGTTGTGAGAGATGAGGTCAATCTGACACAGGCTTAAGGGTACAGAAGCAGAAGTTGATGCAAGAATGGTCAGACCAAGGAACCTGATTGACATTTAATGATGAAATGCTAGACTTTTGGAGAGAGTTGTTAACAAAAACAAGATCAAGTGTGTGACCTAATCTGTGAGTGGGAACTGAAATGATCCAAGTGAATCCATGATGTCTAAGAATAGAGAACAAAGTGATGGCAGGGGCTTGACATCAATATGTAAACTGAAATCACCAAGAATAACTATATTATTTAGATCAGTCTTGGAGAGCATCAATTGTTCGAGTAAAGGCGATAAATCTTTGGCTAATAATTTTGGAGAAGAGTAAACTAAAAAGATAGAAAAGCAATTTAAAGAAATGATCAGCATTTCCAGATGGGAGTCATGGGATAAAGTTTTAGATTTAATATTCCAAATATCATTGTATATGAAAAGCTGCCCACCACCCCTCTTTTTCATGCGTGGCTGAGAGTTATAGGAATACCATACAGGACAGATTTGGTTAAGTGTGATGAGATCAGAGTCTAAAAGCCAAGATTCTATAATACAGAAAAAGTCAGGTAGTTCAGTGAGAATAACATCATGAATAAGCTGAAACTTATTTCTAACAGACTGAGCATTAATTAAATTAATGGAAACCTCATAAAAGGGAGAATGTTAATCAAAGGTGAGTACTTGCTTGAGACAATGTGGTCGGCGAACGTTGTGGTAGGATTTATATGATGAGAGGTCAAACACTAAAATAGTAAAACCAGCCCATACAATAAACCACACTAAAGCGCATACACGCAACCATACATGCCCTGTGCTCACATATGATGCTGGTTGGAGCGCATTGCGGGCAAGAGCTTGTAGCTTATCCAAATAAGAGCACATTTACTCTGATTCTGATTCCCATTTTTTAGTAATCGATCCCCTCATGGTTGCATGCATGCGCTTTAGTGTGGTTTATGATGAGAGGTTACCATAGCATCCTTGACTAGTCAGTGTTTGGATTTTGAAATGGTAGTCCTGTGAGGAGTCAACAATAAAGCCTTCTGCAGGCTCAGTGGCACTCAGTGTGCATGAAGGAGTGCTCAAAGGAGCTCCTTTGTCACGCTTCTTTGTGTGTGCAATGGAGCGTAATCACCACTGGCGCACAGCACCTCCAGTGTCCCACGCCGGCTCTTTACCCACCCCCCACCCCCGGTTTGATGACATCATCAGGGTGGGGCTTGACACCGTCAATATAATGGAAACCAGTGGGGTTAACAGAGGCTCAGCAACAGCTCTCCCAGCAGAGCCTAGGGTGGCAAAACGGTTCGATGAAGCTGGGAGAGGCACACCAGCAGAAGCAGTTTTTGGCGCATTAATCTTCTTGCTGCATCAGCGGCTATTATTACACACATGAACGGAGTGCTCAATCACAAGTAAAACCATATGCTAAGCTGAATGCACTTTATTACATCAGTCTGTCAGATTTTTGTCATCCTAGGCACAGAATTAATAAATCCAGGCCCAAGGAGAGAGAGCACGTAGATCCACTGAGCTGAAGGACCTAGCGCTATGTTTTATGCCATTTTGCTCAGGATAAAATAAATTCATGCCCAATGACACATGCTTCTAATATATGTGAAATCTACCTAACTTCATTCTGGTTTAGTTTACTATCCCATAGACTCCAACCACCCAAGTACTAGGAAAACAATAGTCTAATGAAATTCCATTCTATGTTCACAATATTCTAATTACTAAGGAGATTTTAAAAAAGCCCTAATAAATTATCTTTATAAGTTAGTGACTTTTATGAACTCACTTGGTTATCACAGTTCCCATGTCTTGGTGTTCATGCAGAGCAATGGTAAACTGACTGGATTATGGTGGTGAAAAACAATGTTTAGAAACCTGATTAATCATGGTAAGTTATTTATTGCTTATCATGGACTTATCACAAGATAATGCTCTAAGTGGAGGATTTAATTATTTCTTTTCCAGTTAATTTTCTCCTGTAAGACATTTTCCTATTAAGCATGTCAAAGTATTTTCACTTAAAAGCATTTCAGTGAAACTGCAGAACACTGATTTACACAAAAAGCAGTTGTTGAAGGAATATTAGAATACAGCATAATTTACAAGGTATCTGAGAATTGCAGATGAGAACAAAATGAATATATCTCGTTTTATCCTCTTTCTCTTTATTTTTGCTGTCAAGCCCACAAACGTTTTCTTGTGCTTAGTAGCATAATTAATACCTACGGATTTTTTTGGTCCCATAATTATTGTTCATTGTGAGGGTAATTTTATAACAACCCACACAGGGTTAAAGTCTGCGGTTACTTTGAACTTTTTCTCCCTTGGACATTAGCCTGGATTTTCAAAGCAAACTTATGCCCATAATTCTGGTTAAAAATGTGCAGGTTGTCCCAGTATGTCTGACACACACATGTACAGAAAGTTTCCGAGCAGGTGAAATTTTCTGCACGTACATTTAGGTTCATACTTTTGAAAACTGAAAGTATCTGTGCAACATTTTGGTAACTTGTGTGTGTAACATAGCTTACCCCGCCTCAAAATGGCCCCGTGGAACATCTTGCTAGTATGTGCAAAATGGGGTTTCAGGCTTATTTTTAGAAGCACAACCCCCTAATTGCCCCAAAGGCTCACTTACATAAAAAATCTGGGTTTTATGAACATGCATTGCTTCAGAAATCAAGCCCTATATGTGTAGTACATATATACATGTTGAAGACCATTGCTGAATAAAACAGCACTATGAGCAAGAGTTGCTTTTAGCACCTGACCCCTCTGTGTGGGAGAAGGTTGCAAATTTTGCAGTAGCATTGTCTGCTTGGAATTCTGGGCTTGGCCTTTCCTGTCTGGCTATGTGGCTCCCATGGATGTCCTCATGTTGGGACAGACTAGACCATGTTGCCTTATCTGCATTCAGCTCTGTAGACTGAAGATGGAAGTTATTTGGATCCAGACCAAGGTGGCTGGAATTTGAGAGACCTTTTCTGTTATCTAAGCTCACCAAATTCTCTCCCAATACTTCAGGGGACCTTTAAAATAAGAAGCAAATTTGCTATAGTGATCCCAGGAAAGGTAAGAGTAGTATGCTAGGGGCACATACCACCAGTAGTAACATTATATAGCCACTTTATGTCTTGGCAGAGAGAAGATGTCCCAAAGAGGCAAATATAGTATCATTTTGTCAAAGAAATAGATTTGGGAACAAGAATAGAGGTGGACAGAGTGGTTACATACCTACAGGACACTATGGATAGGAAGGGGTACCAAGCACATCATTAAGTTTTGCTGGACCACCAGGGTAAGAAAGAGAAGATAACATTATTGTGACGAATGACATGGCTAAAATAAGGTTACAGTAGTGAGGGAGAAGTTCACAGTGTTAAGGTTAAGGCAATTGGCAATAACATCATCAGAGATTTTTTATTTAGAAAAGGAGGAGGGAAGGACATTCTGCACCAGAAGTTTCAGTGCCATGTTGAAACATTGGTGCATATAGGAGGGTTCTCTTTTCACTGGGGGCTTGGGCATCCATCTGGTGGGATGTAGAACTTTATAGAGATGATAATTGTATCCATGTATAAAGTAAGTCTATAAGGTACCACCCACCTCTGCTCATTCTTGAATATCTATGTACAGAACAGCCTATTAATTATTGTGCATAGTCACAAAGTAATTACTAATCTAATCCAATAAATATAAAACAAAAACAGGAAAAAGAAATAAAATATTAAAATATCAAAATGTAACCAGATTATCTAGTTTCAATCCAGAAAATACTGAATTATATCATATTCAATTAAATGTTTGAAACCATGACTAATATATTTAGTTCAATGATCTATTTTGTCTCACTTCTAAATAATAATTTAATTAATTTAATTTAATTACATCATTTATAACCCACTTTTCTATGGCAACATCCAAAGCATCATTATAATATACATTAAACCTGCATAAATAAAAAACATTATAACATCCATATAAAAAATCACACACAAAGTTGATAAAACAATTAAAATCTGTATATGATTCTAATAAAATAAAAAATACAATAATAACAAATCTTAGATCACCTGCTCTGACTGATTTTCAATATTATTACCAGGAAAAAAGATAAATATCCTGGCTACCAACATGTTTGACAAGTGCACTGTTCTGATCTGGACACTTGAGAATGTAAATGTGCACCTGAATACGTACCTTGAGATGTCACATAGTAAGTCCCATCTACTTCTGCCCATATTTCCAATTTATACAGATAATTACTTGCTCTCTGCTACACTTCATGAGCCTCCAGATTTCATATGACCTTCCTTTCTCAGTTTCAGAGCATGTCCTTCAATCTCTCTCTACTTCCTCAAATTTTGCTCAGAGATTGAATGTTCTTCCATATTTTGGTTTACAGAATATTCACCTGGCAGAGTGATTAAAGCTGCAGTCTAGCACCGAGGATCCCAGCATCTTAATGCCTACATTTCGGATATTTGATGGTAATTCCTGTTTTCTTCTTTTCCTCCATCCTAAACTCCTTTTATTTAGTGTTTCCTTTTGTCCAGTTATTCTTTCTTGCTTCTGATATACATCTGTGGAAGTTCACCTTTTTCTTTTTTATACTTAATTGTCATGAGAATCCATGCAAATTTTAAAACCTTCACATGAAGCTTTATGCTTTAGTTTGATCTTTGGAATTCTGCTTAGAAGTTCAAACTGTATTTTCTCTTAACAAAAATGATTGCAAAATCCACAATTCAATGGAATCCTCAACATTTCCTCTTAGATGTTAGTAACCAGGTTTGCTTGGAATGATTCTGAACATGTATATTTTTTCCCCAGAAAACCTCCAAGTACTATAGTACAAAGGTAGTAAGTAATTTCTGAAATTATCTAACTTTCCAAAGATCACCTGACATTTTCATTGAACCGATCTAAAAATGTAATTATAAGCAGAGTGAACCTAAGAAACTGTCTTAGAAAAAAAACCATCCACAGTTCAAAGTCTAACAAGAAGTTAGTTCTTGTTACTGGATAACAGAGCAATGGCAAATGTATTTTCCACAAGTTGAGTTGTGATACAGGGGATTCTGCCTTTCCATATTCGGTTATATGAAGAGCCAGGGCCTGGTGGCACTTGCATCGGAATGGTGAGATCTTATCATATCTAAAAACAGAAAATACATCGGATGAACTCAGATTTTCAACATGGTTGGAGTGAGTTAGATGTATTTTTCATACTTTCCCAAGATATGCTGGAGAAATTCATCAAAATTTCCTCAGCAAATCTGGGAAAAATTCTACCAAATCCAATGTGATTGCTCCAACTTCAAGACAGTCATTGATTTGAGAAATGAACATTTGATGTTTTTAAATAATAAAGTTTAACAAACTAATTCACCAAATCTGCAAGCTTTTTGTGGGTTTGTCAAATTAGTTTACCGACTTACATCTCTGCAGTAAATACAGTCCCAGTTACACAATCTACATATGCTGTTGCTACTACTAAGTGGAACAATAGATAGCACAATAGCTTGAACTTAAACAGCAGCGAGACAGAAATAGAATCCTGTCTTTCCTTCACCATTTGCTCTTGTCCCAACTACTCATTTTTACCAAAGTCAAGACATTACTAAGTATAATGGGCCGGATTTTTAAACATATGCGCGCTGGGTACATTTGTGCGCGCTACCCGGCGCGCACAAATGTACGCCCGATTTTATAACATGCGTGTACAGCCGCGCACATGTTATCAAATCTGGGGTCAGTGCATGCAAGGGGGTGCACACTAGTGCACCTTGCGCATGCCGAGCCCTAGGGGAGCCCCAATGCCTTTCCCCTTTCCCTCCGAGGCCTCTCCGAAATCGGGCGTACATTTGTGCGCACCGGGTAGCGGCCTCGGAGGAAATTTTCCTTCCGCCCCACCCCCCCACCTTCCCCTCCCTTCCCCTACCTAACCCGCCCCCCCAGCCCTACCTAAAACACCCCCTAAGCTTTATTTCATAAGTTGCGCCTGCCTCCGGGCAGGTGTAGGTTGCACGCGCCGACCAAGAGCCGGCAAACGATCCCCCTGCACGGCCGCTGTGCCGGAGGCCCCGCCCCTTTCACAAAGCCCCGGGACATACGCGCGTCCCGGGGATTTGTGCGCATCTCTGGGCCTATGCAAAATAGGCTTGGTGCGCGCAGGAGTGGTTATGCGCGTAAATCTTTTAAAATCTGCCCCATAGTGTTTGTAGTCCTTAGTCTAGAATGTAGAATGAATTCAGTGTCTACTGGTCTGAAGAGTGAATTTCAAATCAGGAGAAGTCTCAGGATACAAATAAAAATTTCCACATTTAAACGTATCCAATTGGATTCAAGAAAATGTTGTTATGAGACCTACTATAAGGTAATCTTTCATGTTCAATGATTCTCAAAAGTAAGTAAAGGATGGGGGAGCAGCAAGATGGCTGACGGGCCCTAACACACTTTCAGTGGATGCTTATGTTAGTCACTTTACTTGCCTCTTTTTTTCTTGCCATGGTGAAAAGGAAAGGTAAGGACCAGGTCTTCCATGTTGATACTGGGCCTACCTCTGTTTTGGCTCTGATCGATTGTTTTGGTGATTGGGAGCCTCTGATGCCTAGTGCCTTTGAGGAAGGGCCATTGGGAGGAGGGTCAAGGACAGGTATGTTGCCAACCTACCTGCATTTGAATCATCTTTGAATCCAGATGATAGGATTCTATCTAGACTGGTTGAGGGGATGCCTGGTGAGGTACTGTATGAGTCACATGCAGATGACATCAGTGTGACTAGAGGCCTGGATTGGGACTGTTGCCATCAGTTTCAGCAGTGTTCAGGACTCTCTGTACTACCCTTCTTGAGTGGGGATCTGAAGGCAGTTAGGACTGGATGCAGGAGTGCCTGTGTATACTGGATAGCTACAGATGGTCCGGGGAATAATTTTTCAGTTACTAGTAGTCCAGGTTTGTGTTTTAAAGTACAGGTTCAGGAAACTCAATTACTTGAATTGTCAGAAGAAGCTGGAGGCTTGTGAAGCTAAAATTGAAAAATTTTAGCTTGATGACGTTCCTTTAATCATAGACAATACTGTTCTATATAATAAAGTGGAGAATCTTGAAAATATTATCAAATTAACTTCCCTAAGATGGAAAATATGTCTCAGAATAAAATGTTTAAAGAATATCTTTTGGAAGTTCTAAAAATACCATCTAATGCCTTCCTTCAGATTTTCTGGGCATTTTATTTGCCACCGATAAAAGAGGAAGTTAAATCTGAGGATAAGCTAGGACTGTCACCAATTTCTTCAGATAGTTTAGATTTCACCAGGTGTATAGATTTGAAGATTGGGGCATTGTTTTTCCTAAAGTTTCTTTGCAAATGTATTATTAAGTTTTGCAAATTTAAGTTCATTTTATTTTTTTTTCAGTCTGGCATAGCAATGTTTATAAATAATATGACACTACCTGTTTCCACTGAAATATCCCTTTAGGGTGTGGTAGTAGACTCTTTGAAGTAATATTTACAGTCTCCAGAATCTCCTGAGTTTGTTTGGTGTCACGGTAGTTAGGACTGTGTCTTTCTGTTTTGCTTTCTAGTTTTGTTTTGCTTTTTTTTTAATCAGATGTTATGGTCTAATGGGTGTGGTTCCCTTCACCTCCTCCTCACCCCCCCCCCCCCCCCCGGCCTCCTGGAGGACTTTTTATGTATAGAGTGAATTTATTTCTCTATTATTAACGTCATTTCATCACCTTTTCCTAACAAGTTATTCTTGGATATAATTTTCCTAACTATAAATAAACATTTCATTCTTTTAAAATAAAAAGATTTCCCAAAGAAAGAAACCATCTTTTCACAGGAGAGATTCAGATCCTCAGCACTGATGTTTTGTTTTTTTAAGAATCTTTTATTTTGTCAAGACTGTTGTCATGATATAATGGAACAAAGAACGGCAACACAAGGGGAAGAACTCTGAAAGATGAATTTGATAAGACTTGCCACAGTTGCAATAAGACCATCAGAATAATAGTAAGGGAAGAGGGTTGACAAATGGGGAAGATTGTGAGCTTTCTGTTTAATTAATGGAGACTACTATGGAAGAGTTTGATGTGGAACTCCATGATGCGCTTGACTAGGCTTCCTCGTGTTAGTATGTAGTATTTTTCCTTATTTTCTTTACTCTTGCCTAGGAGTTGTCTGATATCTCCACTTTCCTTTTTGGGATGTGGCACTCCCACAGTCTTCTAAGGCACCGTTTCTCAAACTGGTCCCGAAGAACCCCCTAACCAGAATAGTTTTCAGGCTAGCTACAATGAATATGCATGAGAAAAAATTGCATGCAACATAGGCAGTGCATGTGAATCTATTTCATGCATATTCATTATGGGTTTCATGAAAATCAGACTGGCTGGGGGTACACCAGGGCTGCCTTGAGAAATGTTTCCCAACCCAGTCCTGGAGGCAAACCTAATCAGTCTAGTTTTCAAGTTAGCCACAATGACTATGCATGAGGAAAATTTGCATATAGTACATTGGAGAACAGTACATGCAAAATGATCTCATGAATATTCATTGGAGGCATCCTGAAAACCAGATCAGGTAGGTGTGCCTCCAGGACTGGGTTGTAACCACTGTGGAGCCATCTTTTGTGTTGCATTAAATCATTCAGCAGGTGGCTCTCTAAGACAGAACCTTGCTCTCCCTTATGATTCCAGCCTTAGCCATTCCAAAATTAGCTTTCCTACCTTAACTCAAAGCAATCAAAGGCTGATCCAGATCTAGCTTTGCTCCACTGCATGCATGGATTTGTAGTGCTAATTTTTTCTCACTGATTTCTCTAAGAAATTTAGCACTACAAATCCATGCATGCAATGGGCTAAAACCAGGATTGGATCATCCTGTTTGGTTGACCTGAGGTCAGGTGACAACCCCTATCCAAGGAACAGAATTTGGACTTGGGATATACTTGTAACATATTGTCTTTTTTCATAGGTTCATTGGCAATGGAACATATTTTCAAACATCACAGACTTTTCGAGAGAGGCAAAATGTTTCACTTTTAGAAGGCAAGGACTGGGTCAGTTGTTTGAGACCTCAAACTATTTGTTTTGACATTTCTTAATAGTAATAGCATATTGGAAGTATTTATTCATTGGGTGCTGGTTGGAGCTTTCATCTCATTATCAAGAGCTTTGAAAAGAAAATACTATTTTTAGCTTTAATGCCATGCTTCTATGCATCCTGTTTGGTAGAGCTCTAGACGTCTGTAAGCTTTGCATTTTTATTTCTAGTCACTAAAGCTTCTTCTGAATCCTTTTACTTTCCATGCTATCTCAAGAAGCTTTTTAAAACAAAGCCTGAAAATACATGAGCTAAAAGATGTTGCTGTGATTTGCATTAAAGAAGAAGCAATCCCACATTTTCCATTCAGAAAGCTACTTACATATTGCATTTCTGAGTTGGAATTGAAGAACTCATTTGGGAAAAATGCATTTGGATCTCAGAAGGCAGATGTTTCTAATGCCTGTAAGGAAAGGCTAAAAGAGGGTGGTATTGTATCTTATATTTCAGTGAAGGTCACAAGTACAGTGTTCTAAGTAGCAATTGTGTGTTCACGGAATACATTATACTCTTTATAGGGTGCACTAGCAAGTTTTCTTTCTGACTCACAGCTGTTATTTCTTTGCTTCACTTTTTGCTTATTTAAATATTTTGATATTTGATATTTTTAAATAAACCACATTGAAAAAACTATTGGATAGAAATAGCAAGTAAAGGTTGTGAAACCTGAACTTAATATGTTTGAAGGTTTCTCCAGGATAGTTTAACAGAGTAATAAATTATTTACTAGGAGAGATTTTACTAACAAGGATTCTGGGAGACTGGATACACTACTACAAATAATGTCACTTCGTATTTATACAGAACTTTTCTTAAACATTAGGCCACTATATGCTTTACAGTTACATTTTTCATGTTTAACTGTGTATGTGCTGATGTAATCTGCTAAGAATTGTAGATCAGTTAATATAAATGTATTAATTCAATAAATACATTATTTAGGAGATTGGCAAGCAACAACCTCGGCAGTGATTATTAAAATTTGTTTTCAATGCAAGGACCTTGCACAACAAGTTCAGAAACCAAAATAAAATGTTTGCCTTATATTTCAAACAGTAACACAAAAAATATATTTTTATATCACTTCATAGAAATATTTTATGTGCTGCCATAAAGAATTAAGAAAATTAATAGTTCATATATAGAGATAACAAAATTCTAAAGTCTACATTATTCAGGGTAATTTATTTTGCATATTCTACAGATTACTTTGGAAAAGAAGGTGGAGAGGCAGATTGATTACAAAAAATTATTAATTGCAAGGTTCATTTTATGACCGCAGCATGAATAGCTTAATGGCAATCAAATCATGTGCCTGAAATAAAGGCTTGTTCACTAATCTTTCAGACAGCATTGTAGATAGAGCAAGGGCAATAGTCTGTCATTTTAAAATTAAGATTAATGATTTCTTTAGTGTGTATTACAGGGCTTGACCTCTAGGTGGCAGCTTGTTCCTCTTGTGCACTCTAATTTCTGTCCTATCTGCGTGAATGCAGTCTTGATTTTTGTGTAAACATGTGAAAGTATTGATCCAGCACTAAACCTGTAATTACCTAACCTTTCTCTCTCTCCTCACTGGCTCCAGATGATAACTCAACAGTTCCAGATTTCTTGGAGCTGTGTTAAAATATTAAAGTATACATATTAAAATGTGTAATAGGAATTTAATAAAAGATTTATATATAGATATGTTAAGACATTAAATCACCTGAGGGCTTCTTTGTCTCCAGACTTTTAATTGTTCTTCCTTTCTCATTAACATTGATTAATGAATCACCAAAACCAAACTCGTTTGGATCTTTTATCTCTGACCTTTTTGCATTAAAAAAAAAACCCCACACACAGTCTACTTCTTCATTCTTTTTAGATATTCAAGTTGAATTGTGATTAGGCTTAACTTTATCACACCAGAACAGAAAAATGCTATATATCATTTAAAAATCACTGTAACGCAGCAAGGCTATGGTGTAGAATAATACAAAATAAAATTGAACTAATCCAACTTTCACAAATCATAATTCGTGATTTAAAATCATGGAGCCAAGTTAATTTATTTTCCTTTTTAAAATATTCTTGACCAAGCACTCAGATTACATATTTGCTTTTCTGGGGAAACAGCTTTTTTGTCATTTTTAAATGGTAACTCCCAGCTATACCAACCCTGCTACGCAGGAGGATTGTTTTTATTCCTACCTATGTTACTTTTAATTGTTGGGCTTTCTCTGACAATTCTTTTTATATGTGCTTTATATTTTTATGGAAGTTCTGTATTTTTGTGCATCATCTAAGGTCCCAGGATGGGTGATTAAGAAGTTTAGTAAATAGACACGGGGCAATCACAGACAGATTAGCTGTTACAGTTTACGACTCCTGCCACACATTAGCAGGCAGCCTCACCTGACTGAGGGGTAGGTTTTTAAAAAATCCATGCGCGGGTCCATGTGCGCGCGCACATACGGACACACAATTTTATAACGTGTGCGCACCGGTGCGCGCAAGGGGGGATACATTTTTGCGACTTTTGCATGGCGACGCTTTGCTACTTTCCCCAGTTCCCTCCCCTCCCCTCCCTTCCCGTCTCCTCCCCAACCCCTAAATGTAATTTTTTTATTTTTTTTTTTACCTTTGAGGCCCAACTTCAGCTCCCAAGCTGAAGTAAGTTGCATGCGCCGGCAGCCGGGACAGTGAATAATGGCGCTGTCCCAGCCCGTCCCTTCCAAGAGGCCCGGCACTTGAGTGCGTACCGGCCTTTACGCGTGTGGTTGGGCCTCTTGGAAGATTCACCCAGCACACGTAAGGCCGGGATTTACGTGCGCCAGGCATTTTAAATCTGCCCTTAAATGAACAAGCTGACACAAGAAAATCAGAGGTGTTTTGGGTCGGGTACTTCCTCACAGCAGGGTTTAGCCACTCAGGTATATTCTGGGGGCATTTTTCCATAGACTGTGCCCTCATAGTAGTTCAGTACTAGTAGTTCAGTAGTTCATAGTAGTTCAGTAGTTCATAGTAGTTCATAGTAGTTCAGTAGTTCATAGTAGTTCCATAGACTGTGCCCTCATAGTAGTTCAGTATTTATACCTCTATATGAGGCCCACCTGGTGGTATGCCTCCAGGGGTCAGGAAGCATTTTGTCATACAATATAGTTAACTCATGGAACTCACTGTGATCAGACTTTGTGGAGGTAAATATTATAACTGTGGTCACAAAGGTGACATGGTTTGGGGAAATTGGCCTGGCTGCAAATTGCCTTCCTCTGGCCAGCTAAAGTATTGCAGAGGCTTCTATGGTATGTCTACTTTTAGCTGGGTTAAAACAAGATGTTTGGCATGGGGAGAGTGGAAACATGAATACTAGGGATGTGAATCGTTTTAGGACGATTAAAATTATTGTCCGATAATTTTAATATCGTCTTAAACCGTTATGGAACACAATACAATAGAGATTCTAACGATTTATCGTTATAAATCGTTAGAATCGTGAGCCGGCACACTAAAACCCCCTAAAACCCACCCCCGACCCTTTAAATTAAATCCCCCACCCTCCCGAACCCCCCCCCAATGACTTAAATAACCTGCGGGTCCAGCGGCGGTCCGGAACGGCAGCGGTCCGGAACGGGCTCCTGCTCCTGAATCTTGTTGTCTTCAGCCGGCGCCATTTTCCAAAATGGCGCCGAAAAATGGCGGCGGCCATAGACGAACACGATTGGACGGCAGGAGGTCCTTCCGGACCCCCGCTGGACTTTTGGCAAGTCTCGTGGGGGTCAGGAGGCCCCCCACAAGCTGGCCAAAAGTTCCTGGAGGTCCAGCGGGGGTCAGGGAGCGATTTCCCGCCGCGAATCGTTTTCGTACGGAAAATGGCGCCGGCAGGAGATCGACTGCAGGAGGTTGTTCAGCGAGGCGCCGGAACCCTCGCTGAACGACCTCCTGCAGTCGATCTCCTGCCGGCGCCATTTTCCGTACGAAAACGATTCGCGGCGGGAAATCGCTCCCTGACCCCCGCTGGACCTCCAGGAACTTTTGGCCAGCTTGTGGGGGGCCTCCTGACCCCCACGAGACTTGCCAAAAGTCCAGCGGGGGTCCAGAAGGACCTCCTGCCGTCCAATCGTGTTCGTCTATGGCCGCCGCCATTTTTCGGCGCCATTTTGGAAAATGGCGCCGGCTGAAGACAACAAGATTCAGGAGCAGGAGCCCGTTCCGGACCGCTGCCGTTCCGGACCGCCGCTGGACCCGCAGGTTATTTAAGTCATTTGGGTGGGGTTCGGGAGGGTGGGGGATTTATTTTAAAGGGTCGGGGGTGGGTTTTAGGGGGTTTTAATGTGCCGGTTTTGCGATTTTTCGATTTTTCGATTTTTCACGATTTTTCACGATATTTTACCCCCCCAAACGGCAACAATACGATTCCCTCCCCCTCCCAGCCGAAATCGATCGCTAAGACGATCGAGGACACGATTCACATCCCTAATGAATACATTCAGTTTATGTACATGTGCTATTTTACCTCTGCTTTACAATCTGCATAAAAAAAAGGTGCAAAGTACCTGGGTAGCTTGTCTTTGAAAATTAACTACAAACTATGGGGGTTATTTTCCAAGCCGCTTTATGGGCTTTTCGCATACGTTAAGGCATTTTCGCATGTGAAAAGCCCCATAACGCACGGTGCGAAGTTAATTTAGAAAATGGGAGGAGTTTGGGGCAATTTGCGAAGACATATTGCACAGTTTTAATGCAGGAAATAACAACACCTTTTTCATTTGAGTTAAGCTGTGCGATATGGTTTTATTGCATTTTGCAATGTTTTCGCAAATAGCGTTTTCAGTATTTTAAGCTGAGAGAGAGACACACACAGTGCCTTTCTATGCCAGCACAAGGCATAGAAAGGCACTGTGTCAGATCTAATACTGCTAAAAAAGGGAGCACTATGCTGGAGCCCAGGGCTGGTGCAAGGGGATTTGGCGCCCTAGGCGAGCCTTCTCACTTGCGTCCCCCCCCCCTGCCCGTTGCTCTGCCACCCCCCGGTCATGGCCCCGATTCCTACTCATTCTTGATCACGCCCGCTGACTGTGTGGTTTTCTGGGTCGCGAGCAGGTTGGGCACTGCTTGCGGCCCGCCATATCTCCACTCCTCTTTGCCCTCACTTGCGGCCCCAAATGGCTCGCACCCAGTGGTGCACCAAGGGTCTCCGGTGCCCAGGGGCCAATGCATTTGTGTGCCTCTCCAGCATCCCCCGTAATCCTTCTTCTACTAATGCTTAAGGTCACAGAAAATCTGTGATGTCTCTAGACAGAAGAATTTTTTTCTTTGGGGGGGGGGGGGGCAAAATGACATTTCTTCACCACACCCACCTCTATAGAATGGATCCTGCTTTAAAATTGGTTATAAAAAAAAGTGTTAATAAAAAAGTCCAAAGGGTCTTCTGCGTAATTTTAAAAAGCTGGCCAGTTTCACACTTCTAGTATACTATAAAATTATTTTGATAGCCTCATTCAACTAATTCTATATGGCTATGAGAGTGACGTCTGGAATATATAGGAAGGGACAGAATGTCAATATAAATCCTGCACCTCCCAGTTCTCTAACTCTGTGCATCCACTGATATTCCCCCAAACAATGGAGCTTGGATGTTTCCCTTACAGCTCATCGTACTAAAAGATATTTTCAAATTCTGGTGTCACCTCACAGTAACAGCAGCACAACACCTTCCACTGCCAGACACATTGTGAACTAACACAAAACCCCGCAAAAAAGACACTCAAAATCTATACTGCAATCCCATCGGAACATAACAGTAATAACACCAAGGACTCGAACAACAATAACCCTACCTGTGAATAAGCAAGGGTAAATATTACACTGGGTCCTAGAATACCAATACACCACCTACTAAGGAAACAAAACAAACCCGATTGCTATAGATCCCTATTCAGACACCACGTGCTAGCAGATTCTCTCATCATGGTCACACACACAGAGCAGAGACAGACCCTCACCAAATACAGAATACAAAATAAAGGAGCACAAATTAGAAAAAACTGAAATGGAAACCCCAAAAAGCTAGACTCTGGGGGGACACGCGTAAGTCCCGGGGCTTCGTAAAAGGGGCGGGAGGGGGCGTGTCCGGGGGCGTGTCCGGAGCAGGGGGCGGTCCGGGGCTGGTCCGGGGGTGTGGCGACGGGTCAGGGGTGGGCCGGGAGGGCGGTCCCGAGTCCCCCGGCACTGCGGCCTGTGCCAGGGGATGCTGGGGCGGTGCGCGCAAGTTACGCCTGCTTCAAGCAGGCGTAACTTGCCCAACAAAGGTAAGGGGGGATTTAGGTAAGGCTGGGGGGTGGGGTAGATAGGAGAAGGGAGGGGAAGTTGGGGGGACATGGAAGGAAAGTTCCCTCCGAGGCTGCTCTGATTTCGGAGCGGCCTCGGAGGGAACGGAGGCAGGCTGTGCGGCTCGGCGCTCGCAGGCTGCCGATTTTGCGCAGCCTTGCGCGCACTGACCCCAAATTTTATAAGATACGTGCGGCTACGCGCGTATCATATAAAATCTGGTGTACTTTTGTTTGCGCCGGCGTATGCTTTTAAAATCTACCTCAGATATTAAAAATACCAGAGAAATGTTTACCAGTTATAGTGAAAGCTTTTTATTTGGGGATCATGAAGAAAGTGTTAAGAGAAGAACAACTTGTAGAGAGCACTAAAGAAAAGGAAAAATTAGAATTAGAGGTAGTTCAAAATAGTTCTATAAACTTATCTGATTTACTGCAAAAGTCTCAACAAGACTTGGTTGTTAAAGAACGAGGAACATTATTAATCCAGTTTGCTTTTGCAACTGATAAGGAAAACGTTTTGAAATCCTTTTTTCGAAATCGATCAAGTACTTTCTATGGGGAAAGAGTATGGATCTTTCCAGATCTAGTTAAGACGACTCAATTACGCAGAAAGAAATTTCTATCTTATAGGAAAGAAGTAATAGAAAAGGTGGATATTTTAATTTAAAATATCCATGCAAGTGTACTGTTAAGTTAGAGGGGAATACCTACACATTCACAGAGCCAGTAGGTCTTAGGGATCTCCTAGCAGGAAAATGATCGGCTTATATGATTAGTAGAGTATTTACAATGCATTTTTCCTTGACTAATGTTTTTTCTATATCCGTTCAAATATCTTGAGACTCACTTGAATTTCCTTAAGTATAATAATGACTGAATTGTATGCTAAATGTTAGGTTGAAAACAATATTTTTCCTGTTTCTTATTAAGGACTCAGTCATTATGAGATTTCTTAAATGTTTTGTTTATTGTAAACATTTTGAAAAAGTAATAAATAAAGAATTTAAAATCTACCTCTCTGTGTATTAATAATGGAAAAACAGAACCACCATTCCTCATCAAACAATAAAATCAAGAAATATAAAGCATCAGTTATAATAGTAAAACCATACTAATAAAAAAATATTTTAAAACTACTGATAAATAGAATTTCTATTAATTAAAATCATATACAATTTTTATAATTTCCCAAACACCAATAAAATATTTCAGAACAGCACATATATCAAATAACACCCAATAATTAAAACTAATAAGGATTTTAAAAAGCCCCTGCTGTCATGCATGGGAACTCTTGATTTCCAGTCACCCTGATATTGTCGAGGATTAGGAGGTTATCCTCTCTCTCACACATACTCACATGTCCATTCTCTCTCACACATACACTGTCACATACATACACATTCATGCTCTTATACCCACCATAACCTCTCGTTCTCACAGACACTGACACACTCTCAGGCTATAAGGCACTCTCTCCCCCTCCACCCCCCCCCCACACATACACACGTACTCTTACTCCCCTGGATTTTCTCATACACACACATGCTCTCACTCTCACTGGCTCCCTCACATACACACAAATACACACCCAGGCAAGCTTCTAATCATTCTCACACAAACACACACACATAGGCAAGCTCCCAGTCATTCTCACACTGACCCCCAGGCAGGCTCCTATTCATTTTCATACCACACCCTCCCCATCCCCCAGGCAAGCACATGTTCATTCTCACACACACAGACCCCAGGCAGGCACCAATTCATTCACACACACACATGCACCACACACAGGCAGGCACCTATTCTCACACATACAAACCCCAGGAAGACACCCATTCATACACATGCACACACTAAAGGCAGAGACCCCCTCTTTTTCTTTTGCCAGCAACCTCAGAGCCTCTCTCATTCCTCTGCTGCCACTGTCACTGCTGCCGCGTGGTTATTGGGGAGGTGCTGATTGCTGCTACTGGCACTGAAGCCCATTCTGCTGCCTCCTCTCTGCAGGCTCCGTGGGCTTCCACTTCCTCCATGCTGATCTCGTACATTGTGAGATCCGCATAGAGAAAGTGCTACTCTTGCACATTCCCAAAGATTACATGTGCCAATCAGTAAAAAGTAATTTTTTTTTTTTACTTTCCTGTCTGATCTTAGTTTTCTAATGGGTTGGTCACAGGATTTTTTTCCCACCTTTCCTTTCTTATTTTTGTTTGCCAATTCCTTTTATATTGTCTTTTTTTCTATTTCTTTTCTCTCCATATGTATTCTTCCCTCAAACACATAGTCAGGTTCTCATTCTCACATGGTTTCTCTCTCTCTCTCTCTCACACACACACACACACACACACACACACACACACAGGCTCTCTCTCATACAATCATTCATACATACAGTCTCTCACTGGCACATGCTGTCTGACTCACACACCCAGGCTCTCTCTCACTCACACATGCTCAAGCACAGGCTCTCACTGTAACATGCTCTCTCTCATACAATCATTCATACACACAGTCTCTCACTCCCACATGCTGTCTTGCTCAAGCACAGGCTCACTGTCACATGCTGTCTCTCTCACACACACACAGGCTCTCACATGTTGTCTCTGCAAACATTCAGGTCCTCACTCCCACACACAGTCTCTCAACTCATCTCATGCACACACACTCTCTACAGATCCTCAGCCTCTCTCTCACCTCTGGGTCTCCTCTTCACGGGTCACCACAGGATGGGCTCTGCAGCAGCTCTGGTCTTCTCGGGCTGCCCGGGCTGCCCGGGATTCGCATGGCCCGTAAGCGCTGCTCCTCTTCTGTACGTGGCTGATGCTCCTCCTCCTTCCGATACGCTTCCGGAGAGGAGTTCGTTAGGACTATTCCTCGGTGAGTACCCTCCGGACTAAGGGTCCACAGTTGAACTAGAGAACAGATTGCAAAGGCCATGGACCCAGTGGACTTGACATGTCTCCAGGCTATTCCAGGCCTGGCTCAACAACTTATGCAACAAAGACAACAGCAACAACAGTGCCTAGAGAATTTGACTGCCACTGTTGAACGTTTGGCAAACCGACTTGATGCAGTCCAAGGAGCAGAGGATGCTGTTTCTACTCCTGCAATTCCGAGCAGTACTAGTGCTGTAACCCACTTGCCTGCTCCACCTCGATATGCCGGGGATGCCAAACAATGTTGAGGATTTCTGAACCATTGCTTCACCCGGTTCTCTCTACAGGAACAATGATTCCTAACAGATCAGGTTAAGACATCCTTCATCATTTCCTTGCTAGATGGGAAGGCCCTAGCCTGGGCATCCCCGATCTGGGAACGTGGGAACTCCATTTTGGGTGACCTGCCACAATTCGTTCGGACCTTCCGCCAAATATTCGATGAACCAGGGCGACTGTCTACTGCCTCCTCGGAACTCCTTAACCTCCGTCAAGGCACCCATACTTTGGCTGATTTCGCAGTGGAGTTCCGCACCTTGGCATCCGAGCTGGGATGGCAGACTGATTGCTTAAGAAGGATCTTTCTGGAAGGACTTTCTCCTCGTATCAAAGACGAGGTGGCAGCACGAGAGATTCCAGATGACCTTGAGACATTGATTGATCTTGTGGGTCGTATCGATCGACGGCTACAGCAACGAGCCAAGGAGTCTAGATCCTACCGTCATACAGTTCCATTGGCCTCTACCTTCTCCCGCCCCATGGTTCATCCTACCACTTCCGAAACCTCTTCCGAGGGCAGGGAGGAGCCCATGCAGTTGGGTAGGAGCCATCTGACTACCGAAGAGAGGCAATGTTGAAGACGGATTGGACTTTGTCTTTATTGCGAAAATAAGGGACATCTATTAGTGTCTTAGAGGGGCTGACCCTAGGGAGCAATCTCGCCTCCCACTGTACTGTTCTGGTCACACTACATTACCTCCATGGGCCCCTTCCAACTCTAGCCCTCATCGATTCAGGGTCAGGAGGAAACTTTATTTTAGAGGAATTGGTTCACCAACTACAACTTCCAATACTTCCTCGCGAGACACCCCTATACATCTCGTCAATCCAGGGGGAGAATCTTCCAGGTCAAGTCACTTCCTGTACCACTCCGATAACACTCCATACGGGGATCCTCCATAGGGAGGAGATATCCTTCTTCATTTTGCAAAAAACAGTCCAGTCCATCCGGTGGTATTGGGCCTCCCCTGGCTACAGAAACATGCACCCATCATTGACTGGAGAACTCTTCAGATTTTGGCTTGGGGACCAGAATGTTTCGCTATCTGTTTGAATCAGAGACCTCAACCCAAGATCCAAATAGCGGCTACAAGACTCTGACCCCCTCCGCAATACGCAGATTTCACGGATGTTTTTTCCAAGGAAAAGGCGGAGATCCTTCCGGCACACCGTACCTTTGATTGTGCCATAAATCTGCTGCCTAATACATGTCCACCTAGAGGGCGAGTGTACCCATTATCTGGGCCAGAATCCCTGGCTATGTCTCAATACATTAAAGAAAATCTTGAACGAGGATTTATCCAACCATCGTCATCCCCAGCGGGAGCAGGGTTCTTCTTTGTCCCCAAGAAAGATGGGTTGTTGAGACCATGCATTGATTACCGAGGACTTAATGCGATAACTCGCAAGGATCAATATCCTCTCCCACTGATTCCGGAACTACTAGATCGCCTTCATGGAGCTAAAGTATTTACTAAACTAGACCTACGTGGGGCATACAATCTGGTTCGGATAAAACCGGGAGATGAATGGAAGACGGCATTTAATACACGTGATGGCCATTATGAATATCTGGTGTTGCCGTTTGGACTTTGTAATGCTCTGGCGGTATTCCAAAATTTAATGAATGAGAAATTTCAGGACATGTTGAATCAAGGAGTAATCATCTATCTTGATGATATCTTAATCTATTCCCAGAGCCTGGCTGCTCATCGCACAGATGTCTGAAAAGTTCTTCAACGCTTGAGAGAGAACCGGTTATTTGTAAAACTGGAGAAATGTCTCTTTGAAAGACAATCACTACCTTTTCTGGGATTCATCATTTCTACCACTGGGTTTCAAATGGACCCTGATAAGTTGGCTAGCATCCGGGAGTGGCCATAACTGGTAGGACTTCGTGCACTACAACGCTTTCTTGGGTTCGCTAATTTTTACAGACCTTTATACCTCGATTTTCTCACATGGTGTCACCCCTCACGGCCTTGACCAAGAAGGGGGCAGATCCCAGGAAATGGCCTGACGAGGCTATTCAAGCCTTTGAGGATCTCAAGACTGCATTTCTACAAGAACCCTGTCTCCGTCACCCAGATCCCACACATCCATTTATTGTGGAGGTGGATGCTTTGGACGTGGTGTTAGGAGCCATACTTAGCCATCATTCCAGTCAGGGGAAGTTACTCCCTTGCTCTTACTTCTCACACAAATTTTCCCAAGCCGAAAAGAACTATGGGATTGGAGACAAGGAACTGTTAGCTATAAAGATGGCCTTTGAGGAATGGAGGCAATGGCTGGAGGGAGCACAACATACAATTACGGTCTACACAGACCATAAAAACTTGGAATACCTTAGTAAAGCACAACGATTGAACCCACGCCAAGCTCGATGGTCACTATTCTTCAGTCACTTTGATTTTGTGTTACGCTATCGCCCCACAACCAAAATGTTCATGCAGATGCCCTTTCTCGACTACATGAGACCGACGACACACCTGACACCCCCCCCCCCCCCCCCCCCCCAGCTACATTATTGATCCAGCCAAGGTGATCTTGGCCACCACAGAGACTGCACCACCAGGGAATACAGTGGATCCTCTCCGCCTTCGCCCCAAGGCACATGATTCCCTTACGGCCGGCCATCCCGGGTGGACGGATACCTTGGAAAGATTATCACATTACTATTTGTGGCTATATTTACGCCAGGATGTGCGTGCCTACGTTGATTCCTGTCCGAAGTGTGCTCACCAAAAACTGTAACCTGACCAGCCATGGGGCCCCCTCCGACCCCTTCCACCACCTCAGGAACCATGGACCCATATATTCACTGATTTTGTTGTGGACCTCCCTCCTTCTTCCGGTCATCAAGTAATATGGGTGGTGGTAGATTGTTCCCTTGCCCAAAATACCCTCTGCCCCTGAGTTGGCTGGGCTCCTGCTCTTCACGTGTTTCGCCTACATGGTCTTCCACTCCACATAACATCGGACAAGTGGCCGCAATTTACCGCCAAATACTGGGTTGCGCTGTGCAAGAAATTTGGTGTACAGCTGGACTTTACCACTGCCTTTCATCCCCAAGGGAATGGGCAGGCTGAAAGGGTCAACAGAGGATTGAAGCTGTTTCTTCGCCTATTCGTGAATGACCGCCAGGATGATTGGTCCACGCTATTACCCTGGGCCGAGTTCTCACATAATTCCCATATTTATTCCGCTACTGGGAATTCCCCGTTCAAGATTGTCTATGGCAAGCAGCCTCGGCCTCCTCTTCCTCTACCTCTTTCAGTTGCCTCTCCGGCAGCTCACCTTTCCGCATTGCAGTTCCATGACCTTTGGAAGGTTACCAATGCCAGACTTCTACGGGCAGCTGACGCTGCCAAGCGGATGGCGGACAAGAATCGTCGACCTTCCCCTCTGTTTAATGCAGGAGACCGAGTTTGGCTCAGTACACGCCACATTCGCCTTCAGGTCCCATCCATGAGACTCGCTCCCAAGTACATTGGGCCATTCCTTATCAGTAAGCGTCTGGGACCAGTGACCTATCGCCTTCAACTTCCAACCAGTCTTCGAATCCATAATTCTTTTCACGTCTCATTGCTGAAACCATTGGTTTCTTCTTCCTTCCATGCTATTCCACCCCGATCACCGGCTGTTGCATCCGAGGAAGATCCGATCTATCAAGTACGAGAAATTCTGGATGTCCGTCGTAATCACAGGCGGTGGGAATATCTGATTGCTTGGGAGGGGTTTGGTCCGGAGAAGAATTCATGGGAACCATCAGTGAATATTTTGGATAAAGCCTTACTTCAGCACTTTCATCTAACGCATCCTGAGAAACCTGGTCCTTCCAGGAGGGGGCGTAAGAGGGGGGGTACTTTTGCGATTCCTGGCCGAGGACTACCTCAGCCAGGAATCGCAACAGTACCCCCTACCTCCTTCGGTGCTCCGGAGCGAGGCCTTCTCCCAGCACGTTGGGCGGTGCGCGGACCGCGACATGCTTTCCCCGGCGTCTTTACTACTGCATCGGGGAGAACGCGGCAGGTCCCGCCTCTTAAAGGGGCAGCGGCGCGTGGTCCAGGCCGGCCCCGGAAGATGACGTCAGCACCCAGGGAGATTTAAACCTCTCCCTGGGACCTAGCAGACGCCTTTGCAACAAGGTTCCTGTGTGCTGTTCTGGTGCTTCTCTGCTTTGCCTGCCGCCTGCCTTGACCCGGACTCTGCTTTGCCTGCCGCCTGCCTTGACCCTGCCTGGTCCCGGACTCTGCTTTGCTGGCTGCCTGCCTTGATTCTGCTTGGACTCAGTTTCTGCTTGCTACCACTTGTCTGGACACCACCCCACCACCTTCCAGAGAGGAGTTTGTCAGGACTATTCCTCGGTGAGTACCCTCCAGACTAATGGTTCACAGTTGAACTAGAGAACAGCCGCAGCATAGATCAATTACATACAACAATTCAATTACTAAACAATTCTAATGTTCATTCAATTTCAAACATGAATTACTAATATATTTTCAATCCCAGGGGTGAACATGCTTTCACCAACAAAATTAGCACTTTTGCCGCCCTCTTAGTGGTGGGCAGCCAGATAGAAGAGCGCTGATATGGACAGAAACCCTTTTGTAATTCTCTCTACTATTGTCCTGGCCCATGCACCCAAATTGAGAACAAAAGTCATTCCAGTAAGGCAGTGTGAGATGTCTAGATTAAGTGACGCATGCAAATTGATCTGCAAAGTTGCACAGGGTTGGGTCTGGAGCTTTGCAGTAAGAATTAATAATTATAATTTTGGGCGAGACTGCAAGAGCCATCGGATCTTCCACAGAACTTCTGGCTATATCGGCAAAATCAGGGAGCTTGCTGGAAACAGAGATAGTGACATGCCCCATGAAACTACCGGGTCGCTTGGCTAATTCTTCTAAAGATTTGCCTAGCTGCACTAGAAACTAGACCAAGGGAAATCGACCACATCGCTTTGTTGAACACTTGAAGATCTGTCCTGTCATTGGCTGAGATAATAGCACATGGGAAAAAGCACTGGGGCCGTCTCAGAGCACACCTATAGAGGTATATTATATGTATGGTCTTGAACTGGTAGAATGTATGGTCTTGAACTGGTAGAATGCTATTGGCATAGACACCAGACAGGCTAGCTTTTCACTGTGCTCATTCCTGGGAATACCTGCAGAACACTGAGACTCTGGAGCATAAGGCAATTTTGGGAGATGTGGTATGTGATGTGGCTGATCAACTCCAAGGCATCGCCAAACAAGAATCATATGGGAACCTGCATGAAAGATGCCCAGGAGATGAGAAATAACTTACTGATCAAGGATGATGGTAATTTTAGAACTTTACTGGTGCACTGGGACCTGTCATGTGCATGCTGACTGTGGCCAAGGAACACATGTGCAGCCTGCCGGGGGAATCCCCGAAGGTGATAAGACCTGGATGTCATAAATGACATGCTAAAGGAAGAGAAAAGGATAAACTCAAAGAATGCTGACATGCAAGTGCAGGGGGTGTTAAAGCTGACCAATCTCTCTGAGGACTGACTTAGGACCTTCAGATTATGAGACTGATACACTGCCAGATGTGCTTAATCCAAGCAACAGTAAATGTTTTAACAAGTCTTATCACTGTTGGCTTGCCATGTGAGAGTAAGAAAATTGGGTTTGCTGTCCTCTGCTGGCCACCCACCTGATCAGACATGCAGATGGAAGAGAAGTATTTGACCGCAATAGCTTATATACCAGGCATGAAGATAGAATGGCTCAAAACACTTCCTGTATCATCTGGTAATAAGTAGGGGAATGCCTACATATAGAATAGAAATACAGCCCATAAAATCTATTTAATATGTCTGCACACCAAAGCCATGAGTAGGAAAATAAGACTAAATATGAAATAAGACTACCTCCCAATGCAAGAAAGGTGGGAAGCCATAATGGTGCAAACTGCTATTTCAATTAGTTACCTTGGTTGCTCACATGGCTGACAGAGCTGACAAATTCAGTGAGAGTCACAATACAGAAAGTTCAGAGTAATTGATATACAGAAGGTATATTAAAATAGAAACACTAGTGTATCTTACAGTATCTGCATCAGGCCTATGACAAAACAAGGTGGGACCTGTGAGGAAAAGCTACACCAAGTAGATGTTAAGAAGCAAGGTGATTAAATACCAACTTTTTGTGACAGAAATTCAGAATAGTTCTATCTGCAACAGAAACCATACACTTGGTACTAGCATAATTCAAGTCACAGTGGATTTTAAGTTATTACATATATACATGGGGCTGGCCTGCAAGAGCTTGATAACAGGAAAAGTGACACAAGGACTACCACCACCGGCAATACATTGCACAAAATAGATACTTGGGTGTCATAATACCTAAATGCAAGGAGTTTAACTGGCAATTAGTTTAAAGTATATGCTGATCGCAAACTCAGATATGAGTGTGACACACCTGCAGAGGAAATCCTTGGGATAGCAAGCCCATAGTAAAATACTGGATATGCCTTGGAAATATCACAGAGGCTTGCCATCTAATGGTAAGAAAAACAGATGAGTTGGACGAAATCCTTGTGGGAACCAAGCTTTTTTTTTTTTTTTTTTTTTTTTTTAAATATCCAAAACATGATGGGGTGGCTAGATCAAGATAACACCAGGAATAGGGGGCACTCCATGAAGTTAGCCAGTGGCACATCCAAGACCAAAGTGGTTTCCACTCAAAGCACCAACAGGCTCCAAATTCATCACAAGGGAATGTTGATGAGTCAGCCAGCATGGCTGGGTTTAAAAGGTTTTCCAAGTTCCTAGCACAGAAGTCCCTAAATCTCCACCAACCAAAAAGACTTAGGGAGTAGCCATTATTTATTACCGGCATTGATCGCATGGGACCCACTCATTGTCTGGTTCCTATATCCAAACTGGCCCCCAATGAAAACAGGATGTTGGACCTGATGATCAACCCATTATGGTAACCCTTATGTACTAAAGAACATTTCCAAGATGGTGGCTTTGCCACCATGTAAACAACATATGCTCCATCAAGATTACCAAAATATGCAGAATCTGACTGCACATAAAATAGGGGGAGGGCCTTTCCTCCAGTTGACTGTTGCCCATCAATAAGCACCAATAATTGTTATAGGTGGCTACTCTAGCCCTACAGATCAAACCAGCAGGCCATACTAAAGCAGAGACACAAGCAATAGCAAAACTACAGAAGACCCTCACCAAAGTTGTCCTACCTGGGATCATTAAACTGCCACACTAGCCATTTCTCCAGCACTCAGTCTTGTGCAAGACTCCAACCACAACACAGACAGCACAGCCACTGAGAAAACAAATCGAGGACCAAGGGACACTGTAGTGATCATAGGCCCTTAGTCACAGCGAAACACTTTTTGACATGTCACACAAGAAGTCATTATTGTAGATCTCATAAGTTTTTGATTTTTAATAAGCAGCCTTTATAATTGCTAACAAGTATAGCACTGTAACATGACATTTATGTTACAATGTTGTAGTTGTTTATATAGTTAGTCAGACGCTATAATCTAGATAAAGATGCTGAGCTACAAGTGTGTAGAACATTTGAACTGATATGAGGTTATTTGACATTCCATCTAAAAACAGAGACAAGGTCAGTTTACATTCAATCTAAGATTATAGAAGCATATCTAGAACTAGAATAACCACAAGGTCAAGTGACATTCCATCTAAGATTATAGAAAGTATTATTAGAAGAAGCACAAGGCTGCTAATGCTGGCAAATTGTTCCAAGAAAACATTTACATATGAGACGTCGATTATTTAAAAATCTTGTAGCCCGCTACCTCCTAGACATTGTTCAGTGCAGATAACACTAAAACATACATATTAAACATTAACTACATATCACATACAATGAGCATAAAGTACATTAAAATTATATTAAAACTACATCTCACTTTAGGTATAACTTGGAGAATGAAAGCAAATTACCATACAGCCAATCAGAATATTTATTACAGAAAGCCAATCATAGAAATTTTGACAATTACATAACCTAGTTTAGGGGTTGGAAATATACAACTGAAATTCTATATAATGCTATGTTATCAGAAAAATCATTTGAGAGGGAGTTTATGCTAGTGTTTTGCATGGCACTCTGCCTCCCCATAAGGTGCCTTATTATTTATGTCTAAGATTTAAATTATTTTATAGTATTTTAATAAAAAAAACTTTTTTCTACAGCTAGTGGCTTTAAGCATTCTTATTTTCAATGAGCCACAAAGTAAGAATAAATTGACAGGTGCTATTCACAGAAAATTTCTGTTGCTCTGACAATAGGATGAAAATTGCAAGCTTATGCAAACAGAGCTACTGGCCAAATTGGGTTCCAAACCCACACCCCCAGAGAGGCTGGTGCCTTTCTGCTCTATAGTGGAAGGTAGATACCAAGCATACAAATAAAATGGCCCCCATCCACTCCCCTCCTCCTTTTTCAAGCCCCAGGACATACGCACGTCCAGGGGCTTGCATGCATGGCCGGGCCTATGCAAAATAGGCTTGGCGCACGCAGGAGCGGATTCTCGGGGTTATGCGCATAACTTACGCATGTAACCCTTTGAAAATCCACCCCGTAGATTGCAGGATGGGGTTGGGCTTTGTTTGATGGGCCAGGACAGAGACTGAATGAATTGGGGGGGGGGGGGGGGGGGGATAGTACCAGCCCTGGGCAGGCCGGCTCCTTTCTACATGGGAAAATTCAATGTTACCTAGCAACTAGATCACAATTTATGAAACTTATTCATTTTTGGCATAATATGATCTTTAGGAGATGCTTTTTCCCCTGTTTACTTGCTAGAGAATTAAGCATGATTAGTAGTAGCAGAGAGGCAATAAGAGATTTCATTTCACCAATCTTTCCTCAGTCCGAGAAAAGGGCACAGCGATATCTGCAAGAAATATCACTCTTTTCTACTACCTATTTAAGACTAGATTCACCTGCAAATTGCTTTATACCAGTGGTTCTCAAATCTAATCCTTGAAACACAAAATCAGGTTTGGTATTCAGGATATCTACATTGAATATTCATGAGATATTGGACAAATATTTGTCCAATATCCAGGTTAATTTTCATATTGTGGTAACCAATAAATAAAAATTAGAATGAGAGGCACAAATGATAGACCGCCAGTAATTATCAATAAAGAAAGTCAGTAAATCACAAACAAAACACAATATAATATTGCAAGCAAAATGAATGGAACCTACCTTCCTGACATGTATACTGCATGCATTCCTGTATTCACCTCCATAAAAACACCCAGGTCAGAATCCTCTTGCACCCCCTGATATATCCTAAAAATCTAGTGTGGATAACACACCAAACACAAGTTGGGGACACACACACACGGCCATCTCCTAAGCCTTCTTCCCTTAGGATAAAAACTGTTGCATCACTGTATCAATAAACAGATGTGATTGTTTTTAAAAAAGAAAATTGAGCTATATAAGGTGTGTTCATATATTCTTATAAATGTTCACATTTGACACCAAAATTGGTATTATCAGACATTTAAAAAAAATCAGATAGCTGTAATCATATTTTTTTCTGCCTCCACCAATATTGAACTATTAATGTCCACTTCCGAATGTAGTGAATGTAGGGACATTTACCAAAGATTTACATTATTATTATTTAAAAAATAACAAATATTATATTGATACTTCCTTGAAACCTTGAGGAAAAAACGTCAAGGGTGAAAAACCCCCAATACAGTCTGTGCTTTTTAATGGAGTCTCTGACCATAAAACAATCCTAACCACTGCAAACATTTCTTGATCGCTATTCCCTTGATATAGTCTCTGTAAGTCACAAATTAAAAAAATCCTAACCTTAGATTCATCAAAATGCCATAATTTTCACATGGATAATGCCCATCATAAGAAAAAGGGGTGTGGCTATGATCATTTTAGAATTACCACACCGTGTGCTATGTTAGCACTTCACATAGCTGGCTTATTGTGGGGTGTGTTAAAGTTTTCACACCCCACAATACTTCTACTTTGCTACTTGTCAACTGCCCAGACAGGCTAGGGGAGAGAGAGAAAGAGAAAAAGAGACTCTTGATAAGGCCTTCATAGTAGTCAACTATTTATATCACTATAGGAGGGCCAGCTAATACGCGAGGTGAGGTTTTGGTGGTGGTATAGGGTTTTGGGGACGGTTTTACATGCAGAGTGAGACGTATAAACAGAACAGTACACCTCAGTGAAGATCTGATGTCATTTGGAGTGAGGAAAGTCACACACAGTTGAGATTTCTACAGTGTTCTCTCGCCCTAGAAAGGTACATGACATTACACTACTCAGGGAACATGAAAAGAAGATACCTTTTCACTGCATGCAACATAACACTGTATCCAAAACTCAGAAAGAAAGTAATGCTTCAGTATATTCACAGAGACTTAACAGACAGGGACAGAAAGAGGAACCAGCATTCTGGAAAATTTGGATCAAATGATGCACAAAGTTCAGACAGGAAAAATAGCTTGAAAAATGCACTTGTAGGATGTTAGTAGTCCACCAGAAAATGAACAGAGGCTAATATACAGAATATTTAAACATAGGGCACAATCGGCCAAATTTAAAACGTCCTGTGTGCGTAAAACCTGGCTTTTACGTGCATGGCCGGGCCTTTCACATGCATTTTCAAACGGGCCTGGCCACGCGTGTAAACCCTGATATGCGCACAAGTGCTGGGCCTTTTCAAAAGGGGGGCCTAGGGGCGGATTCTGGGCAGGACGGGGGGGGGGGGGGGGGGGGGAAAGCACCATTATACCCTGTCCCGATGATTTGCCTGCTGACAGCTGGTCAGCGCACACAACTTACTTCAGCTCCAGCCCTCAATTAAGTTGAAAAACAAAAAAAAAAGAATAGACAGGTAGGGTTTAAAGGGCGGGGAGGAGAGAGGAAGAGGGAGGGAATTTAGGTGGGGGGTAGAGAACTGGGGAAGGCCCGATTGAGTTGCCCAGCGTAATTTGCAACAGTTCACCCCCTCTTGTGCGCACTGCCCATACACATGCCACCCAGTTTATAACGTGGAGAGTACTCAATCCCTGCACCAGAGAAATCAAATTTTTGATTTCCTTTTTTCTCAGCAACAGTGCTCGGCTATTTAACCTATGGTAGTGTCTGTTCACTGCCCTGTGCCTTGTGTTTTACGGAGGACAGGCTCTGACCATGAGTTTTGTAATTGGCAAATGGCTTCTTGACTGATGCAAGATAAAGCCTTTAAGGATTTTTTGCTGTCTAAATGGAAAGACTATGAGTTAAATAATAAGCAATATCAATCAGACCCCATTCTTTTTTGGGAAACAGCCAAAGTAGTGCTTCGAGGGGATATCATTGGGTACTCTATCTGGTGTGAACGGGAGTTTAGTAGGGGAATTTTAGATATTACTAATCAGTTGAATCACTGTAAGAAGGATAGTAATTAAAATCCCTTATGTAAGTTTTCTTTGAATGAAAACTTACATAAGAGAGTGTCATCTTCTCTGTTTCATTGAAACATAAATTATTTCTTTTTGGCAATAAATCTGGTAAGATGTTAATTAATTTGATGAAGGGTGGGACAAAAACCCATTTTTGTTTCTAATCTCCGAGGAAGTGATGGGAAATTGGTCACCTCCACTGAGTGTATTGGTGCTATTTTTCAATCTTATTATCATCAATTATGTACTGCAGAGGTGGAAGATTGGTCTGCTAGAGCTCAGTTTATGGAGCAGATCTCTTTACCAACTTTGGCTCCTCAGCAGGTATATAGGTTGAATGAGCCATTTAGGGCAGAGGAATTCTTAGACCCAGCAGGGACTCCACTTAGTCATCTGCTTATTGACCAGTTTCTCTGTTAAATGTTGATACTAAGATTTATGTTAAACTTTTGTCTAATCACTTGGCAGTTATTCTTCCCTTCTTGGTTTCTCCGGGGCAAGTGGGGTTCATGAAGGGATACACTCCAGTGTTAATATCCGACCTTTCTCCCTTTTGCTTGATCTTTACAAATGCTACCATTTTGTTGATCATGTCCTGTTGGGATTTGATGCCAAGATGGCTTTTGACCGGGTATCATGGAGTTTTTAAAAATTTGTTTTGGATAAATTTTGGTTTTCAAGTTTTTATTTTCAGGCTATTCAGGTGTTATATACTAACCCAGGGGCCCAGATTTGGGTTAATAGTAGACATTCAGCTCCTTTCACTCTGTCCAGGGGCACTTGCCAAAGCTTTCCTTTGTCTCCCCTGTTATTTATTTTATCAATTGAGCCCTTGGTACATGCCCTTCAAGACTTCCTACAGGATAGCCTTGTTTAAGGTGTCACTTCTTCCTAAACTATTCTATACATTACAAATTCTGCCTCTAATTCTCACCTCCTTAGATCTTAAAGGATTATATCGTGTCTGCTCTATGTTTGTTTGGGGGGAGCATAAAGCAAGCGTGTCCCTTGGTAAACTAATGGTGTGTGTTTCAGGAAGGGGTTGGGGTTTTCCTAATTTGCAGTATTATAATTTAGCTTGTGCATTGAGGGCCTTAGACACTGTTTTGTGGAAGCAGATGCAGAGCAATGTGTGGCCTCTCCCTATGATTTATGGTTTCTGCTCCACACGAGTTCAAAGCCCTTCTCAGAATATTTTGGTGAAATATATGCAGTTTGGGAGGAAAGCCGTAAGACGGAGGATGACCCTCTCATGGAAGATCTCTCCATAGTTACCCTTGTGTGGTAATCCTTAGATTTAAACTGGGCAGGATAGTACATTTTTTGTGCAGTTGACTCAAGCGGGTCATAATACATTACACAATTTTATTTATTATCAATGCCAGCAAGTTTATCCATTCCCAAGATGACAAAAGTTATTTGGTTTTGATCCTAGTCAAGTCTTTTACTATTTCCAAATTACAAGTTTTATTTCCAAAAATGTGGAGCCTCGTCAGGCCTCTTATTCATCGGGCCCATTTCAAAGGCTTTTGTCTTTATTTCAGGGACAGAAGCAGTCTTTGACAGGCCTCTATAAATTATTGCACTCAATTACCTCTTCCAAAGTGTTTGGGGTATTAGCGGATTTATGGAACTTGGGGTTGGAGCTTGATGATGAAGATTTTTTAGATAAAATTGCTGATTTTTACAAAGCCATTCATTTGGTTTGGTTGTGAGAACAGTATTTACAGGTGACACACAGGTTAATTATTGCTCCTAATAGGGCTTACCAGATGAAACGTATTTCTTCTCTGCAGTATCTTAAATATTCTGAGACCCATGTCTCTTTAAGTCATGGGCTCCGGGAGTGCCCTCCAATTTATAGTTTTTGGGAATCTGTACTGAAATATTTGTCTACTTTGTTGGGGTTTATGATACCTATGGGGTAGATTTTATAATTTTGCGCGAGCGCGTACTTTTGTTCGCGCACCAGGCGCGAACAAATGTACGCTGGATTTTATAAGATACGCGCATAGCCGCGCATTTCTTATAAAATCCGGAGTTGGCGAGTGAAAGGGGGTGCACATTTGTACAACCTGCGCGCACCGAGCCCAGCGCACGCTGCCTGTTCCCTCCGAGGCCGCTCTGATTTCGGAGCGGCCTCGGAGGGAACTTTCCTTCGCCCCTCCCTATCTAAACCCCCCCTTACCTTTGTTGGCAGATTTACACCTGCTGAAAGCAGATGTAAATCTGCGCGCGCCAGCGGGCTGCTGGTGCGCCATCACCAGAGCCGGGGGCTGGTCCTTAGGCCTCGACCATGCCCCCGGGCTGGTGCCATGCCCCCGGGCCCGCCCCTGAAATGCCACGTCACGCCCCCGAAACGCCATGTCATTTACGCATTGCCCCCAACACGCCCCGAACACGCCCCTTTTACGAAGCCCCGGGACTTACGCCCATCCCGGGGCTCTGCGCGTGCCGGCGGCCTATGCAAAATAGGCGCACTAGCGCGCTGCACGCATAAATCCGGCCGGATTAACCCGCGCAGGGCATTTAAAATCCGGCCGTATATGTGCTTCTGTTGGTGTCCTGGGAATTTTTACAGATTAATTTATTTGTAGCATTCCAGCTTGCAAACTCCTGACCAAGGGGGCCTGTATTACTTGGAAATGTATCTTGCATATGTGGATTCACAGTGATATACCAACGTTTGCCTTCTGGTTTGTAGAAATGTTGGATCTCTTGAATTTGGACTTTCGATCCTTGATTATGATGAAGAGGGGCAGGCAACCTGCCTTTCCTAGAATTTGGGAACCCTTTATTAAAGAACTCCTAGTTGCGTGGCAGAGAAGGTACATGCATGCTCTGCTAGTTGGGTACCTTCTCGCCATCTGCTAGTTGACTGACTGCTGTTTTCATTTAAGGGTGCTACTTTCTGCAGCTCCTAGATATACGGGAGGGGGTTAGGGATAACTAGAGCTTGGGTGGGAGGGTTAGGGGTGTTACTTGCTATTATTATTTGTCATTGTGAAGTTTGTTCTTTTATCTGTAAAAATCTAATAAAGACATTCATTTAAAAAATTGACTGAAATGTAAGTTTGGCAGATAATTTCTAGTTGCTAAACAATTCCACTTATACTTTTGGTGTGCCTGTTGAGACCTATACTGGAAGCACCTGGGATCACATCCCAAAGCGATCCCGGGCCTAAGAATGATGCTGCGATTGAGGTACGGGGTGGAGGGATAGCTTGGGGGAAGAGAAGGGAGTGAATAGCATGGGTGGGTGGGAGGCCAAGGAGCCCAGAATTACTTTATTCTATGGGGAAGAATAGGGAATTGGTGGTGTGTGTGTGTGGAGGGGGGGGGGGGGGGGGGAAGATGGCTGGAAGGATTAAAAGAGTTTTTTTCATGTTGGATGGCTTGTGGGGCTCTGGCAGCAGGGATTTGATGGTTTAATGGTGGGGGGGGGGGGGGGGGGAGAATAGGGCCAGGAGGCCTTGTATTTATTTTTTTTTACTGTGGAATCGCCATTTAAGTAAATATATTTTAAAGGTAGCTGGTTAAGTGACAGGTTAACTTTAGATCATCTCTGAAGAAGGTCTAAGGTTATCTTGCTAATTATGGGAAGATGCATCAAGCTGCGGTAGTCTCTAATGCACATTATATTACATATATCACACAATATACGCATATTTTGCATTTCCTCACCCAGGTACCCTTCTCTATTACAATGACCTTCTTTGTGTGCAATTTGCATGCATGAATAATACAACCGCATGCAAACAGGATCATGCATATGCAGTCCTATGTAAATATTTTATTGTGGATGACCAAGAAGGTGGTCAGCCACGATAAAATATCTACACCTTTTGGGGCAAGGTCATTTTCAAAGATTTAGATAGTAGTGTAGGGGTTAGGTATCACTTTGACATGCAGAGTGAGATGTACAAACAGAACACTACACTCTTGTGAAGATTTGATGTCCTTTGGAGTGAGGACACTCACACAATGATGAGATTTGTACAATGTTCTCTCAACCTAGGTTGATGGACTCCCTACCTAGGTAACATCTCAACCTAGCTTGATGGACTCTCTACCTGGGTAACATCAAGCTAGGTTGAGAAAACATTGTACAAATCTCATTGTGTGAGTTTCCTCTCTCCGAAGGACATCAAATCTTCACAAGAGTGTACCGTTCTGTTCGAATGTCTCACTCTGCATTTCAAAGTAGCCCCTAACCCCTACACAACTACCTAAACCTCACCTCGAGTTACTAGGTGGGCCTCCTATAGTAGCATAAATAGCTGCTTACTATGGTGCCACACCCAGAGGCTCACCCTCTCTCTCTCTCTCTCTAACTCACATCTCAGATCCTTCCCTAGCCTAAAAATGCCCAAAACCCAAATTGCGATTTGCATTATGGGCATATTGCACAGCTTAACGCCAATGAAAAAAGATGTAGTTATTTTCAGCGTTAAAACTGTGTGATATAGCTTCACAAAGCCAGCCCACTTTTACAAAAATCCCGCCCCCCTTTTAAAATTATCATTGCACAATGCGTTATGGTACTTTTCGAATGTGTTAAGGCATTTTTTTGCAAGCGAAAATGCCATAACATGAGTTGGAAAATAACCCCCTAAGTTTTTTAAAATTGCATAAACAAATCTTTAAAAACTATTTTATGGGGAGCCTAAGAAGGAGGTGAGAGGCCCAAGCGTACCTGCACTCGGCGTGGTTCCCCCGGAACATCGCTGTCTGGATCCCCTAAATCAGCCTGAGAGACCTGGCTAACCGGAGGACGGGGAAAAAGGGTGGAGCCGAGTGACGTGATTGGCGGAAGGGCGGCCCTTGCCCTATAAGATCAGAAGGCAGGAGGCGCCCCACCGTCGCGGCGCGCTGCCTAAGCCGTGCGTGCCGAAGGGGCGCGCGGCTTTGGTCCGGCTTAGGCCGGCGAAGGCTGGGAGGCTGCCCATTACGCTCGCCTGGTTCCTGCTCACGTATCCTTAAAGAACTATTTGTGTGTTTTACAGAAATGGAAGGAAGTCGCAGCTTGTTTCGGTTAAGTTTTCTATTTGATTGTTTTTCTTCATGCTGCACACAAAACGGAAGGCAAAGTAAGGCAGGAAGCCTCAACCCTTGCGAAACCGAGCCCTAAACAAACAACGCTGAAGACTTTCTACCCACCAACGGAGGCATTGACCCCGGAGAATCCCGCCACAGATGGGGTAGGTGAGCAAACTTCCTTTCTGTTGGGAGATGTGACTCTCAGTCCCAGGGCCCCAATTACACCCACACCACCTGTGAGCGCTACCATTGCCACTGTAACAGGCTTGGTAGAAGAACGTATACCGTTTCTCCAGTCAAGTCCGATTGAGGAGAGCAGTGACATTAAGGATGCGCATGAAAGGGGAAGGAGAGGAGGACTTCCCCTAGTCCAGGAGGTGTCCTCGGTCGGAGAAAATTTGATTGGACCCGACCAAAGTATTGAAACACCTGGTCTCAGAGCCTCTCCTCCTTCAGAGTCTGCCTCTAATCCAAAACAGGTGAACTCTCAAGCATTGCTATTTATATCAATGCCAGATAAAGGAACAGTAACATTAGAAATGCTATGGCAAGCGATGTCTATATTTCAGGATAATATAATGAAACTGAATGTGAATATTAAAGATATGCAAGAAGTCCTGCTGAATATAAACCCTATTGTTACAAATTATGGGGTAACTCTGAAAAAAGTTGAGGATGAGATAAACACTATTAAGAAAGTTCAATCTACAATAATTCAAGGGGAAATGTTAGTTGCAAAAAAAGTTGATAATTTGGAAAATTCTATGAGATATACTAACTTAAGAATGGTAAACTTCCCAAAATGTAAGATGATATCATTAAAAGAACAACTAAAAAATTATTTTGTTGAAATTTTAAAAATTTCTTCAGATAATTTACCTACGGTCATAAATGTTTATTTCATTAATAAAGATCAGGATAAAATATCTTCCCCAGAAATACAGGAAACATCTCTAAACATAACCGAATTAATCGAGATGTCATATAGCCCCCAGGTAGAGAAAAGAGGGACTCTCTTAGTGAAATTTGCTCTAGCAATAGATAGAGACAAAGTCTTAAAATTGTTTATGTTAAATAGAGCCACTCTGTACCTTGGACAAAAAATATGGGTTTACCCTGACGTTTCCAAAGAAACGCAGCAGAGACGGAAAAAGTTCATAATGTTAGCTAATTTGGCAAGAACATATGGCATTAATATAATTATTAGATTCCCATGTAAATGTGTTATGCATAGAGAAGGTAAAAGGTTTGTTTATTATGACCCAGAACATCTAGAAAAGTATTTGGAAGAGTGTAAGAAACAGAAGGAGTGTAGTAGCACTTGATGTCATCTTAAAGTCCAGGTAAATTGGTTAGAATATATATATATTACTTCGTTTTCTGTAAATTTATGTTAATATTATGATATTTTCTTGCTCAATTTAAGCTCCCCAAGTTGTTTTGTAACAGGAGTAGGGGAAAGTATATGGTTTGATTTATTTTTTGAAGATTGAAGTAACCCTGTTTCCTAAAGAATATTCAAGTGTAATTGAATATATGTAATAATTGCATCTTATTTGTATTGTGCAAAATTATAAATAAAGAATTAAAAAAATTAAAAAACCCCACTATTTTATATTATTATGGCTGATGATTAAATATAAGGCTAAGAAGGTGGTTTCATCACCGGGAATGCCTATTATGATGGCCTTGAGTATATGAAAAAATGTATAAGTAGTTATATTTAAAGTGGAGTTTTTGAGTTTTGTATACCATTGACTGTTCTTCACACTTAGGCATTGTCATATCTAAAAACTACCCTAACTACCATCTCCATCACCATCTCCTCACCGTACCCCCAACAACCCAACCTCCTGCCAACTTTCATCATAACAATGACTAATCATTTCAATCTATATAACAAGCTGAAATATAATTCAGTCCAAAACAATAAAAACAGTAATAACAGTACATGTAAACCTAGAAAATTAATGAAATCTTCGAATAACCTCCCTAACCAAAAACATAGAGCTCCATATTTAGCTGCTGTTTGGCTCTGCTAGTAGCCAGATAAGCTATTTTAAAGTTAGCCTGATAACTCATCTGGCTATCTCTGAATATCAGAGTAAGCCAGATAACTTATTCAGCTAACTCATCTCCTCCCAGTTATGTCCCTGGAATGCCCCTAACTCATCCAGCTAAATTCTAGCCGGATAACTTAGAGTTTAGCCAGATAAGTGCCCAAATTTTCATTTAGCTGGCTAACTCCTCAGTTAGCTGTCTAAATACTTTTGCATATGGACCTCTTAGTTAAAAAGCCAGGTCTTAATTTGTTTCTTTATCATCAAATCAAGAAGAAAATTATGATTTTTAAAGCTCATCTACAACATTAGATATTTATTAAACTGGGCCTGTACAATTTCATAAAAAATGGCACAGAATCCTGTTTTCTCCAGGACCAGAACAATATGGCTACAAATTACAAATAAACAAATAGCATTTGCATAAACTGCATTTCTAATGGACTGAACCAGGTACACAATTTGCTTCTCCTCATTATTAAGAGGCGTTTTATTTTCTTTTGTTTGTGCTTTGTGATTTAACAGGTGATCAAAACCCATGGATAAATGTTGGATTTTCATTCAACTCACAAACTTGTTTTATATAAATCTTTCAAAGTACAAAACCGTATATACAAGCAAAAAATGATGATGTAGTATGTGAACAGTCAAGAACCTGCAGGCCTTTTCTTCAGCACATAGTGGTGATGAAAAAATAGTTATTTCTTCAAATTTAGACCCTATTAGAACTTCTGTCAGTTTGAATTTTGGCAAAACGACACCTTCTGGTGTTCAAATTTTGTAGCGTGTCATCTACCCTGTGGCTGATGTCAGAGAAAAGCAGGGATTCATTCAACCAATAGAAGAGCTCTCCTGGCTCCCTTCCAAAGCCTGTTGTTAGAGAATTCTCACTGCTGCATTTTTCTTTATTATAACCTAGAAAAGTAAACATATAGAGATACTAGATACAGGTTCACACATAGGAAAAGAAAAAGGTTGATTGAACCTCAATCTTAGCTACTACTGTTGATTTATATATTTTTCATAAACATAAGGTGGTCAATATTCAAAGTTGTTTTTCTGGCTAATTTTTGAAGTTGTCCAGAAAAACTCCCAAGATTTGAATTCTTCCCCCCACCCCCATCCCCCAGCAGGCAAATTTTAACTGGGTTAGTCAATATATGGTTAAAATTTATCCAAATAAGAAAAGCAGTGTGGAGGTATTTCAGGGATCATGACTTAAGTTTAAATGGCTAGTGGTGAATATCAATGCTAGCCAAAGAAATTATCTGTTCAGAAAAAATGTTGTCATAAAGTAAGCCAGATAGCAAGAAAAAAAATACAACTAGGTGATGAGCAGTGGCCAATCCTCATCTTTCTCCCAACATGATTAAAAAATGTGGCACAGCCAAATGGCCCCTGCCCCCCATCTCTAGTATACCAAACCTTATAGCATGTCCATGTGGCTCCCATCCACCAATACCACCCAGTGGGTCTGATGCAAAAAAAAGCACGGAAAGCGGGCGCTGAAAAGTCTGCGCCAGCTTTCTTAACGTGTGCATGGCGCCCACAAGGGGGCGCCATGCTATATTGTAATTAGAGGATCGCATTAGAAGGAGGCGCTAGATCACTTGCGTGACCTTAGCGCCTCCTTGCTAATGTGACCCCGTGGTCGTGCTTTTCTATACTTCTTTTCAATGCGCTCAGCTATTAACGCCTGAGACGCACATTTATTTTTTTGCATTTGGAGTGATTGAGTAATAGCCTCATTCACATGCATTTGCATGTGATGAGCGCTGTCCCATTCACTCTGCGTCAGACACACGTTAAATAGGCGCTATTCCCCCTATTGCATTAGGGGGTGGATTAGCGTCTATTTAACCTGCGTCCAACTGTGGGTTATACAGTGCACTCGGCTGAGTGCACTGTATTGCATCGGCCCCAAAGAGTGGGTCAAAGAGAGGCTGCCTGGAGTTAAGCAAGCCCTAAACTGGAGCAAGTTTATTCAGGATAGAAGGCTGGGGAAGAAAATGAAATATATGTATATATACAGATATATGTGTAAGGGAATAATCATCTTAATCATTAATTGTAAAGTGAATTTGGTTTTGAAGGTCAATATATTATGTTTTTTATTCTTATTTTGTACTGTCTGTTTTCTGTGCTTTGAATATTGTTTTTCGATAATATTAGTTTGTACACCGTTTTGATTTTGACTAGAAAGACAGTATATTAAAATTAAATTTCATCTTTATCTTATCATTTGAGGACAGCATCCAGGGCAGAACTAAATCATATGGAGGGGTGATTTTTGTGTGCGTCTCTTTTATGTGCCCACTTTAACCTAAATTTTCATAGCAAACTTAAAATATATGAGTAATTGGCCTGGATGCACATAGAGTAACTCACAAAATTACACCTCCTCTTCAGAGGGCATAAGTTGTGCATGTTAGTTTAAGTGCATATAATTTAAAATTAAAAAGTATGCATATCAGTTCCTCTTTGCCAACTCTGCCCTCTCAGAATGCCTCTCCTCAGTTTACATAAAAGTACATGCCAAACTGAGCTGCATGGGTATATTTACATGCAATGAGCCCCGAGTTATTTTCAAAAAATCTTTTATGTGCATAAAACACGGTTTCAGGCATGGAAATGACTTTCAAAATTCAGCACATAATGATTAGCATAGGCCAACTCTACCTCCTACATGCTGCAAATATCTTTTTTTTTCTGCCTGCTTTGATAACTCACGAAACAGCAGGCAAAAATGTTTTTTTTTTCCTCTAATATGATTATTCCGTAGAACAGTATTATAAGGTGTTCTCTTTCAAAAAGTTGCATGTCTATTAGGGAGGTGGGGAGGGAAAGCTTAGGTATACTTTGAAGATAAATATATCAACCATTTTTTTCATCTTGTAAGAGCTGCGGTTGCAAAGCTTGTCTCTGGAATGAGTCTCCCCAATTGTCATTATCTCTGGTAAGTTTGCTCTTTTCCCATGGGTGGATGGCTTCTGTTCTCATTTCTATATTTCTGTGACAATCTACTTTAGAGTTAGTGCTATGACTAAGGCTGATGGGACAGAGAAAAATAAGGATGTGCAAAAAAAAACAACCCTATTATTTTCTCATCTAATATTTGTGAAAAACTGAGTATGTTTACTTTTCCACGCTTTTGCTATAAGTTGTAAAGTAAAAATGCTTATGCGAACAGCAAATATCTAAAGGAACTATCTTGGTTTGTGTTCCATTCATGAGCAAACAAAAAACATCATTTTAATTTGAAAGTCTCCTTCTCCCTCTCTCTGTCTATGATCATCAGTCCCATTTTCTTTAATGATGAAGTCTTTACACACTACTGAATGAATGTGTAATTAATATAAGGAGGAGTAAATCCCTCATTGTTTCAAAACAAAACTATGTGGCTAGTTGTGCTTTGAATATTGCCTGCTTTTTTGTGTGGATACTTTTTAAAAGCAAAATTACATCAGTAGTTTTGATTATTTAAAACTAATTACATAAGTGCCTCACTTGACCAAATCCCATCTCAGGAATGTATCCAGATGCAGGAGTAAAAATACCCATGTTGCTGACACACGCGGGTACATTTACTCACAAATAGGGTGGAGGCTACATTTACCCACAGATAGGGTGGGCTCTAATTAAAAAGTCTATTTATGTGCAGAAAGGGCTTTCATTATTGCTCTCTACATGCATGAGGTCCTTAAAATGTCCCTTCAGAGACGCATAACTATGATGTCAGGGTAGGTGTATTGGTTTTTCAGATGTTCCACAATAGGAGGTGCCTGAGGGATTGGTGGACTGAACATAGCTCTGAAGCCCAGAATTTTCCACTTCCTTCTAACTCTCGCTGGTGTAGAATTTGGGTCAGAGTCCCAGGATGTCCTATGAAGTAGTAAGTGCTTGCAGCAGACATGTGGGGCTCCAAGTTCAAATCTGGTAAGATTCCTATTGAGAAGAAACCTATACCAGATGTCTTGCATTTTTGTGAGAATTATCCATATCTCTATGTTTGAAGGAGTAGGAAGATAGTAGAATAGGAAGACAGTAGTGCCTACATCTTGGGAGATTCTGTGACTCAGAAGAGTGGTCTGAAAGACTTTTACAGAGAAGTCTTTCCAGTGGAAACTGTGCAGAGAAAACAAGAATGAAAAAGATTTTATTTTTGTACAGGAAGACCTGCCTAGTGTATCCATAAGGCCTGAGATGAGGCAGAGATTCACAAGACTAACCTAGGTACCAAAAGAGGATTCCCCAAATATAGGCAATTCCTGAAAGAGGTGACTGTTTTGGATGTCGCAAGGAGAAAGTGGCTTTTTTGTCTGTCAATTATATACTATTTATCAACTGTTTCAGTAAATGGTTATATTTTTGGCACAGCATGGTTCTGACGTGGTCAATCAAAACTTTTGTCTTTTTTATGACCCTTTGGGTCCTGAAGCTCTAGCTTCTCCCTAATAAATAGACTCAGGGGCTGCAGGGAGCTGGCAGTTACCCTGCAGCACCCAAATATTACCTCAATATTGTAGAAGAGGAGGAGAAGGGGGGATTCATATAAAAATCAAAAAGATTGTTTTATTAGTTTACTTCTTGCAAAGTTGTTGATTATCTATATAACCGGTCACTCAGGGGAGGATTGTCCTCATCGGTGGTGTATTAAATGGTGCAGTAGATGGCTTTACCTCTCTGTGAATAACACATAAATCCTAACCCTGAATGCCAGTAAATGCAGATGTACCCCTTGGTATGGCTCCCAAACTAGTCTCACGTATTTGCAAAAGAAATTAATTGAACAGATGGGAAATTTACAGAACACAGCAAGTTTTAACAGTTCTCTATTTTTGTATAGAGCAGTTTAACTATAATTATAGTTATTTATAATAATAATAATAATATATATTATAATAAAAGTTTTCAGGTGAACTCTCCTTATTCATAGCTGTACTGCCTTCTGCTCTATTCCTTAGTTTCCAATAGAAATTTTAGAGTTATTTCTCTTAAGCTTTAGGCTGCCTCTTGGCAGCCTGGGTGGCTTCCTCTACTGCTATGTGCCTGGTGCCACTGCACTGTCTGTATCTTGCCCCAATTCTTTACTCCACTGAAGAAAAAACCATGGAACTCCCCAGGGTTCGGGATTCCGGTGTTCAGCATGTACTCCCAAGTAACGACAATTCATCCAGCCTGGGAGCTGGATGGGGTTTCCCCTCTCCATGATGGTGCCCCTCTATTCCAACAGATCTTTCACCCACTGGAGTTATTCAAAGCACCCCCAGATATACTCTGGGTTCTACCACTAAGGGTCTTTATTTGAGACCCTTAGTGGTGTTTCAACTTTCTACATAACCCTGTTTGTTATACAATCATGGAATAAATTCCTATGTATGATGAAACCTATATTCTATAAACTGTATAAATGCTTCTGTATTATGAAACTGATGAACTAAGAAACCACCTAACCCTTTCACCCTCTACCCCTTTCTGGTACCCCTCTTATCTCTACCTCTCTCTTGTACCTTCCACCCCCTAGTTTTATTGTAACTGTACTTTCTGCTTCCGCGTTAAGTAACCCGAATTCTATGTAAACCGATGTGATATGTTACATGAACGTCGGTATAGAAAAGCTCTAAATAAATACATAAATCATGTTGCACTATGGTTAGATTCAAAGCATGCAGAGCAGACTTTAGATTATATGATTTCTAGCCTCACTGGTACATTAGAGCTGTGCCTTCAACCCCTTTTTCCTATTGGGGGACTTATTCAATAGTCAGGATCAGAGGCAAGGAAATCACACAGAACCATTCCTTTTTACCCACAAATTATTCTCTTACAAATTAGTTATGGGATACATCACATCATTCAAATCAGAACCTCTGGCTTTGATCTGTGATCCATGAATAATCACTGATCACAAGTTAGGAAGTTTGGGGATCACAATATGATGACTGCAAGTTCTGGCGTGACCTATCGCCTCTACAAATAATAATCAGCAGCTCATCAGATTTTCCATTCAATAGAAGTGTCGATTTTCCTTATGTTGAAAAAGTATCAGTAAAGTTGTCTTTTTATCCTTGAATCACCTCATAACTCATTTATAAGTCACTTAAAATAAACTAGTAGGACAGGGGATACATGTTGAAAGCCACTACAATTCAGATTATGATACTACTAATATAATTCATTAATTCTTGTAGCACAGAATGTTAATTTCCTTTTTTAGCCAACAGCTTGCCTGCTGCCTATTCTGTCAAGTATAAGACAAAGCATACAAAAGAACAGTGAAGGCAAGCAATGAAATGCATGGAACTGTCAGGGAATTATAGAGCTATATGGCATTATACTGCACATTAGGGAACTGTGAAGTGTTAAGATGTTCAAGCTACAACTTATAGTTACCACTTAATTCTCAGCTTTCCACTTTATCTACAAAGATTTAAAGCAGAATGTCACATTTTAAGTGATATATTCTCAGTAGAGCCATTTTCTAACGAGGTGGAAGAAGTCATGTACACTAGCAGCTTAATGATGTCTTTACATTTACTTGGAAGTAATGAAACTTCACTCCTGGGCTTCTTTGTTTTGATAAATCCAAATCACTCACCTCTTTCTTCTGGTGGACAAGAGCTAGGCACACTGTTATCTGTAGGCAATGACAGAATTTTAATCTATGGGTTGTAAGACCCAATTTGAAGGGTTGATCACACAACCCCAAGAGAATAGCAAATAACTGTTTAGAAGGATTGTGACTTGCAATCCTAGGTGAACACATGCCGGGCATTAGCAGGTCCTTCAAAGTAGGTCATCCAAAACATTAGGACCAGATGAATATTTTTCTTTCAAGGCAGTTACTGTAGCTCTGCGATGGGCAATTTTGATCCTCAAGGGATACCAACCATTTGGGTTTTCAAGATAACGTCAATGAAAATGCATGTAATAGACTTGCATAAGGTTGAAGCAGAGTGCATGCACATTTCTTTCATTCATATGCATTTGGGATATTCTGAAAATCTGGCTGGTTGGTGGCTCTCGAGGAATGGAGATGCCCACACTTGACATAGCTTGATACATGGGAAATTAAATATACCATTGTTAAATTTTGACGCTCATTATGAACCTTATTGATTGAAAGAGACATATATTTCTGCTTTTAGCCCAGCTAGGTAAGATAAGACTGAATGGAGCTTATAGTTGGAGACAAGAGAAAAACCATGAACATTATGACAAGTTCCTTTTAAAGATATGTCCAAATGAGTCTATAAAAATCTTTCAAAAACTTTTTATGTGAGGTTCTGGCAAGTGACAATATTCAATGTTTTCCTTTGGCTAAATTTATGTTCAGAGTTTCAAGTTTTTTGCCTATGCTCCACAAAAACGTTTTGTGAAAAATCTATGTACACATTAACCATTTAATCATTTAGAGGTTCTCAAATTCAATCTATAAATAGTTCAATCACCAAAGATTGAAAAACAGTGGGTAGATCAGGACTGAATAAATCTCAGGCACCATGTTGCCTAGAATTTGGAGCTTGCTGCCATCCCATGCCTGAGATAAGATGCTGCTGGCCTAGAATGGGAAGCGAGTAGCGACACAGCTACTCCTGCAGCCTCTGGCCCAGACTGGGGAATGGACACAGCTGATCCTGCCACCATTGGCCCATTCCAGGGAGAATTAATTCTGCTTCTGTTGAAGCCGGCTTTGGCCAGGAAAGGACACTGTTGCTTCTGCCACCACAATCCTGGCCTGGGAAGAAAACAGAGACACCATCACTCCTTCTGCTGATGTTTCCAGCCAGAGTAAATGTAAACCCAGAGCTCTGAAGGAAAGGAGTGATAACAGCTCCATCCATTTCATTTATTCACTTCACTTGGAAAGATGGGCCCAATATCCATTGACAGCAAGGGGACAATCACCATTCTGAACAGTGTTTGGTTTCCTAGTTCTGAACAGGGATTGATTCCTTCCTTCCATATAGAAGTGCATGTAGAAGTTCAGCTTTCCTTAAAGCTCTGGGTTAATCATAAAAGGGTAAATTTTCAAAGTGCTACACGCACTTCAACCAGGGGATATGTGCATGGCCGGGCTGTGCGAGCACTGAGCACATTTTTAAAACTGCCTGGCCACGTGTGTATCCCCCGGTGCACACAGACATGCCAGCCTGTCTGAAAGCGGCAGGCCGAGGGCATGTTCAAGGCAGAGAGGTAAGGAGAGGGGTGGGGCAGCCGGGATAGTGGCCATTAGCCCCTGCCCCGGGGAAGCGCGCACCAGCAGCCAGTTGGTGCGCATAACTTACTTCTGCTCCAAAGGATCAGGTAAGGTTAAAAACAAAAAAATTTAGCTAGGTAGGTGGGGAGGGGGTAGGGTTCGAGGAGGAGAGGGGAAAAGGTAGGAAGGCAAGGTAGGGGTGTAGGGAACTGGGCAAAGGCCCAATTACATCACTGCGTGAACTTTACAAAACTTCACCCTCATGTGTGCGCCAATACGAAATCGGATGAACATGTGCACGCGGGCACTGTATTTTATAACACGCGCATGTTATAAAATCTGCATGTGCGCGCACCAGGAACCGCATGCACATGGACGCCTGCGTGTTTTTTTTAACAATCAACCATTTAATGCAGTATATCAACAGCAGGACTCATACATATGAGTTAAAAGGGTAATTTTCAAAGTCATTTGCAAGGGTAAAATAGTGTTTTACCTGCAGAAATATCTTCTTATAAAACTGCCCATCTGATATGTGGGTAAATTTATAGGCATATGTCCTTTATGCACATATATTTACCCAGACTAAAGGGAGGAATTCTTGGGAACACATTTTGGGAGGACTTACATTTCTGCATTTATTTTAGCATGTGGAAATGTGTATGGGGTAATCTTCAAAACGAACACACATGGGTAAGCTTGCTGTTTAAAATTGGTATAACTTATCTGTGTATTTGCTATTTTCTACTTCTATATCTCTTTAGACTCCAGCGTGCTCTGAGATCTCAAGGGGAGAAGTTCCTGACTGTTTCCCGTTGAAGCTATTCGCCTGGTGGAGACCCGTTCCAAAGTATTTACTGAGCTGCCCCCATACTTTGGAATACACTTCCCACTGTGTTTTGTTGTTTAGAATGCTATTTGACTTTTGAAAGGGCAGAAAATGCTTTATTTTACAAGCAAGCCTTTCCTGGATATTCTACTTCATTTTTAAAAAATCTGTTAATTATTGAAACTGTTATATGTTATTGAATTTGTTTTACTTGTTATGCTGTCCCATGCAAACTTATTTATTTGAAATCAGTCAATGACCATTTAAATAGTTTACATCTCTATTTTCAATATATTTAGTAGTGACATTACAGAGTGACTTATGGGAAAAATATGCTTGATTACAGATGATTAAAAAATCTGTAATAGCGTAGACATGCTGGAATGGGTAAAACATTTAAGGTGTATTTGAAAAACCCGAAGGATTATCATGGGTTTAGAAAATCAGATTCATTGCTAAAGAGTATAAAATCATGCATTTCTGGCTCAAATGTTTGCAGCACTTAAATTGCTTTTCCTGGAAGAAAGCAGGGAAAGGGGAGATATGATAGCAACATTTAAATATTTGAAAGGCCTCGATAATACACAAGAAGGTGAATTTTCCACAGAAATGGAATGTTAAGGGCAAGGCATGCTGAGATGAACTTGGAGAGAGTAAGGTGTTAGGTTGGGGGCCCCTGCAGGTATTCTTCACAATCGGATTCAGGACTCCAAGCAAAGTTTTATTCACAGGTACACATAACAGGAACATAAACAAGATCTGGCTTACACACTGCAGGATATTAAGTGACACAATGAAGCTTTAGTTATAGCTCTCAATGTTCAGGTGCAAAGCTTCATAAGCCATTAATCTGGTCTGAGCTCTGAACACAGTAATTCAACATGTCATCCATCTTCAGTGGGCATAGATAAACTTACTTTTAGATAACAATATTAGTGATTAATTTTTATTTTCAGATTTATAAACTGCCTCTTCCCATTGGGCTACAAGGCAACAAAGAACAATATATAAACACTGTTAGCATAACAGACAGCCAAATCAGCGCAATATACAATAAAATTATAAAAAGGTCTTTCAAAAATGCCAAGATTTACATTACTTTCAGAATGTGGAAAAATCATCTGCTAGTCTAAGATTCAGAGGCAGTGAATTCCATAAAATAGGGTTGGCACATAAGAAGGCTCTTTGCTTTGTTTCAACTAATCTTAACCTTGAAATCTTGAGTAAAGTTTGCTGTGAGGAATGAAGGACCCAGCTAGGCTAACAACAGGAAATGGTATCTCCCAGGTATTGTGGTGAATGCACGGTCATGGAGAATGCAAAAAATTACTTAAATTCAATGTTGTGAGCAACAGGCAACTGATTTGAAATCAGGCGGGCGCTTGTAATTTTGGATCATCTGGGGCCTGTGAATTTGGTATTTCGGAAAACAAACCAATAAGGAGTTAAAATAATCTGGGTGTTGGACGAGCATCTGAACCAAAGTGGGAAGATCATCTTTTTCTAGATAGGAATGAGGATACAGAATAATAATCCACTGGTGAAAGAAACAGGTTTTCACCACGGTACTGATATGCTTTCCCAATGTTAGCCCTATCGCTCCAAAAACTTGAATTTCAGGACTCGGTGAAATAGATTAAGAGCTAACCTGAAGCTGGGGAGCCTTCTAATTGCTCCACTTTAGCCATATTAGGGCTCAGCTTCAATCTCAATTTTCCATAAACCGTTATTCACATGAGCTAAAGATTTAGAATGACAATAAATGTGCATGTTGTCTGCATAGATTTTGCATGACAGACCGGAAACGCAATCAGGGCAGCAAGGGGAGCCATATGAAACTCATGTGCCTCCTCTGGGTTTGCTCAGTATGTCCCTACTAGCCTTCAAATTGCCCAGAATGCCCTTCTGGCATCCCAGCTCCCCTTTTTATAAGCTCAGAGCAGCGTTGTAGCTCAGTGCTTAGGGCTGGGAGTAAGCTCTTTCTGTTTGCTTACCTTCCCCTAGGCATGGCCACCTAATGGCTCAAAGGCAGAAACCTAGCCCCATCACCCCAGCGCTCTGCTAGGTTAAGACCCGCCTCAGCTCTTTTGCCTTGACAGAAGATTTATAGGAAACAAAAGAAAATCATGAATTGCTGAGAGGGTGATATATGCCTGGAAAAATGTAAACCCTGTCCAGGGTGAGGACTTTATTCCCGCTACAGTGACCATGGTGTAAATTAGATGGTGAGTCACAGAGATCTCCATTGCTGCCCAGAGGAGCTCCTACAATTGCGTTTTCCTCTACCAGGTCTATGGTTCTCCTGGAGAGCTGAAGGGGAAACAGGGATACAAGTTTACATAGAAATAATAAAATGTGGTGAATGGATAGAACAAAAAAAACAAAACACTTTCAAGAGCAAAATGTATATTTTTTTAATCCAGTTTCAGATTGCTAAAATGGATATTCAGTTGGCAGGAAGGTATTTTAGGAAATGTGGGAAGTTTAATTTCAAAAACTAACATTCAATAATAGGGCCAATACCGAGCCTAGTTTTAACTTTTCACTTTTTCTTTACAGGTTAATACTTTCATGGTAAACACTACCTCATACTATTCATGCAATGCTTGACTTATTCTAAACAATTTCCACAAATCTTTACTTCTTATTTTCTTTTCCATTTCGGTAGTGCAAAAGATCAAGAAATGTTACAGAAGTATTTTGCTCACTTACTATGGGGCCAATGCAATAAGACACGTGTTAAAACGGGCACGTGTACTGAGCGCTTGTTTTCCTAATGCGCGCACAGTCAAGTCTCCTGGGCACTGGATGTAATATTTAAATGAGCTGTTGTGGAAAAAAGGACGCATTAGGGAAGAATTGTGCGTCCCTAATGCTCAAATGCATAGGGCACCCACAATTGCAATAGGCACTCAATCGGGCGGATTTTAAAAGCTCTGCTTGCGTAAATCCGCCCGGATTTACACGAGCAGGGCCTTGCGCGCCGGCGTGCCTATTTTCCATAGGCCGCCGGCACACGCAGAACCCCGGGACGCGCGTAGGTCCCGGGGTTTTTGGAAGGGGGCGTGTCGGGGCGTGTTGGGGGGCGGGGCCAAACGGTGTGGTGTTTTGGGGGCGGGGCGCGGTGTTTCTGGGCGGGCCCGGGGGCGTGGTTTCGGGCCGGGGCGTTCCCTCCCTCCGGGAGGCGTAAATCCATGGATAAAGGTGGGGGTGGGGGGTTTTAGATAGGGCTGGGGGGGTGGGGTAGGTAGAGGAAGGGAGGGGAAGGTGAGGGGATGGCGAAAGAGAGTTCCCTCCGAGGCCGCTCCGATTTCGGAGCGGCCTCGGAGGGAACGAAGGCAGACTGCGTGGCTTGGCGCGCGCCGGCTGCCCAAAATCGGCAGACTTGCGCGCGCCGATCCAGGATTTTAGAGGATACGCGCGGCTACGCGTGTATCTTATAAAATCCAGCGTACTTTTGTTTGCGCCTGCTGCGCAAACAAAAGTACTCGATCGCGCAGTTTTTAAAAATCTACCCCAATATGTTTTATCCTTTTTTAGGTCAATTTCGCCCAATATACATTCACAATATATATGCTCAGTAGCAAGGGGCAAACTCGTCCTGGTGCATGTACTTGTGCATGTATATTGGTATCCAGAATTGTATTTATTTATTTTTTTAACCATCATTACACCGCAAGCAGTAGATTTGAGTATCGCAACAACCTAAGTAGGAGGAACCACAGAGGACAATATTTTTTAAATTTCTCCTGAGCCCTTGAACGCAGATTGACTTAAGGCCACCTCTGGGGCTGGAGTTAAATTTGCCGTGTTAAAACGTGTGCGTTGGGCGCCCAGCGATTTTCTGCATGGGGGAGTAATAGCGAATAGCCTCATCTACGTGGAATTTACATGGGATGAGCACATTTGTTTGGGCACACGTTTTGGACGCGCTAATCTCCTTACTGCATTGGGTGCTAGTTTAGCGTGGTCAAAAACGCGTATCCAACAGCACAAAAACCTGTGCGCTGGGCTGGGCGCATTTTATTGCATCAGCCCCTATATTCACAGAAATACTATCTTAAATTTTCTTTTCTTTTCAGGTTCTATACAAATACTCAGCTTTCATACTCTCAGGTAAATGGCTCTGCTGGTGTTATCATATATGTGTTATATTTCAGTTTCTTCTTAAACTATTTTTATTTAGAAAAAAACACACAGAATAGTAATTACACCATTAGAACGTAGGTAGCCAAAAATGCTATCATACAGGCATAGAGAGTGAAAGGTCATATTGTCACATCACTTTAAACACCCCAGGTCACCCAATAACTTTTCCACAGACTTAAACTACATTTTAAACATTCAGCAAGGTAGATCTCTGCTGTTTCCAACATTTGCCCCACACAGTATCATATCTCTCTGTTTTCGCCCTTAGTACATGCGCAATCTGCTCCAACACAGCGATCTCTGCTAGCATGTTATACCAATATTCTAGCTTAGGTGACGCATTCCAAAAATATGCAATAGCATGAAACAAATGAGACATCAGCAGTTTAGATTTTTTGAGCATGGTTTGCTCTTTCCATCTTTCTAACAGGCAGATCTGTGGAGTCAGCTCTACTTTTGTACATGTAATTGCTTCAATTTCCCTACGTATTTCTATCCATAATTTTTCAGCTTCTTTACAGTTTCACCACATATGTATATTATACGTTCCAGTGTCTCCGCACCCTCTCCAGCACATTGGACTTGCTAAATCTAGAAAAACAGAGGGAATATGGATTGGTACAGTGCACTAATTTATACACAAGTTCTTGTTTTTTATTACAAACTACAAGGTGGGAAAAAAAATCACCTCAACACAGCATAAATAATTAAAAAAAAAAAAAGTGTGAGAGCAGTCTTTGGGACTTCAAAAGAAATCCAGGCCCAGAAAAATCATACAAATTTAATAGAAGTTCAAAAAGTATCTATTAAATATTCAGAAAACCTCTTCAGAATGAACAATCACAGTCCCCCAACATGGGCTGTGTTTCGTGGGGAGGAACAGTTATGTCAATAAAAAGCACATACAACATAAGTAAAAATCCAAAGTGGGCCATTGTAAAGGAATGCATGCTAGACTCTCCTTAACATAGCGAGACTAGGCATTTGACTTTGTGCACCTTAAGAGAGCTATGAGAGAAAATAGGTTCACAGGATATTTCCCCTGAGAGCAAGGATAAGAGTTTGCATCTAGGTAGGAATAGACAGGTCCCTGAGACTCCAGGAGAAGACAGCACCTGCAATATAACTTATATTTGTGGGTATGAAAATTGTTTGTGAATGTTACAAGGTTTTTGTTTCATGAGGAGAAGGAAGTTCTGCAACAATGCAGTCCTAACAAAGAAGACTGTACTCCCTAGACAGAGAAATACTTACAGTACCTGAATGTAATCACTTTGAAGTGGCTGAAAGGTAGAACATAAATAAAGTAAATAAATAATTGAAGACTGTAATTTAAGTTGTGCTGCTAAGGTAAGCAGACTGCTGACGTATTATTTGCTTTTCACTATAAATAAAGGCTACTTATAAAAGCCAAGACAGCTTGCGCTATCTTACAACCATATATGTGCCACACATCCAAGGACATACATTAGAAAAAATATACAAAATTCTCATACAATCTTCACAAACAGAATTAAGATGTCAACCATATTCTTGACGTAATGTCAAAAAAGAGCCAGTTAGGGTCAGAAGTATTAAAAAGTGGTGCATAAAATCATGTGACAGCAAGAAACCAATAGGACATGTTTGGCAGTAAAGAAAAAATGAAGAAAATGTAACAGTTAAAAAAAATCTGTTAAACATAGACCACTCAATTTCATAGTTTAAACCTGCAGATTTCAAAAACTGCAGTTTGAATATCCTGCACTATTCACATTGGAGTAAGAGTCACCATGATTCCACCCATTTACTGATTGGAGGACCATCTCAATTACGAAAAAATGGAGATCAATGAAGTCATGTAATGCCTGCTGCCAATGTGTACTTAGTAGTTCCTTTGTATGTGAGTGCCAGATGCAGCTGCAATGTTCATAAATGTGAGATTCAACCTTATGGTTAGTTTTGCCCACATATATACATGAACAGGGGCATAGTATCACATAGTCAACATAGGAGGAATCACAGAAGAAAAAAATCAAACAGAACTTTGTTTTAATGGCTGGATGGAAAAATTCCTTAATGGACAATGACAAGGGTCAAGCGTGGCAGGACCCACAAGGTTGATGACCCAAAACAGGGCTTAGGTTGACAGGGACTCGTAAACAAAACAAGACTAGATAGTCCTGAAGGTTTCTGTTTCTATGGAAAGCAGGACATAAAACAGTCCAGTGATGTCTAATAAACACATTAAGTCACTGAACATGATCTGAATATGGTAAGACCTATGTCAGATGGTCTGAGGGATCTGCTGAGAGTGGCATACATAGCAACTCTGCTGTCTGATCTTAGTTTTCTAATCGGTTGGTCACAGGCTTTTTTTCCCCACCTTCCCTTTCTTATTTTTTTGCCAATATCTTTTATATTGCTTTTTTTCCTATTCCTTTTCTCTCCATCAATCTTCTTCCCTCAAGCACAATCAGGTTCTCATTCTCACATGCTTTTTCACTCTCACACACACACATAGGCTCTCACTGTCACATACTCTCTCTCATACAATCAGACATACACACAGTCTCTTACTGGCACATGCTGTGCTGACTTTCACACACACACAGGCTCTCACTCCCTCCCACATGCTGTCTTGCTCCAGCACAGGCTCTCACTGTCACATGCTCTCTCTCATACAATCATTCATACACACAGTCTCTCACTGGCACATGCTGTCTGAGTCTCACACACACAGGCTCTCTCTCACTCCCACATGCTGTCTTGCTTAAGCACAGGTTCTCACTGTCACATGCTCTCTCTCATACAATCATTCATACACAGTCTCTCACTGGCACATGCTGTCTGAGTCTCACACACACAGGCTCTCTCTCACTCCCACATGCTGTCTTGCTTAAGCACAGGTTCTCACTGTCACATGCTCTCTCTCATACAATCATTCATACACACAGTCTCTCATTGGCACATGCTTGAGTCTCACACACACAGGATCTCTCTCACTCCCACATGCTGTCTTGCTCAAGCACAGGCTCTCACTGTCACATGCTCTCTTTCATACAATCATTCATATGCACACACAGTCTCTCACTGGCACATGCTGTCTCTCTCACACATATAGAGGCTCTCACTTGCTGTCTCTGCAAACATTCAGGTCTTCACTCCCACATACAGTCTCTCAACTCATCTCATACATGCACACATACACACTCTACAAACCCTCAGCCTCTCTCTCACCTCTGGGCCTCCTCTTCAAGGGCCGCTGCAGGATGGGCTCTGCAGCGGCCCTGGTCTTCTCGGGCCATGCTGCTCCTCTTCTGCACGTGGCTGATGCTCTGCCTCCTTCCTGCCCGTGCGGCTCCAGCAACATTTTTCTTCCGGGGCCGCGTGGGCAGGGAGGAGGAGCAACAGCACGTTTTCTTCAGGCCGTGGTGACGTGAGCTCCACCACGGCCCTGCTGATCTTGCTTTTCGGGTCGTGCCTCCTCTCTTTTGGGGTTGGAGGAGGTGGGTCTCCAGCCTCGCCCCGCCTCCCCGCAGCAGCGGCAGCCAATGAACGGTAGCCGGGGATAAAGGCACTGCGGACCGGCAAAAAACCCCCAACGGCCCGGTCCCGGTCCGCGGACCGGTGGTTGGGGCCCCCTGCTATAGGGCACTCTGTCACAGCCACCGATGCTGCAACAGGATTAAATCGTGCATACCTTAATACAATAACCTACTAGATGAGTTGATAGAAACAAGTACTGGACAGAATTCAAGCATGACTGAGATAGATTAAAGAGGATAGAGGTTCACTTTTATGAAACGTTTTCTAAAAAGCTGTATATTAAGTTTATAAATAATAAACAATATGAAATAGGGTTGGGAGGTTGTAGTACTGCAAACTGAATCTTCACTCTCTCAAGAGCAGAAGAAAGTGAGAAATGATGAAGAGAAAGCAAAGGGCAGAGAAAGGAAGCATGACCTAGCAATAGTACAGTTTAAAGAGTGGCTGATTTGGAACCAGAAGGCTACAACTCCCCAGAAATCAACTGGGTTGATATTTGGAAGGCTGGCGATGGCTAAGTACTGTCTAGCAAGGTGATAAGGAGAAAAGGGCCTCACTAGCTTTGTTTTCTGTTTAGACTATCGTAAAGTTTGCTAGTAAGACAAGGGGAAAAGCTGGGTGTTGGATTCAGTACAGGATCCTTATTCTAATCTTCTATGTATAGTAGAGAACCAGTGAGGATGGCAACAAAATCTGACCTGGGTAACAAATGATGTTCTAGAAGCTGTCAAGCTTCTACCACTAGTAGCTGGAATATATACTTAGTAATGTGGACTAGACTAATTGGGCAGGCTGGACTGGCCAATTAGTCTTTATTTGCCATCATCGCTGTATCAGCCTTTATGTTAGCATTGAATCTTTCATCTGATAGAAATGTGGACACAATAAGAAAATAGAACAGTATAAGGTCCTGCATAGCGCTAATCTGTAATCTATATAGTGCTATTGAACATTTCTCTTTTTACTCTGGGATATCACCTGACTTCTAGTGCCTGCAGATTAAATGTTATGCTACCTGCTTCGAAGAATGCTGAGATATCAAAAAAGGAAAATGTTGTTTATTTCTCTGCGCAGTATACCAAACCTAAGGTCCATCAGTGTACACTCACTGACATTTTTCCTTCTGTGTTGAGCTCCCAAGGAAGTCACCCAATGCAACAGGATAATTAGGGATTCTCTATTACTGTTCACAGCACATATGCGTATCTTCCTTCTTAACTTTAGGGAAGTCAGCAGCTCTCAAAAACTGCTTTGTAATATTTTTCAGACCATGTAGAACCATATATGACTGAATTCCACATTACAATCGGACTTATTAGTTTACAACTATTAAAATATTAATTAATGATATATTTAAAAAATACACGTACATATATATTTCTTAAATCACTGTTTTCTTCCTTGATACTAATCACATTTAGAACATCAATATAAAACAAAAAGCTCTATTTTCAAAAGCCTTTTTATCTGTGAGTATAATGTATGTATTAAGCATATTTCATGCTTTTTTTTTCACTTTCCTTGCCTTTCTCTCTCTTCTCACTACATTAAAGCAAACAAATTAACATTAACAAATATAATGGCCAGAAAAGCACCCAAGCATGGCCAGCACATTTCTATTTTCCCCTTGGTAATTCTTTCACTAAATCGACATAACTTTTGAAATACACAGCAATACTATAATCCAGTCAACAATGTGCTAGTGTATTCATGCATCATCATCTTTAGATTACTTCCCAATGAACTGATAAAAGGAAAATAGCTCTTGATATAGCAATCAAAATTTTGGTGCCTGGATATTAAACATTTTTCACCCAGATACAAAAGGTTTTTAGTGCATTGGCCCTTTTGTTTGTTGCCTTATTTCTCATGGAAATAGAATAGAACAAAACTCTTAAAGGGAAATTTTAATCCATGTGCATGCCGTTCCCGGCGCACACACACAGACCCACCGATTTTATGACATGTGCATGCCGACGCACACATGTTCTAAAATCCGCTACCGTGCCGAATTTATATCGGCGAGCGCATGTGTGTGCAAATGCCAACTCGCACGCGTAAGGGGGGAAATTTTACAAGATGCAAGCGGTGACATGATAGGCTAACTAGTAACTACCCAACATTTTTTGTTTTATTACTCATCCGCTGTCGGGAGCAGCAGAAAGTTGCGAGGGACTGGCGTTCCCGGTGCGCACGGCAATGAGACAGTGTCTTACTGATGCTGTCCCGGCCCACCCTCACCCCACCCATTCCCAGACCTCGCCTTCAGCCCACCCCTTTTTCGGCAAGTTTTTTCTTCACGTACCGGGAGATACGCGCGTGGCTGCAGGCCTTTGAAAATGTGCACGGCCCAGCCGCGCGCGTATCTCCCGATATGGGCTTTTTAAAATTAGGCCTTTAGTATACAAGACGTCTGTGTTATGTTCTACATTCATGATCTTTTTGGGTGTTCCCTGAGACTAGGATAGCGCAGCTTCACTAATGTGTGCATTTTACCATATTCCATCCTGATAACAGAATGCTAATCATGAGATAGTGAATGGATTAGAAACACATTGAATATGTATAGACTGATTTCCATATTCTCTTTTGTGATGAACTAAAAGAGGTATAGATGAATGAAACACAATTATTTTGAAATATTGCCATAAACAAGTAATTCATACAAGCTCCTGAGATGTATGCTAGTCCTTGTCTTTTCTATTTACAGTGGGAGAAAGCTGTATTTTATAAGCTGTCATCTTAGCCCAAGTATTGCTAATTTTCCCTTAGGAAGAATGTAAGCCTTTGTAGGGAACTTTGTAGGTGACTACTGTAGAATCTGGCAAGTTAGCATAACAGATTTTTGGTGCATTTGAGCTATCTATAGTATACAGCTTGTATTAATATTCCATATTATTGGTACTCATCCACAATAAAATATATTGCATTCTAGGCAGAATTTATCATTAACAAAATCTGTTTAGGATATCTAACAATCCAAAATCTCTCTCTATATATATTATCTATCTATCTGTCTATCTATCTATCAATTTATCTATCTATCTATACAAATCTGGTATAGCACTATATATCTGTGTCCTACACTGTTTCTCCTTCAGGCTGTGAGGAAACTTCTGATTAGTTAGGTCCTCCTTATTTAGGGTGCCAAAAGTCTCTCAAGGACAAGGAAAACTCTCATCCCCTCCACGTACACTCAGCCATCTCTGAAGTGGCTGGCATGGCTGTTAATGTTAATGCTCATTTTGTGTAACAAATATTAATGGACAAAGAACACAGATTATTATTATTTCTATCCAGTTGCAGTTGGGTAAAATCAATGACACTAGACAGTAAAGTGGCTTGCCAAAATAAAGAGTGACATTATAATTCAGTGACAGAGCTGAGATTCAAGCTTAACAGCTCTTTCTACTCACATATATCTGTTCTAACTGCTAAAATTTTACTTTTATTTAAACGTTTATAGTTGGACCACCATTTCTGAAAGTGATTTTTACATTTAACGAATCAGATTAAAAAAAAAAATGAAGTAGATCGTTTAGTTGATGCTGGTCTGAAACACAGTAGCTTTCCTTCCCTCCTTTCACTGTTGCATAAAAAAATCCCAGCTCCAACATGCAAAGCATTGTCCAGTGCAGGCAGATGAGGAAAGCAGAAAGAGCTCAGCTGTTAAAGAAATATCTCAAAGACATACGAGTTAAGGGATTCCTTTTCAAAGACCAGGAGAAGCAAGACGGAAACTCTTTTGTCTGACTCACCAATGGTGTAGAATCGTTTGAGCTCACTTCTGCGTGGATTACGCCTTTGTGCATTGGTGGTGTTCTGGTCCTCTTCTGAGGCGGGTGTCTTGGTGACAAATGTCAGTTTGCTGGCTTGTGATGCCTGCAAGTCTGTCAGTGGGTTATAGCCCGGTGCAGTAATTTCCACAGACTGAGACTTTTTCTTTATCCTGCACGAACAGAAAGGAAACAATGACATGGAAACTTTAGTTTCTCTCGCTTCGCTAGTAATACCAATAGTTTCCAGCAAGCGCTATGGAGGCATGCCTCTCACACAAATCTCTCATTTCAGTGCCAGCTATACAGGATCAATATCCTTTATCCATTCTATTTTGTAATAACTTAATTAACTTTTTGTGTTGAATATGGCAGGTCTTCCTCAATTATACAAACAAAAGACAGAGTTAAATGCATCAGCATACCTATTTTTATCTCATCATTTTTGGTAATGGAAGAATATTTTGGTTGTGGCTCCCATTCAAATTCATGGATGTTATGCAGAGAGGCAGACAATGATAGAAAGGGAAGGAGAAAGTGACAGACAGCAATTCTCCATAATTTTAAGTGGAGCTCCTTTACCTCTCTGGACATCTGTAGTAATATAGGTGGAATGGCAAAGATGACATATTAAAATATTCATACAAATTTAGAAACCAAACAATGTTCACATATTCCCATAGTATTAGGATATTCAGTAATTAGGGATGTAGTTGATAAAAGGGGAGAATATATGGTGAATATGTAATTCCTTAAAGCAGAGAGGAAAGAGAAAATAAAAGTGGCCTTTACTTCCAGAAGCCTCAGGCACAGCAGCCTGCTGCTATTTGCCATCAAATAAGTTTAGAGCACCTACTGGCTTTAATCATGGGGATTATGGAATAGTACTTATCGCTTAGTTTCCAGTCTTTTAAGGGTTCTTTGAGAATTTTGAATGTGATTCTGTTTAACATTTGTTTGTGGTTTATTCTTTATCATTTCTATAGCATGTATCTATGTATGTATGTATGCAACACTGGGCTACCGGAGCTTCTGTAGCTTCAGTCTGCATCACAGTATAACATAACACAAATAGTAACCCATAACTTTCCATTTTACTTGATCAGTTTTCAATATGGAATCATGCAACCAATGAGTTTTATCCGAGTCTACCGCAAAGCTTGCCATTTCTTAGTATAGGAGTGCATATTTTTTTATCGGATACCTGGAGAAAGGCAAACAGAACAAAGAGGCCTAGAATGCTTGAGCAGTGGTTGAGTAGCTTTAGAGTATCTCTCTAGTAATAAGTCACTCTTTCCATAAGTTTTTCAGTGTGTATGTGTGTATGTAACTACACTCTGACTTAAATATCTGTATAATGTAGTAGGTAAGGTCACATTTTTACACATTCTCAGTACTGAAAATAAGAAATATATTAATTTTGAGACTGTGATCAGTCATTCTAATGACTTATTTTCAATTTAACAGTGTTTTTAATATTATTACTTTGAACTTTGTGATTGTCAAGGTTTTTTTTTTGTATTATGTACATTTTATTGTAAGTTGCCTTGGCATTAATTAACGAAAGATGGGAAACCAGATTTTAATAAATGAACAAGTAACAACAATGCCTAGGTACTCTATTGTGAACCCATGTTCCTGGTCATGAACTCTATTTACCAACACCCTCGGTTGCCCGTTGCTCAACCAGTCTCTAATCCAGGTTATACATGGTCTTTTTTGTATCATCATTCACCTAATAGAGGCCTTTTCATACCACACTTTGTATGATTTCTATATATTGTCTTTTTGTTATTTGTTTGATTTTATGCATGTTATGTTGTACCCTGCTAAGTTCTTTGGATCCATACGGGCTGTAAAATGTTTTAAATACATAAAATAAAATCTAGGCTGCTTAGTGCATTTATGAATTTCCTTTGTGGAACAGTGTAAAAAGTATTGCTGAAACCCCGACCTAATTCTTTGGTCACCCATTCAAAGACATTGATCACATTTGTTTGACATGTTCTTCCATACAAAATATCAAAACCTAGAACATGATGCCATAAACCCCAATTAATCTCTGATTTTTCTCTTCACATCTTTGCAATTAAGGATCCTCTGCACTTATTCTAAACTTTCTTGAATTTTGTTAGAATTCCTTGGATAAAACCATGCTACCTTGGATCCTGCCAGATTTAAGATATTCCACTATCCTTTCCTTTAGAAGTGATACTATTAATTTACTGAATAGTTTGTAATTACTAGCTTCCTATTATATGTACTTTTCTGATGAGGGACATTTCTAGAACTGCTCTTGTCTCCAAAGAATTGTCAATGGAGAAGCCAGAATCTCTCTAATTTCCTTTAATATTCAAGGATGTATGCTATCTGACCCCATCAACTTGTTTACATTTAAAGATAGCTGGTTATTTTTAAGGTTATCCAGCTAAATATAGCCAAAGAACTTTATTCAGGGATATTAAACAGAATGTTTCTCCTGATAAGTATACTGGATAACATATCTGGCTAACTTTGGCTAGAAAGGTTAGCCATTTTCGAGTTTTTAATATTGGGTCCAAATGGCCCATCCAGTCTGCTAGGCAAGGTTTTTAAGATTGTAATTATTACTGCTCTGTGCAGTTTATCCCCATACCATCTGTTTAGAGTTATGACTGCCCCCATGCAGAAATGTTACACCAAAAGTTACCACATGTTGCCTTGTTTTTGTGTTTCTAACTTCCAAGCACTACAGATCCTCTGTGTTTATTGCACTCCCATTTGAATTCCATTACAATTTTCCCAGAGGGCATTCCATGCATCTGCCACCCTTTCTTTGAAAAATATTTCTTCACATTGCTCCTGAGTCGACAACCATGGAGCTTCCTATCATAGCCCCTAATTCTATAGCTTCCATTCCATTGGAAAATGTTTGATTCCTGTGCATTATTAATACAGTACCTTTCAGATATTTAAAATTCTGTATCTTATTTCCCCTGTCTCTCCTCTCCTCTAAGGACATACTTAGGTTTTCAAGTCTCATCTCATATGTCTTTTGGTGCAGCTCCACATCATTCTGATTGCCTTTCCTGAACTGCTTCTATCATATTGCTATACTTTTTTGAGATACAGTCACCAAAACTGAACACAATACTCCAATGAGGCCTCACCAATGACCTGTTCAGGAACATCATAACCTTCTTTTCCCTGCTGATTATGCCTCTGTCTGAGCAGCCTAGCATCCCTGTGGTTCTTGTCAGTGACTTGTCACACTACTTCACTATCTTCAGATCATCAGACACACTATCTTCCATTCTATGCACATCAGTCTCTCACCCACTCCCCCCTCATTAGACAGAGCTCCTTTGGATTACTGAACCTCAATTGTATGACTCTGCACTTGTTGAAATTGAATCCTAGTTGCCAAACCTTTCAATACTCCTCAAGCTTTTTTTTATTACATTCTTATTCTCTCTACTTGTTCATGTGGGTCCACTCTAACTTTTCTTTCAAACTGCTCCAAAATATCACTCATAAAGATATTGAACAGAACCAGTCCCAGAACCAATCCTTGAATCACTCCACTAATCATTCTTCTCAGAGAGAGTTCCATTTACCACTACCTGCTGTCACCCATCTGAATGACCTTGGTGCTGCTAGAACTGATGGATCTGAAAACACAGTAGGATAGAAACATAGATGAAACCTATAACTGGCAAAGATTGGGGTCTGGTAAGTGGAAGTATTCTCAAATTTGTTATAAGCAAACTCAACATAAGTAACACTAAATATCTTGGTGGTAAGTCAAGAAATTTCTAAGATATTGTTCAAATGCCTGGTTGATCCCCTTGGTCTGTCCGTTGATCTGCAGATAGCAGGCCATGATGTCTAGCAGTTTACATATTGTTTTTCAGAGGCAAGAGATAAACTGAATCCGATTAGGGAATCCATGGTGTTGAAAAACATGCTGAAAGAGAGCTGAGCAGTTTCTTCAGTGGTAGGAACACCTAGACAGGTGATAAAGTGGCCATTTTTGTAAACTGGCTCACCACTATAAGGCTCACTGTATTATTCTCTGATGGTGGCAGATTGTTAACATAGTCAAGGAATATTCCTTCCTATAGTCAGGCAGGGGTTTCAGCCAATTGTAATAAACCCATTGACTTGGTCTGGTGTGCCCATGATTGAACATATCTCCTCACATTTAGATTCAACTTGGGCTACCATAAGTTTCTAGAAACTAATCTCAAGCTCTTGGCTTGTCCAAAGTTCCCAGCCAAACAGGAGTAGCAGCAAACCCAAAGCGCCTCTAACCTGGCAAGCCTGGGTGGCATATATGACAGTTGCTGGTTATACAGGTTTGGATAAGTTCTTGGAAGAGAAGTCAATTAATTGCTGTTAATCAAGTTGACCTAGGGAATGATCTCAGCTATTATTGGTATCAGTAGCATGGGATCTTCTTAGTGTTTGGGTACTTGCCAGGTTCTTATGGCCTGGTTTAATCTCTGTTGGAAACAGGATGCTAGGCTTGATAGACCCTTGGTCTGACCCAGCATGGCAATTTCTAGTGTTCTTATGTTCTTAGGATGGAATAGTTATGCTATGCGGGTGATAGCTTGTGGGAAAGAAATACACAAGAATGTAAGTCTTGATGAGGACCTTGTCGTTGTGACAGAACTGCTCCCAAAGCCACATCAGATGCATCCATTTCAACCACAAATAGTGTGGGATCAAGGTGAACCAGCAGGGCAGAAGACGTGAAGGCATTCTTTAACTGAACAAAGGTATGTTGTGTTTCAAGGGGCCAAAATAATTTAGTTGTTTCTTAAGCAAAGAAGTCAAGGGTGCCAAGATCAGAGAAGTTCTGGATAAACCTACGGTAGAAATGAATAAATCTGATTGAACCAGTGAGATCGATATTCAGACACAGTCTAGATATCAAAGTTAGCCGGATGAACGTAAAGTGATCTGTTTAACTATAGCCAACTAAGGATAAATGTAAAGTTAGCAGAATAACTATAGCTGGCTAACTTTAGGACAGCTCTTTGACCTTGCCAGCTAATTTAGCTGGTGAACTCTGAATATTAGAATTAGCTGGTTAACGTAGCTGGCTAGCTCAACTCCTCCCAGTTTTTCCCTAAGAATGTCTCTAAGTTATCTGGCTAAATTCTAGCCACTTAACTTATTAGCTGGGTAGATTTCAGATGGATATGTGCCCAAATGCTACATGCTTTTGAATATGGACATCAATGACTTTGATAGTCTGTGGGACCTCCCAATGGAGTACTATTCCCACTTTTCAGGGATCCATCTCCACTCTCTGGGAAGACAGTATATATAGTCTAGAAACTCTAAGGACTCCTCGTCAAGCAAATACTTCTCAGCTTTATCATAGAGTCTAGGGATGTGAATCGTTTTAGGACGATTAAAATTATCGTCCGATAATTTTAATATCGTCTTAAACCGTTATGGAACACAATACAATACAGATTCTAACGATTTATCGTTATAAATCGTTAGAATCGTGAGCCGGCACACTAAAACCCCCTAAAACCCACCCCCGACCCTTTAAATTAAATCCCCCACCCTCCCGAACCCCCCCCCAATAACTTAAATAACCTGCGGGTCCAGCGGCGGTCCGGAACGGCAGCGGTCCGGAACGGGCTCCTGCTCCTGAATCTTGTCGTCTTCAGCCGGCGCCATTTTCCAAAATGGCGCCGAAAAATGGCGGCGGCCATAGACGAAAAAGATTGGACGGCAGGAGGTCCTTCCGGACCCCCGCTGGACTTTTGGCAAGTCTCGTGGGGGTCAGGAGGCCCCCCACAAGCTGGCCAAAAGTTCCTGGAGGTCCAGCGGGGGTCAGGGAGCGATTTCCCGCCGCGAATCATTTTCGTACGGAAAATGGCGCCGGCAGGAGATCGACTGCAGGAGGTCGTTCAGCGAGGGTTCCGGCGCCTCGCTGAACGACCTCCTGCAGTCGATCTCCTGCCGGCGCCATTTTCCGTACGAAAACGATTCGCGGCGGGAAATCGCTCCCTGACCCCCGCTGGACCTCCAGGAACTTTTGGCCAGCTTGTGGGGGGCCTCCTGACCCCCACGAGACTTGCCAAAAGTCCAGCGGGGGTCCGGAAGGACCTCCTGCCGTCCAATCTTTTTCGTCTATGGCCGCCGCCATTTTTCGGCGCCATTTTGGAAAATGGCGCCGGCTGAAGACGACAAGATTCAGGAGCAGGAGCCCGTTCCGGACCGCTGCCGTTCCGGACCGCCGCTGGACCCGCAGGTTATTTAAGTTATTTGGGTGGGGGATTTAATTTAAAGGGTCGGGGGTGGGTTTTAGGGGGTTTTAATGTGCCGGTTTTTCGATTTTTCGATTTTTTTGATTTTTAACGATTTTTAACGATTTTTCACGATATTTTACCCCCCCAAACGGCAACAATACGATTCCCTCCCCCTCCCAGCCGAAATCGATCGTTAAGACGATCGAGGACACGATTCACATCCCTAATAGAGTCCATGCTTTCAGGGGCATTGCACCATTGGAGTCATGTGATGCTCATTGAGCTTGTGATTGTCCAAATAGATCAGGATATCTTTGATATATTCTACTGCAAACAGGTCTAAAATATCCCTGAAAATGTCATTGAGCAGAATTTGTAATGCAGCAGGGTCATTTGTAAGTCTAAAGGCATGAACATAGCTGTTTCAGAATGCTGTTTTCCAGTCATCTCCCACTCTAATACAGATGAGATTGTAGGCCCCCCATAGATCCAGTTTGGAAAAGATATGGGCTTCCCAAACCTTATCTAACAGTTCTTTGATCAAGAGCAGTGGGTACCAGTTCTGAACTGTATTCTGTTCAGGTCTTACAGAGGTGTAGGGTATCATCTTTATTTCTGACAAATAGGACAGGTGCCCCTTGAGAGGGGGGACCTCCTGATAAAGTCTTTTTGTAGGTTCTCCTGGAGGTACTGCCGTAGGGCTTCAGGTTCTGGGTCTGAGATGGTATAGATTTGCCCGTAGGAAAATTTGGCATTGGGCAATAGTCAATCGCATAGTCAAATTGAGGGAGTAAATGATGAGCATTCTGTTTTCAAAAACATTCCAGTATTCCCAACATTTTGTAGTATTAGGCACTGAAGCTCTGTAAACAGTTCATCTGTAAGACTAATGCCTTCTCTGGGTTTATTCTCAAAGCTCAGATAATACTGCATGATACAGAATTTTGGAAGGAATATTATTTTCCCACGGGGCCAGTCTATTTCAGGATTGTGCTTCCTTAACCAAGAGGTTCCCAGGATGATTGGCAATGAAGGGGAATGAATAAATCCAAATATGATAAATTCTTGGCGGGCCCCAATGCACATCTGCAATGGTACAATTTCTTGGGTCACTGTACCAGGCCAAAGCAAGGTACCACCAATGGCCTCTACTAGGTCTGGGATTATCTTTGATCTGCATGCAAGCTAGAATGTATTTGCCATAACAATGTCCATAAAACCTTTACTTGCACCTGAACACACAATAGCACAGGGGTCGGGAACCTTTTTGGCTGAGAGAGCCATGAACGCCACATATTTTAAAATGTAATTCTGTGAGAGCCATACAAGACCTACCAAATTAATTTACTACAACCCCCTACTCTCCTGATGCCCCCCAAGACGTGCCAAATTAATTTACTACAACCCCCCACCCTCCTGACCCCCCCAAGACCTGCCAAAAGTCCCTGGTGGTCCAGCGGGGGTCCAGGGCTCGCAGACAAATTTATAAGAAAAAAATAAAAATCTAACAAAACCCCCCACCCTCCTGATGCCCCCCAATACCTCCAAAATTAATTTATTACAATCCCCCACCCTCCTGACCCCCCCCCCCCCAAGACCTGCCAAAAGTCCCTGGTGGTCCAGCGGGGGTCCAGGAGCGGTCCGGGAGTGATCTCCTGGACTTTGGCTGTCGGCTGCCAATAGTCAAAATGGCGCCGACGGCCCTTTGCCCTCACTATGTCACTGGGGTCGACCAATGGTGGCGGTAGCCCCTGTGACATAGTAAGGGCAAAGGGCCGTCAACGCCATTTTGATTACTGGCAGCCGACGGCCCTTTGCCCTTACTATGTCACAGGGGCTACCGCCGCCATTGGTCGACCCCAGTGACATTGTGAGGGCAAAGGGCCGTCGGCGCCATTTTGACTACTGGCAGCCGACAGCTCAAGTCCAGGAGATCGCTCCCGGACCCCCGCTGGACTACCAGAGACTTTTGGCAGGTCTTGGGGGGGTCAGGAGGGTGGGGGGTTGTAGCAAATTAATTTTGGAGGTCTTGGGGGGCATCAGGAGGGTGGGGGGTTTTGTTAGATTTTTACTTTTTTATTAAAGATTTGTCTGCGAGCCAGATGCAGCCATCAAAAGAGCCACATCTGGCTCGCGAGCCATTGGTTCCCGACCCCTGCAATAGCACATTGTGTCAGGCTTTCCTGGAGGGCTATGGAGAGGAGAAAATGTAATTTCACTCCCAGATGCAGAATATTCTGGAATTTTGGTGAAGCCAATGTTTATGTAAGGGAGTACATGAACATTTTGCAGCTTGATTCATCTGGGGATCTCTTCCCCCAGGAGCCAGGGCTTAGTCACTATTTGCAGGTCACTTCTGGGGACAGTAAGAGCTGAATGCCCTGATTTTCCACAGTAAAGGCACTAGTTTAGGAATTGTTGTCACTCCTTTTCCTCAGGAGTCAGTCATGGTCACTCATAACCAACTACATAGGTTTAAAGTTTGACATTTCTGGGACTACTTGCATCACAGGGTTCAGGTTCTGATAGTCTCACTGCTCCCTTCATTCTCTGCGCAGCTTATTCAAACAAGTGTCACTTTTAATGCAGAGATCAATAAATATATTCTTCCAGAGGATCTAATCAAGCCAGCCCATCCTTAATATCTTTTCCCAGTCCCTTCTGGAACTGGTATCACCAGGCAGGCTCATTCCATTCTATATCTGCAATTAACTGGTAAGAACAAGAAGCATAGGTGATCATGGATCAGGAGCTTTGATTCAGCCACTGAAGTACCAACTCGGTGGCCTGGGCATGATGGGGGTCATCAAATATCTGGTCCAAGGACTGGCAGAAAACTTCCCAGCTCTCCAATAAAGTGCTAATTCACTCTAAGAAGGGGGAGGGCCCAGTTTAATGCTTTTCCAGTAAGTAGACTCAATATCCACCCTATCTTTTATATTTTTATTTGATTTATATTCATGCTGTCATTGGGGAACTCCTGAGGATACCTCAGGAAGCACGTGTGGAACTTATTAATAAATCCTCCAAAATATCTTGTTTTTCCATCAAAATACTCCAGCAAAGGCAGGGTATTCAAATGTTCTGGCAGTGGCTGGAGACTCTGCTGGATGGCATTCTCTGCTTGCAGCTATGCTACTAGCTGACACAAAGCCTCATTTTTCATAGCCAATATGCCAAAGTGCCTCCATAAGGATTCTATCACCTGTTTGAGGGTAAGCCCTTCCACATTGTGTAACTGGGAAGCACCGAGAATGGAATGAGGTTCGCAGCAGAACTGCCAGGTTTCCATGCTCTGATTATTTACTGGCTCAGGTAGCCCTGAGAGTGAGGTGCTCAGGCCTGGCCTAGGACAGACTGGAAACACCTCTGGGATCCAGCAGATTACAAGTAGGGGACAGCAACGGACTTGAATAGTATGCTGGTCAGGGGCTGAAGGCAGGAAGAGATTCACACAGAAGCAGGCTTGAGTAGAAACTGGGGGGGGGGGGGGGGTTGCTGGCCGGGGACTCAAATCAGGAACAAGTATACATGAAAGCGGCTTTGAACAGGAAGCTGAACGTACAAGCCAGAAGATGAACTCAGGAACAAGTTCACACAGAAGCAGGCGCAGACCAGAAGCTGGGGTCAGAAATGAGCCGCACATTTGAAAGTAGCAGGTAATTGTAGCAAGAGGCAGGTCAGACTTTGGGTGACTGTGAACAGCTTCCTGCTTCCCAGCATCTCCTTTTAGCCGAGCCCCAGCCAATCCCTGATGCCTAGAGGTGTGGAATAAAGGGCTTCTTGAACTAGTTTTCTTTCCTGTTGTTTCTACTCGGTCCAGGTTCCTGGCTGGTCTACAGGTTAGGCCTGCTTCCCTGAACTCCAATGTCATGCCTTAACATATGTGATGCAGCTCGCCTATGCCCTACAAGATAAAATAGAAGCTTAAAATATAATTTGGAATCCATTTTGGGGATATAGAGACAGTTTTCCCTCTGTTATTTAGTATGCTCGTTTCTTTGTATTTCCTTACATGCATAACTCTTATTTACTTTCTTTTGTATTTTCTGCACAGCAGTCATGTTTGGTATTGAATTCTTGTGTTTCAGTGTGCAAAATACAAAGTTAAAAAAGAATTGCATTCTGTAGGGATGTACAGAGCAAAAATTATCTTTTTTCTTTCATTTTTTTCAGTCTCTTTTCAATTTAGTGTGCACTATCATGAAAAAGTGAGTGCTAAAAATGAAGTAGCATACACTTAAAATGAAATAGCACATCCTAAAATGAAATGGAATGTACTAATCACTTCACATGCATTATTTCGTGTTATCCTTTCCTATCTTGAAATTTAGTATATACATCAAGTTTTTAGCAAGACCTATTTTGAACTAGGACGAACTATAATGAAACAAAACTAACCATAATGAAAATGCACATCCCTTGTATTTTGTTACCTTAGAAGATTTGAGATAAGAATAATGCCTGCTGCTCCACTTTGAAAATGATTCAGTATGGACAGTCTGCCTTCTAAAGCAGAGGAGCAGGGGAAAGAGGAAAGCATACTATTGATTGCACTGATGTTGAATTGCTGTGAAGTGAATTTTATTAACTATTTACTACATCATCTACCTTGAAAAAAACATCTTTGGAAACAGTGCCTGCGTAGACAAAACCGTTACAGAAAATTGTAAGGTAAAAGCTTCCCAACGGAAAGTTACAACCAAGATGTTTTGAATCATTCAACTTAAAACTGATGTAAACCTGATAGGCCGTTGCCATGAAAGATGGGTTTCAGTTACTAATGTCATTATTTTTCTACCCTGTGAAGCTTCTTTCCCTTAAAAAAAGAAATCTTATTTTCTACTGATGAGTTACACAGCAGGTTGTAGCATAACAGTAGTGCTCTACCTCACTAGTAACTAACACTGAGCTGCTGACCTTGCAGCTACTGACATCATGCTGGTAGAGAAGGCAGAGAGACAGTTGAGTGTCACAGATACAAGCTGACAGGGACAGGAGCTGAGTTGAGGACAGTGCAACTATGAGCTGAGGGCTGAAATGTTCCAGACTCCAAAGACTGACTGCCGTAAGGCTCTGTGTACTGACTGGACAGAAATAGTGAGAAAATTAGTACCTAGCCTCTCAGCTTTATTTGATATAAAGCCCAAGAAGTCTGGCTGTGAATCCAGCAGGATTAACTCCTGTCCTTCTGGGGAAAACAGCAGTGTTTAAGTTAATAGAAGCATCAATGGTAAAAGTATGTTAGTGTTAATTAGGGATGTGCAATCGATTTCCTGAATCAGGCAATGCCAACGAAATTGCCTAATTCGGAATGGTTCGGGAGAACCGAAAAATGATTGAATTTTTTCCAAAATTTCAGAAAAAATTAATTTTTCAGTTAGCGCACACTAACCCAAAAATCGGGGCCCCTGAAAAAAACACCCGAACCACGGGAAAAATGAAATTCCTGTGTTGGGGGGAGGGGGTCCAAAACAAAGCCCAACACGAAATTTTTACCCGAAGCACATCTCTAGTGTTAATTGTAAAAAGTCATTTTTCCTTGTTTCTTACTTGCTGTTTTTCATTCTTTTTCACTTTCACTTTAATTCCTTGTTAATAATTAACATTTTTTTAATTGGGTAGCACTGCGTTTGTGACTGATTGGTAAGCCAGGTAAGTGAGCTGCTATATGATCCCAAGGTTTCTAGTAAGTGACTATTTGAATGCCTTTCTGTGAACTCTTACCTCAGGTGTTTGTAAAGTTATAGTCCCCCAAGAAATCATCAGAAAATAGCTTGTGGGCAGGGTACTTGCTCAGAGGCAAGTGGGTACTCAGTTGGTGGATGGGAGGTTTCCAGGACAGGAACACATGCACAGGTGCAGTTGAAGCTTCAAGCAATGCATGTTGTGACCCTCAAGTGGCCAAGAATTGACTTTTGGTCAATGTTAGGGGTTGCATGGAGGTCTTAAACAATGAATCTTCATGAGATTAAACTTGTTTGTACAAGTAAAAGGGCTTTTTTTTTTTTCTATTTTAGCCCTATGTTAAAGAATTGGCTTCAAAAGGAATTTTGATTTATAAACAAGGTATCTATTTTTAGAAAAATTATTAAACATGATTATTTCAGCAGGCTAATATAATCTATCATGATTAATGTTTATGGAGGGTACTTATTTATAGCCTCTAGTGGTTGTTTGTGGATATAAAGTCTGATGAACTACAGATTTATGCTAGTGAATTTTATATAACAAAGTTTACTGTTTGTGTAGATATTTATTATAATTTCCAATATTGTTGAAAATCTGCCTTGAGCATTTTTTGAAATGAAAAGGCGATCTTAAATAAAGGTTTATGATGATGATCTTATGTGACAGTCCTCAATCCGTTTAAACTTTTCTAATATAGAAGGAAATTATACATGTGCCAATGGTGCTTGAAAGCCGAAAGGTACTTTATATTCAGAAAATCCCTTTAAAAATTGCTCCCATAATGATTTGTCCTTTAAGTATAACTCATTGTTCTTCCACTTCATCTAGATATTCCCACCCTGCAAGTGTCTCTTTAAGTTACTCACCCTCATAACAAAGTTGGAATTTGACTAAGCATACTGTCTGGTGAACACCTGACCTCAGGTTGTCACTTATGGTGATCTTGGCATCACTTTCTGTATTTGTAAATACTGGGTCTAGTACCATCCTTCTCTCTTACTGCCTTTGTCTGAAGACTAAATCAGCCTCATATCCCTCATGCTCCCTACCTCTACCATAAACCAACTCCTGCAATACAAGAGACCGTCTTCTCCCTCCTGCTACCCTGTCTCCAGTTACCAAAGGTCTTTGCCTAGGAGCTCATGTTTGAAATGCAGCAATTGTAAGTAATGAAATATTTACCTGTACAATAAATAATTTCAAACTTAAAGTATCTTTGTCTTGAGGACTGATTGGAGAAAAACGTTTAGCTGCCTGAATAGGAAAAAGCACAGATGTTTACCTGATTCATTTTTTATTTATTACAATCTTAAATCCTATCCTTCACAAAACTATACTTCGCTGTATACTTCACTGTAGTTTTATAATGCCTCAATGTAAAGATAGTATGACCTGTAATCACACTAAATTTCATGTAAACAGATGTGATACTCTCGGGTGAATATCGGTATATAAAAAATAAATAAATAAAATAAATAAATCCTCCTCCTGTGTGGATTCTTTCAACAGCTGCTTGAGGAACACCCCTTGTAGGAAATTCAGGATTTCCCAATTTCTTTTTCTGCAGATGACATGCTTCAGTTGATTTCTGATTGATTAAAACCTTCCACATCAACATCTTTTCTCTTATTAAAACAACTTTATAGAGGTTTCCCTATAGTTCAAAATGGAATATCATATTTTGAATTTATATAGAAATATATAGAAATAATGAAATAACACTTTCAGGGAGGTTATTCCACACTTTGTCCATGCCAGTAAGACAACATATGCAAGACAGCTTAATTAACAATGCTTAATAATTTAAATTGTAAAGTTAGTGACCAGGAGGATTTTCTAGTATAGAACATTAGGGGTAGGAAGAAGAAAAATTTAGTTTTATATTTCATTTTGTTTTCAGGGGTTTGATTTTCCATGAATTTCATTTTGTCAACTGTTTATTTTGTTTATTTAATTAAAAAAATGAAATAAATAAACAAAACAAACCCCAAATATGAAAAAAAAATGAAATGAAGCCTCCCAAGGCCCCCAACCATCCCTCCCACCTGAAAAAAAGCCAGGACAAGGATCCTCCCTGGCCTCTACTTACCCCGTATGGGGGAGATCTCAAGATGAGGCCTAGGCCCTTGCCAAAGCCTGGTCCTTGTATAGGGCTTAGGCCAAGACTGCAGCGATCTACCTTGGCCTAAGCCTACACATCCCGATGCTTAAGCCCAGGCTGAAGACTCAGCCTTTTATAGATTTAGGATGTGGTAGGTCACCACGACCTTGGCCTATGCCCTACACAAGGTCCAGACTTTAAGGTCTGGACCAGACACCTGGACCTCAGCCTAGCACAGGGTATGGGCCCAGGTCCAATGCCACAAACCAGTCTGGAAGCCCGGCATCATGCTTCTACCAAGGCTGTGGTTCCTGTGTCAGCCCGTGGACTATGCCTAGGTAAGGCCCATACCCCAGCGTCATGGTAGTGCCTAGGCTGAGGTGCTTGCTTTGGGCCTTAGTCTATTTCCTAGGTGAGGATTAGGCCCGACAGATCAATTTTGTTTTCAAAACAAAATGTGAAAACCAATGAAATTTTGTCGGATTTTCAATAGTTCCGTTTTGATAGTGAAATGAAATAGGAAATTTCATTTAATTTCCTATTTTGTTTCTCCCTGATGCCCATCCTTATAGAATGTGTTGGTGATTGTCATATCTGTTACTTTTCATATGATTGCAACATTAAATATATTGATTGTAGCAGTATCTGAACCAACTTTTATAATTGCTCGCACATATTCACATATTCATATCAACGTCAAACCAAGCAGCAACACACTAAATATCAAATTCAAATGAGCTGCTACTGGGACCTTCATGCCACCCATGCACCAGTCAAGTGATCCTGGACCTTAAATGCACTATGGGTCACTTATAACCATTGTTCCCTGAAAGTTCACAAAATAGTATCCTCAAACCAGTTATTTCTTTACATTTTTTGGGAAATTCCTAATGTAAAATCTGTAAGTTTATCTCTGATTCGTAAACGTGCTTTTTCAGTTGCAGGTCCAACATTATGGAACGCTTTACCTGACTATATCCGACTAACTGCTAACCGTAGAGATTTCAAAAAATCGCTGAAAACTTACTTATTTATCCAAGCTTTCTAGCTACAATAACTGCATAATATCAAGTTTTTTAATTAACCTTTTAACAATTGTTTGTACTTTTATACTATGTATGTTTTGACCATGTGTAAACCGCCTAGACGGATATATATTTTTCCATTATGCGGTATATAAAATTTTTTTAAATAAATAAATAAATAAGATAAATAAATAAATAATTTTTTTGGGAAATTTGTGTGATACTTGCACATAAAATGAAATCCCCTAATAATTTAAAGGTAATAATCACTTCCCTTGTCAGGGTTCACATTTGTAAGTTTTCGCCCAGAATTAATTTGACCGGTACATGGATGGTATAAAGTTCCCAGTAGCAGCTCATCACAATTTAATATTTAATGTGTTGCCACTTACGCTGAAGTTGTTATGAATATGTGAATATGTGCAAGTAATTATAAAAGTTGGTTCAGATGCTGTTGCAATCAATGTGTCATGTCTTTATCTGCATCTGACAGTCTAGACTGATTAATTGTGTGAGCACTAAATATATGCCATTACTTTTGTCTACAAATATTTCACAGTGAGGCAATGGCATTTTCAATTATACAAAGATGTAAAACTGCCATGGGATTATTTTATGAGACTTTTCTATCACTACACTTTTAACATGACTACATTTGTTTTTCTTGCAACAAAGTAGTAATGGTATACCAAACACTGAGGTTTTCTCATTTTGTGATAATGTTAAAAATACTTGGTACACAGGTCCCAAGACCCAAGGTACATTCATACAACTCCACGTGGCAGCATATACATGTGTATAAGGCCACAGATCGTCTTACCATAATATTTCAAAAGCTGCACGTATGATATACGTGTTTTATAAAATATGTGTATTTTTACCATGCAACATATCCACTTATGTGAGTGTGGCATCTATGCTGGAAGAAGTGCATAGAAATTAACATTGCTAATAGGTTTAATTGTAAAGTGAAGGTTTCCTCCTTATGGGAGCCCTGAATAGTTTTAAACAGTGTGTAAACATCTACTAGACGTGCACAGGATGTGCATGAGGCAAGGGGTTAATCTGGAACCAGTGTAGGAAAATTACAGAGTTCTGGATCAGCTAAGTGTCAGAAGGAGTTACTTACCCTTCTTAACAG